>NC_141694.1:554356095-555061415 GCF_964263255.1 Lissotriton vulgaris
AAGGCTCGGGGGTGCCCTATCTCTAACATGCTGTGTCAATCCAAACGCCTGCTTCAAGCAGGTGCAGGGTTTTGACGCAGCATGGCCCTAAAAGTGACTGAGTGGAATCTTGTAGATTTCACTCAGTCACTTTTAGGAGGCATTCATGCACCGGAATGCCCCCTCCTGTGCCAGAACACCTACATGTGGCGCAGGGCTTTACAACCTGACGCATCTCCCAGATGCGTCACTTTGTAATTACCCTGCAGCATGGCGCTGACTTTGCACCGCCGTTGCGTCACAAAAGTGATGCAACGGCGGTGTAAAAGAGGTGGAAGGGGCTTGTAAATCTGCCCCTCAGTGTTTATGAACTTACATTACATGTATATCCACTGTCATTTACTGAATAGAGTCTGACATGGATTTTTGTGGTTTACGCAACTGTATTGGCCAACCCTCAACCTTGGCATTCTTATGATATGTGTGTCCTGTCACTGCTACATATGCCAGTTCCAAAACGAGTCCACCAAAGGAGAAAATGAAGGGTTCAGATTTATTTGAACTTGGCCATTGACATGGATTTGCAGCTATTTAACGTCTGGACAAGTGTCATCTGCTTTGTAGCATTTTATGGCACAAGACAAATGACGAATGTGGGTCACACATCCACATAGGGTCTGAGCTACTTCTCTAGCTACATTGTGAGTCAAGCCTTTTGCCATCCCCACACACCATCGGACAATCAAGTTTCACATATTGGCTTTGTTGACTTAAAAGGTAGTGCAGTACACCAATGAACCGTGGTGGGTCGTTGTGACCGCTACCTGTAAATGTGAAATGTCTTTCAGGCCACTGAGGCTGAGACGTCTGTCAGTGGACACACCTTGCAAATTTAGGAACACTTAAGAGTGATGCAAGGATCTGAAAGCCTGTCTTAACTTCATGGCACATGATGATCTGTCTATATTGGAACCCAAACTCTACAAATGCAATGCAAGTCACAGCATTTAATGCCTTTCGGCCTGCCATGCGCACAGTGGACAGTGTCTGCACCATTGCTCATCCAATGAACACATCAGTTATGATTTCCCTGGTTCAATGGTAGTGGTGGGGCAGAGCAGACTTCAATATGAATGCACAAGTGTGGCTCATTTACCCAGTTGTCATGAAGAAACTACAACTCTCAAAATTCACTCTGCCCTGTACAGTCCATATGCCGTAGTGTGCCTCTTTAATCTTGTTGACTGCTGCATGGACACAGAATTGGTGAATGGAGGCATGGGACGCACAATGGTACAGCACTGTTTCACTCACATCATACTCCCAGAAAAATATTGCATATGATGCACTTACCAGGTCTCTGCTGCTCATGCTCCTCCAGCTGAGCATGGAGGGTCGGCCAAGCTGCTCGCAGGACCCTCCTGTACAGTGGGGAGAGGTGAGAACGATGCACATGGTGCTGGGAAGACAGACCCACCAGCTCTGTAGCCTTGTGTCGGGACAAGCGTTTAAGGTTCTACCAGTGCTTGCGGCATGCCCTAGCACTCCAGGTGTAGACTCCCACTGCACTGCAGCGCTCACCGATGTTGGCCCATAGCCTGGCCCGGGCTGCAGTGCTCAGCGGGTACTCAGGGTCCCAATATAGCTGAGGAAATCTGTACAGAACCCCCTCTACCAAGATGTCTAATTCCCTTTCTGTGAAAGGGGGTGCTCTCTCTTCATACTCCTCAGCTATTTTGAGGGAAATAAGTGTGATGAGAGCAGCAGGATGTCTGAGGATCTGATCAGTGATAGAGAATGACTCAGAATGAAGACAAAATGGCTGCCAACTACTTCCTGTGATGTATTTCCTGTCTCCCACTTCCTGTATAACATTGCCTGTATGAAATGATGTGTTCCGGTTTATTTTCGGAGGTTACGGCCCGAAAATGTAGTTTCCGGGTCCGGAGTATCGGGTCCGCGCACGTGCATTACGCTTCAAAACCGGAAATTACGTTTTTGGGCCGTAACCTCCGAAAATGACCCGGAACACAAAATGTCATGCATGAAATGGTATTCAGGTAGTGGGAGACAGGAAATACATCACAGGAAGTAGTTGGCAGCCATTTTGTATTCAATCTGATCTGTCCACAATTAGTAATCAAATCCACTGCCATCCTGCTGTTCTGTTGTAGAAAAGACTGAAATTAGAGTGCAAGTGGGAATCATGAATATGCAATAAAAGGGGGATCAGACCATTTAATGACATTTCTGCACGGACGGGGGGGGGGGGCTGACACAACATCAAACCCCAGTTTCATTTTCTCCTACTTTACATTAGGGTACATGGAGTCCATATTGAGTGCTCATTATTATAGTTACGTGATGTGTTACGTAACATTGGGGTGGAGTAGTGTCGATATATCACAGACACACAGGGCAGAATCACAAGCCCTGTATGCCACATTTGCGCCACCGTTGCTCACTTTTGTGACACAGAGACGGCGCATAGCCAGCGCCATGCTGCGCGGTATCTACAACGTGACGCATCTAGGAGATTTGTCACCTTTTAAAGTCCTGTGCCACATGTGGGCTTTCCGGTGCAGGGAGGGGGGGGGGGCGATCCGGCGCAGGAACGCCTCTTAAAAGTGGCTGAGTGAAATCTACAAGATTTCACTCAGTCACTTTTATGGGCATGCTGCGTCAAAACCCTGCACTTGCTTGAAGCTGGTGTTAGGATTGACGCAGAATGTTAGACACGGGGTCACCCCAAGCCTTGCTGGAGCTATGCCGCGCTTGCAACGCGACTCCTACAATGTGTCACCCTTACGGCAGCAGATCGGTCATGCATCTGTCTATTCTTGCACCATGGTGGCGGCGCATCCATGGTGGCGCATGAGGTGTCTGCTGTGACACAAAATGACTGGTGCATCCCTGCTGATAGATCCATTTTGAGTCACACCATATGCTCTTGGTACAGTTCTACAGGTAGTTTTTCATGAGATAAAGATGTTTTTCTCTCACTGTGACTCAAGTGATATGACTTTTGCTTCTTCTATCATTGCCTGACAAAGACATTATTCTAGCTAACAAGAAGGCTTCATTCACCTGCAACATGAAACGTTAGAAAGAAAAAATTCTATAGCACCCATGAAATTAAGCTGTTAAATCTAAAGTGAGAGTTTCAGGGAACTGAGGGGCATATTATCAAGGGGGTTTATCTCCGCTTATTTGGCTTTAAAAGCCAAGAAAGCAGAGATAAAATTATATCCCTATTACCTAGCTGTCGCTAACACCAGTTACCGACAGCTAGTAGGAGATAGCGACCATCTAGGGCCCCACTTTGCATGTCAGTGATATTTATCACTAATGACATGCAAAGTGGGCGTGCCAAGATGTTAGCGACTGGAAACACTCGCTAACATCGCTATCTCCTATTACCAACTTTTGGAGATATTCGCGCTAAGCGCGAATATCTCCAAAAGCTAACACCTGCCCTGAGCAGTTCTTAGCCATGTTATCCAATGGGAGGTGGATAACATGGCTAAGAGCATTAGCTCGGTAATGCATGAATATCGCTGACTTTTCAGCGATATTCATGCATTGCGGCCAATTTTTATCGCATTTGCGATAAACCTTGGTAATACCAAGGTTTATTTGCGTTAAAAATCGCCGCAGCTTAGCGGTAAATTTTTGTCTCTAACCAAGCAATAGGGATAATTATCGCTATTGCTTGGTAATATGCCCCTTAGTTTCAGGCCTTCAGAGTTCAGCTAACATTGCCCAAATCTTTACGAATTAAATAGGAAATAAGGCACATTCAATTCATGCATTTTCCTACACTGTAAATGACACAACAAATAAACACGTTTAGTACATGAATAATTGTCAGTGCACAACACAAGTTCTTCACGTTAATATTTTCTGCTGCTTACATTCACTTGCTACGTTAATTCTTCATGTTGCTTTTCGATGACCTAAACGTATAACATTTCGAGTTAATACATTTCAAAATTCTAACACTCCAAATTAGTATGACAAAAGATTATATACAGGTGCGCTCTACACATTTGAATATAATGCACCCCTACAAGTAAAATGTAATTTCCCCAACATCAGCAGCATGAAAGTGTGGAGGGGAGAAAATCGTTAATGCACAGCCAATTAATTAACAATTATTCCTACTGCATAATAATCCATGGACAACCAGAGTAGGTTAGTTAATTTATTACAAAGCAAAAACACCTGGACATAGAGACACCTCAACGCGAGGGTATAAAATTCAACAGAATTAGCATGAAGCCAAATCTATGCATCCAATGTAGATGATGCAACATGAACAAAACTATTAATTCAAGAAGTAGGATACAGAAGATCAAGAAGCATGCGTCCAAATTTCCCTCCATTGAGGGTTGATGAATATAAAGCATACATCTATCCTTACTCTAGCTCTAAGGTGACATCCCTTGATAAGCATTTTGAATTGAAAGATGAAAAAAGGTGTCAATGCGTGGAGTCTTCCTAAGAAGACGCATAAAGCCACTAGCAATAAAAAGAGCTTGTTCTGAGACGCTCTCTCTGTGAAGGCAAGAAAGAAGTGGGCACTTTCTCCAATTCCAACAAATAGTTATCCACAGGTAATATCTACTTCACATCACACCCTGCGTGCAGTTCGGGTGTGTTTTTCCACGTTGTTGTCCACGAGTATTCATCACTACAGGTTGTCCTTGGTTCCCATGCCTTCTCCCATGTAAAGCCGTCTCTGTCTTGATCACCTCCAACCCATGTAATTGTAACTTCTTCTCTCCTTGCCTAGCTCGTTAAAACAAAGACATTACTAAAGAATGTATTCTCCACCAGTAATGGAAACATGAGAAAGAACAGAATCTGCAATGCACATGAAATTCAACTATTATTTCTGAAGCAAGAGTTTCCAGGGACTTGCATTTCAGACCTATGACTTTGGCTAACATAAGACGTGTCTCTTTCAGCAATGCAATTTGCATACCATTATTAGCATTTCAATTAATACATTTACCTACTAATTAGAAAACATCAAGTGTCTAGCATAATTTATAAGTGAGTAGTGTCAGCTTCCCAACATATTTCATATATTACATTTTTTTAATATTTACATTTCTTTCCTATGTTAATTCTCCATCACATCTATCCATAAACTAAAGCCTGTCACATAATTGCGTTAATACGTTTCACAATTCTGACACCTCAAGTTAACATAATTTGCATGGTTATACACATGATTATAATGCACCCCTTCAATTGTAATGAGATTTCTGTATCACTGTCCTGTTAGGTCTAGTCAAAGGTTTCAGCAATTTAAACCCTAGTTAAACCCATTGGTAGTAATGGCACAGACCATTTAGAAGTACCACAACAGTAAAAAAAGTGAAAAACACAACACAATAGGAATTCCATTCCAATTTAAAACAAAATTAATTAAACAAAGGGACACCTAAACAACAGAAATGTAATAAAAGGAATCAGAAATATGATTTTTTTGTTCTGGAAAATATGATGAAATAGTGACAAAAAGACTAAGGGCCAGATGTAGGTAAGTAACATTTACCGAATCTTAATTACCGAAAATTACCGAATTTTACCGATTCGGTAATTAAGATTCGGTAAATGTGAGGGGTTGGTATGTAGGGAATCCAGATGTTCCCTTTTACCGAATCGGTAAAATTCGGTATTTACCGATTCGGTAAATACCGAATCGGTAAAGCCTATTGATTCCTATGGGCTTCAAAGCCCATAGGAATCAATAGGCTTTACCGATTCGGTATTTACCGAATCGGTAAATACCGAATTTCACAAGGGTGCAGGGGGTGTCACTTTGACACCCCCTGGCACCCCCTAAACAGGCGTGGGTGCCATGTGGCAGGCATACCTGCCCTAAGGGCAGGTCTGCCTGTCACATGGCATAGGTGTGCATGCACACATGTGCATGCACACCGGAATCGGTATTTTACCATGGATTTGTTTTCCATGGTAAAATACCGATTCTGTAAGCCATGTGCAGGAGGTACATTGCCTACCTACATTGCATTTTCGGTAATTTTACCGAATCGGTAAATATTACCGAATCGGTAATTATTTTACCGATTCGGTACATATTACCGAATCGGTAAATTTACCGATTCGGTAATGATACCGATTCGGTAAAATTACCGAAAATGTGCCCCTACATCTCAATAGCCCTTTACCGATCGGAAACGGCCGAAAATCGGTATTTTCGGCCGATTCCGATCGGTAAAGGGCTACCTACATCTGGCCCTATATCACCAATGGTAGTCAATGATCGTAGCAGACCACGGCCTAGGTGCTATTTGAGACAAAAATCTATAGGGCGAGTTTTGGATACACCAAGGAGAATGGTCCACAGGAAGGAAGGGAAGGGAAACTGCTTTGAATAGGACGCAGCCGAACTTCTCGCCACTGCCATGGAACTGAATGTCTGATACATGAAGCCAGTTGTCCTGCTGATGCTCTGGAGCTTATGACGTTTTTGGTTGAAAAGGTTTCTAAGTCCCAACACATAGGACAGCTAGGCCAGCCACAGTGCAAATAGCTTTTAGAGATTTGTCTATATAGAGACATGGTAACATTAATTTTCTACGTCTCACTTTTAAAAAAACACATTCATCCACCATTGTGGACTAGCAAATCCATACAGAGGAGATCTAAGAATATTTAAAAGAGAGATTTTTAACAATCAAAAAGAGTTATTTTAACACGCCACACTACACGTTTTACATTGCAACAGTCAGGCTACTCTGGGAGGTCTGAAGCCATGTTATCCCTTGTCACACTAGTGGAGGGAAAAGTAAGTGCTGCAGTCCTCTGTTGACTTTTAACTTTTCATGCCATAGGTGCAGTTCTGCTTCCTATGCTATGGTGGTATAGAAACATCAAGGTTGCTAATTTATTTGGAGTTAGGCAATTTTGTCAAAACTTTAAAGGTATCAAACAGCACATGCCCTGGAACCTGTTTAGTAGTCTTTCAGTGACATAGTAAAAAATGAACAGAAATAAAAGTCAGCACAAATTGGGGATGACTCCACAAAAGGGGTATTTTCTGACAATCAGTAATTCTCGCATACCCCCCAAAAATAAATTTCGAAGGCTAGCTCTGTGAAATTTCTTAATATGAATGTGATGTGGTCTCCTGATAACCCTTATAAAGCTTGACTACAGCTTTGTGAACTTTGTGAGATGATGAAGCTTGTATTCAGGAAGGTGTGGGCAGCAAGCATTAGTGACACCCAAAAATGCATTTGTATTTGCATTGTTCATGATCATATTTGCATTTTTGTACTTCCAGTGCCAAATTTATAAAAAAATAAATGCTGTGGCCCAAAGTTTTACTTGGAGGCCCCTGATTAGTGCTTTTGAAGGTCAGGGTGCTGAATACAAAGACTATGTAGGCCACCCATGCATCATTAATCCCCCATCAGTCACTCACTGCCTCATTATCTGGCTTGTGTAGGTTCTTTTTCATCCCTGGTTGGAAATGAAAATATATTTTATAAAGTGCTATATTGCCCATGGGCATCTTGGCGCTAGTCTAACAACAGTGTCTAAAAAGACGGAAGACAAACCAAAAGAACTATAAGTTAAAAAGCCAGGTTTAAGATTCTTTGCGAAGGTGGACAGGGGGGAGTAGTCTTTAAATGGAGAGGCAAAGCATTCAACATTTAGTTGACCATAGATAAAACTTCTTCCACCCCAGCAGACTCATTTACATTTAGGAACCAAGAGATTGAATGCTGATGAGGAACGCAATGACATGAGGGGAACTTATCGGATACATTTCTTTTTAAAATATTCTGCCCCTCATCATGCAAGGCTTTGAAGGCAAAGCATAGAACCTTGAAGTCTATAGGCTTGTGAATTTGCAACCAGCGCCTTAGAGGTAGACTGGTGCCTAGGTATTCCAAGCAGAGAGAGTAAGGGCAGTTACCACTAGTTTCCTCAAATCAAGGTGGATGAAAGGCAGAATCTTTCCCAGGGGTTTTAGAGTAAGAAAAGTGGAGTAAGTGATTGCATTCACCTGCTTTTCAAATAACAAGTGGTTGTCAAAAACAACACCCAGGCTTTTCCCTTTTGTCGCTGGAAACAGAAAAGATTCTAGCTCAGCTGGCCACAAGTTTGGAGACCAAAAAGATACATTGTTGCTCAACACCAAGACTTCCGTTTTGTCAGAATTTAGTTTTAGGCAATCTCTTATCATTCATCTGGTAATTTGTTGCATACAATTAAGGAAATTGACTGCTGACCCTTACTGATTTCTTGAGACTGAGACAACAAGTGTGTCATCAGCATAGCTGACGATGAGAAACCAAATTTTTGATCGGAGTGGCTAAGAGAGTAACATATAAATGAAACAAAGTAGGGCTCAATGCTGAGCCCTGTGGTACGCCACAAAAGAGGGAGAATGAGCTAGAAAGAAAGCTGTCCAGACAACCAAATTGCACTCTGTCAGAGATGACCTTAGCTGGATTTCAATTATCCAGAGTTGCCCTCAATTCCTCTGAGATGTTGATCTACGCTGACTCAGTGCTCTTCTGGCCGCGAAAACCAGATTGCGAGTGGTCCAGTATGTTATTGGATTCCAAATATAGAGTCAGTTCCTTGTTAAGGTATTTTTTCATGATTTTTGACAGGAAAGGAAAATGTGAGATGGGATAGTTGTTGCTTGCAACTGACGAGTTGAGGTGTTTTTTTTAACAGAGGCCGAATTTACGCAACTTTGCACTCTGTGGGAAAGAAACCATGCAGAAACATTTAATTGAAAATTGTAATTAGATGGTCAGCAACAGTGGCAGAGGCAGTTGGAAGAGAGGCAGGAGGACAAGGGTCCAAAGGAGATCCAGACTGAGTAGTGTGGATTTTATTCCAGCACTTTACCCAATGACAGCTGAGAAAAAGAGGAAACATACGATGGACTGAAAGCAGATAGAGTCAGTTCGGAGATCTGAGAGAGCTTCAATTCAGAATTTGGCCTCACTGTCCTCTATATGGAGGACGTGGGCTGACCCAAGGTGCTGGAGAATGTGTTAAAGATATCCAATAGTTTATCCTGGAAGGTTAGTGCGATGTTATCACAAAAAACCTGACTTATTTAGATTTTGTCTCTATTGCTAACATTTGAGAGTTTTTTGATCATCATGGATGAACAATTCTTCGTTTGAAATGTTGACATAGAAAACTTTCATTGAAAAATTGCCAGATTTTTCCACCAGGATCTGATACTTATATGTAGTGATTTTTTGTTTATATTTTGCTTTTTCTATGGGGTCATAGTTAAGCCTCGAGAGGAGCTCTTGGTGTCCAAAAGAGCTGCTTCAAATCTCTCAGATAATAAGAGAACCAGAGTTGAGAACGAGTTAGTCTCTTAGTGAGCAGGGGCCTACAAGGAGCCAATTGATCTACTTCTAAAGTGAGCCAAGCATTGTAATCAGAGATGTCCTGTTCTATATTTCTCAAAATCATAGGGAGAGAGGATAGCAATTTACTCTCCAATTGAGCTTCCTCAATGTTAGGCGAAGAATGGCAGGAATTAACAGAGCTGAGTTTAGATTTACAAGAGGACTTAGAAGCGGGATTCTGGTGAAACATTACTGTAGTGTGATCTGACCATGTTAACGGTAATGACTGGTCATTGGAGGAGCAGACACCAGAGCCTGTGCACAAAATAATTTTTTGTTGTAAATAAATGCTAAACTGCGGTCTCTCTTTCTTACTCTATCCAATCTAAGCAGTGAATATTCAACAGGAATGGGGAAAGCTAATTCTGGCCCAGAGCTGTCATCAGCGCAAATCTCAGTGATAAAAGATAGCTTTGTATTGTGTGTTTTTAGAAATTCAAAGCACTATAGTTTATTTTTCATAAGGGATCTGGTATTGATGAGTGAGCAACTCAACATATGATGAGGGGTTAATTCCTCGAGAGGAGATGTATTGTATTGTATTGTATATTGGATTTATATAGCGCTTATCACCCAGGGGTCTCTAAGCGCTTGCCTTGGGAACCCGTCCTGGCTTTTCCCTGTGAGATAGCCCCTACAGGGCATCCCCAAGGTGAAAGCCAGGCATCCCGCCGCGGGGGGCCGTCGTGGAGATTAAGCAAGCTTAATGCCCAGAGTTGCAGAGTGTGAACCCATGATTAGGTCAGGCACCAAAGCGAGAATTATCGAGTCCGTGGACATTTGAGCTCAAGACCCTGCCGCGTCGGGAATTGAACCCTGGTCCCGGGTCTGACCTCTGCTTCAGGGTCTGCCTGCTCTAACCAGTGAGCCACACTTCTCCACGTCACGTTTTCCTAGCTGAACTTCTATGCAGAGTGGTAAAACCAAATAGACAATTGGAACAGGTCAAATGATGTTCCATGTTCTGAGGATCCAGAGGGGCACAACACAGGTTCTTACCGGTAGGGCGAGAAGATCCTCCTGAGAGTAGGAGCATGATGTCCCAGGGTCTGGATGCCAATAGGTAGCATGGCTGGCGCTGACCGCCGTCTGGGGGTAGAAGGGCTTGCCTTTGGCGTGCCAGCGGCACGCCCGCAGCACGCTTCCGCTGCACAGACGCGCCATCTATATGTTTAAGTAGTCCAAAATCCGACACCAGGGGGAGGGAAAATTAGCATATCCAGGCACTCACTCTGTTACAAAGTGAAGGTGAAAGAAAAAAGCTAACTCGAGTCCATTCTTTCTCTTTGTCTCTATTTTTCTGACTTTCTTTTCGCCTTTTTTTTTCCCTTTTGGTCTGACAGGTGCGGCTGAGTGGTGTGGAGGAGAGGCAAGGCAAAGAGCTCTAGCATTTCCACCTAAGTGCGCTTCTACCTAAGCAGTTCCTGTGGAGTTTGAGACAGTCTTGGAGCAGGTCTGGTACCCCAGGCTTCCAACCCCTATTTCTCAGGTAGGTGGAGAGAACTGCAGGAGCAAGGAGTGGGTCAGCAGCGTTAGACGCTGACTCGTGATAAGCCTTGGGGCAATGCCGAAGTGGCTGGCCTAGAAGTCAGTGTGGCTTGTATTCTAACTGCTCCAGCTCTATTTTTCTTTGGTCCTTTTCGCATTAACTGAGGCTGCTTTAAAGTTGCCCCAGGATTCTATTCTAATGGCACATGTTAATATTAATGTCAGTTTGTACCAGTCCTGCACCAGTTTGCTCCTGAGTCAGTATTTAGCATTTAGCATATTACACGTGCTGCCTCACATTTGCTGCCTGTTTTTGCTGCATGCTTTTTTAATGACTTACTGCTATGCCAATCTCCCTGCGAGTACAACCTGCCACAATATAACTTCTACCATCACTTGCTATAAATCACCACAACTCCTAGCCTCAGTCTCAGCCTGTAGTACGATTTACAGTGGGGATTTCACATTTGTGGAAAGGTTTGTGAGCCAGCACCCAGCAGGAGCAGCATAACTGGGTAGAATAGCTTATAAGAAACTTGCAAAAATATATATCTTTTAAAATGCAGCAAACATGGCAATCGTGTTAAACACCCTGAAGAGAGTAAGGTGGAACAGATGAAGAAGAGGAGAATAAGACCTGGGGAAGATCCTTCTGCAATAAATCAGCAACAAATCAGCAATTAACCCCTCCCCTTAATAAATTCACCAAGCCCACTGAGGGGCTAAAAAAAAAAATGTGAGGTGCGTTGCTGCCCATTTTTTGTTGGGACTTGTTATAAGTGCTCCGTTATCTTGCACTACTTGGGAAAGATGTGGAGTACTGAGGCATATCCTAGCGCAATTCATCTCAACCAACGAACTTTCTTGTAAAATGCTTATTCACAGCTCAAGGTTATTAAATATAAACATGGTGAAGCAAAACAAACAATAAAGTCAATTCAAGAAGGTAAAAAACTCCAAGCCTCACTCTCATGAAACTCACTGGAGGCACAATCCAGGGATCCTCCTATTTCAGTTGAGACTCAGCCTCTGATAAAAGAGTTTGGAATTGTAAAGCAACTGGCTGCACAAGATGCTGGTATCAAGAAGCATTTCAAGTGCAAACAGAATGAAGAAAGTGATCTGGGCTGGGCCCAATCTCCCACCACCCTCATGAACTTTGGTTTCTTTGAGGACACTCAACAGGACCTATTTCTGCCAGCCTCACTGCCTCCAAAATTAGTTAAAACCATACGTTTGGCAGATAAAGTACATATTCAGGATACAAAATTATATTTAGGGGGAAGCGGACAAAGAGATACCACCATCCAAGGACAATTCCTCGTCTATAATCTCATTTGATGAGGGAAGCCTGATTCCTGATTGAAATCACTGCAAACCCAAGAATTTCTACATGGACACCAGGATCAGAAATGGATAGCATGACTATGCTACCCCTAGAACCAAACATACTACATCTGCTCGGGGAAAGAGGTGATCACCACCCTGAGGTGCTAAGGTGGGTGGGCATCCTGGGAAATTTGCCCCATAATCTACCTTGGAACAAGGCCAAGTAAATGAGGTTCCACTATCCCGATAGTGAAGGTAATTATTGCCCACGCTCCTTTTGTGGATAAGAATAAATTGTTTACTTCTTTAGTGGACTCTGCAGCACATTACAACAAGGATTGTGACACACCTATTAGCCAAATTCTATGCACGGATTTCTCGCAAATACCAAAGTTGTGTCCAATAACTCTGGCAGATGATTATCTTCTATCTCTCACTTGCCCTCCAAGTAATCCTTCTGGAGAGGAGATTGCTTGGAGGCAATTAATGCTGTAACCAAATCCTCAACTCCTCAACAGGAAGCTTGGCAGACAATAACATTTGTTTAAAAAAAAATACAGGAAGAGTGGCAGAATAGCTCACAAACAAGCTTGATGTACAAATTAAGATCCTGCAAAACCTTGCTGATTACACTAAAGCCATTGATAAAAAATGAGATGATCTAAATGAATTAATAACACAAGTGCACTGATCAACGCCAGACAATGAGGTCACTTGTTTCTGTGCCCATCTTCTAGAAATACTGGTTGACCTTCCAGCAGTGATGACATTTCTAACAGTAGACTTGAAAAATGAGGTGCAACATATCCAATTTGCACATCATGCTATCAGGCCGCCCCTAGATGACTTAGTGGTGGCAGATATGGATCCTGAGGTCCATCAAATTATTATGGGGGCTTTCAAAGTTGCCAAGGTGAGCACGCAAGCCCAGCAGAGATGGATGGTGTTAGCCATCACTTCCACCATCAATAAGTAAAGAAACTCTTCACTGTCAGCATGGAAAGGCAACAGCAGCGCTCTTCTACAAAGGTGGAAGAACAACCTACTCCCCATGAGCCCACCATCCTTGATATTAGGCAGTGTACACCGCCTAGAACGTCACTAATAATGTAAAAAATAAATAGAAAACCTTTGAGGAAAGGCAATAAAAACGTGAGAAAAGGGCCCTCATCACAACAACATCTGCTTACCACCTTTTTTAAACGTGGGGAGCAGCAAGATGATTTCAACCATACAATGACCAGAACTCCCATATCATCACATCTTCAGTCACCCACCCACTGTTCAGATGGAGTTAGAGTTGGGAAACAGACAACTAATCCTGTTATTATTGCAGAATACTTTCTTTACCCAATAAAGAATGGGCTAACTGAGCCCCCTTTTTCTCCAATACAAAGAGATACAATGGTACCCGACATTAAATAATCAAATTATTTTTAACAAACTAAATTGAATGTAATATACAATTTAACTTAATATAACAAATATAACAAATAAACGTAATTTAAAAAATTATAAACACACAAACATAGTAATTTATACATATACATATAGTTAACTATTATCTTTCTTTAAATTATAAACTTTAAATGTATATAAAAATAATATATATATATATATATATATATATATATATATCAATATTTTAAAATAAAAAAAATAACAATTAAAAACATTAAGGGGGTCATTATGATGTCGTGCAGATCGCCACCGCCCGACCGGCTGTGGTGATCTGCCTGCCATAACTCCCCGCCCGACTGCCATTTACCTCCGGCCATATTACCATGGCGGGGGTACTACAGCTGACGGAAAGTCCGTCTGACGCATTTAAGCAGTCGGCAATGATCATAATTGTCGGCTGGGCGGAACTCTGGGATTTTATGGTGGTGGTGTCCATATTAAGATGCCTGGTGGTTGAAAGGAATGCAGGAATTGCTTTGGGGGCCCCTTGTGGGCCCCCGATGGGGGTGGGTGGCTGCACTTGGGGGGTACCTATGTACCCCTCTTATTGCCATGCACAAAGTGGCAGCCAACGCGCTGTGCCAGCCAGGTTGTGCATGGCAATGCACAACCTATATTTCTGCCATTGAGGCGGGTGCTGCTCACAGCAGCACCTGACGCAATATTGACAGTACGGGATGCGACCGACAGGTTGGCGGCCGCATCCTAAATGGTCGTGCGTGACCGACGCAACAGTGGCGGCCGGTCCCTACACCGCTAGGGTGCCGGGAGTACTGAAGTCCGCACGCCATCCTACTCCTAAATTCTTTAAAAAAAATAAAACTTACATTTTGCAATACAATAAGTGCAACAGTAGGGAAAATGTTGGATAGCGAAGGGGTAAAAATTACTATTATCACTCCAATGAGTTTAACATTAGGGAAAGTGCTGGATAGCGGAGGGGTAAAAATTACTATTCCCACTCCGGTGAGTGCAACAGTAGGGAAAGTGTAGGATAGCGGAAGGGTAAAAACTACTATTCCCATTCCAGTCCAGTGAGTTTAAATGTAGGGAAAGGGCTGGATAGCAGAGGAGTAAAAAATACTATTCCCACTCCAGTGAGTGCAACAGTAGGGAAAGTGCTGGATAGCAAAATGGTCAAAATTACTATTCCCAATCCAGTGAGTTTAACAGTAGGGAAAGTGCTGGATAGCAGAGAGGAAAAATTAGTATTCCCACTCAAATGAGTGCAAAAGTAGGGAAAGTGCTGGATAGCGGAGGGGTAAAAATCACTATCCCAACGCCAGCGAGTGCAACAATAGGGAAAATGTTGGATAGCGGAGCGGTACAAATTACTATTCCCACTCCAAAGACTGCAACAGTAGGGAAAGTGCTGGATAGCGAAGGGGTAATCATTTCTATTCCCACTCCAGTGAGTGCAACAGTAGGGAAAGCATTGGATAGCGGAGGCGTAAAATTTACTATTCCCACACCAGTGAATGCAACAATAGGGAAAGTGCTGGATTGCAGAGAAACAAAAATTACTAATAATATTTTTAAAAATCATAAAAAATAAACAATATTAAAAAATATACATTTAAAAATATTAAACATAAAAATAACACATATTATGATATAAATTACATATAACAAAAAGCTACAAATATTATATAAAATAAATAAATAAATTCTTTTAAAAACAATAAATATTTTAAAGGAGCAAACAAAATATTATGAAAAACATAAATGTTTTATTTTATTTCCTACCCTATAGCACTACACCAATAAAAAACACTTAAAAAGTTGTATTTCAATTTATTTCCATAATTAACATAATTAATATTCAATTACAAAATTATTATTAATAACAGAAAAGAAACGTCATTGAATACACATGCTTTAACACTATAATATACCCAACAGACACCTAAACCGAATTTCACAAGCACCATATTTAATTTGTAATAAATTAATTTGCATTAATTAACAACTAAATATTAATGTATCAATTAAAAAAATTACTTCCCACCATTCCCACCTATTAACACCACAACACACACCTAAAATATTTACACAATGACCATAATTAATTATTAATTAATTAATTTAAATTAATTATCAACTAATCATTAATTCATCCATTAAAAAAGTACTTCCCACCATTGACACCTATAAACACCACAACACACAACTAAACTTAATTACACAATCACCATAAATAATTACTAATTAAGTAAATAAAATAATGAACAACTAATATTGAATTATCAATTAAAAATACATTTCCTCCCACCATTTACACCTATACATACCACAACACACCTTAAGTAATTTACACAATTACCATAATAAATTGCCAATAACTTAGTTAAAAATGATTAACAACAAATTAGTAATTAATTCATAAAAGAATACTTTCCACACTTAACACTATAACATATCAATTAAACAAATATTATTAAATAAAAACTATTCAATACATTTAATATAATCAAATTACTTCCCACCCTATTACCATAATAACCCGCTACAGTTATAAAAATGCTAAATTAAAATTGAAAAAATGTAATAACTACTAAAAATAATCAATACTTTAATATAATTAAATTACTTCCCACCCTATTCCACTATAAACCCACAACCCGCTAAGGTACTAAAAATGCTAAATTAAAATTAAAAAAATGAATAGCACTAAAGTTGTAACTCATATAATAAAAATAAAAAAAATTCTTACACAAAAAAACATACATCACATACATATAAAATATATACTAAAGTATATGACATTTATAAAAAATCGATATTTTTAACAAATATATTTTGGCAAACGATAATAAACACTTCAATATTTTAAACATTAATATTACTTACCTAAAATCGGTATTCTTGACGACGATCATTTTTCTGAGGATATTTCTGACCCAAGATATTTTTACCTCGATATTTGTGCAAGTTTATATTTTTACATCAATAGTCTCTCTTCGCCCTTAATAGGATCAGGTGGGACATCAAAGCAGAGGTTCTGATGACAAAGCAAATGCAAGATTATCTGCCGACCGTCAAAAAAGATACTCCAATTTTAATGGAAGGGTGACTGGATTTCTACAATGGTTAGCTAAAATCTTTAGCCGAACTGCAACCTGCTCTTCTACGTGCTACCTGTTCTATCGTCCAGGTTTCTCTAAAAGTGAAGAATTGCTATTAATGAAAAGACAGCTAAATAGAAGCATCAGGGCAGAACATAAGGATCCAACAAATGCAGTTTGGAAGGAAGAAATCAAACTGCTACGTAAGAACTATAGACGTCACCGTTTTGAAGAAAGGCAGCGTGTGATGAACTCACAATAGAGAAAGGCATTTCTTGCAATAAAAGCCAGAGATTCTAACATTTTTGGCTAATGGCTTATAATCTGTCTGAGGATCAGAAAAAGATAGAACTATCCAACATCTCTGCATCTGGATGGTCGACATATATTTTATCGCTCTATATCGACCCTACCTTCTTTCATGTGGTTCCAACAACAAATCCAGACAGGACTGACGCCCCAGATGAAACACTGAAATTAATCACAGAGCAGATGGTCTTTAACCACATGACTGCTAAGGCAATTTCCCTCCTGTGCTGGAAGTTCATATATTCCATGGATCATAACGAGCTGAGCTCGTCAGGAGCAGCGAAGGGGTTAATGCCTGGGCTTTGACATGCTAGGCAAGCAACCCCAGCTCTAATGGCCTCCCTGCTAGCATTTTTAAGGTAACTAAAGAAGGGAGGCAGCATTTACAATGCGGGCTGAGTCACGCGTGCCATTTCAATGCAAGCGGATCAACGCTTGCCTGAACCATGCATTTGCCTTAATCCTGCATATGCCTTAACCAAGCATATGCGTGGATAAGGTAGTCAGTGGTCTAGATGTGCGGATGAGTGGGGTGAGGAACAGAAAGGATCAGGAGAGAAAAGACCGGGACGCGTCCTTGTAAGTGGGGCTGGGGCTGGGTTTTATTGGGGGGTAGTTTGTAGGGCTGGGGGCTGCTTTTCAGGCTTAGAAAGGCAGGGTTGGGTCATTTTTAGGGCTGGGATTTAGGGCTTAGAGCAAGGGAAAGGATGGTTTTCAGGATGAGGATCAGTTTTAGGGCTCAGGAAGGGGGGCTGGGTTTGGGATAGTTTTTTGGGCAGGGGATGGATTTTAGGGCAAAGGGCAGGAGGTTGGGGTTTTAGGGCTGGGGGTTGGATTTTAGGGCTCCGGGTGGGTGGAAGGGGCAGTGTACTGTGATGATGGTCAGTTTTAGGGCTCAGGAAGGGGGTCTGGAGTCAGGGTAGTTTTTTGGGTAGGGGGCCGGAGTTTAAGGGTCAGAGTGGTGAGTCGGGATACTTTTAAGGGCAGAGGTATGGTTGATTTCAGGGCTGGGGTATCTGGTTTTAGGGTGCAGGGCGGGGGCTGGGGTGCACATTTTATCATGCTTATCACTTTAACAATCATTCATTTTCCACCAAATTCGTTGTAAAGGCATGCATGGTAAAGGTGTGGTAAAGATGTGGTCGTGGTTCACACTGCGTTGTTTCGACATCATTGGTTAGGGCAAGCGAGTTTGTATCATATAACTGCTAAAGAAGAATGGTCTACTCGATTGGCCTCTCTGTTTAACATCAATCTCTCATGTAATTAGGTGCCGGAGAGTTGGCGGGCTCCCTCTTAGTCCCTATCCACAAGAAGGGTTCTTTTGACAAGCCAGAAAACCTCCAACTTATTTCCCTTCTGGACATGGAGGAGAAGTGTTTCGCAAACATTCTGCAAAAGAACTAGAGGAATGGGCGCCAGATAAAAAAAATCATCCCAGCCATGCAGACAGGATTCCATAGAGGCAAATGGACAATGTGTGATGCATCTCGTCATGATTAAACATACAGCATGAAAGGGGTTAGGCTCCTGCTATAGTGCATTCATTGACTTCACTACAGCCTTTAACCAAGTGGACAGAGGCTTGCTGTGGGTCAAACTATCAGCATGGTGAATTCCATCTCCCCTCTTGTTGTCCATAGTGAGCCTTTACTCTAAGACATGTTCAAGATAAGTGTCAAGCCAGTGATCTACATCAGCAAGGATATATACAAATAGAGGCCTCAAACAAGGTTGCATTCAGGTCCCTCTATTTTTCAACCCCTTGTCGATTTAAATGACCATATAAGTGCTGCCAAAGCTTACCACCAAAAATTGCTGGCAGAAGCTTACACATATTGCAATACGGTGCTATAATATTACTGGATCAATCAGAGATTGGGCTTCGTAGATCCCTGACCAGCCCGGCTGAATACTATAAAATCATCAAGCTCAAAATGAATACTACTAAAACCAATATTGTAGTTTTTGGAAAATTAAAAATCAGGTATGGGGCCTCGTTCACAAATGGCCAAAAAGAGGAAAAAAAGGCAGTGCTTAATTTGAGCCGGTGGTGTCCGTGCTCGCACAGGCACTTAATTAGTTCCGGTGTTGGGTACCGGAACTTAATTGTCCACATCATACTTTTTTATCAGCCTCCCACATGGTTCCACTGCTCATCAAATTTGGAAATGAACGGAACAACAGTTGTTTATTAATACAATATACTTCAAATATTTACCAGTACCTACCTCCAAAGCCATTCCTATAGCTTTGGGGACCTGGAATAATCCGCACTGTCATACTTGCAGGCGAGAGAGGCTGTTAATAGTTGTTTTTGTACTGACATTGTCAGCGACAACAGGGGCAATACGTGGTGTAAGCTGATTTGTCCTCCTGGTCAGGCCCCTGGTACTTAGGGGCAGATTTACAATAACTGGCACATGCCCAGGGATGCATCAGTTATTGTGCGCCGCAGGTCCGCCACCCATGGAGCGCTGCATTTACAATGCGCCTCACCATGGGGCAAAAACAGCACAGATGCGTAACGCATCTGTGCCGTAAAGAAGGCGCATTCCTGGAGTTGCGTCCAAAGCGCGATGCAGCTCCAGCAAGGCTCGGGGGTGCCCTATCTGTCCAATGCTGCGTCAAGCCTTACGCCTGCCTCAAGCAGGCGCAGGGTTTTGACGCAGCATTGGCCTAAAAGTGACTGAGTAAAATCTTGTAGATTTCACTCAGCCACTTTTAAGAGGCATTCCTGCGCAGGAACGCCCCCCCCCCTGCGGAGGAACGCCTCCTTATGGCGCAGGGCTTTACAACGTGATGCATCTCCCAGATGCGTCACGTAGTAAATACCCCGCACTATGGCCCATCTTTTGCACCGCCGCTGCATCACAAAAGTGACGCAACGACGGCGTAAAAGAGGCGCAAGGGGCTTGTAAATCTGCCCCTAAATATTTTACAAATTAAAGCCTGAGAGTGTCTAATATCAAATATCTGGGAGTATGGCTAAATGAACAGGGCATTCCAACTCCTCACATTGAGGCACTGACAACAACAGCGAATGCCCTTATCCTCGCATTTCAATGCCTGCTTAAGAATCTTTCAGCCCCGGATCCTTCTGCAATTTTTAAACTCATTCATGGTAAACTGATACTCACTCTTACATATGGCTCTTGTGTGCACAAAACATGTATCTCAAGCTGGCTGGACCGGGCACAAAGACAGCGTTACAGACATGCACAAATCTGCCTGGAATTCACTTTTGCCCAACAAGAGTATGTACTCAATGCAAGTTTTCTTTTTACCTGTGCCAAGTAGTCAGCAGATGAGCCATGGTCTTTAAAGCAGCTCCTGTAGAAAACTGTCCAAGATAAATCATCAGATTTGCAAGTGCTTATCAGCTGGCAGTTGAGGAACTCGCCACCAAAAAACATTTGCAAACCATTCTTCCAGTAAAAAAAGCCAGGCTGCCCTCAGCCCCTGATGATCTACAAACCATCTGCTAAAAAAGCAATGCACATTTAACATTGGGTTTATACTAAACCAAAATTCTTCCGGCGTATCTATTGCACTAAACAAAATTTAACATCAAAGTTCAAGTCCTGTGCTTGTGGCTTGGTCTGATACCACTTAAAGCGTATAGATAGGTGACCAGGATACCTTATGCAGGGGTTATGTTACCACTAAAGAAGCCTTTACACATAATCTGCCTATGTCCCTTGCTATGCTCTCTTAGACGGTTCTTGCTTCTACTCATTTTTAGACAGTTGAACATAAGGGCCTGCATAGTGTCAGTCTGAGGAATGTCTGAGAGGGGAATCATACCAATTAATAGCGGGATTTGTAAAATTCATGAAGGTGGTATCTTTGTTGCTGAGTGATGCGACATCAGGGCGCTAGTAAAGCGCCCCTTCTTTACTTTCTAGCTATGATGTTTGTTAAACATTTGATTATGATGGCTATGGCATGGAACTGCGATTGCACTTTAGATCTTAAATAAGATTCCCATCTTTTGCAGGAACATTTTGTACCACTGACCTTGGAACAGATCTCTGCACTTAGAAGCTGTTGTAGGGGATGTATTTATGGATGTGATGGGATTGACACTGTATTGCACTCGTACTTTAGATCTTAGGCGAGGGTGCTTAGGGAGTGTTTATTTGTACATAGTGGAGCCTCCCTGTATTGCTCTTGCACTTTAGACCCTAGGAGGTATCCCCTCTTTGTAGCTTATTTGTTCAGCAGCCTGAACCCAGATGATTGCATGCAGAACTTTTGTGAACTGCACTCAATTATTCAGCCATTCTAAATCTTTTGCAGCACTCTTTTCTGTTCTGCCAAACATTCTGAAAAACAACCATTGATAAACATATTATTAGGCCTTATATGACTGCATAGGGGCCTTGGGCACATATTGAGGAGTACTGACAGATTAATGTTCTGAGCCTGGAGTTGCTGGCTTTTTTCTAAGGACCAAGGGGCAGATTTATGAGGCCCTTGCGCCACGTTTACGCCGCTGTTGCGTCACGCAAGGCGGCGTAAACATAGGCAGATGCGTCACGTTGTAAAGCCCTGCGCCACTTGTGGGCGTTCCGGCGCAGGGTGGGCGTTCCGGGGCAGGTGCGCCTCGCAAAAGTGGCTGTGTGAAATCTATGAGATTTCACTCAGTCACTTTTAAGCCAATGCTGCGTCAAAAGCCTGCGCCTGCTTGAAGCAGGCGTAGGTCTTGACACAGCATTGTTAAAATGGGGCACCCCTCCCGAGCCTTGCTGGAGCAGCGTCGCGCTTGCGACGCAACTCCAGCAATGTGCCACATTTCCGGCACAGATGCGTCACGCATCTGTGCCGTTTTTGCACCATGGTGCGCCGCATTATAAATGCGGCGTGCCATGGCTGGCGGAGCTGTGGCGCACTGTGGTGCATGTAAACTGGCGCATCCCTGGGGATGCGCCAGTTAACATAAATCTGCCCCAAACTGTTTTAGATCATGAATGCACAGTCATTTTTAGGTCGACCATAGAGTCAGCAAACATGCGCGGTGTGGCAGACTTGTAGTATTTGAGTATGAATACGAGGCCTGCCCACTCTCCGCACATATTTGTAATTGGCTTATGTCAATGTCCTTCGTAAATGCTGGTGTCTGATTCGTAAGTAGGCAGGTTAGTCCCTCCTTAGTACCGTCTTGTCTTCCTTTGTAACCTCCCATGGCGACAGGCCCTTTTTCTTAGGTTGTTACATGGTGCATTTTTTTTAGTCTGTAAGCTCTATTTTCTTTATTCGGTTTCTGTTAGTGCAGGCACGAGGACATGCTTTGCTTACAAAGAATCACCGATGTTTCACTCACAAACACAAGCCTTCTGCTCTCACCAGTATCCGAGTTCGCCCTCATCCTTTTACCCCTACATCCAGTGTGCTGCAGCGAGTGCGGGAAATAAATGACCGGTTTCCTCTTCTCTTGCTGCTGAACAAAGGGAGAACAATAGTGAGATGCATGCTACATTTACCACATCATTTGCCTTTGCTAGGCACATCATTTGGTCAATCCTGCCAAATAGTTTTGCTCGCTATGTGAGAATAATTCTAGTGACTTTGGGGCATATTATCAACAACTAGCAATATTTATCGCTAGATGAGCTTAGCGGCTTTTTTTTTTATCGCCGCGCATCGCCGGATTTTATCGCAGAGATAACCTGCTATTAGCAACATTTATCTCTAATGCGATAAAATATCTGGCGATAGCGGCGAAATGCGTGAATATCGCTGAAAATACAGCAATATTCATGCATTATCGCTAATAGGGACTTAACCTGAATATCCACCTCCCATTGGATATACAGGCTAAGAACTGGTCTGAGCAGGAGTTAGGTTTTGACGATATTCGCGCTTAGCGCAAATTTTTTCATTGCTGCGCCTGCGTTGATAATAGGCGATAGGGATGTTAGCGACTGCTTTCAGTCGCTAACAGGTTGGGTACGCCCACTTTGCATGTCATTAGCGATAAATATCGCTAACATGCAAAGTGGGACCTAAACCGCTCGCTATCGCCTACAAGCTGTCGCTAATTGCTGTTAGCGACAGCTAACTAATAGGGCGATAAAATTATCGTCGCTTTGCGGCCGAAAACGGCCGCTAAAGCGGCGATAATCTCATTTCGCCCGCCTTGATAATATGCCCCTATGTTTCTAACCTTTTCCTTCAACCTATCACTTGACTACCTTTGAAAGTGTTCCTTGATCTCACTGGTTACCTATACTAAAATCCTAATCTTAACTTTTACCCTTAGTGCGAACATAAAGTGGACAGAACAAAACTCTGGAATGGAACTTGGAATTCAATTTATACTGTTTTAAACAAGGCAGGAAAGAGCACAAAGGACCACAGGGACATACATGATGGTATAGCACATGTTCCAAAGTATAATTAGATTGCGTGAAGATCTTCTCTGCCTGAGGGATGGCATACAAAGACCAGATTGCACCTGTAGTTGGGAAGTAAACAATGGTCCGGAAACAGGACTGGATCTGGTTTCAAATAACATTAGGGAAGTTTTTGAATGAACAGCAAAATGAGGAGCACATTCCAAATTGGGAGGAATGTCTCAGAAGACCTTCAGGGAGCACCATTCAAAGCAGGACAAAGGATCCTGACAACATGTGACTAGGAACATGTTCTGTTCTGTTACCTGTTCTTCTAGAGGGCATGGCTACCCAGAACGGGCTTCCCAGTGCCAACAGGAGACATGAGGAAACATATGCTGCTCATGCGAGCAGGTGGGTCAAGACTTCTGAAACTTAGCAAGCTGCAATTGGCTCCTAGTTGAATAGGGAGGCAATTCCAGAGCTTGGTTGCTAGGTAGGCGACAGACCGCCCTCCACTTCTGGCCCTATTGATTCTGAGGATGGCCAGGAGAAAATTATTGTTTGACCCAAGAGCTTGAGCTTTGTTTTACGGGACACTGAAATATCAAAACTATGCAGGCTGTGAGCTACTAGAGCTCATTTAATCATGCAGATGCGATTTGGCAGCTTGAGTGATAAAGTGAAGGAGCCCTCGAAAGAAAATAAACACGCCTTTTGCAATGCAATAGGTCTCGCATTTGCGAGATTTTGAGCTATTGGCATTGCAAATGACAATGCCTTTCATTTATGTGTTTAAAACACCTGCAAAAATAAAAGGCATTGTCATTTACAATACCAATAGGTCAAAGTTTTAAAAATGTTAGACCTATTGCATTGAAAATGCTTGTTCATTGAGCCTTAGGCACTGTGATGTATGATTTGTCCTTGGAATCATTACCTCTGTATTTACAGATTGATTTTATTGACAATTGAACGTATATGTGTATTTCATATATTTTCTTTAACTTACTTGCACTTTTCTCGCTACTTTTTCTTATTCTGTTAATACTGTTTAATACATGCATGGTTTGCAATGGTTTTAATTAATCGTGCAAAAAAGAATACACCTTTTAAACCTCTGAAATTACTGAGTAGAGGTCTAGAGCCAGATATGAATTATATGGTTGCCTTAAAAGAAGTCAGGTGAAGATTCACTTGTTTGTTAATCCAGAGAGGCACACAGGTTCATTTATGAGAAGTGATGCATCGCTGTGTGAAAGTCTACTTCTCAGTGAAAGGAGGGCCCAGTATGTTATGTCGGTGTGAGGTTCCGTGATGATTTGAACCCGTGTTTTCGACATCGTCGTAAATCCATAATTTCGGTACCAGTGAACCTCAAATGATCCATATAGTATACCCTGGTGTTTTTGCTATGCTACGAGCAAGAGCACTTATGTTACGACCACATTTCCTCTGGACATCGATGGCATCCATTTTAGAATACGGCATCCATCTTGTATTCTTGCCCTCACATAGTCAATGAACGAACAGTGACCTCTGATTAATTCATTTCGCTAAAGGACACGTAGGCTTTAGCCGACGATTCACCTTGTTAAGGACACGTACATCCTAGGTCAGAAAACGCTGTGATCGCATGACTTGGCAGAAGTCGCCTCCTCTGCCTGAGGCCAGTCCTGCTATACTGGTTCTCGTGCTCGTTGGCCTGATCATGATTAGGCGGCCGAAGTCAGTAGCCTTGCCCATTTACAACCCACAAACATCTCTTATCCTGCTTTTCTATCTTCTACACCTGGCTCTGCTCCTCTCCTTCTGGGCCTTTATTAGGGGGAGGTAACGAAATTTATGATGAGGCGGTCCGGCTCTTGAATAAGAAGATGACATGGGATTATGATCGAACAGTGGGAACCTCTCATTCGTAATGTTTTGACATCAGAAATTTGTTGACGATTCCTGTTTAGGACATAAAGTTTAAGAAACGTACTAGTATGTGGAGAATGTTGCCCCCAGCTAAAAAACTTGTATTTAAGGAGCAACCAACTTAGTGCAAATTGAACAGGCTCCTAGAATCTGCCCGTGTGTAGTTTCTGTGACTTCTGTGTCCCTGCAGTAATAAACCTTTGGTCTCTGACGCCACCATCGAGAAGCCCGTGTTTCTGTTTATTTGTGCACCGAGACAGGTAGAACTCAGGGGTCTTCGGGTGTTGTCCCTGACACCTCTGGACCTTAATAAAAAGTCCAGAACTCCAATTGGCGCCCAACATGGGGCGACGTCATTCGGTACCGGTCCAAAAGCCTGAAGAGTTCGAGAAGCTTTGTGTGAAGATTCCAGAGGGAGGCGCCCAACTTCATCGATCCCGGCATATCGCAAAAGTGGCCCGACGTTCTCTTCCACGAGGGTTCCCGTTCGGACGGCTGCAGTGGTCCGCTGCCTTGACTGTCGCCCTGTCTTGGACCCGAGGTGCAGACCTTAGTACGGCGAGACGTGACGGGTTTCTCCTTGGTGACGTCTTCAGTGCCTCAGTTAAGTATTAAGTGGTTGCTAGTCGTTTGGTTACGTCGTAAGGGTTTGCTCATGTTTGGATAATCCTTTTAGTTCTTTGGTTTGGTTTGGTTTCGTAAGATTATCACCGGTTGTTCTCGTTACGATAATCTTTTGGTTTGGTTTGGGTATCGATACATTAGTTCACTTTGGTAGGCCTAAGTTCTCAGTTCAAGTGCGCACCTTTGTTTGTGTTTGTTTTGTGTTCCGGTTTATAAAATGGTAAGTCGGAAAAACAGTATGATTTCATGTTTTGGTTGCACCAGGGATTCCCGGTTGGAGGACTTGTGTCCGGTTCCTCCGATTGGAACTCCTCTTTATGATCTTTACTGCAAGCACGGTGTGGGTCCTATATCTTATAATGAGGTATGGATCCGCTACACGGAGAAAGATGGTGTCCTTAGTTGGCCACTACATGGTAGTTTTGAACCTGAAATTCGCGATAATTTAGAAATAAAACTGTTTAAGAAGAAATCCCGGCCGGCAATGTTTGATTCTTTCCGTTGTTGGCGAAAAGAATCCAAACAGAGAGAGACTAAAAAATTGAAGAAAGAGCAAAAAGAGCAAGAGTTGACTTTAGAACAGTCTGCCAAGCAGCTGCAACTCAATGAATCTGAGAAAGCGATAGAGGTAGCCGATAGAGAGCCTAATTTAGCGATAGACAAGTGCTACCCTGCATTGGCATCGAGTACTGCTAAGACAGAAGAGGACCCTGAAAAGGATCCTCTGTTGTCTTACTTGTTGAGGTCACCTCCACCGTATGCACAGGGTGCTACAGCTCCACCTCTGCCTAATGTTTTGTTACCAGTTACTGGACAGCCTGGTATGCCTGCTCCTGCTCCCCTGAATCAAGCTCCTGCACTCCCTGTGGTTAACAATATTCCTCCGGCACCCCCTCTCCCAGGGTTGCCAGCTCCTCTGCCTATGCCTGCACCACTTATGCCTGTTGTTTCCCAAATTACTTTGCCTGATGCTACCTCTACTCTTGCTGTTTCTTCTGTCCCAACTACTACTCTACTTCAAACTTCTTGAAGCTATATGACTCCGCTTTCTGTTCGTCGGAGAATCACTGAATCTGTCTCTAATATTCTATCTCCCTTTTACAAAACTCTGATTAGGAGTCCTGCCTCTGAATCTGTTCAGAGACGCAGTCAGCTTCCTAGTTTGAAGAACGAGGAATTTTAGATTCTACAGCCCATAGGTGGATTTCGAAAGTTGGAAGGTATGATGTACAAGATGTATTAGATACATTTATGCAATGGAATGAACCGACACAGCGCTATGCGTTTGATGTTATGTGTTCCCTTTTACGTGAGGAATGGGAGGAGAACGATTCTGAACAAATTCCGGATGAATTAATTCATATCCAACAAAAATTTGCTGCAGGAATGATAGTCGGTCAGGAGATAAAAGAAGCAATGGAACTGATTTTAGGCTTCAGGTTTGATCCTTCCCTCCGTTCACCAAGAGACGTAGAGAAACGTAGCACAAAACATGGTCGCCAATATCCTATGAGAGACGGTCCGCCAATATGGCGCGAAGCTGTTCAAGCTAATGCGGCCCAGGGTATTGCAGCCGCTCCAGCCCAATTCCAGAGAGTGTGGATACACATTCCATGGAAACGAGCTGATGTATTAGCAGTAAAACAGGCCTTGCCAGATCCGCGTAAAAATCCCGCTGGATATTACAAAGAGCTGACCCAGACGGTTCAAGCTTGTGTAATGAATTTAGCGGACATTGACATGCTATTTGGCAATGTAGTACCGCAACCAATCTGGGCTAAAATTCGCAGAGAAAACCATCCAGTTGCTCTAGGTGGTGATTGGCCAGCTATTATAGCAGCAGATGGTCAACAAATTGGTGGTTCTAAACCCGAACCTCTGATCGCTAATTTGCCTGGTAGAATAATCGATTTAATGAAAACTCTGATGCCAGCATTGCGCGTTAACTGGGACAAATTGTCCGCATGCAGGCAGAAGAAGGACGAAAGCGTCTCCGATTTTTTCACTAGATTTGAAGAAACTTTCGTAGATCACAGTGGTCAGGATATGAGCACGGAGGGAGGTCAGAGATTATTTGTTGATAAATTTGTGCACAATTTGTTACCAGAGCTTAGTAATAAGTTGAAAGATTCTGAAAGCGCATGGGCTGTCTCTACGACTGCGCAAATACTTGCAACTGCTCAGTACTATGAAAATAGGGATAAAGAAGAGAAAGAAAAGTCAGAAAAGAAAACGAAAGATTTAAAAACTAAAGTCGTTTTGCAGCAGGCATATCCGCCCCGCACGAATCAGACAAACTCACAGCAAGGGCCATATCAGAGGACCGATTACGGTTCTCAGAGACCGCAATACCAATGGAATCAATGTGCTTACTGCAAAAAGGAGGGTCATTATAAGAATGAGTGTCCAGTGCTAGCACAAAATAATAATGCTGCAGCTCAGAGAGGTCATGGTGGTTTTACGCAACCTTCTAGAGGTCGAGGACGAGGTGCTATGCCTCCACAAACGAATGATCGCCCTTCTAATTATTTTGATCAGCGAAATGGACAATCTGTACAGCCAGCTAGATCGCAACAGTATCACGTTGAGGACTACTGTGAAGTTAGTGAGGAATTTCAGCAAAAAGAGTACTAGGACAGCCTTGGACAAAGAGAGGGAGTAGTATCAGTTCCAGTAGATCAGAGTGGGCCTTATGTCGCAGTAGCTACATCAGGTGTAGTCGAACCGTTTCTGTTGGATACTGGTGCAGCAAAAAGTTCTATCATACATGCGAAACTCCCTGGCGCACCTTTGTCCGGCTTAACAAATGTTTCAGTAGGTTTTTCAGGCACCCCTGTTCACAACCCTGTTTCTGGTCCTTTGTCTATTTCTGTTGGGCCTCGTCAATTAAAAGCACCCCTGATTTTGACGACCGGTTGCAACGAAAATCTGCTTGGTTTAGACTTGCTAAAACGCCTATATGCGACTCTGTACTGTTCTCCGTCAGGAGTACAGCTTACATTGGGTAAGAGAATCATCTCCCCGATGTACTTGTCAATGGATGCGCTCCCACTGGAGCTGCGTTCACTCCCTGATACTCTTTGGGCGACTGGTCCTAACGATGTAGGTCTTTTGGAAATTCCTCCTTATGTAGTAACTTTGAAAGCAAATGTCAAATTCCCACGAATCCCACAATATAAGATCTCTACCAAAGGTGAACGTGCGCTCTTATTGATAGTGCAAGATTTGATCCAGAAATACCTAATAGAAGAAACTAGAGGAAATGTCTGTAACAGCCCTGTACTGCCAATTCTAAAACGCAGCGATCCTTCAAAACCTCCAGTCTATAGATTTGTAATTGACCTTAGAGAGGTTAACAAAATTGTGATTCCACAGTTTCCTGTGGTTCCAGACATTCCTGCATTGTTGACGCTGATTCCTGCTACAGCCACATGGTTTTCAGTGATAGACTTGAAAAATGCCTTTTTCAGCATTCCAATAGCCGAGGAAAGCAGAGATATTTTCGGTTTCTCTCTAGGAGGTCGAAGCTTCAGGTTCAAACGTGCTCCACAAGGCTATTGTGAAAGCCCATCCATTTATAGTCAGGCATTAAAAAGTCAACTAGATTCTTTTGTATTTCCACCTGGTTCTGCCTTGGTGCAATATGTGGATGATCTTCTAGTGGCTGCCGATGACAAGGAAACTTGCAAAGCAGCTACTATTTCCCTACTGCATCATTTGTCTGATTTAGATCACAAGGTGTCACCTTCCAAAATGCAATATTGTTGTCAAGAAGTGACCTACCTAGGTCATCTCTTGTCAAAAGAGGGAAGAAGGTTGACCCCAGGGAGAATAAAAGCAATTACGCAGATGAATGTTCCTAACACTCAGAGAGAAGTGCGTGCGTTTTTAGGTATTACCTCCTACTGCAGGCAATGGATCCCAAATTTTTCTCTCTTAGCAAAACCATTGGTGGCCCTGACTGGAAAAGGTGTTCCGAGTCCGGTGCCATGGTCTGCCGAATGTCAGCAGAGCTTTTCCGAGTTACGGAATGCACTGTGTTCAGCTCCGGTGTTGGGTACACCTGACTACAGTAAGCCATTTACACTCTATGTCCACGAGAGAGAAGGTTGTGCGTTGAGTGTTCTGACGCAACGATTTGGTGATAAACAAGTTCCTTGTGCGTATTTTTCATCAACATTAGATCCGGTAGCCAGAGCGTTGCCAAGTTGCTTGAGAGCTACAGCAGCAGCTGCAGTGTCCATTCGACAATCTGCTGGTTTGGTCATGAACAGCATGCTAGTGGTCATGGTTCCACATGCCGTGGATACACTCATGAACCGAACAAAGACACAGCACCTCACCAGTGCTAGATTATCAGGCTATGAGCTGACACTACTAGCAAGTCATATTCAGATTAAAAGATGCAATGTATTGAATCCAGCAACACTGTTGCCGACTAGCCAGGAGTCGAGTGATTCTGAACTTCATGACTGTTGTTTTAGAACCGAGGAAGAGACAAAAGGACGGATTGATCTTAAGGACACTCCGTTACCAGATCCAGATGGCACGTTATATGTTGACGGGTCTTGTTTTAAATTGGAAAATGGTGATGTGACAGCTGCCTACGCAGTAACGACTTTGAGTACGATTGTGGAGACTGCAAGAGTGAGTCAGAATTCTGCCCAAGCTGCAGAATTAATTGCATTGACTAGAGTGTGTGTTTTAGCTAAGGGAAAGAGAGTGAATGTATTCACAGATAGTCAGTACGCGTTCGGCGTAGCGCATAGTTTTGGTCGACTGTGGAAGGAAAGAGGTTTTATTACGTCCCATGGGACTAAGATCCAGCATGGTCAGTTAGTCAATGACTTGTTGGAATCTCTAACCTTACCGACTGAAGTTGCGATTGTAAAGTGCAGTGCTCATCGAGCGGTTACGGATGATGTTGGTCGTGGAAACGCTTTTGCTGATGAGATAGCTAAACAGACAGCTAGGAATACGATGAGTGGGATGTATGTTGCAACCTCTGCAAGATGGGTTGCTGAATCGGGAATGTGTAAGGACACAGTGGAAAGTGTGAAAGCAATTCAGGAAGAAGCGACTGAAGAGGAAAAGATTGCATGGAAAGAGAAAACGGGTAAATTGGACTCGAGTGGATGTTGGATTGATTTGTCGGAACAGCAGCGTTGGATGTTGCCTGATGCGTATGTGCTTGCGGTGGTAACGATGGCGCATGGGTCAGCGCACATCAGTTCTAAAGGGATTTGTAAGATGTTGGCCCCAGTCTGGAAGAATGATGGAATCAGTAAATGTGCAGAAAGAGTGGTGAGAAACTGCATGATATGCCTGATGCATAATCCTGGCAAGGGAACCCCCACACCCACTGGACATTTCGCTCCTCCTTCTTGCCCCTTCGAAGTGATTCAGTTGGATTTCATTCACATGGATCGATGTAACAACCTTAAATATGTACTAGTGGTAGTCTGTGCTTTTTCAAGATGGATCGAAGCATATCCACTAGTCTTGCCTTTTAGCTACAATGGATCATTTCGGGCCTTTCAGACCATATTTGTCTATGCCCTCGAGACCTATCCCCCGCGTCCTCCACGTTCCACCAAGTATAACTCCGCTAACAAAGCCTTGATCAAGGGAATCATTGACATGATTAAAGACGTCAATAACACCCCATCTTATCCTAAGGATGAGCTACGAGTTTATCTGAGTTGGAATACTATGGAGTATAGCATTAGTTTGGGTGAAAACAAGTGTAAGAGCTCCACTCCAGTTTGGCTCGTACCTCACCGAGGTCAAGTCTGTTTGCAAGGTAATGGGAGAAATCCAAGAGCTCGGCTAGGGAAGAGTGACTGTGTTGAAACCTACGTGTATCCATCAAACTCTTCCCCTGCCTTCTTAACTGCTAAGGGTACCTACTTCATCTGTCAAGATAGGGCATATACATGGTTGCCTGCTGACTTTTCAGGTTCATGTTATATTGCTCGACTGTTGCCTCCGACATATACAGCTGCCCCAGATTATCACAAGACCAGAGTAGTAAGAAGAGTGGAGAAGTGCGGCTCAGGGGTTAGAGGCGGCAGACCTGGAGCTTGAGTTCGGCCCTGGACCAGGGTTCAATTCCCCGCCGGGTCTTGGGCTCAAAAATTCCACAGACTCGATAATTCTCGCTCTGGTGCCTTCTCGACTCACGGGTTCACACTCTGCGACTCTGGGCAATAGCTTGCTTAATCTCCACAACGGCCCCTCGTGGTGGGATGCCTGGCTTTCACCTTGTGGATACCCTGCCAGGGTTATCTCACAGGGGAATACCAGGACAGGTTCCCTAAGCAAGCGCGGAGATGCCCCAGGGTAAGTCGTGCGCTATATAAGTTTCATTTCATTTCATTCATTTCATTTCATTTCATAATACTGCCTTGTCCACTGCCAAAATCCTCCTAAAAGAGTACTTCCCCAGGTATGGTATACCACGGATTGTATGGTCAGATAATGGGAGTGAATTCGTAGGGAAAGTTATGCAGAGTGTGTGTGCGGGCTTAGGGGTCAAGCAGAAATTTCACAGTGCAAATCACCCCCAGTCAGCAGGTTTGGTTGAAGGGTACAATGGTACCCTCAAGCTGAAACTAGCCAAGATACAAGCCTCCACGGGCTTGTCCTGGCCAGACGCACTACCTTTGGCCCTGTTCTCCACAAGAGCAACTGTGCATTCCCGAGTAGGGCTCAGCCCCTACGAGATTGTGTTCGGTCGTCCTGCTAATATTTGGGGGGTACCAAGACCTAGGGAGTTTAAACAACTGGAATACCCAATGCTAATTGATTACCTTTTTGACTTGACTGCTAAATTGAGTCTCATTCACCAACAGGTTTTCGATGCATTGCCAAAGCCTCCGGAAAGTCCAGGTCATCAGCTGAAACCCGGTGATTACATCGTTATCAGAAATTTTGGACGGACCAGGAACCTTCAACCTAAGTTCGTGGGCCCTTTCCAAGTGCTGTTGGCAACAAGGACTGCTGTACGTGTGGCTGAACGGAAAAACTGGGTTCACGCTACCCATACTAAGCGTGTACCCATTCCATTCCCTTATGACAATTGGGTTAGACAAGGAATTGGTGCCTCTGATACTGAACCTGTTCCTAAATATGTTCCTTTCAGTGATGCAGAACTGATAACTGATTCACCGAACTCTGACTCTCCTTCTGAAGCTGCTTCTTTGATCACTGACCAGAATACTGAATCAAACGAACATTTGTCCTCTGCGAACTCGAACATTGTTACTCCTGCTGAAAATAGACTATTCCCGGATCAAACTACGCCAGGAAAACTGAGATACAACCTTCGTTCTCATTCTAAGGACAAATAAAGCAGGAAACTGCATTTTTTATATTTGATCTGTCACATTACCTCCAGCCAGGAAGCTTGCTATTCATGTTTTGTATTTCTTTGTTTGTTTCTGTTGTTTCTGTTACCTTGCCGTCTGGGTCACCGTAGGGTCGTGGCTTTGTGCCTAGTTGAATCTGCGGGGGCCAGACACAAGGTCGGTCTTTCTGTTAGTTCTGGGAACTCCCAGAGCTGATAGAGGCATTTTCAACTACGTACATATCATCAGTGGTCGCGAGCGGTTGTAGAAGATGGAGCTTCCTGAGCTGCACCGAGAGAATGTAATTTATGTTCGCAGAAATAGATTATACAAAATTCTACATAACAAATGTTTTCTGATGCAATGTGCTATTACGTTTTTGATTATTTTAATCACGTTGGTGGGTGGAATCGTCTTTGGAATTCATTTAATTTTTGCACCGATAATGACTACAGTACCTCCTCCTGATCTTGTTTCTCCTACTGTTGCTTCTTTTCATTCCTTTCATCCGTTTTCTGAACATGAGCAAGCTCGACGCTCAGAATTCATAAATAACACTTTTGTACAGCCCTTGCATCAACACCAACTAGTAGTTAACACAACAGACTGCTGGGTATGTGGTTTGATACCACACACTATGGATAAAGGCATTCCCCGTCTGGTCTTGCCTTTTAGCTACAATGGATCATTTCGGGCCTTTCAGATCATATTTGTCTATGCCCTCGAGACCTATCCCCCGCGTCCTCCACGTTCCACCAAGTATAACTCCGCTAACAAAGCCTTGATCAAGGGAATCATTGACATGATTAAAGACATCAATAACACCCCATCTTATCCTAATGATGAGCTACGAGTTTATCTGAGTTGGAATACTACGGAGTATAGCATTAGTTTGGGTGAAAACAAGCGTAAGAGCTCCACTCCAGTTTGGGTCGTACCTCACCGAGGTCAAGTCTGTTTGCAAGGTAATGGGAGAAATCCAAGAGCTCGGCTAGGGAAGAGTGACTGTGTTGAAACCTACGTGTATCCATCAAACTCTTCCCCTGCCTTCTTAACTGCTAAGGGTACCTACTTCATCTGTCAAGATAGGGCATATACATGGTTGCCTGCTGACTTTTCAGGTTCATGTTATATTGCTCGACTGTTGCCTCCGACATATACAGCTGCCCCAGATTATCACAAGACCAGAGTAGTAAGAGGAGTTTTCAGCAAGGAAGACACCGCTGGTCAGGAAGCCGGAGACTTCTTCAAAGGTTTCCTACCGTTCTGGGGGCCTATGGCCAATAGTAGAAATCTACGTCAGCTAACACGGGTAGTTGAGTCTACTATTACAGAAACTGCTGGTGCCCTTAGTAATTTAACAGCCGAGCTTCAGGTGGATCGTCTCATGACGTTACAGAACCGTATGGTTCTTGATGTAATACTTGCAGATCAAGGTGGGGTATGCAGAATGATCCAATCGAGCTGCTGTGTTTATATTCCCAATAATGCTCCGACAGTGTATGAAGCGATCTCTAAGCTACACAAGATTTCCTACTCTATCCATGTAGACAAGGGAAATTGGTCGTTAATCGAATGGCTTGGGACTCTATTATCAGCGTGGGGATGGAAGGTTCTGATGGTCGTTGGTATTGTCTTAGTGTTCCTATTCTCGTGCTGTCTTGTTATCCAGTGTGGTCCTGCCTTGTGTAGCCTCTGTGCTGCAACCTGCTTTAGGAAACCGCCTGTGTTGAGAGACAAGGTGCGAGAGAGAATAATGCTACAGCAACATATTACTGACCTGATGACCATCGAGATAGACTCTGACATAGAGTGAGTAATTGCCTATGTTAGGGCAAAAGGAGGGCTGAGGTTCCGTGACGATTTGAACCCGTGTTTTCGACATCGTCGTAAATCCATAATTTCGGTACCAGTGAACCTCAAATGATCCATATAGTATACCCTGGTGTTTTCGCTATGCTACGAGCAAGAGCACTTATGTTACGAGCACATTTCCTCTGGACATCGATGGCATCCATTTTAGAATACGGCATCCATCTTGTATTCTTGCCCTCACATAGTCAATGAACGAACAGTGACCTCTGATTAATTCATTTCGCTAAAGGACACGTAGGCTTTAGCCGACGATTCACCTTGTTAAGGACACGTACATCCTAGGTCAGAAAGCGCTGTGATCGCATGACTTGGCAGAAGTCGCCTCCTCTGCCTGAGGCCAGTCCTGCTATACTGGTTCTCGTGCTCGTTGGCCTGATCATGATTAGGTGGCCGAAGTCAGTAGCCTTGCCCATTTACAACCCACAAACATCTCTTATCCTGCTTTTCTATCTTCTACACCTGGCTCTGCTCCTCTCCTTCTGGGCCTTTATTAGGGGGAGGTAACGAAATTTATGATGAGGCGGTCCGGCTCTTGAATAAGAAGATGACATAGGATTATGATCGAACAGTGGGAACCTCTCATTCGTAATGTTTTGACATCAGAAATTTGTTGACGATTCCTGTTTAACGCCAAATATTTATTGTTTAGGACATAAAGTTTAAGAAACGTACTAGTATGTGGAGAATGTTGCCCCCAGCTAAAAAACTTGTATTTAAGGAGCAACCAACTTAGTGCAAATTGAACAGGCTCCTAGAATCTGCCCGTGTGTAGTTTCTGGGACTTCTGTGTCCCTGCAGTAATAAACCTTTGGTCTCTGACGCCACCATCGAGAAGCCCGTGTTTCTGTTTATTTGTGCACCGAGACAGGTAGAACTCAGGGGCTTCGGGTGTTGTCCCTGACACCTCTGGACCTTAATAAAAAGTCCAGAACTCCAGGTGGCAGCTTCTCTGCTACGGCGGAGGAGCGTCGTCCTAGTGCTTTTAACACCTTAGCTGCTTTGGAACGTCCAGCTCCAGTGCTGAACGTTCCATTGCGCAGGTGCAGCTGGAACGTCCAACGGCCGACGGCAGCACTCCTGAGGTAGTGGTGCCGCCGGCCGTTGGTATAGGCGCAGCACTTAAGAGGTTAAGCAGTGGCAAGTAGAAACATAAAATGCTAATAAGTTAAAGTTATTATCATTTTATGCTTCGTGTCCTGTGTTTTGCGGGCGGACCGGTGGGCGGGACTGCTCTCCTCTCAGAACAGGGCTGGGGAGGAGTGTTTTGCCCGTTTCTAAGTGCGCAATAGTAGTTTGGTCGGCCCTCTCGAGCCGCCCTAACCAGTCATTCGCACTTTCCCTGTTCTCCATGCAGGCTTCATTACTGCCTGCGTGGAGAACATGCCCACCCCTCAAGCCCCTGGCTGAGCACCGTGCCAAGGCACTCAGACCAATCACAATGCTGCGTTGGGAGCCTGGCTGCTTGCTTCCTGTTGTCGGAGGCAGGAGAGCAGGACCAGAGACTTGTGACCCGGCAGCAAGGTACGTTTTTTTTATTCCCCCAGCGCGACTACCACCCATGCACCCCGGCCCGTGCGACACAGCTTCACCACCCGCAAGCCATGCTGACCGTCACTGTGTGTTATGTATGTACCGTACACACCAGCTAAAGGAGGGCCAGTGCCTTATGCATGGAGTCTTCACACCAGTGAATGGAGGGCCAGTGGTTTATGCATGTAGTCAACTTCGAGGAGCTACCTTAAAGGCTCATCCATACTGAATTTGCGTTTGGTGGGTTGTGGATGGAATCTGTGTTTCACACCACGGGTAACGGAGTGAGCACTGATTTAGAGCGGTCTGATTTCATTAGTTTGATTTTTTTTTTTAGAAATGAATGACCCGAATCACTGTAAAATATACCCAGATGCCCTTCAGTGGGGTGTCAGGCGTGAGAGGAAGTCAATGAAGAGGAGCTGACAATGATGAGCATATCTGTGAATAAAGTCTGCTGTCTCATACAGGAATGTCTGACAAAATATCGAATACAAAAATATCGAGGTACAAAAATATCGGAGCAAAAATATCGACAGCAAAAATATCGGAATCCTATCTTCATTAAGGTAAGTACAAAAATATCGAAAAAATAATATCGAAGTACAAAAATATCGGAATCAAAAATATCGTTTTTTTAAATTTATTAATAATAATGTAAAAATAATATTTAAATACATATAATTTTACAAGTATTAAATAAAAATATTAAAACAAAATTAAAACTAATACATATACATTTAAAATAAATAAAACACTTAAAAATTTAAAGGAAATTTATTTTTTTTCATCTAATTTATTTGATGTAAAGTAATATTTTTTTGTTTTTACCCTGTACGCCTGTACCCCAAAAACCCAAAACTGACCCTAAACCCTAAAAATATCCCTGTACCCCAAAAACCCAAAACTGACCCTAAACCCTAAAAATACCCCTTTACCCAAAAACTTAAAACTGACCCTGAACCCTAAAAATACCCCTTTACCCATGAACTGAAAACTGACCCTGAACCCTAAAAATACCCCTTTACCCAAAAACTGAAAACTGACCCTGAACCCTAAAAATACCCCTGTACCCATGAACTGAAAACTGACCCTGAACCCTAAAAATACCCCTTTACCCAAAAACTGAAAACTGACCCTGAACCCTAAAAATACCCCTTTACCCATGAACTGAAAACTGACCCTGAACCCTAAAAATACCCCTTTACCCAAAAACTGAAAACTGACCCTGAACCCTAAAAATACCCCTGTACCCATGAACTGAAAACTGACCCTGAAGCCTAAAAATACCCCTGTACCCAAAATTAATTAATATAATAAAATTACCAATTAATTATTAATTAACAATAACAATAAAGTAAATATATTAGCACATTTGCTGTAATTAATTTAATTTAATAATTAATATTATTGTGCCCAATTAATTAATTGAGAATAACAATAAATTATATATTAACAAAATTACTATAATTAATGTAATAACATAATTAATAATAATTAATTACCAACCAATTAATAATTAAAAATATGTAAAAAATTATAATATTTAATTAACTAACTAATAGAAATTAATTACCAATTAATTATTAATTATAATATGTACAAACATATATCACTTAATTAATTATTATTAAATTACTTCCCACCCTATTCCCCTATAAACCCATAACCCGCTACAGAACATATTTATCAATTAATCAATTAATTAAAAATAATTAAAAATTAATTCTCAATTAATTAATTAATAATTCCTACTAATTAATAATTAATTTAACATAATTAAATTACTTCCCACCCTATTCCCCTATAAACCCACAACCCGCTACAGTAGTAAAAGACAATATTTAATTAAATTACATTAAAAATAAATAATAAAACATAATAAATACAATATAATATACACTAAATGTATTTAAAAATTGATATTAGTAACATCAAAGTTATTAATTTCGATATTGTTAACATCGATATTTACAACTTCGATATTACTGATAACATACCAATATCGATATTTAGACTGTCGATATTACTTACCTTCGATATTTTTGTATATCGATATTTAAAACTCGATATTTTGGTATATCGATATTTAAAACTCGATATTTTGTCTGTGTACCCTCATACGGGGTTCCGGGCCGGTCTGTGGCATGCCTCTAGCAGTATCCTGTCTGGTAAGTATGCAGAGTGGGGCTAGAAACCGACCAGCCAGAGCTGTGTGCAATGTAATGTCCATTCAGGGCCTGCAAACGCGTCAAAGTTGGATCGGTCACCGGAATGTACAGATGGTTCTGGATTTTCCAAGTGAGTCCTAAATTGCTTTGGGAAGGAGGCTGCTTGTGATGGAGCTGATCACTGCTGTCAATAGCGGGTGTAAAGAGTTACCACATGCTTTGCCATTATTGCCATAATACTGCTTGGCTACTTTTGATGTCTTTGCCTCATCCGAAAAGCGACATTGATTTGCCAATGGGGTTGGAAAAGGACATGCACGAGATTTTCAATGTACATTCAGCCTATTGTTATGCAAAAGTTGTGTAAAAATATAATATAGGTACTGTCAAGGTTTTTCAAAATAATTCAACCACTTTTATTTTTCTATTGTTGCTTCAAAAAGTATTTTATATAATTCAAAAAAAGGAACGAGAAATAACAGTTACAGAATGACTGAGCACTGACATTATTATACTTTATGTTTCCCAAGAAAGTGGGGTCACAGATGGCTACGTTTTGGTGTAGCTCTGAATATGAGTTTCTTTCTAATGTATGCCTAGAGATCTCTGGAAAATATATTTGCCTGTTTTTCCATGCCATTTGGCATTAGTCCCGTGTCTTTATATCTATGTTGCTTACTTCAGAATGTTCATTTTTTTTTTAAGTGAAGTCAAACAAAAAGAGAACAAATATTGACTGTGAGTTGGATGCACCTTACATAAGGCAAGAAAATGTTATGTAATTTAACACACGATAGACAGAGCAAAATATATATTATACAGTAAATGAACTTCCTTAAATGACACACATGCTGGACAAATGTATGATAGGCTGCACGTAAGATTCAATCCTGAGTGCATTAAGAGAACAAGAACTACTGAATTAGTAAAATCTAAGTGGCAATACAGATTTTTATATCCGCTCTCTCGAAAACTTTTGGAAACTAGTCAAGCAGTGCCCCCTCCTGTTTCCTAGTTACAAGAGGCTGCACTGCGTGACATTTTCATAAACAGGATTTACAGATACATCAGTATTCCTGAGTCTGTAGGCGCCAAAGTGACACATTGCTGAAGTGTGCCTGGAAACAGAAGTAACTCCAGCTATGTCTCCATTCACATGGTGCAAAGGACACAGGGTCTGCATCACTCCTTACCACTGCTGTGAGGCAGGCGTAAGTATTTCATGCAGATGCATCCTGGAAGAGTCGCAGTGAAATCTCATAGATTTCACTGCAGCACCTCTACAAGACTTTGTTGCGGGGGAACGCCCACTCTGCATACATTATACCTGACGCAAGTATTATGTAGCGCAGGGGTTTACTAAGTGACGCATCTGCCTAAATGCTTCACTTTGTAAGTATTGCGCATTGTGGGGCACTTTTTACGACTCCACAGCATTACAAAAAGTACCACAACAGCGGCTCTATGGGCTCATAAATAAGAGACTTGGGGGCATACTATCAAGCCTGTGCGCTAAAATTATCGCCTCTTTATCGGCCGAAAACGGCCGATAAAGCGGCGATAATGGGCTTGATAATATGCTCTGTGGAATTCCAATCGAAGCCCATGTTAGATGTCTTCACATCTAACATGTGCTTCGATTGGAATTCGATAGAGCATATTATCAAGCCCATTATCGCCGCTTTATCGTCCGTTTTCGGCCGATAAAGAGGCGATAATTTTAGCGCACAGGCTTGATAATATGCCCCTTGGTATTTACTTAGTGGCTGGCCAAATACTACATAATCTGTGCTATTTTGTCAGCAGGTGGCTAAATATTAACACTTCATTATTTATCCGGCCACAGGCTAAATAGTAGAGATCATGCACTATTTTTCGGGTGACCAGATAAATAGTGTAGAGGAGGACATAAAGAAAAAAAGGGCACAAGGCAATGTGGAGGGGCTCAAGAAATGATGCAGGAAAATGACTGAAACATTTGAAAGAGAACATATAAATGCCCAAATTATGTACAATGTAAGTGCATGAATGAAGCCAAATTCTTTACAGATTTCTAAAGAACAGTAAAACCAATCTGGAATAAATACATTTATGCTAGAAAGCTTTTCCTTCAGGGTCTTCAAGATATGGCACACAAATATTTTCTGCTGCAGTCTTTGGCTCTTTAAAGTTATTTCTGAAGAGAATAAATATGTTTTTCTCTCGTGAGAATACATTGCGTTATGTGCCAGTGATCCTCCTTGTGATTATTATTGAAGTCTGGACTCATTTTAGGTTGCTTATAGAAGCCCTTGTGCTTGTTTTGGGTCTCCATTAAAAGACGAGTGTGCTTACTTATGGTTCAGACCAGGCAGCACAGCAGCTGACAAGCAGAAGCCAAATGGGAGTGCAGAGGCAGACAGATGACATCTGGTCACAGAGCAAGGGACAATTACATAAGGCAATTAGTGCTAGGGGGTACAGTGCTCGGGGGCATATGTAGGAGGTAAATTGGGTGTACACACAGTATTGGGGATTCGGTGGAACAGGGGAAGTGAAAGTAGGGGACAGGTATGTAAAGCATCTTGGGATTTCACAAAGGAAGTGTCTATTCGCTCAGCTGCAAGAAGAATAAACATAATTTGCCACTACCTCCCAGAAGTGCGCATTTCAGTTATAGATGCTTAGGTTCAAATCCTGTGCCCACGTTGCAGAGTAATAGGTCCTGGTGTCACAACCCAACAATTGAGACAATGTTCATGAGAATAGAAGTAATGAATGCCAAACTCCAAATTTGCATGAAGATAAGATTTATAAATCAATCTTGATAAGTACATTTGACATAAACCAGCCGGCACGTGTTTTGTCAAACCATGTAGAAGATGTGACTCTTCAGGGCTGGGAAGGGCATAGAGGGAAAGGAATAAATAATAAGAAAGGGCAATCTAAAAAACTGATCTACAAACCTTAAATGGGTGATGGGGTGAAATCAAGAGCCACCTGTCTAACTGTGGAGACCTCATGGTGTGTAGAGGTACGTTATAGTGACATTGTAAAACATAGATAAAGACCACAATGTTTAGTGAGGTGATATTATGTGTTGAAATTCTCAACGTATAGGAAAAAGTTAACACTTGATCAAGGCCCACAGTATTTAAGTCACTGATATGAAAATGCATAGTTCCGGAGTTCGCTCTAAGAGAAGACAAAATTATATACAAAGTTCCGTAGTGTGGAACTGAGTGCAGAAAGAGGAATGATTGTGAGGTACTGGACGCAAAATATTAACAATTTCCGGTTTCGGGTAAGGAAAACAAATCGCAACACTAGAAAATTCTAGGTTCAGGAAATCGCGGTTGAGGCAACCTTCAGAACAAGCACCAGTTGATAATAAGAGAATGTGGTCATTTTGACAAATCATTAGAACAAGAGAACAGGTCCTAACAGTAGAACATGCAAAAAGAATGTACACAGCGTCCGAAATGTGTTGGTTGTAGATACAGTACATGGCATGCTCTTAAAATCACAACATTATAGTGAGTTGGGGAAGAATCGCACACGCTTGAACGCCAGATCTTCATGTCCATTAACCCAAACCCATCCTCTTCACTCATAGATACTTATTGGCCCCATGTCACTCTAGCACTTTAGACACCTACCGAATGTATCTTGGGAATTGTAATTCAATGCTGTAATAAGACAAATAGTGTTAAGTGTGCTGGGTCCTGTTTCTTATGGATCATCTTGTTGTTCTTGACAACTTTATGCAGCCAAAGAAGAGCGAAGGACAAACAAATAAATAAATAAAAAACTGAATGAGATGCTAAAGGCTGCACCCAACTAAGGCCCTTGTGGGGACATCTGGGGATGGAATCAGGGGAAGATCAGGTAGCAGGAGGAAGATTATGGCAGTAGAAGGATATGGGTCTGGAAGTGAACCACCAGGAGGGCTAGGACAACCAGGAAAAGAAGGACCAGGAACAGGGACTAATCCATGGACATCAGGGTAACCAAGACCAGAGGTAACCAGGAACAAATGGACAAGGAGAAGCAGGGTACTAGAACCACAAAGATCAGACCTGGGAGGATTAGGAGGACAAGGATATAAGGGACGAGGGTACGAGGGTCCAAAAAAAAGTGGAATAGGCAAACCAGGAAATATGAACATTATTAGGACTAATATGAGACATGAAGACTACAGGGGCCAGTAGGACAATCAAAACTAAGGCCAGTGAGGTCAGAATCAGGAAAAACAGTTCCATGAACACCAGACAAAGGAGTACTAGAACTAAGTCGACCAACATGCCATGGACCGGAGGCGCAGGAGCAGAAGGATTAGGAACAGGTAAACCAGTGGTACTAGGTAAACCACAGGAGCAACACTGTTAGGACCAGGGGACCAGAATTAGGATGAGGAGGGTGAAAATTGCCAAGACAGAGAGCTTGTGAAACAGAAGACAAGTTCGGGAGGATCTGGGGCAGGAGTACATGGGAATGAAAGTCAGAATGAGAAGCATTGGAAAAGCCAGGAGCTTATAAGGCCAGCTTTAACGTGTTCCTGGGACATCAAGGCTAGAAAGCACTGAGATGATTGTTGGTGGGGCAGGCCATATTATTACCAAATGATGTGTACAAGGAGCAGATGGGAAAGAGGAACCAGGAGCTGGGGGAGAACTATGAAGATCAGGGCCAAGAAGAGAATGGTCAGTTGGACCACAATACTAAGGTAATGAGGACTAGAGAGACCAGAGGGATATGAACAAAGGTCACCAAGAGGTTCAGAACAAGGAGGGCTAGGTGGACAAAAAGGATCAGGAACAGGAGGACTGGAAACAGGACTATGTAGCCCACAATATCAGTACTTAGAGGATCAGGGCCAAGGTGCCAAGGCGCGCAGATTGGCCATATTGGGTGGAAGGGCTAACCGTCTCGAGTGGAAGAACCAGGATGAAGAGAGTCAGAAGTAAGAGCGACCCCCTGACCCTGTTGCCTGGGCAGCCATTCCCCACGCCGCGCAGCTCCACCTGACTGTGCCAGTGTCATCTCCCAGCTGATCGCTGCTGATGGGAAGGCTCACTCCTGCTTGTTCCTGCTCACTGGCCTTGCCGTACCTGTTCTGGTTGCCTGCCACCTCCCTTGTGTACTGGTTCTGGTACTGTACTGCTTTGCCCTTGTTAGTACTGTTGCCTCTTTTGTGCCCTGTTACCCTTGCCACCCCTGCCATCCGTTCATCCGCTCACCTGCCGCTGCGACCCCTGTGGCCCAGCCCCCCACTCCCTTGCCCTGAGTCACTTCCACTGTTTCCCGCCGCTGCGTCCCTTGCGGCCCAGCCCCCTCACTCCCATTCACCGCTCTCCACCCTCCCAGCTGTTCCTCCCTCCCACCTCCCCTTCTTATGGCAGCCGCTGTGCGGACGTGCCGCTGGCGCGCCAAAGGCAACCCCATCTCCGCCCATCCACACCTGGACTGCGCCCATCGCCATAACCCCTAGACCCTGCAAATGCCACAACACCTTACTCCGCTACAACGCCAGCACCCTCTACGCACTCAACGCCGGCCGAAACCACACCCGTTTCCTGGGCACCCCAAAACGGACCCACGGACCTTTCTCCTGCCACACCTGTAGCTTCAACCGGCAACAGATCCACCAAACCACCAAGGACTGAACCCAACCACCTCAGCTGCATACTCCTCAACACCCGCTCCGCACGCAAACATGCCGTTGAGCTCTGGGATCTGCTCCGACACCCTCAACACCGCCGCTTCCGGATCCACACCGACCCCAACACCACCCTCAGAGGAACACTCATCTACAGACCCCCCGGACCCTGAGCTCAGTTCAGCGACTCCATCGCCGACCTAGCCAGTACCCACGCGCTTGCCTCCACGGACTACATCCTCCTCGGGGACCTGAACTTTCACCTTGAGAACAACGACACCAAATCCACCACCCTGATCGCCAACCTCGCCAACCTCAGCCTCAGACAACTCGTCACCGCACCCACCCATGCTGCCGGCCACATGCTGGACCCTGTCTTCTCCACAGGCACCCATGTGGCCTTCAACCACACCACCGAACTCCACTGGACCGACCATTGCTGCATCCATTTCACCTTCAAGAAACCAACCACGCACCATCGCACCCAACAGCTACCTCGCCACTGCTGGAGCAAAGTCACCGAAGACCAGCTGATCACCACCCTCACCCAGAAGCCACCCACCAACCCTGACGCTGCAGCCCGCAACCTCAGACAGTGGATCGACGACTGTGTCAACACCCTCGCCCCGGTCAAGAAACCCTGCAACAGCCACACCAGCAAGAGAGCCACCTGATTCACCTATGAGCTCCAGACCTCCAAAAGCGCATGCCTGAAACTGGAGAAGACATGGCTCCACGAATGCACACCGGACAACCACGCAGACAACAAGACCGCCACCCACAGACATCACCATCTCATCAGATTAGCCAAGAGATCCTCCTTCAAAGACCACCTGGATAACAACGCACAGGACAGCAATGAGCTCTGCAGCATCGTAAAGGAGCTCTCCAACCCCAGCACCAATGCCAACGACATCCCGCCCTCACAAGAACTGTGCAAGATCGCTGACATCCATGACAGCTTCAACACCACGACCGCCCCAACTACGCCAGACTCCACCTCCTCTGTGAAAACCACCAGCGTCACCCGCCCGACCTCCTGGTCCTCCATCAACGACGACGAGACACTCAAGGTCATGAACTCTATCCACTCAGGATCTCCGTCAGACCCGTGCCCACACCACATATTCAACAAAGCAGACACAGCCATCGCACCCAACTACGGAAGTTCATCAACATCTCCTTCAAAACAGCGACATTCCCGGAAAGCTGGAAGCACGCCGAAATCAACGCGCTCCTCAAGAAACCCAAGGTGGACCCCAAGAACTTCTGGCCCATCTCCTTGCTCCCGTTCCCGGTGAAGGTCATCGAGAAAATTGTCAATATGCAACTGGCCCGCCACCTGGAAGACAACAACATCTTGGCATCTTGAACCAGTTCCAGTACGGGTTCAGACGAAACCACAGCACCGAGACGGCCCTCATCGCCGCCACAGACAACATCAGGCGCCCATCAGACAACGGCGAAACATCAGCCCTCATCCTCCTGGACTTGTCGACTGCCTTCAGCACGGTCTGTCATCGCACTCTAAAGACACGCCTCCTAGAAGCCGATATCCAAGAGAAGGCCCTTGACTGGAACAGGTCCTTCCTCTCCGGCAGAACCCAGAGTGTCCGCCTCCCGCCATTCAGATCCGAAGCCACCGACATCATACGTGGCGTCCACCAGGGCTCATCCCTCAGCCCGACGCTGTTCACTGTCTACATGGCCCCCCTCGCACAAGTGGCCCGCCATCACGACCTCAACATCATCTCCTATGCTGACGACACCCAGCTCATCCTCTCCCTCACCAAGGATCCACACATCGCCAAAACCAACCTCCATGAGGGAATGAAGGCCATCGCCGAATGGATCAGGAGCAGCTGTCTGAAACTGAACTTGGACAAGACGGAGGTCCTCATCCTTGGACCCACCCCCTCAGCCTGGGATGACTCCTGGTGGCCGACCACACTAGGAACAACACTGACACCCACCGACCATGCACGCAACCTTGGATTTATCCTCAACAACTCCCTCTTCATGTCTAAACAGGTCAACGCCGTCTCCTCCTCCTGCTACAACACCCTCCGCATGCTCCGCAGGATCTACAAGTGGATCCCGACCGAAACAAGAAGAATGGTGACACAGGCCTTCATCAGCAGCAGACTGGACTACAGCAACGCACTATATGCAGGAATCCCAGCCAAACACCTGCAACAACTACAACGCATTCAAAACACCTCCGCCCGACTGATCGTCAACATCCCCCGCTGCAGCCACATCACCCCCCACCTGAGAGACCAACACTGGCTCCCCATCAACAAGAGGATCACCTTCAAACTCCTCACCCACGTACACAAAGCACTCCACAACGCCAGACCAGCCTACCTGAACAGCAGACTCAGCTTCTATACCCCCACCCTCCAGCTCTGCTCCACCAGCCTCGCCCTCGCCACTGTCCCTGGCATCAAACAAATGACCTCCGGCGGCAGATCCTTCTCCTACCTCGCCGCCAAGACCTGGAACACCCTCCCTACCCACCTACGGCAGACCTAAGACCTACTCGCCTTCAGAAGACTCCTCAAGACCTGGCTCTTTGAGCAGTAACGGCACCCCCCTCCCCTTAGCACTTTGAGACCCTCACGGGTAGGTAGCACGCCTTACAAGTACTCTGATTGATTGATTGATTGATTGATTGATTGATTGATTGATTGATTGAAGGCCAACCAGAGACAGAAACACCAAGGCAATTAGACAAGAGTGGCCAGGGGGACAAGAAACATAATAAACAGGCTCAGGGGGACTCAAACAAGCAAAACCAGAATCAAGAGGACCCGGACCAGCAGGTGCAAGATGATAAGGGACATAGCTAGGAAAACCAGGACAACCCAAACTAGGAGGATAAAGACTAGGAAAGCCGGGCCTAGGAAGACCATGGTACGAGAGGCCACATGGGCCCAAAAGACCTGCAGGCGCAGAACTTGCAGTAGCAAGACTAGGGTGGACAGGATGAGAAGGAGCAGGACATGGTGACTAGGTCCAAGAAGACCAGAAGGGGACATGGCCAGGAGTGATCAGGTCTAGGGAACCCAGAATGGCCATTGTAGCCCAAAAACATGGTTTATGATGACCAGCAGGAAAGGACAAAAGCCAGAAGAACCAAGACCAAGGAGACCAGTACTAAGACAGTGAGGTTAACCAGGTACATAAAAAGTAGTCTCAAGAGAACCCAACTAAGAAGTCAAGGGTCAGTGATAGCCAGGACTAAGATGATTATATTCAGTGGGACAGAATCACAAGAAAGTGAAGACTATGAATGAGATGAAGACCCAGAGGACCAGGCGATAGAGAACTAGGAAGATTGACCAGGGGCCCAGGCAACCAGAGGCAGAAGCATATTCTCTGAGAAGACCAGGACACATAAGACTAAGGGAAGCCGGACCAAGAGGACCAAGATAGCCAGGCAAAGAGAATCTGGACCTGGTGTACCAATAGCAGCATGAGGAGGAAATGGAGGATCATGACAAGGGAGATCCAAAACCAGAGAGATCAAAGCCAGCAGGTCCAGCTCATAGCACTAGAAACAGGATGGCTAGGAGGATGAGGAACATGATGGCCAGCATATGGAGAACCATTGCAGCTGAAGTAGAATTACAAGGACATTCAGCAGAAGGACCAGCGTCTGGAAGGTTCAGTGCCAAACTGAGGAGTACTGGGAAGATCAGGAACACGAGGACCATGGTCAGTAAGAGTAGGGGGCCAGAATAAGCAAGGAAGATGAGAGGAACTAGATCAATGGTTCCCAGTCAGGAGAACCAAAGGAAGAAGGACTGGAAGGATCAAGGCCAAGTAACCGGCTACAGGGGTAGGAGCACCTGGATCACCAGGTAAGGATGAACAGGAAAACTAGGACAGCCAAAGCCAGGAAGATCAAGGGGAGTTGACCAAGATGGCCAGGAGGACCAGAATCAAAATGACTCAGCTAAGGGGTACCCAAACAAAGAGAACTAATGACAAAGAGAGTCAGGACCAATGTATACAGTAACAGAAGAGCAAGAAAAGAAGGGATGGACAAGGAGGACCCCAACAATCCAAACCTGGAGGTCAGAGACTAAAAGCTCAAGGACCAAGAAGACAGGACTCGAGATGCTTGTTGGACCAAGGGGGTTAGCAGGACTAGGAGCTAGTATTACCAGGAAGGAATTAGATGAACAGGATGCGTAAGATAAGAAGATCCAGGTCAAGGGACCCCAGGCAAGAGGACCAGGAAGGAACAGAAGCAGCAAGGGGGGGTTTGAAGGACCAGAATGACCAGGAAGGGGATTAGGCATACAATGATAAAAAAAAGGTGAACCTGTAGTGTAGTTCCTATATTCCCAATAGGCGCTGTGCATTGGAATAATATATTCAGCAGTGTAGACATAGGACTGGGGTCGACTAGGTCTCTACTGACTATATTAGACTTAAGGATTGCCAGCTAGCTCAGAGGTCACTAGAAACTTTCTCGAATAAACGAGGAGGAGTTTAACCTTCCTGGATAGACAAGAAGGGATTAGCTTCTGACAACCATATAACATGACAACTTTGCTCCCTCAGAATAAGAGTGTATCTCTAGAGTTGTGTGAAAACAATAGACAGCTATTTCACTCAGTCAATTGCGCGTACTTACTTTCACCAGAGTGCAGAGAAAAGAGAGACAGGCGTTTTCAATAAAAGGTGTAATTTATTGAGCAGTCTTCTTTCTCATGCAAGAGAAATGAATTGCCATAATTGCAATACTTAATGTAAAGTAAAGTGCGTACAGTAAAAATAGTATTATGAAATAATACTGTAAAAGCATTGATATGGTTTCTTAGCCATAAGATACTTTAAAATGGATAAACTATATACATACATATATACATTGACTAATCGTACTCAACTGGTGCTTCTAACTACGCCTACCCCGGTGTACCTGACCTAAGCCTAATACGTGGGAAGGAGTAAGTAAGTAGCAGTTTAAGTTAAGTTGGTTTTGCCAAGAATCTGACTCAAGAATTCTCTTTAAAGGTTTAGTCAGCTCCGTACCTGGGTAATAGAATGCAGGAGGTCTGGTATCTCTCTTTCAGGACTCGATATCCCAGCAGCCCGCGAAGGCGGCTGAGAACACCGGAGCTGGATTTCTCGTCAGGAGAAAAGACAGCATCTCTCTCAGTGCGTCAAAAGGGAGGGCCAGCGTCCTTGGGCTCTCGCATCAGCTGGGCTCTCGGGAAAGTAGATAGCTGCTCGGCTCCAAAACCACCACTGTGTGTTTGCTTAAGGCAACGTTGGTATATTTATACCTGAAAGGTGCCGAGTTTGACGTAAGGTTTGGACATAAGACGTCAATAAAGATGTCACTAAGAACTGACTGTTCTTTTAGTGTTCGCAGGAGTTCAATTACAATCAAAACAAAAGCAAATGGGGATTTCCCAGGTTGCTGGAGGTTTGGTGTGTCGAAAGAACTCGTTGTGCTCTCTAGGAATCTAAGGAAGTAGCTTTGCCGTGCTTTGGACTGCAAGGGTTATTTACTAAATATGGATCTGATTCTTATGCCATTATAAGGATATTATTGATTATAGCCGTACAAGGGCATAAAATATCAATATTGATTTGGGTTCCTAGATAAAAACACAATACCCACTCCACGATCTAATGTCCATCATTACTAAAACTAAGCAATAGTAAGCATTTAAAGGTGCATGTGTATTCCAACCCACCCCAAAATAAATTTTTTGCATTTGAAATGGTGTATGCGAAATACACGAAAATGATTATTGGTACTGTACGCTTTTCAAGCAGTGTAATCATTCAGTTAAACATGCTTATATATATTAGCTGAATGATTTGCGAAAATTACACATGAAATGGCTTATAATACAGAAAAGAAGGTCGAGACCATTCCATCACATATAAATACAGTTGCTGTAAATGTGCTAGAGGCTAAGGTAATATATTGCCTCTAGGGTTCCTAAAAATAGAAGCTCTGTCCTTTAAGAATAGTTCTACTTTATACAGAGTACATGTGCCAGAAAAAGGTAAATATTTAGGAAGTTTGAAAAAAATAATTTCTCTTTTAGGGGAAAAAATAGTTCCAAATGTTTTCAGTAGCTTTTGTTTATCAAAGCTGAAGGTCGAATTCAGAGTTCAGGGGTACGCTGTGTGCTCGTTGCTTAAAAAGTTATTCTTTCTGTTCAGGGGAGAACATCATTTCAGACAGACTCGCAAAAAATTGGTCTACGACATCAGGTGAAAGTTCGACCAAGTTTGAAAGTGCCACAACAGTGCAGTCTTGAGAATGATTGCTATCATCGATTTCAGGATCAGCAATGCTCACAGAAGGTCGTACCTGGGTGATGCTGCTCTCATCTCGTACTTCACTGCCACCTAATCGGAGTGGTGAAGTCTCAACGAATGCCGTCATCAGAATGGGTAGCCGCTGGGGACAACCCGATGCATGAGCCGTTACAGGACTTAGCAAAGTATCTGTATCCAATGGTACTGCTGATGGTAGTGTAAGACAGACGTCCAACACGCATTCTTCCCTGCATAGCATACATCGAAGCACAGGTAGGATGCAATTTTGCCAGATTGGTCTGAATGAAAGAAACCAGGTCATATTCAGATCTCTTAGCCGGGCTAATCCAAGGACTTTAGTTATGCGGTCCCGATAGCGTATAGCTAGGATCGTTACTTCCATCGTTGCTGGAGTCCTGTCTGCGACTTGGCTTGCCATATCGGAGCAGAAGGATTAAAAATAATATTCCTGCTACGAGTCCCAAAAGTAGTGGTAGGCCGCCAAAGACAGAATGGCAAAATTGGAAAAAATGCCCAGAGCTGTTTCGAAGGGTGTTAACAGTCCCGTAAAAATTGTCTTAAATATATGTGGGATACCACTGGCATCAGACATATTTAGGATTTGGCTTAGCATTTCTACGAAATGCACGGGGCAATTTGTTGATAGAAGGGTATGTATCTCTGCCGCTGTCCTTGCAACCAGAAGATCATACGTTTCTTTTGATGACGTTAAAGGCACGGTTGTCTGTAAAAGAACAGACTTCATTCTGCTTAAAGTATCAATTCGAATAGAAGAGATATTCAAAGAAGGCCAAATCGTCGCCTCCGTATCTGGAGTGCTGTTTGGATACAATACTTGCATACAGCAAGTGATCATGGAACTAACGCTTACGAGATAGGCTTTCCCTGGCACCATGCCACAACAGCTGTGGTCCATTATTAGAATATAGCTCCCGTTAGAAAGCCGTCTAAAGAATGGTTCTATTTGTGTTGCAGGTGTGCCGTGCTGGTGACATAAAAGGTTATTTGAAGTCCCCTCACAGGCCCCATGCAAATTAATGCCTTGGCACAGAAGTATACAGTTTAGTGATTGTTTACAATTGTTACCACTAAGAAATAAATTCTGTTTATTTTCACTATAACATGTGTGTGTGTAAGGCAATTTCCATGATGACTTAATGTACCCTTTACCCAACCTTTCATACTGGCCCGCTGGTATATACTCTTGGCAGTATTTAAATTGGAAAGTTGTTATCGGAATTGTAATTATTCCATGTATTATCCATTCAATAACAGGTCTTTTTGACATTGTCAATGGTAATCTCTCAAGTTTTTCAGTGCTCAGAATCGTATAGTCTGCTCCTTTTTGTGCCAAACGGATTTGTTTATCAGTAAGGTTAAAGATAGAGAATAATGACGTTGTGTTTATCAAACGCCATGGCACGTAGCCTGAACAATAGAACGTAATTGGGACTGACCGTGTTGTAACATTAGTAAGTCCTGATCTATTATATCGATAGCAGATGATACAATACTGTCCAGTGAATATATTCTGGAGGACAGAGTCATTAACCCATTGTCCACAACAGAAAGTGATTTTTCCAAATTATTACGATCAATTTCTCGTATTTTCTCTGCTGTCTCAATTTGAGTTACTTTCCAAGCTTCGTTGTATGCAGCGTATATACCGACCGCTATGAAACGTTTTTGATGCTGTTTGCGTGGTCCCATTATGAAATCACGCAAGTCAGCACCGTCTTTAAGTAAAGTCAAGTGTTGCTTAATTTCAGCCAGTGTGGATGTCTGTAGCCATTCAAGGCATAGTTTCCCTACACTGTATGTTGTTACTATCCCTGGATGTTGTCTCTGGGAGTATCTAGGGTCTGGTCTGGTCTGGTCATTTTGAACCCCTGTATTTTGTTCAGGAATCTATCTTGACAGTTATTTGTGTCTGTTGGCCAGATCAACCACTTTTTCCAATCAGGATGTGTTCTGTTTTGGTGTAAAATATGGGATACGTCTATCTCAACATCTGTAGTGGCATTACTATCAGGTATTGGCTTTGGAATAGACGGTTTGTTTAAGTCTTTAATCTTAGCTAGGCCAAGACAAGTAGTCTGTTGAATGGTGTCATTCAAAATATTATTTGTTCTGGGAGCATGCAAGCTCTAAATAATGCTTCTAAACCTTGGACCTGCCAATTTTTTGTACCCCAGATTGTTTTCGTTTCAATATTTTGTTTCCAGAATTCAAAACCAAATGTAATCATTTTTTCATAAAATGTTTTAGAATAAATCAATTTAGTATTTGTCAACATTGTTTTTATCCCTGTCTTATTTAACAGTTTAAAATAAAACGTTTCTGCATCACTTGTGTTAAACTCTGAGAAGTATGGGAACTGCTTTTAGGTGGAGTTGCACAATGTTCCCATTGATTATACTTAAAACATTTCTAGGTTGAGCAGATGTATGTAAATAGTGATGTGCAAAGTGATTGTAACAGTACATTTGTTCATAATTCGATGAACCCTGTAAGTAATCATGGGGCATATTATCAAGGGGGTTAATCTCCGCTTTTTTGGCTTTAAAAGCCAAGAAAGCGGAGATAAAATTATCTCCCTATTACCTAGCTGTCGCTAACACCAGTTAGTGACAGCTAGTAGGAGATAGCGACCATCTTGGGCCCCACTTTGCATGTCAGTGATATTTATCACTAATGACATGCAAAGTGGGTGTGCCAAGATGTTAGCGACTGGAAACAGTCGCTAACATCGCTATCTCCTATTACCAACTTTTGGAGATATTCGCGCTAAGCACGAATATCTCCAAAAGCTAACACCTGCCCTGAGCAGTTCTTAGCCATGTTATCCAATGGGAGGTGGATAACATGGTTAAGAGCATTAGCTCGGTAATGCATGAATATCGCTGACTTTACAGCGATATTCATGCATTGCGGCGATTTTTATCGCATTTGCGATAAACCTTGGTAATGCCAAGGTCTATTTGCGGTAAAAATCGCCACAGCTAATCGGTAAATTTTTGTCTCTAACCAAGCAATAGCGATAATTATTGCTATTGCTTGGTTATATGCCCCCATGTTCTGTAAATTTTGCTGACATTACTAAATCTGACATCATATTATTTATGCTTTCAAAGTCCCAATCATCAGAGAATGTACTTGGTTTTACAAAGTCACTTAATGAAACCGTGAACTGATGTGGATATTTCAAGAGTTTAACCGGGCCATAGATTTCGTACTCCATTTTGTCCCAAGCTACCCCACCCGGTATTGGAATGGCTGTGACATTCACTGATGACAGTTCTCTTTTCTCGATGTGAGATGACTTGTGTGGCTTTAGGACCAAGTTGATGTTCTGACTTGCTGTGTCCATTGTACTGTATTTTTCCAAACAAAGTACCATGATGAGCCAAAGCAGGAGGAAAAGTACACCTAACACAATCCAAAATTGAATCCATGGAGAAATCAGATATGTTTCTTTGAGTTGATGAAAGAGTTTAGTTAATTTGTCTTTGAAAGTTTTTGTTGTTGGCTTTTCTTCAGGTTCGCTTGGATCTTCAGAAAAGTAATTGAAATTGATGAAGTAGCCAGATGCAGTTCTGTCAATTGTTAGAATTGCTTCTGAATTTTCCTTTGCTTTTTCATTTTTTCTTTCATTAGCATAGTCTGAGGCTACATCGTTGTAGACAGGTGTTTCTTCACAAACTGTTTCAAATTGGGTTTCAAGAGGCACAAGTTCCATGGCATTGTTGCATAGTCCTTTTTTATTTACTGCAGGTTTATCAAATGTGATTATTCTCTCAGTTTGAACCTCTTGGATTGTAGCAAATTTTCGTATTCTGCTATTTCTTGGGAGTCCACTGGGCCTACTACTTATTATTGGCCACATGATTATGGTTTTACCAGGTTGATGGATACAACTCGGTTCTCCTTTTTACCAGCAAGGGGCGGTAGTACAACTAATCTTGTTCCGCTGACAGATAAGACAGGTACTGCTTTTCTGTAGGAAGGCCCAAATTCCTTCTTCACCGTGATCTTCTCTCTGACCAGATCCCCAATCTTTGGAATCCAGACAGGCCTTGCTGGGACAGGTGGTTTATCTTCAGTGGCTGTTGGCTGCTGTTTTAACTTTATGTTGCTCAGGGCTTTTCTTGTTTCATTTAAGTCCTGTAAAACAGCCAAACGATCTTTGATATCAAAGCATTTTCTTTCTACCACTGAAGTCTGAATATCTAAGTCCTGAATATACATTTTAGTACTGAACAATAGTTCGTACGGACTGAAACCTTTTAGAGAATTTCTTGGCAGATTATTAAGACTACGTTGGACACTTGTTAAATGTTGGACCCACCCATCACCCGAACCTAATACCCTCGCCGGTATAGATTGCTTTATGTCCCGGTTTTTTCTTTCCACAATCCCATTTCCCTCAGGATGGAAGGGACAAGAGTACCGCAATGCAATGCAATGCCCATGCTGGTCATAGCCTCCTTATAAGCTCGAGAGCGAAAAGCAGGACCCTGGTCAGAATGTAGCATGCCAATTGAGTATGTGCCGATAAAGACTCGCAAATCTTTTTTAACAGTTCTGGCGTCATCTGAGCGCTGGTGTCTGTATTTTTAAGTGAACCTAGTCTGAAAAAGAAATTAATGGGACGCTGGATTTTACTTATAGATAGCCTTATGCTAACTACAAGAAGGGCCATGGCAATACTCCGGTCGCTTCGCTACTGCGATCTCTGTTGCAGTTTGGACAGCTCTTTGCAAATTTGTAATGTTGCAGGCTCATCCCCGGCCACCAGTATTCTGATTGTAATTCTTTCAGAGATTCCTTGATCTCTTGGTGCCTTAGACCCAATCCCATGTGTGCGTCTGCTATTAAGAAGATTCTCCTGTTTGTGTTTGGAATTACTCTATCCCCCACTCCAGGGATTCGAGCAAAAGGAACGGAGTTTGCATCAATTATGTATGTATAATTGAGTGGATAGTTCACGGGTAGTGCTTCACAGTCGCCTTTTGAAGACGTTTTTACCGCCAGCATCGTTTCCCCGTCTATGTATTTTTCTGAACGCTTTTTTATGGCTACGGAAGTCGGTTGAGCTGCTTCCGCTGTGGCTGTATTAGCCAATTAATTCCCTGCAACGTGAACGCCATCACGCTGATGACTCAGTGTATGTATCACTTGAGTCTTTCGTAGTTCTTTCTTCAAAAGAACTACCTGTTCCCAAAGCTTCTTATGCTTTATTGTTGCACCTGTGTCATCTTTGTAATAATTTTGAACCCAGTTCTGCAAGTCATTATTGTAAGATTTGACGCAAAAATGTGAATCGCACACTATTAGTGTCGGGAATTCACGATCGGCATTTTCAAGCGCATTTTCAAGCGCCATCTTTAAAGATCTGATTTCAGCTCGCTGAGCCGAACAGTTTCTCAGTGATTCAGTTTTTGGTTTTTTTGGTCTGAATTTACCACAGCGCCAGCGACCTTTAGCAATCGCGCACGCTGCATTGTAGGATTTATTATCCACATCGTAATGTTGTGCAAATCTGTCCATATAGATTACACAAGAGTACTGTTGGAGAGACAGAATTTCGATTGTCAGAGGATATTCTTCTTCATATTTTAGATCTTTCAGTTTTTTCATGTTCGGGTCAAAATAGTATTTCACGTCTTCTGCAGCAAGAGAATTATCCCACTGAATCCATTTTGGATCTAATGCCACAGTTTTTAGATTAACTGGGCTTAATAACGCCTCAAGGGCTGATTCTGCTGTATAAACAGTTATTCTTTTGCCTCGGGCTTGGGCTCTTTCTTTTGCTACAGCAGTTTGAACCGTATTTACAATATTTTCTGTAAGACTGAATGTTTTTTCAGCTTGTGTGTACAAATATGATTTTTAAGCTATTGGTACCGTTTCTCCCTCATTAGAGGCCAGGTACGTGAATCTGCATCTTCCTGGGATGACTCGGATTACAAGGTTGCGTGTGTTGTCGCGAGTTTGTAATTTTGTTTTAGCTAACATGTCTGTTTGCAAAGATCTCAACATTTCTGTGTGTTTCTGAGTCCAATTGATTGGTTTAAAATCAAGTTTTATTAATTCATAGAGAGGTTTAACCCTCTCTGCATAATTTAGAATGTAAGTTCTTCTAAAATTCAGGAAACCTAGTATTGATTGTAAGTTCTTCAGCGTTTTTGGTGCATGGAGTGCAGCGCACTTCTCTAAGAAGTTGTCTGCTAGGCTTTTGCCTTCACTTGATATTTCATATCCTAAAAACAGGACAGTTAGGTGGGCAATTCTTGACTTTTTAAAGATGAATTTGTAACCCTCTGCTGCGAACCCAAGTATTATGGTGTTCACTCTTTTCAAGTGAGTATCCAGGTCATCATCTGTGAGATAGACGTCATTGACATAAGATAATGCCTCATCATCATACATTTGTAGTAACTCTGTTACCCTTGCTGAGAATAATCCTGGGCTATTCTTGAATCCCTGTGGGAGTCGACAGAAATTTTTCTGTGACCCCATTATTGAGAAAGCGGTTAAATACCTGCTTTCAGATGCAATGTTTTGACAAAAGAATCCATTAGAGATGTCTAATGTTGTTTTGTATTTTTTGCGAACGATGTTATTCATTAGTGCTGCACTGTGTGAGTTTTGTTCTGCAAATGTCTTGCAACATGAGTTAAGGTGTCTGTAGTCCAAGACTAGACGATATGAATCGTCTGGTTTGGAGAGAGGAAACAAAGGATTGTTCATTTGAGAGGTGCATGTTTCGATCACCCCTTCGTATTCAAGTTGATCCAAGATCTCCCTTACTTGTTTTTTAGCTTCTTGCTTAATTGGGTACTGCCTTTGTGCAGTAGGTTGACATTTTAACTGGATTTTGTGAGGAGGGGAGTTCTCATCCCATCCTACATGATTTTTATATAATGCAGGAGCTTGAGCTACTGCCCATTTTCTTGCATATGTGTATTTTCTATGAATTGGAATATGATTTGAGAAGGCAGACATAATCATTTCTTCGCCATGAGGGCACTCCCTGACAAACTCTGGGGGCCAGTCTTTCTCAGCTAATAGGATGTCATAGCCTTTTGAAAGGTTATCCCAAAACAGACCCCTTACTTTCCTAGTCTTATCTCCCTATACGCAATGTTATTTTGTATATTTTATGAGGTTTGCTAACTCTGGTATCTGGAGTTTCCACCTGAATGTATTCATTCGTGTCCACTGTCTCCAGATGATTCATCAGGATCTTGCGAGCTATTGTCACTTCTGCTGCGCTGTCTAGCATTGTCTGGGCCCACTCTCCGTTTTTCAGCTGTGTCCTCAGTATCCTCTGCATGTTTGATTATTTTAATACTGGCTACCTTCTTTCTTGGATATTGTAATTTTTTACTTTGAGCAGGTTCCTTGTCTTTGCACTTGACATTTCTTTCAATTTCAAGCTGATCGCCACAGATGCTGCTTTTCCTTTTACGTTGGCTAATAATATAGCCGAGACCTGCTTGAAGTCTTTCAGTAATTTCATACCCAGAGTTAAAGCAGGTTCTGGACCGTATTCATTTTGAATCTGTCTTAGTACATGTGGTATTACCGCCATGGACGGAACACCATGTGTTTTTGTGTAAATGGAAGCAAAGACTGTGCCCCAAGTGTCACAATCCTCCACATGTGGTGCGATCCCCATTGGAAGGCAGATAGTCAGAATTCTGTGTTTCTCACTAGCAGTAGTACCCGGAAATACTGCCTCTATTTGAGTTATCTTTTGTGCTAGCCAGAATGGAATTTGTTACCATTTTGCGGGTGTTTTACCAAGACATGATTGTATGTTCTGTGTTTCCCTGTTGAGGGGTCAGCTGTGGAATGTTAATAGCTGGTTGGACTGTTGAAGTCTGCCTTACATATTGGACTAATTGTCTATGTATTTTAATTAGTACTTTTAGCTGGGCTAAAAGTTCCCGGTCTGACATTTTTTCAATGTCTGGATGTGGTGTGTACCTGGCTAGAACCGGCCACGTTGCTCCTGGTCTACCTAGTGGACCGAGCCTGATGATGTGATCATTTTGTTTTAGGGCACCTTTAAACCAGAGCAGGTGCTCTTGGTAATTTAGTGGGATTTCAACGTCCTCGAAAGGAGTGTATTCATTCGGAGGTTCCTCTATTTTGTAATAGTGGAATTTGTGTGTTACAGTGTTTGCTGCTGGAAAGTTTATCCATGAATAGAATACCTCTGTCTGCCGATATTCATGGGCCTCTACCACGAATATGACTGTACCACCTCGTGATGTCAGTCTGTTTTCTATAAGTTTAATAGTTATAGTTTTTCTTATGTTGACCGGAATGAGTATAGCATTCGGGTCAGTCTGTAGGAGACTTGTGTCATCCTCTAGGAGTCGAGCTGCTATTCTAGCTGCCTCCCTCTCTTCTTCAGTTTCCCCCATTTTACTGGCAGAAAGGATTTTGTTGCAGATCAAGTTCAAGGAAACAAAGATTAGGTGCACAATATTTTGGAACACTGTATCCTTCAACGTTGACTAAACCAAAAACTATACATAGGAATCTCTTCCTACTAAGTTCCGGCGGATTTTAACCTTTTACCCACTCCAGAAGTCTTTTGGAGTATTTACGGGAAAAAGGTTCTGTGTGAAAAAGCACGACTGAGTTACTCTAACGTCTTGCGTTAGTTTTATCGCCTTACCAAACGTTGGGCGCCATGTAGTGTAGTTCCTATATTTCCAATAGGCTCTGCGAATTGGAATAATATATTCAGCAGTGTAGACGTAGGACTGATGTCGACTAGGTCTCTACTGACTATTTTAGACTTAAGGTTTGCCAGCTAGCTCAGAGGTCACTAGAAACTTTCTCGAATAAACGAGGAGGAGTTTAACCTCCCTGGATAGACAATAAGGGATTAGCTTCTGACAACCATATAACATGACAACTTTGCTCCCTCAGAATAAGAGTGTATCTCTAGAGTCGTGTGAAAACAATAGACAGCTATTTCACTCATTCAGTTTCATCAACTTTTATTCGATTATTAAATTGAATAATCATAAAAAGTACATTTAAAAAGGTTTTACACACAAATAAAATTTAAAGTAATAGTATCACATGAAAAGTTATATCACTGTACAGCGGAGCGTTTTGAAATAGTGGAATCAATTTTACAAGTTTATGGAAAAACTGGTTTAACTAGAGATGTTACGGCGTGCTATTATAACTGTTTTAAGAAAAGTCGCTATAAGTTTGGCTTCATAAGGGGATTTTGGAGATTGTAAGTAGGAGAGTGCTGGGTAAGATTGTCTGAGTCCACTGGATCGGAGAATGGGGATGATCCATGTTTTCCTTGCTAGTTTGTAGTATTTGCAAAAAAGGACAACATGAATCGTGGATTGTGAGGAGACTCCGTCACAGGGGCATCTCATCAGGTTGCTAGACCAGTTCTGTATTTCCGGGAATGAAACCAAGCGATAGAAAACATCGAAACGTAGTCTTGTGAGTAAGAACTTTTCGTGGTTCGATAAAAAATATGTCAGGTAGGGCTGGATAACTTTTCCTGGCTGTAATAAACGGATTTTTTCGTTTTGTGGTTTGATGATCTCGGCCTGATTCCGGCGGTCTCTCAAATGGCCCATGGACATTTGCTTAAGTTGTTTCCTTGAAATGTCTTCAACTGACGGTGGTTCAAGAAAGTAATGTTCACAGTCCAGATCTTTAAAGAAGTTGTGTATGTAATTAAGCCACGGGATTTTCTGCCATTTTGTCAAGCCTAGACAGTCCGTAATGATGGAGCGGGTAAGATGACTTTCCGGATTACACCATAAGCGATGCCACAATAAGATTGGCTGGCATCGGATGGTATCGATGATGTATTCCATACCAAGCTCCCGGTGCGAGGCTAAAATCGGGGAACCTTGGGGAAGGGCAAGAATGTATTTGATAAAGGCATTTTCGGTGACCTGCAGCTGGTCGATGCGACCATGTCCCCAGATTCCAGCTCCATAAGTGGCCACACTGTGGCATTTTGCGTAGTATATGGCTAACAATTCGGATGGGGCTGGTTTACCCAATTTCCTCGAAAAAGATGTTAATGCTGAGGTTGCTCGACGGAAATGGAAGTTTCTAGCTTCCACTGCCTTGTGCCAGTTCATTTTGTCATCCACTAGGATACCCAGATATGGATAGACCGGGGTTTTTTCTAGACTGTTGTTATTGATAGAAATGGGTTTGGAAACTTTTGTCCTGGGGCCAATATTCATTGTAAATGTTTTCTTGATGTTAATTTTTAGGCCAAGAGAGTCCATGAATGTTGCGTATTTGTTGAGCTGCCGCTGGAGTTGGTTTAGGGTCCGTGCTAGGATTACTGAGTCATCAGCATACAAGAGGGTGGGTATCGGGCGGTGGTTTATCTGAGGCAGGTCCTGGTTCCCCCCCAGCATCGCCTGTTCAAGCCCATTTGTGTAGAGGTTGAACAGGAAGGGAGCCAGTACACAACCCTGTCTTACTCCTCTCGTTATTTGGAAGGGTCGTGACAGTTCGCCGCTGGTACCAAAACGTACTCGACCTTCTGCGTTAGTGTAGAGTTCTCTTAGGAAAGTTAGTATCGGGGGATCCACACCAAGGTCGGCTAGTGTTTGCCAGAGCTTCGCATGCTGGACACAGTCAAATGCCACGCTTAGGTCTACTTAAACAAGGAAGATGTTACCTCCTTTTGCACGGACATATTTTCCAACCAGGAGGACAAGGTTAAGGGCCTGTTCCACGGTCCCTTCTGGAAACCGTATTGCAGGTCGGTTATGATGTTATTCTCCCGGGCCCAAGATTGTAGTCGGTCCAGGAGTAGTCGACCTGCAATCTTGCCCATGGAGTCCAGAAGGGAGATTGGCCAGTAGCAAGTGGGATTGTTGCGGTCACCTTTTTGAAGATGGGTAGTAGTGTTGAGGTTGACCATGAGTCGAAGAGGCCTGTTAAGACTACTGCTGACATGACCCGTGTAATTATTTTTGACAAGTAGTCTACGTCATATAGGAACAGATCCATTGGAATCCCGTCGGGGCCAGGGGCTTTGCCAGGTTTTGAAGCCTTAATTGCCTTTGTAATTTCGTTAAGGGAGAACCGTAAATTAATGGGGTAGATGTTATTTTTCTCCAGTTCGGCTTCTTGTGTTTGTTTGTTTAGTGTGGCATCTATCGGTGTTCCAAAAATTTTTGAAAAATGGAAAACTCAGTCCTCCTCGGTTATTGCCACGTCAAGGTGATCAGGATCGTTGCTGTTGGCCAAAAAGGGTGATCTTATGGTCTGCCAGAATCCGGTGCTATCTTTCCTTTGAGCACTGTCATGGAGACGTAGCCAGAGGTCTCGTTTGATCTGTTTTTTGCGGTCTTGCCGAGCAGTGTTGTAGTTTTTCCTCAGTTGGGAAACTTCTTGGGAGTCTCTCGGCTGCTTGCGTAGAGCTTCTTTAAGAGATGTAAGAGCCTTCCGGCAGGAGGTATCAAACCATCTCACGGTAGGGAGCTTGGGCTTGTTTTTTGAACTTACAAATAGCTCGTCCCTTACTGCTTCCTGTATTCTTTGGAAGGAGGTAACAATTATTTCAGGTGGTGTCTCCAGGGACATACATTTGGATCGCCAATGGTGTGTTTTTTCGAGGATCCTCTGTATCGTCTCTTCTGGGTCAATCTTTGCCCATTTGATTGAGTACCCATTCAGTTTGTTCATGGTGATCGAGTGTTGATCGAGGGAGCTAGACTTTGCGGGGTGGGTCCCTGCTTGTTTCGTGTGGATTACCACGCTGAGCGGATAGTGATCACTTATTGGGTTTGATCCAATCTCATAGCTAGTTAGTTGCCCTTTGAGGGAGTTTGAGGCTATTATGTAGTCAATAGTTGTGGAACAGCCTCGCCCGTGGAAAGTTGGGAAATAGTCTTGCTGCGGATCGACTAGTTCGTTGACAAAATCCAAGTCTAGTGAGAAAAGGATTTCGTTTAGTTTATTGCCGCATGGCGAATGAGCAAAGTGAGGTATCGGATTCCCAAGTTCATTTTGGAGCCCACAGTTCCCATTTTTGTGTTTTGGGCACAGTGTAAGATTGAAGTCGCCACCCCAAATAAGATAAGTTGGGGTTTTGTTGTTGTCATTATGAAGTGAAGTTAGAAATGCAGCTATTTCATCTAGGTATAAGCAGCATTCCAGAGTGCCTGAGTTATTGTAATAGTTGATGAATATGTGATTGTTTCCTTAAGATGCTGTTGACTGCGTGATTTGTATGATTTGAAAGGTGGGTGACTCCTTTAGTAGTTTCACTTTGAGAGGGAGGGTATTGGCGATATAGGTCGAAGGCCCCCCTTTGGTCTACCCATGTTTCCTGGTATTGCTTGGGTGAAAAGAGTTTTGTAACCCACCAGATGCAGTGGGGTTGTGCACCAGGTTTCTTGTAGGCACAAAATTTGGTGTTGCTTTGCTGTATCCAGCCACGAAGAGGATGTTGTTTTTGTGGTTAGGCCTGCAATGTTCCAGTATGCGATGGAGACACTCAAGTTTGCAGATTCCAACGAGGCATGTAGTGTATTTGGCTGGTTATTAACAACGTTGACTGCTGATAATTGTCGTGGTCTGACCCGCGGGGGTCCGACAGGAGCTTTAGAGGCTACGGTTGGTGACGCAATCCAGAGGTAGTGTGTTTGTCAGAAGGGGACTCTGGGAGTGCTAGGTGTTGTGTAGAGTTAGCTGGTTGCAGTGTGGTGGCAGGTTTTGCGTGTCTAGGTTCATCCCTGAATGGTCAGTCGACCATCTCTAGACAGTCAAAACGGTTTTGCGTTGGGAGGCCCTGCCAGCCTTCGTAGGTTTGACAGGGTCTTTCTTGCCAGTAGTGCCTCGGCCGTTCTCTCGGCCGTTCTCTCGGCCCATTCCTGCCTGCGTGATCATATATATACTCCGTCTGGTTCCATGGCTCTTGGTTCCATGGTTCTTTGGGAAACTGATGCCAGGACCAAGGAGGGGTATTGCGGTGCTGTCACACTGGAGGATAAAAAAAGGAGAGATGCCGAGCATCGATCCCCCCCTTCTTTTCCAGCGAGGGCCAGGCGCAGATGTAGTCCACTGCAGAGGGGTCTTTACATGTTACTACAATACAGTCTCCACTGATTGATTTTGTTGTTTTGCCTACCCAGGCTACCCTACGGACTGTGGTGATCCCTCCAGATAGATGGGATTCGAGAGGTCTGTTGATGCTTAGCCACTGCATGACCTTGTTTTTAAGTGACCATGCAGTTTCAGATGTATCATCAGTTAATTCTGGTACGCCTGTGAGGACTATCGTATAGGGAGTGGCTTCCGGGGGCAAATGGGCAGGACGCCTTGTTACTGGTGTTTTTTTGAAGGTGTTCTTGGGAGACGGCTGGGAGGCCGCTGGTTTCAATGGAGGGGATTCTGGCTTTTTTTTCCAGGTGAACTCTGATGTTATCTTTGTTCGTCACTGGGCCCGGGGTGTCTACAATGACAGAGTCAGTGTTTTCAAGTTGTTGATTAGATACAGCAGAGGTTTTGTTCCGCTGTGTTTGAGGCGTTTTGGATGGTGGATTTTGATTTATAGTGTTTTGTTTAGGACTTTTTTGAACTAGGGTTGTTGAATTGGAAGGTTTAACTGCTTTATTTGATTGTGCTTGGCATTGTTTTTTGGATGGCTGCGGTGGATTCCGTTGACCCTTTGTTTCAATGCGCGTGTTGGTGTCGAGGAGGGTGGCAGAAATTATAGTTAGCTGGGCTTCTAAGTTTCTGATGCTAAGTTGGATGGGTTTCAGATATTGAAATAAGAGATCTTTTGTTGTAGTGAGAACTTGCGAAGTGACTTTGCAAGTTCTGCATATGTTGTCGGAAGTCTCGTTTGAAATTGCCAAGTGAGGTAGATTGGTTGCAGAAGGGAATAGTATACTTTGCTGTGTTATGGAGTTTGAATGTGTTGTAACATGCTCTTGACTTGGAGCCGTAATTGCTGCTTTATCGGCAGTTGGTGGATTTCGTTTTGGGATAGCTCCTTCCCTTTCTCCTTGTTGGAACAGGTTAGTGTTTGTCTCGGCATCCTCCTGGGTATGACGAATCGCCAGGTCAGGGGTTGCTTCCAAGTCGTCCAAAGTTATTGAGAGGTCAGACTCTGACTGTGTTACAGACAGATTTACTATAGATGGTACTGTGTTTATGTCTGGTGCTGACAGAGTCACGGGAAGGGAGCAGTTTTGAGACTTGAGGTGTATGGGAGAAGTGGCGTTTGCTATAGCGCCTAGAGAGGAACGTTTAGCGTTCGCGTTCATGAGATCTAGTGACACTCTCTTTTCCATCAAAGCAATACTCTGATTTATTACCTCATGGGTCCGTGAAATGAATAGGTCGATGGGACCCGTTATTTGAGCTACCTCCTGTGCATGTTTGGATTTAGTTTTTGTGGTACTCCTGGTTTTTGGTGGCATGATGTTAATTTACTGCAGGTTCAGTGATGAAAGAGAGGTGGCCCGGTCCGGTCTCTATCAGGCACTAACGGGCAACAACGGGCCCGCCCTTGGCCCGGGCTTCGCCCCGGGCTACGACCCGCGCGCGTCCCGCGATGCGCGTCTATGCTCTTGTTTTTATTACACTGTCAGGTGATGGGGGAGGCGGGCACTGGGAGGGGGCGCGGCTCACACGGGAAGAGGCAACAGCTGATGGAGTTGGAAGCTGAGCCTCGCAGTCCCGGAACCACGCCTCACGCCTCCTCTGCGGCCACGCAGACGATGAAACTTCCCTCTTCACAAAGTACTGGAACAGACTTTAAGCAGGGAGCTACTCCTGTAGCGGCTGGTAAGAGCAAACGTTAGCAACCTCAAAGCGAGCGGCTCCCGCGAAGCGGGGGCCGCGAGAGGTTATGAAGCTTGGTGGGCGGGCTCTGGGAGGGGGCGCGGCTCACACGGGAAGAGGCAACAGCTGATGGAGTTGGAAGCTGAGCCTCGCAGTCCCGGAGCCACGCCTCGCGCCTCCTCTGCGGCCACGCAGACAATGAAACTTCCCTCTTCACAAAGGGCTGGAACAGACTTTAAGCAGGGAGCTACTCCTGTAGCGGCTGGTAAGAGCAAACGTTAGCAACCTCAAAGCGAGCGGCACTCAGTCAATTGTGCGTACTTAGTTTCACCAGACTGCAGAGAAAAGAGAGACGGGCGTTTTTAATACAAGGTGTAATTTATTGAGCAGTCTTCTTTCTCATGCAAGAGAAATGAATTGCCATAATTGCAATACTTAATGTAAAGTAAAGTGCGTACAGTAAAAAGAGTATTATGAAATAATACTGTAAAAGCATTGATATGGCTTCTTAGCCATAAGATACTTTAAAATGGATAAAATATATGCATACATATATACATTGACTAATCGTACTCAACTGGTGCTTCTAACTACGCCTACCCCGGTGTACCTGACCTAAGCCTAATACGTGGGAAGGAGTAAGTAAGTAGCAGTTTAAGTTAAGTTAGTTTTGCCAAGAATCTGACTCAAGAATTCTCTTTAAGGGTTTAGTCAGCTCCGTACCTGGGTAATAGAATGCAGGAGGTCTGGTATCTCTCTTTCAGAACTCGATATCCCAGCAGCCCGCGAAGGCGTCTGAGAACACCGGAGCTGGATTTCTCGGCAGGAGAAAAGACAGCGTCTCTCTCAGTGCGTCAAAAGGGAGGGGCAGCGTCCGTGGGCTCTCGCATCAGCTGGGCTCTCGGCAAGTAGATAGCTGCTCGGCTCCAAAACCACCACTGTGTGTTTGCTTAAGGCAACGTTGGTATATTTATACCTGAAAGGTGCCGAGTTTGACGTAAGGTTTGGACATAAGACGTCAATAAACATGTCACTAAGAACTGACTGTTCTTTTAGTGTTCGCAGGAGTTCAATTACAAATCAAAACAAAAGCAAATGGGGATTTCCCAGGTTGCTTGAGGTTTGTTGTGTCGAAAGAACTCGTTGTGCTCTCTAGGAATCTAAGGAAGTAGCTTTGCCGTGCTTTGGACTGCAAGGGCTATTTACTAAATATGGATCTGCTTCTTATGCCATTATAGGGATATTAATAATTATAGCCGTACAAGGGCATCAAATAGCAATATTGATTTAGGTTCCTAGATAAAAACACAATAAACCATGAGTAAGATGATTGAGTCAAGTGGGCACAACATCAGGAGAAGAACAAGGACTGTGAGGACAAAGAGTTGGAAGTTCAGGACCTGGAGTACCAAATGGAGCAGGAGGCCCAAGACCAATGGAAGCTGGGCAGGAAGGCCAGGAAGTCCCAATGCAAGTAAGTGGCAGGGCCATGCTGTGCCAATAAGGATCAGGGCTAGAAAGACACATGCCAGAAAGTAATTGAACCAGGAGCCTCAGGTTATGAGAGCTGGTACCATGGCAACAAGATTTTGGGTACTAGGGCCAGGAAGAGTTCCTGATAACAACCCAGAAAAGGAGGTCTTGGATCAAGACCAGGAAGAGGACTAAAACCAGGAGGCATAGAATGACCAGAATAAGAAGTGAGTGGGCAGTGGCAGTGTCCACAATCCATTGTGCTTGGCGTTGCGCTGAGCGCTCTAACAGCGTTTTAATAACGTGTACGCGCTTTTAAATATTTGGTGAACTTTAATTTTACTTTGGGCTTAAAACAGGCTTACCTGCCTTAGTGGACGCCGGGGCTGTTCTCTCCTCTCCTTCCCGCCCTGGTCCGACGCGGTGACTAGCACCGTTGCGCGGAGGGCGTGGAAGGTCGAGACTGCCACTTCCGGTTTTCGGGGGAGACCGGTTAGCGGTCTAGTTTTCTTCAGGTCACTCGCGCTGGGGGATAAAAGGCGGATGTTGACTAGGGAGCGCAGCGGACGAGCGCAGCGGGTGCGACGAAGGCGCGCCGAAGTGTCGCCAAAGTCGAGCCCGTCTGCGCCCGTCCGCGGCCGACAGCGGCCTAGGGCGCCAATCCCTGCTCGAAAAATCTGCTGGACACGGGAACAGCTCCTTAGTTTTCGCCCCAGTACTGCTACCCCATGTATGCACGGGATGTCGAGTAGTGACAGGACATGTCCTCACTGTGGGTTCCGTATGACCACTCTGCTTCAGGAGTCCACGGAACAGCCAGTGGCCTGCGGTCTCCTGAATGTCAGGTCGCTTCGTAAACACAGGCTCGATGTGTTCGAGCTGATTACGGACAAAAAACTCGACTTACTGTTTTTAACGGAAACGTGGCTCGATCAGTTCTCTGACTCCGACATCATTGAAGCCACACCGGAGAATTACTCCTGGGTTAGGCAGGATAGGCCAGAGGGGGTGGGAGGGGGGATTGCGATCATTTTTAGGGACAACTTGAGCTGCTGCCTGGAACGCTCGCCGATCGTGGAGAGTGAGGCGGGTCTCTTCTCGATCAAAATTAATGGGGCTATGACGCTCAACGGATGCCTGGTATATCGACCCCCAGGGGCCTGTGCCAAGTTCAGGGAGAGTCTGTTAGAAAGCCTCATGGAGGCGACCCTGCGCAGGAACAAATTTCTCCTATTAGGAGATCTTAATCTGCACCTCAACTGCCCGGAGGCCACAGGGGTTGAGGATTTTGGTCGGGACATGCTTGCCCGGCAACTGGATCTGAAACTTGAGGTCCCTACGCATCGACTAGGACACCTCCTGGACCCGGTCTATGCCAACTGGGAAGGTGTGGAGGTGTCAGGTGCTGAACCCTTTCCCTGGACCGACCACTTTCTGGTGACATTTTCCATACAGAGTAGAAATGTCAATAAAACGAGCCAGGCACCCTCTAATTTTCTTAGAAGGAAGTGGACTAAATTTTCGGTGGAAAGTTTTAACCACGCTTTAACTAGGGATGGTTCGCCGGGGGGCGAGGACATAGAATCCGCTGCCCGCAACCTGAATCAGCGCATTACGGCGGCGCTTGACCAGACAGCCCCACTCTGCCGCGCGACCACAGGTGCGCGGAAAGATCGCTCAGCTCCTTGGTTCAGTACCGAGCTGAGACTGACGAAGGCAGACTGTAGGCGGGCAGAAAAAGTCTGGAGGGTGTCTTACGACAGCAAGGCCAGGGACGCATTCTTGGAAAAAAGGCGTATCCACCATAGGCTGATGAAAAAGTCTAAGGCAGCCTACTTTGCTGACCAAATTCAAGGGGCTGAGAATTCCGCCAAGGAACTCTTTGGCATTTACAAATCCCTGACGTCGGTGCAGGCACCTACAGAGCCGGAGAGCTGCTCTACGGAGTCTTGTGACCGGATTGCAGGTTACTTCTCCGCCAAAGTAGAGAAGATTTACTCGACCTTCCCTACTCGGCCTACTGGACCGGACCTAGAGGAAGTAATGGGGGAGACAGAGTCGGCAGGGCATTTATCACACTATTGCACCCCTCCTCCTGAGGAATTACTAGCGGTGTGTCGCTCTGTTAAATCAGGATCCCCGTGGGATCCGGTGTCGCCAAAACGCTTGGCAGACAGCTTGGAAATCTTGGAGCCTTATATAAGGCATGTCCTCGATGTATCTTTCAGATCTGGGAAGCTGCCGGATGGATGGAAACAGGCGGTGGTGCTCCCGCTCCGGAAGAAATCCCACTTAGGCTTCGAGGTACTAGAAAATCTGAGGCCCATCTCCCTCCTGCCTTTTCTGTCAAAAGTGGCGGAAAAGGTGGTTAATACCCAAATTATGAAGCATGTGGAGGAAAGGGGACTGCTCCATGCGACGCAGTTTGGCTTTAGGCCACGACATTCCACCGAGTCCGCCCTCCTCATGGCGACGGAACATCTGAGAGAGGGTGTGGATGCAGGCCAAACTATGGCTCTGATTTTGTTGGACCTCAGCGCGGCGTTCGACACTGTAGCACACAATATCTTGCTACAGTGTCTGAACAGAGGTGGCATCTCTGGCACCGCGCTGAGATGGATCCAAGACTTCCTTAATGGAAGAAGTTTTCAAGTCAGGCAGGGAGACTGCTATTCAAGGGGGGTGCCTTTGGGCCAAGGCGTGCCGCAGGGCTCGTCCTTGAGCCCAACCCTCTTTAATTTGTATGTCGCGCCTGTGGCATCGATCGTGGAAAGCCATGGTCTCCAACTGGTGTCCTACGCCGACGACACGCAGCTGGTGATCTCCCTGTCGCAGGCGCCCTGTCTTGCTGCCGATGGCTTCCGCTCGTGTATGAAAGATCTTGCCGAGTGGATGGCCAACAATTGTTTGAAGCTGAACGGCAGCAAGACAGAGGTGCTGGTGGTGGGGAGGGCCCAGTCTGCCTGGTCGCCGGCGTGGTGGCCCTCCTGCCTTGGACCCACTCCAACCCCGTGCCTAGAGGCGCGCAACCTGGGGGTATGGTTTGACGCTGGGCTCACTTTCGGCCCCCAGATCAATCGGGTGGTGGGAGTCTGTTTCGGGATCCTGAAGAAGTTGAGAAAGGTCCTGGACCTACTCCCGCTCGAAGCACGTCAAACCCTGGTTCATGCCCTGGTTACTGCTAGGGCGGACTATGGGAACCTGCTGTACCTGGGGGCCCCAGAAAAAAGCTTGACCCGGCTGCAAGTGCTGCAGAATGCGGCAGCGCGTCTGATTCTCAGATTGCCTAAAAGGGCGCCTTCTAAGGCGGCCCTCCAGCAACTACACTGGCTCCCGGTAAGGAGAAGAGTTGAATACAAAGCTCTCGGCACATGTCATCGCATCCTGAATGGCAGAGCACCCGCCCCTCTGACGAATCTGATCAAAGCGTATATACCAACCCGCGCGCTTAGATCAACAGGGGGTGGCCTACTGAGGACTCCCAGAATTAAGAAAGCCCGTATGGGAGGCAGGTCTTTTAGATACTTGGCGGCAACCAACTGGAACAAACTGCCAATGGACCTGCGTCTAGAACCAGATGAGGCTAGATTCCGGGCGAAACTAAAAACTTACCTTTACAGTAAATAATGGGCCCGCGTAGTCTTCTTTTTGTGTTCACTGTCATCTGCCCACTTCTACTTTTCAGCGCGTGGACACGCCGGTGTGCGTAATCGCAGCGCTTTACAAATGTCCCAATAATAATAATAATAATAATAATAATAATAAAGAAGGATTAAGACTGAAAGTAAGAGGAGACAAGTGTTATTGTAGGCCACATGTAGTAGGATAGCCATTATGTCAACTGTTCTTAGTCATGTTTCCTATGAATTCAGCCCCTAGAGATTCCCACCTTTTTGAGCCCACTTAAAGCACTGATGGTAAGTATGGGAAGAAAAATCATAGCTTGCAAAGTGAATAAAAAGCCAGGACTAGAGCACTCCCAGTGACAATAGATGTTACCTGATGCTAGTACAGTGGCCTGACAGTGGATCAGGAGACAGAAGGACTAAACAATGGCAGAGGGGTCTATAAGTGGATGGATAAAACAGTTATGGTCTGAGAAGGATAACAATGAAGGCCTGGAATCAAAGGGCTGTAGCAATCAGCAAGTGGGAGCTCAGGATCAGATGATGTCCCTGACGAACAGAAGAAGTGGTCAGGGCTAGCCGCATCGCACAAGGGCTCTATGAAAGACTGATGGCAAGTTAAAGAGTGATGGAGGTGCTTATGCGGCCGAATCAGTTGGAAGATCAGAAAATAATCTCTGGGTGTTAAGAATATTGTGGAGTAATCTGCAATCTCAGTCATAGGAATTTAATGGTGGCTCTTGGAAGGACTGTGAAAGCTACAAATATCATGTAGAAGTTGTCTGGGAGCTGGCAGATGAGGTCTAAGGGTCAATAGAAAAAATCAAGACGTCAAACAAGGACAAAGATAGAATTGAGGTTTTGATTACAACAAGAAGGGCTCTGTGATTATTGAGGGGAAACAGACTGATTAAGTGGTCTGCGAGGGCTGCAAAGTAGTGAACAGTCAAGGTGGCAAGGATGGGGAGATGGGAGGCAGTGGGGAGTGAAAGTTGGCAAACATGAGTGCTTGAGGGCCAGCAGGGAAATGTGAAGCCTGAAAGAGTGCTAGGGGGAGATCTGATTGCCAACATCAGCAAAGAGGACCAAGGACCAGGCAAGTGGCTGTGAGGTCCAACTTAGGATGGTCCAAAAAAATAATGTCAGAGTCAGCTGGTGGGCTCAGAGGGCCAGAAGAAGTGGCATGTAAACAATGGGAGAGGTGATCTGAGCACTTGTATAGAGGCTCTGAGTGCCAAGGTTGTAATGTTAAGAGATATGGCTCAATGGGCTCTTCTATCAATAGAAATGTAAACAGCATTTTCAAAGAGTAGCATTTGGGTTCTTAGGGGAGAGACTGGCTGAACTGAACTGAAGATTTGCAGAAATATCTGACAATCTCTGAGAACCAGCAGAGAGCTGTAAAATCCAGTAGAGCATCGATCTGGCCTAGTGAGCTTTGAGAACTGGCAAACTAGAGGGTCTAAAGGATTCTGGGTGCCAGTGTGGACCAGAAATGGGATTCCAAGATCCATATTCACTGGCCTAGGAGCTGTGCACCAGCAAGGAGATTCCAGAGCCAATGGCAATGCCTAAAGGCTCTCAGGGTTAGTGGAAGTGGTTGGAAAGATGGTCGGGACACTGAGTGGAGTAGTGAGCCTTAGAAGAGACAGGAATATATATGTTACCTACTGGTGGTCACCAGGAGGTAGTTATAGTTAGGGCCTAGTTTCCATAGGAAAAGCTTTTTTTTACTTGGTTATAACTTTCGCGTAGTTTGACTAATCTGCATGACATTTTCCCAAAAAAGTGTCAAGGTAAGTTCTGTGTGTCATGGAATGTTTGGGGTTGATCTTTGCAGTGGGGACTGAGAAATTAAGGCGCGAAATAAGGGAGCATTTGTTATGCTAATTCCCATAGGAACCTTTAGCCACAGCTACAGCCAGAACTGCTGAACAGACTTATACCACATTTGGCAGGGATGTAGATGTTGATTGATTGATTGATTGAATTGATTGATTGATGTTGGCTCAAGGAAGTATCTTTGGCTAATTTGGTGTAAAGAAATTCAGTAGTTGTTGAGAAATTTAAGTTGAAAATTATAGATATATTTCTGTCAGTGAAGCTTTCGGAGACAAAGACAAACTTGTGCAGGGAAATACACTTCTCAGATTGGCTGCCAACACTTCAACCGGGAAGTGTCTGCAGCCAATTTGGGACTTGGCTTCAAAGAGTCCCCCAAAAAATAAGTGAAAATAAAGAAAAGAGGGCATGGTAGGAATACCCTGACCCCAAGACATGGTCTTGGGCACCCCATTGTGGCATAAAAACATTTTTGTAAAAACAAAAAAAATTGCTGCTAAATCGTGATATTCGTGGCAAAAAAAAAAGCAAGCATGGGCTCTGCACTTGCTTTTAAATTGCCCCTGGGTGGACCAGGTCCTGGGGGCATGTAATAAATATAGGAGGGGCACACTGGCCCCCCTCCTAGGGCTTATCAAGGCCCTAGGGCTATTTACAATTATGTTGGGGCGGCTTTGTGGACCGCCGCTGGCCTGGGGACTGCCATCTCCTTGGGACTCATTTCAATATTATGAGATGGGCCCTGTGGACCCCCCTACCCAGGGAACCACTACCTCCATGGGGAAAACTTGAATAAAGGAGGGAGGCTGCACAGCCAACCTCCAGGAGCCCTACATGGCCCTGGAGGCCACCACCCCCCCAGGGTTGGCTTCAGCAATTATCTGGGGCACCCACCCCTGGGATATTGAAGTCTGCTATGGCATGGTGGGAGCACCACTTTTGCCATGCCATTGCAAACAGTGTGCTCTGCTTTGTGCAAGCGAGAGCATTTTGCTCTTGCTTGCTCAAAGTGGAGCACACGTTGCTTTTTCACACACAGTGAGCTGCATATCAGCAGCTCCCTGGGGGGTAAAAAGCAATGCCGGCTCCCGCAGCAGGCGGGAACCGGCCCATAATGCAGGAGTCTTCAGGCTTTCCTCACGGTCCCCAATGAGATGGCCATGCCCTGGGTGATGGGGTCCCTGGGGGCAAAAATGGTCCAGGAAAGGGGGGGCACACAGTCCCCCTTCCTAAAAACAGAACAAAAACCCAAAAAATACTGGCAACTCACAGGAGGCCCTGAATCTTTTCTCCACCACTCTTCAAATGCTCCTCCTGGTGCACTCCTGGTTGGGGGATGAAGCCCCTTTGCCTTCTTAGGTGCCTTGTGTTACCTTCATTTAGCCCTACACAGTGGGATTTCTGAGATGCAGTAATAGACAATGCCCCTTTTCTCCACCACCCTGCAAACACGCCTCTCTGTGCACTGCTGGTAGGGCAGATAAGGTCTGCTTGCCTCATGAGTGCCTCAGGACTAAAGTGGACTTCATCCTGAAGCACTAGTGTGCCAGGAGCTGCGTTTGCAGAGTGGTGGAGAAAGGAGGTGTGGCTTCTGATGACCTCTGAGCAATACACCGGTGTGGGTCTTACTAGAGGTAACAGGAGGGGTAGTTGGCCCCCAAGGACCCCGAAGAGCCAAAGGGACTTCATCCCCCTACTAGTAGTGTGCCAGGAGGCACATTTGTGGAGAAAGGGGACGTGGCCACCGAAAACCTCTCAGCAAACCCACTTTGTTGGATTTACTAGAGGTAACAGGAAGACTTGTTGGCAATATGGACACTCTGGGGCCAAGGGGACTTCAACCCCCAACTACAACTAGTAGCGCACCAGGAGGCACGCTTGGAAAGTGGTGGAGAAAGGAGCATGACCTCTGACAACTTCTCAGAAATCCTGCTGTGTGGGACTTACTGGAGGTAACAGGAGGGGTAGTTGGCCCACAAGAACGTCCTTAGGGGTCAATAACCCCTCCTGTTACCTCTAGTGTATCCCACACAGCGGGATTGCTAAAAGGGTCTTCGGAGGCCGCACCCTCTTTCTCCACCACTCTGCAAACACGGCTCCTGGTGCACTGCTGGTTGAGGGATGAATTCCACTTCACTCCTGAGAGACCTTGGAGGCCTAGAAGCCCTCCTGGTACTTCCTGCATGTCCTTCACATCGGAAGTCTTGAGAGCTGGTCAGAGGCCCCATCCCTATTCTCCACCACTCTGCTAATGTGACTACTACTTTAAAAACCATCGATATTCACTGAAAAAAACAAAGGTTACAGGTACGTTATAGTTAGGATTGGGCATTCGAAAAACCTTAGATTTTCACTGAAAAAAACAAAGGTTATAGAGACATTATAGTTAGGAAATATAATTTTTAAAAACCTTAGAAATTCACTGAAAAAAACAAGGTTACAGGGATGTTCTAGTTAGGCTCATGTTATAGTTAGACTCACTCATATATATGTATATCATGGAAATAATGCTAAACTGATTTACCTCAAACACTTCATGAAGTTAGAACTTTATTTAAGGAAGTGCCTTTACTCTTATAGTTTGAAAAAGTATACAATATATCTCCAACGGGAGCTTATCTGGTCCTGCCGCTTTCCGCCCAGATAATGAACCTGTTGCTTCCTCGAGCTCTGACATTGTAATCGGGGCTTCTAACACTTCACGGTCTTCTTGTCTAAGCCCTGTTATATCCACTGTATGCAAAAGTTTCTCTATACTGGTCTGCTCTACTGATTCTTGTGTATATAGCTCTTTATAAAAAGAATGAAACACCTCCAACATTTTTTCTGTGGTTTCGGCCATACCCCACTTCCCATCTTCCAATGATTCAATTTTTTGGGCCGCTTGCCTGCCCCGCAGCCTTTGGGCCATACATCGACCAGTTGCCTCCACATATTCATACCTTTCCTCTTGATGCACTTTATATTGAGCCACTCTTTCGTGACACCAGATCCCATTAATCTGAGTCTTGCAGCATGCTATTTTAGTTTGTGTCTCCTTAGTGTCTTCTTTATCTCTCACCACTTGCATGAGTTCCCGCTCCACTGCCTGTAACTCCTCGAGAAGACCCAACATACACGCCTTCTGTCTTCTTTGCTTGGACCAACCATAGCTAAGTCTTTCACCTCTCAGCCCCACTTTCAGTGCATTCCATATCATTGGCTGGGCAGTCGAACCTCTATTACTCTGCAGGAATAATTTCACCCATGTTTTAATATGCTCAATATAGTCACCATCTCCTAGAAGCCTCTTATTGAAAGTAAATGACCGGCGTTCCCTTGTTTGACTCAGAATATTAAGGTCTAATACCACGAAGCCATGGTCCGACGTAATTCGTGGCCATACCTGCATCTTTGCGCCTACAGTGAGTGACTGAGACAAGAAGACATAATCCAACCGAACTACTTTATTGTGGGGAAATGAATAAAAGGTATATCCTGGATCACAAAAATCTCCATGATTCACCACAGCCCATCCATCTACTAGCCCATGACTCTGCAAAAGCTGTTGTAGGGCCCTATAATCTTTTGGTTTACGGCCTGTGTATTTCTTATACTCAGGATCCCACATCTTCCCTTCCCCATGAATGTTGAAGTCCCCGCACAATGTCTTCCACATAGCCAATTCAACATTCAAAAACTCCAGAGTCTCTGCCTCATCCACATTCGATCCATACACTGTGTAAAAGACAATCTTAGTATCTCCTACAATGCATTTCGTGATGGCCCACCTCCCAAGATTATCTACCTTTTACCCTACCCGTCCCTGATATTCCTTGTCTAGCTAAAATCGCCACACCCCTGTTCATAATGGACTGTCTAGCAGTTGTAATCAGTGTATATCCCAGCTCGCTCAGTATCTTGCGATTTGTCCAGGGCACATGTGTCTCTTGTAGACACAAGATGTTGGGGTTTATTAACCTCAAATCGGCAGCTACGCGTTTCCTTTTAAGAACATTGTTCAGACCACATACATTAAATGTACATATATGCAGACTCCCAGCCCGCCCCTTAACTGCCATTAATGCTAAGGTTTTCCCCATTGTAACTAATTACCATGGATATATCTACGTACGTTGTGTTATCCCTGCTGTACATGCTATGAACTGATTTCCCCCCTTTTACATTCAACCCACCCTGCCCCTTACTTCCCAGTGACCCCCCTCATCCCCACCACCCACCCCAAAAAACCCTCATCCCCCCGTGCCCATCCCCCATAGGAAAGGCCTTAGGGCCAATTGCCCTTGTGATGCTCGGTGAAATGCCCACCTAGTGCTCACCCATCCCTCAATATTCCTATATAACCGAGTTCCATATCATAACTGCCACTATCCAACATACCATTAGCAACGTTATCAACATTAGCATCCTAGACAACGACCGCTACCTAAACATCTATCCTAGTCATATAGACTGAAGATATACCTTGGCTACGATATCCAAAGTGAAAAAGTGTGTCTGCCCCTTGTTAATAACTTTTAACGTAGCTGGATTCAATAAGAATACTTGTGTCCCTTTTGCTTGAAATGGATTTATCAATTGTCTCATTTGCCACCTTTTTTCCACTGTAGCATGGCAGTAGTTCGGTCTGACAAGGAACTGTGTCCCCTTCCCAGTTCTTTTCCTATCCGCTCATGCCAAATCGTATACTGCCTGTCAAGACAAGAAATTATTTAATGAATTCAGGATCGCTTATGATTGCTGTGCCGGTTGACCATTTTTGACTATGCGTTGCCGAAAGGGGAATCTGTGCGCTCTTTACACTTCTGTTGTCCAATTCCATTCTTTAAGTTCAAGGAGCGCTTACTCAAACATTTCAATCACAAATTAACGAACATCTTGTCTCTCCACCCCTACCGCTACCCTCAAAATCCGAAGGTTGTTGCGGCGCACTTGGTTTTCCATATCAACAAGTTTATTATGTACATCATCTTTATTAGCCTTTACATCCGCTATGAGGTCTTTTTGTGTCACCATCTGATCTTTCAACGCCGAAATACGAGTCTCCGCCTCAGCCATTCTTTCTGTATAGTCATTACAATTTTTTAGCAAGCCGTCTGACGGTGTTCTGTAGCTTCCTGCAGGCTGTGTCTTTGAGTTCTCTGCCCGCTCTTCCGTTCTATGCTCTGACATACATCTATAGATTGCCTCCAGTGATATTTCTCCTTGTATTTCCTCCACCCTGCCCCCAGCTGCTAGATCAGAGAGGTTCAGTCCCCAGGCATCATCTCGCCTGTGGAGAATTCCCACTGAGGAATCTCCGTTAAATCGATACCAGGCCCTCCTTCCTTTATTAACTTCCGTACTGTGAATGTTTCCATGGTAGCAGTTCCTCGAGGAAGGTTTTCCGACTCATTGTCTATGTTTATGGGGGAGCTTCATGTGGACCCATTTTCCTGCAACTGGAGGTCCTCCTCATGCGACTCATCTGAGTGTCCAGAAAGGGAGTAGTACTCACTCTCCTTACTACTGATACTACTGATAGCTTCAGTTCTTTCATCACTTATAGCACCTTCTCCATCGATTGCAACTGATTTTTCTTTTCCAATTCCTATGGTGCTAGTGGAGGGAGTATGGTCTTTTCTTGTGGTATCCGATGCATGAATAATGACCCAAGATTCATTGCACGTCCCTCAACTCATGTATCTAGGCCCTCTGAAGCAGGGATAGTCTTTAGTGGTACTATCGATTTCTTGCTGGCCAGCACTTGAAAGATTTGTGGGATCTTAGCCGTTGTCTGTGTATGACCTTTACTTTGTGTATTACCCTTCTGTTCCTCTTCTTCCGCAGGGTCTTTTAAGCATTTCCAAGCTAGCGCCGCTTGCGTTTCAACTATCGTTTCCCCACTTACCCTTGTCTTCCCACCATGAGCCGTTTGTTGGCATTATTGACTGCCTATTTCAATGATACTAATAATGCACGTGATTTCTGTCACAAGAACTCAGTACCCATTCCTATAGTCAATAATAACCCCTAGACTAGCCAGTATGAGTATACTATGCGAGCCAGCCAAGCTCGTTTGCATATAACTCGAAAATGCTCAAGTCTTTCACCATACAGTAGCACACCGCGAGCTTTGCCAATTAGAATGCTTGTTTACTGGCCGAAACTACCAGGATATCATAACAGTCCACTGAGGCCGCTCCCCCCACTGGTTGTACATGCAATACACATGAAAAAAAAGTCTTCCCCTGCAGGCGTGTTAGCGCCGGTTCCTTGCTAACGGCAGTCACTCACCGGATCCGGAGCCTCATCGCCCAGTCCTTGTTTCTATAATTCAAGCTTCTGCTGGTCGTGCGCTGCCAAACAACTGCCTCTCTGCCGGTATTGACCTCTCAGCCAGCCACAGAGAGCCCCTCTGTCGACCGCTGGAAATCAACCTCCACCAAGAGCTACGTGGAACGCATGCCGCCCATTCCAGCATCCAGTGCAGGTGAGCGAACTGTCTGCTGTCTGCCGCCTGCAGTCGCGGTGCTACCGCTGTAAAGTTTCTTTAACAATCCTGCCACAAACTTCGATTTTCTACAGCGGGTAATTTCTCCCAAAGTTAGGATCAGCTGTTCCTCGTCCTTCTCGCCGCCGTGATATTCCCATCACTATTGAAACAAAACGGACAGATGAGCAGTTAGGGAGCTGCTCACACACACGTCCACCCCATGGACGCCATCTTGCCTGATATGCTGGCTTCATTCCTTGAGGCTCCGGATGGTAATTCACCACCCTCTTGGGACGATGCCAATATTGTGGTTTTTAAAAAGATAGACTAATCCGCGAGACTCCCGGGCTCATACAGACCCATATCACTGATAAATGCAGATGGTAAGCTGTACTCAAAAATTCTTGCAGCTAGGCTGGCTCAAGTCATTGCTCCACTGGTCTCTAGGCATCAACATGGCTTTATACCTGGCAGGAGCATGGTTAATCACTTACATAGAGTGATTGCAATGATAGACTATGCTAATGTACAGCTGAAAAAGCATTTGACTGTGTGTCATGTCCTTTCCTGTAGGCTGTCATGCTCAAAATGGGGTTGGGGCCCGCTAAAATAAGTCTATACAAACCATGTACAAAAGTCCTCGAGCTAAAATATGTACAATGGGTAGAGAGTCACCCCCGGTACACATTAGCAGGGGAACAAGGTAGGGGTGTCCTTGCTCGCCCTTGCTTGTCGCTATTTGCATCAACCCGTTGTTGCTTTAGTTGGAAACAACCAATGGAATTAAGTCAATGAAGTGTTGACATTATCAAGTGCGTGTCTTAGCTTATGCCGACGACATAGTGGTAGCAACATCTGATCCAGAGCAAGCGGTTAGAGAGATTGAGAATTTGACTCAGAAATTCAGGGAAGTGACTGGGTATAAGCTGAATGTTTCAAAAACACAGATTGTTTGTACTGAAGGACTTTTTCCTGGAGAAGGATGGGTTACGGATGAAGACAGTATCTTGGCATAAAAATTAGGATGTCACTTCATGGGGTAATGGAAGTCAATTGGGAAGATATAGTGTCTTCAGTTAAGCAGAAATTGGATAGGATGAATGTCTGCATCTGTCAATGGTTGGGAGATGTAATGTGCTCAAAATATGTGTACTCCCTAAGGCAATGTATTAATTCAGGGCAGTTCAGTTGGAGCTGACACGCCTACAACTTTCAAAGTTACAATCTATCTGTGATAGTTTTATTTGGGGTCAAAAGAAGACTCGCCGAGCCTTGAAGTATATGACGCTACCATTAGAGCAAGGGGGATGGTCAGTACCGAATTTCACATTTTATTATTTAGCCTGCCTCCTACAAAATATGCGATATATTGTGACTGGAGAGGAAACTCAATTAGCAGAAGCACCTAATGTATATCAAATGCTGATGGGGACACAGGCCAGCGAGGCTTTATTTAAATTTTTGGAACCAGGGTATTTTAAAAGAATGCGATTCAAGGTCATGAGCACAGCATATAAAGCGTGGAAGATAATATGTAGAACAGCTTCAATAACCCGAATAAATTATTATACACCTCTGAATTCCACAGATATATTCCCTGCTATTTTGGGGGATACAAAGATGGGCAGTTGGCGAGATGAGTTGAGTTGAGTTGAGGGAGAATTTGTATAGCGCTACTTTGCCCAAGGGCGTCAAGGCGCTAAAGATGGAATAAAAGTCTGTGTGGTGGAGAGGTGGGGGAGGGAGTCAGAGGTAAGCTCCCTGAAGAGCTAGGTCTTCAGAGCCTTTCGGAAGAGGGTGTGGGAGGTGAGTTCCTTAATCTCAGCCAGAAGAGTATTCCAAATTTTAGGAGCACGGGAGCTGAAAGCTCTGTCGCCCCATCTAGCTTTGCTGGTTTTAGGAACAGACAAAAGATTTTTATTGGCTGAACGAAGAGCCCTGCCAGGGATATACGGGGTCACCAAGGGTTTTATGTCTTCAGAGCCTAGCCCATGCAAAGCACGATGGGTAAGACTTAGAACCTTGAACTCTATTCTGGCCTGGATGGGAAGCCAATGAAGGTCCTTCCTAATAGAGGTGGCTGAGGCGAGTTTCGGGTCATCAGTAACAAACCGAGCTGCTGCGTTTTGAACTGTTTGCAAACGCTGTATCTGGGATTTGTTGATTTCCAGGTACAACGAGTTACAGTAATCTAACCTTGAGGAGATTAGGGCTGTCGTAACAAGTTTACAGGCATCAGTGGAAAGATAATGTACCAATTTCCTCAAGGTTCTAAGAACACCACAGCAGGTAGAGGTCGTTCTGCTGACTTGTTTTTGGAAGGAGAGTTTGGTATCAAAAATAACACCTAAGTTCCGAGCAGACTGAGAGGGCAATGGACAGGCTCCAAGGGAAGGTGGCCACCAGTTCATTGACCAGATCTCCTCCTTGCCTCCGAAGATAAGCACCTCCGTTTTTTCTCCATTCAATTTAAGGGAATTCCTCACCATCCAGTTTGCAACCGCTTCCATGCAATTCTTAAAGTTTTGGGCTGTGATATCAACCGTTTGAGAAAGAGAGACCATAATCTGGGTGTCATCAGCATAGGAGAGAACTTCCAGCCCAAAAGATCTTACAAGCCTGGCAAGGGGTGTAACGTATATGTTAAAGAGCGTGGGGCTCAGGGACGAACCCTGAGGCACCCCGCACTGCACAGGTTTAGCTGGGGAAAGAAAGTCACCCAGCTTGACCCTCTGTGCACGGCCAACCAGGAAGGATTTTAAAAGGCTAAGTGCAGGTCCGTCCACTCCTATCTCCTTGAGCCGATCGACTAAGATGGAGGGGGATAGGGTGTCGAAAGCGGCAGTAAGGTCGAGCAGGACCAGAAGAGTAGTCTGGCTGCTGTCGACCTTAGCACGGATGTTATTGGTGACGACAGTCAGGGCGGACTCGGTGCTGTGAGACCTGCGAAAGCCGTGCTGAGAGGGAATAAGAGATAAGGGGATCAGACATTTAGGCTATTTATTGTGGTGGGCTACTCACTTTCTTCTTCCTTAACTGAACTTTATAAATTGCCTAAAAATGACTTCTTTAAATTTCCACAGATCTGAGATTTATGTAAACATTATAGGCAGTTAGAGATTGTTCCCAACACTTTAGTAAAGGCAGTCAAAAAAAGAGCCAAGATAGGGACACTATATGGAATATTGATTGAAGCTCAACCGGATGATATAGAGAATGAAGATGCTAAGTGGAGGGAAAGATTTGAGACTACAGATACATATGTGCAACAATCAATAGATATGGCAGCTAAAGTTATTTTGATAGCGAATGTACGTACTTAATATTACAAAACTCTGTTTAACTTGTATCATTCCCTGGTAAAAATCATGAAGTGGGGGTCCCATGATGGAAAATCCTTCAGGTGTCAGACGGAAAAAGAGGATATTATTCATATATTCTATGAATGTACCGTGGTAACTCAGTTTAGAAATCATACTGTGCAGTTTTTAACGGATATTACAGGGGTTGATGTATGTCTTTCTAGAGAGGTAATGCTAACAGGGGTGGGTTGGGGTACTCAGACTGCACTGGCTTGTTATCCATTTAGGTACCTTATTTATATTTATGGCTGCTGCTGTAGCTCGATTATGTGTTGCCTCCGTGTGGCTTCAGCCCGAAGCCCCATCATTTGAGATGTGGTGAGCCAAGATCTATAATGTATTTAATTTGGAATATAGCTTGTACTGTATGAAATCATTAAAGAATAAAAAACGGGGGGCACAAATTTGGGGACCTATGCTACATCATATGGAGAAGCCGTTCTGAATAGAAACTTATTTTTTTATAGCTTAAGTTAATGTCTGCATTAAGTCTTTGAATAACTGATAGTGTATGTATTACATGCTATGAATTGAACAATACTCAATACACAATACTTTACTCACTATGGTGTAAATCCACTCAGTAATTTTTGAGAAATGAATTTTACAAAGAAATACCTGGTATGCTTGAAAGGGATACATGCAACTTTTTTGATTTGACTAACTCTTGGAATTTTGTAAATGTGTGCAGATCTGTTAAGAACACGTATAAAAAAGGGAAAAGGGGGTGTCAAAAAGTGATCATTTGCAAAAAAAACAATAGCATCCTTGGACAAATTCACTTCGAATTTGGCAGACCTTTAGCATGTTTAGGCTTTTGTGGGTACTGCAAGTTTTTTTGCAGATCCAACAAGTGTGTGGCAAAGATAAAAGACTGGGCAAAAGCAACTTTGTATACTAATACCTTTAGTGTTGTTTAATGAATCCGTATGAAATTTGGCAGGCTGTTAGCAAGTTCGCCAAGTGGAGGAATTCTAGGTTCCATTCACATTCTTAAAGGGACCAAGCTAAAGGGGTTAGGGTAAAACAAACATTAATTTGCTAATATAATTAGTACATTTTCACAGATATGCACTTGGCAGGCATATAACATGTTTAGCTTTCTCTTGGTATTTTGAGTTTCAAGCAAATTCATAAAGGGGGGGCACCGGTAAGGAGTGCTTATTTGCTAAATTTTTGTGCACTGTTTAACGATTCTGCATGAAAATGTCGCATAATGTTAGCAAATCATGCCCAATGGAGGGATCGCGTGTTTCACTGCATCCACTGAGTAGTGGCAGGGGGGGGGGGGGGGGGTGGTAAAGTAAGTAATGAAATCAGTAAGGCAATTTACTAATTTCTTCGTGGCTTTTCATAGATATGTAGAAAATGTATTTCGCAAACACTTTGCATGTTTTACTTACTTCTAATAAGTTGAGGGTCACACAGCTCAGTCAAGAGGGGCATGGTTAAAGTACAGGGGGTAATAATGTTGGCACCCTCTGACACCTTTTTGACAAATTTGAATATTTTATCAGGAATACATGTATATTTTTTTATTTTTATGTTGGTATGACAAGTTTAGCCCGGTGTGGGGATCCCTGTTTCAATACAGATTGCAAGATGGTCTAGGGAGAGAGAAAAGTTAAAGGGATGGCTAAAAAACGTGTATTTGCTACTGACTTTGTCACTGTTTGATAGAAAATGTTAGAATACCTCAAATAGGTTTGTTGTTTGCAACCCACATGTGCAGCTGGTGGTTGGCTGCATGCATATCAACATTGCATTTGATCCAAGCCTGAGTGCCTGGGGAGTTGGCCACTGGCAGAAGTTTGGGCAGAAGATGTGACCAAAGACCAGGCCCTACAGCTTACCTCTTCTGCACTCGGCAGTAAGCACTGCACAGCGGGGTGGGGTTTTGGAGCCTGTGAACGAGATTGCTTTTAAAGAAGTTCGATGTAGTACAAAATTAAATAAAGAAAGAAATTTGCTGGAAAACACAGTCATGTGCATAATTATGATTAGGTTTGGTCATGGCTGGTTGTGGTGATTCTGCACATATACAGATTTATGCACAGGAAAACAGGACCTCAGTGAATAGGTGGTGTACCAACCTACCACATCCGTATGCCAGTGTGCGTTCCTTCAGGACCGCCATTTGGACAGCTGTCAAATCTTTCTCAACAGTTGAAAACCTCATTTCGGCCAAAGTGTACAAATGTGATTTCTGGACGATTGGAACTGGGTCTCCTTCATTGTACGCAAGTAAGTGAAACCCACTGCGCCTGGCACAATTCGTATCACCAGGTTAGTGTGGTTATCAGGAGTTAACAAGTATTTAGATTCAAGCAAATCAGATTGCAATGAAAGTAATATAGCAGAATGTTCTGGTAACCAGATGGCTTTTGAAAAAGTAGGTTGTATCAAGGCATAAAGTGGCTTGATACGCTGGGCATATTCGGGAATATAAGTACGCCCTCCCCATGTTGCGGAGATTCTGCACATACACAGCACTATGCACAGGAAAACAGGACCTCAGTGAATAGGTAATGTACCAACCTACCACATCCGTACCCAAAATCCCTTACCGACTAGCGATAGTGTCTCATTTATTCTCTGTCTACAGCAAAGCTACCAATGATTAGACAACCCAGAACACGTAACTCTATCTTGGGAATCCCGGGAGCCAGACACTCTTTCACTTAGTCACTCATACTTGTCCACATTGCGCGTAACCAGAGACGCAGTATAGTTTCAAATGTTTTTTTCAACGAACGCACTCTATGGTGCAGTACATGAGCCACTACTAGCAGCAGAATACATAAACACAATATAGTCAGCATTGTTACAATTTCAGTGAACACAAACAGGATGTCATGTTATAGAAAACAATGGAAAAGGACTGGATGACCTAACCACCCTCTCTGTGACAAGAGATAGTTTATTATAAAACAGAAGACCCCTGGGCCTTGCCAGCAGACCTCCATACATCACAGCCTAGATGCAATGTTCATATCGCAGGACAAACACGGGTCTTCTCTTGGGAAAGGTGACACTCCGTGGGTGTGAAAACAGCTTGTGTTTGCAATATTTAAGGTTCACGATTTACAGAGGTGCATCTGTGCGAAGCCTGTTATGTCTAGGTGCGGCGAGGGACAGATCAGAACAGAATACCAGCAGGGATTGGCTCCTTGGACGGTCCTGCCCCTGTCGGGCAACAGACACCTGACTTCCTGGCTGGCTGGATTCCCTTCCGGGTCACTGCTCACAGCGCGGGGGCCCTTCGGTAGTACACAAATGCGGAGTGGGCACCCGCTGAGAAGGGCACTACAATGCGGGGTAGGCTCCTGCGGAGAGCGGCAAAAAACGGGGTGGGCTCCTGCCTATAGAATAAATTCCAGGGCGGGGTCCACTCCCGCCAGATGAACAGCAATGCGGGGTGGGCACCCGCTGGTTAGATGTACAACAAGTGGGGTGGGCACCCGCTCACTGAGGCACACAACAGCGGGGTGGGCTCCCACCCCTTTCAGAGTGGCATGGGGAGGCCCCACAACTGGATTCCCCATGGAGGCACCTCGTAGCATCACACTGCAAATCATGAAAGGCTCCTCTGTTTGCCAAGAATTAAAAGTGAAGCACTCCCATAAAATCCGTAAAGGGGCTTGTTGCGTGCTTATCTAGGATCCTGATCGATACTGTGACCTTATGCCCCTATTCGGCTATAAATCCATTTATTCCCTATATTGGCATAACCGTTCAAGTGCGATATTCAGAAAGTCATCTCTGGCCTCACACGAACAGAGCCACATTCCAGAATAGTTTTCTCTGCCACTTCCTTTGCAACCAATTAGTGCAATGACAGAGCACAAGTCACTATCTGAGATTCCTAGATTAACACTCCGAGTTCTTCAACAAGATAAAAACTCAGCAAACCTGGAAATCCCCGCTTGCTGTGTTTTGATTAGTAATGGAACTCTAATGAGCAACTGATAGCTATCACTTCCTAGTGACATCTTTAATTGACGTCTTATGTCCAGCAAACTTACGTCAAACCAGGCACCTGTCAGGTATAAGTATTACCAACGTTGCCTTAAGCAATTGCCTGTTGCTGCAGCCTGTTGCCCGTCGCTTGATGAAGCTGCTGTATGCAAGCTGCTGATACCATTATCGCTGCCAAAGCGCAAACAATGGTGTGGTGAAACTAGGAGCTGAACAGCCGTCCCTCTGCGAAGAGCCCAGCATATGCCAGCTGCCCGCGGACGCTGTCCCCCCTCCTCCTCCTCGACGCGCTGAAGAGAGACGCTGTCTTTCTCCTGCCGAGAAATCCAGCTCCAGCGTTTCTGGTCTACCCTCGCGGGTGACTGGGATACCGAGTTCCCCCTGAAGGAGATACCAGACCTCCATCATTCTATTCAGAGGTATGGTGTTGACTAAACCCTTAGTGAGAATTCTTGAAGCAAACCTTGGCAAAACCAACTTAACTTAAAGCTACTTACTTACTCCCCTCCCAAGTATTAGGCTTAGGTCAGGTACACTGGGGTAGGCGTAGTTAGAAGCACCAGTTGAGTATTTTAGCCTAATGTATATATGACTGTATATATGTTTTATTACTTTTAAACCATTGTATGGCTAAGAAACCATATCAATGCTTTTACAGTATTATTTCGCAATACTTATCTTACTGTACGTACTTTTTATAATAACAAGTCTTGCAATTGTGGCAATACATTTCTCTTGTACGAGAAGAAAGACTGTTCAATAAATGTTAAACCTTTATTGACAAACGCCCGTCTCTCTATTCTCTACATATTGTGAAAGTAAACTGCACTAACCTGACTGAGTAAAATAACTGTCTATTGTTTCACACGACCCTAGAGATTGACTCTTGATCTGAGGAGCAAAGTTGTCATGTTGCACGGTTGTTGGAAAACTGAATCCCTTCTTGTCTGTGCCAGGGAAGCTGATCACTTCCTATTTCAGTCAAGAAAGTTTCCAGTGACCTCTGAGCTAGTTGGTAACAAACCCAATTAAGTTTAGCATAGTCAGTAGAGGCCTGGAAGATCCGCACTTCTACGTCGATACTACTGTTTATGTTATTCCAATGCGCAGGGCCTAGTGGGAAACTAGGAACTACACTACAGGCTCTCCTGTCCCAGTAAAATACAGGAGAAGGGAAAAGCTTCCTCAGCCCAGTGCTCAGGCTCAGGCTTGATCTCTCTTCACAGCTGCTCCACAGTTGCGGGAAGCTGCATTGTTGGGCCCATTTGTTTTGGAGTCCCAGTGGGGCGCCTGAGGCACAATGAGTGCCAGTGCTGGTTTTGTGTCCTCAGCTGTGCCGCCGTAGAGGGCAGCTGCAACGTGCAGCCATAGTTAGCTCTTAAGATCCCCAGTGCAGGTTCAGTAGGCAGAGTAGTGCCAGTCCCATTCTTTTCCTTGGGGGCATTTAATTTGGAGTCCCAGAGAGGGGCCAGGAGGCACGCTGATGCCCAGTCTCAGTTTCATAGCTGTCCAGCAATTAGTGGGCAGCTGCCACTTTTAGGCTTGTTCAACTGCGTATGTTTTGGTTGGCTGCATTGTTAGCCAGAGGGCCAGTAGATGGTCCTGTAAAGCCCTGACATTCCTGCACATAGGGCATTTGAGCCCCATAGGAAGGCCAGTTGGTCAGGGGTCAGTTGAGTATTGTTAGGGCGCTAGGCCGTAATGTGACGCCCAATGTGTTTATGTGATGGTGCTCATGCTTACAGTTATTGCATAAGGTTTTTATGCTTTTAATGCCTACTGTGATGCCTATTGTCTAATGTGTTATGCTAATGAGATTGAGGCCTAATATGTTTTATGCCTAATGTGATAATGCTGAGGTCATTATTGGGCCAGTGGTTACTGGTTGTGTATTATATTTGCATCTACTTACCTGTTCTGATGGTTCTGTCCAGGGTCCGATTGACCTGGTCCTTTATATAATTTCCCTGTTAATATTGCCTAGTGCCAGTTGGCACAGTGTATATTATGTGATTATGTTTCTAATGAATTTATGACAATACAAGGGCTATTTTTTTTATATATAACCTTGTGTGGAGTTCCTTTTGTGGTGTGCCTAGTGTGTTGCTGCTGTGTGTGTTGCGCAAACGCTTTACACACTGCCTCCGGGATAAGCCTGACTGCTCGTGCCAAGGTACCTAAGGGGTGAGCAGGGGTTATCTTCGGCTTGTAACTCCCTTGCCCTGACTAGAGTGATGCTCTCTGCCTGCCTTTGGTGCAAGCCTTAGCCAACCAGAGATCCCATTTCTAATAGTGAGGAAATAAAACTGAAAAAGCTCTGAAATTCCACAGTTATTGTTAACTCTCCAGAGCTAGCCTTATCTGCAGATTGTCAGGGGGTTTTCAGCTGAGACCTGCGTAAATCTATCTCAAGCCTAACCACCGCTGCGCATAACCTTCGATTGTGTGGATTGGCGATTTGCTGACAGCAACCAACTTTACAAGTGAAACCCTATGCTGGCTTCTCAGCTTTTGCCCAAATCTGTCAAATGGTGCCAAAGGTATAAACAAATCAAAGCTAACACTAACACCATTGTCTTTTGCCAGCGATGTTTAAGTAAACTAACTATATTTGCGACGCCTGTGATGCAGTGCTCATGACCTCACACAAGACATCACTTGAGCGAACAATTATGCCTCTCTCTTCCCCCATAGTGGTAATCAATAGCATATTACTCTCTGGATTGCACATATGGTTTCTGCAATGCTCTTTTATCTTTTTTACTATCTATAAATTAAGGTATACCACCATAGGCAGGATACAAGGTGTTAAATCTATATGTTGATGTGAAGACATGCTGAGCAGGCATGTGCCTATTAGCTGTGTTGTTTTAATCTGTGAAGTTATTTCTCTGAGATATTAATCAGTATTTTCTCATGTCAGTTTTGCTGTACTCTGGTACAGACATGGACTTTGACCTTTGAAATTTAACAAAGAATGTGTACTTTTTAGTAGACTTGCACTAAATAACATGCTACTGGACTAAATGTATTTGCACGGTAGATAGATAGATAGATAGATAGATAGATAGATAGATAGATAGATAGATAGATAGATAGATAGATAGATAGATAGATAGATAGATAGATAGATAGATAGATAGATAGATAGATAGATAGATAGATAGATAGATAGATAGATAGATAGATAGATAGATAGATAGATTTACAAAAGTGTAACTCTCCCCGTTGCCGATACAAGCCATTCTGTTCTTGCAGGAGAGATAAGGTGTTGAGGCAAATCGTGTCACATGACCTAAACTAATCTTCTTTATTATATTCTTGGCTCTTCTTCTTCTCAGGGACTGCATGGAAACTACGAGTACACCTTCAATATTGAATGGAGCAAACGCCTATTATCTTTGCGACCTACCTTTCTTGCATTTTCATAGGTTACATTCAAAGGTTCATTTTATGCTTTTCTGCAGAGTATAATTTTTGATGATGTGTTCCTCCAGGGCATTGTTAAATAATATTATCTTCTTTTATGTATTTGTCCTCTCCATTTGACCTTTAAATTATAAATACATGTTGCCCTTCCCTGCCCAAATTTTGTTCGAGTAAGAACAGCTATGCAAGCTCGTTTTTCTTGCTTTCTTTCTCACACGAGACTGTTGTTTTATTTTAATATCACCCTTCATTTCATAAGGTCTTTACACTTCATTTCTATTTTTAATTTCCAAAGAGAATTTAATCCCATAATCGCAGTGTTGGCGAACAAAAAGTATTATGAAACATTCCATTTACTTCATAAGAAAGGCTGTGTCACATAAGAGTTTGAAATTGCTGCCGCTTTTTGTGATTATTAAGCAGCACGTCATTCAAAACACCTCAACATATTTTGGATTCAAGAGCGTCTGTCTTGAAAGACTTCTCAACTCGTTTGTTTTCATGCAGATTCTTCTATTTACATAAAACGGGTTATATATGTGTTTCTTTTCGTGACACACGTGCTGTCTGAATTTATTCGGTCATAATCTCAATGAACCTCCATGTGTAGTTAAAAAAATTAATTGTTTTTTCAGGCAATCACCGAAATAATCTCTTTTCCTATATTCAAAATCCTATTTCCAGCATTGTTATTCGTGTTGGCTCTATAGGTGCTGCCATTTCTCGTGCATATCCATCGGCGTCCGCAGAAATCTTTCCTGGGGAGGGGGGCAACTTTTTTACTTCATCTCCATCCTCCGACATGATTGAGTACAAGTATCAAATAAATAAAAAATAAAATTATTCATAATAAACCCCTTCAAAAAATGTAGGGCGGACTATCCGACATTAAAGATCTGGGCATCCCGCCCCTCCCCCTCTGTGTTTCGGAACCCTGCACAGGTAGAGACTTCTAGGCGCTTTCTTTCCTTTTAGGTCTCAAAGGCTCTCGGAGTCGTCAGACTGCCTTGAAGCCCCCCTTTAGTTACCTCAATTGCGAATCTCAGATCACCGAGACCAGTGCCTTTTGACGTGGGGGTCGAAAGAGGACTACGATGGTGGACCCACAGTTACACAGCTTCCAATCCCACATGCCTTTTGGTCAGGGCCTGTTCTAGGATTCTCGGGGCCCTGGGTAGAAAGGGAATTTGTAAGGCCCCTCTTATTTGCATAGACGTGACACATTCAGGCTGCCTGCATCTCAATAGATGCCCCTGCTCCTGAAGCTGCAGCCCACCCTTCTCCTTAAGTGCCTCTTAACAGCTCATAAAGGGCTGGAGGTGTGAGGGATGCTTATCTGTGCAGACTGACAGGGAACTAAACAGAGGGACAATAGCCATCGCACTGTGCCTCTGCATGGGTGGGGGTGGAGACCTAATTGCCGGACAAACATGAGTAATGTGTTATCCTGTAACTGGGACTGCCCTCCACCCTTCACCCCCCTCAAGTTCGCTTCCCTACACCAAAGCAATGAGACCAGGGGAGGGGGGCCCCCTAAGGTAGCTTCGGCGCACTTGCAAGGTCGCATCTTTAATGCCATAACCTAGCTTTGTCTCATTGGTGCGAGACCTCAAGTTGGCGGGCTGACTACGGGGCCCTTTGCAGCTGCCCACACTGCCCATGCCTAGCGCCAGCGCTGCTTTTGGTATCTACAATCAGCCTGGCCATGTAAACAAAACCTGCCTTAGATTCTGGAGCATGTCTGCCCACAGATGCAGGAGCAGAGCCAAATCAGAGGTCCCAGAATTGTAAGCGAGAATTGACGGACAAGCCGGTGCAGGCTGGATGTGCGCACATGGGTCAGGGCCACGCAATAGTAACTTCATGTGGGCAGATTTGTATTGCGCCGAACACGACTAAGCGCTTTAAGAAAGATAAAACGTTTAAAATAATGATGGACAAAAACATTTGCTGTTCAATAAATGAAGTTAAAGAACCCCCCTTTGTTATGTTATGTTATGTTATGTTATGTTAATAAGGCATTTATTAAGCACACTATCACCAATTGGTTTCTTGGCACTGAGATCAACAGTAACATAATCGTAGATGAGGGATGAAGAGTTATTGGTATGCTTGTCTGTAAAGCCAGGTCTTCAAAGCTTTCCGAAATGAGAGGAGCTCCTGGCAGGTCCGAATCTCGAGAGGGAAAGTGTTCCACAGGCAAGGAGCCAATGTTGCAAACCTGCGACCACCAGAGCGCTTGAGTTTAAAAGGGGGAATCTGAAGGAGGCCGTGATGGGATGAGCGGAGGTTACGAGATGGTACGTACTTTGTATTAAGTTGGTCAATGAATTTGGGACTTTTGCAATGTAATGATTTCAAAATCATGCATCCTAATTTAAAAGCACAATGTTGGGTCACTGGAAGCCAATGGAGTTTCATGAGTAAAGGAGTGGCTGCGTGCCACCTAGGTTGATTCAGAATCAGTCTAGTGGCATAGTTCTGCACCATCTGGAGACATTTTGACAAGTAAAGGGGGAGACCTAAATAAATGGAGTTTGCGTAGTCCAGATGGGACAAAACGGTGGCGATCACTACCTGGATAACTGCCTCCTAGGTGGGAAGACGCCGAACCTTCCGGATTTTTTTTAATTGGAAAAAGCACTTAGAGACCACCTGGGCCACTTGTGCTTTTAGCGACAAATCGCAGTCCACGGTGACCCCAAGCATTTTTGCAGATGGTGAGGGGGTCGGGGCTTGCCCCAAATCCGATGGCCAATAGTGGGGGCCCCAGTGTTTGCCGCTATCTCCAGTGAGGACTAACTTGGTTTTTCCTGGGTTTACTTTCAGCTGATTTTGGTCCATCCATGCTTTGATGTACCTCATGGTCGATTGAAAGTGCAAGATGAAGTTATCCGAGTTATCGATCGTAAATAACAGCTGTAAATCATCAGCGTAGTTAAATACCATCACCTGCTCATCTCTAAGGGCCTGAATCAATTGGAGGATATAGAGATTGAACAGGTGGGGTGACAGAGAGGAGCCCTGTGGAACTCCGCATGTAATGGACTGTTTTGAACCAGCTAGGTCTCCAAGCCGTACTGCTTGAGAGCGGTTTTCCAAGAAGGACATCAGCCAGCAGGCTGCCGTGCCCTGGATGTTGGCCTGTCCGACACAGTCGATCAAGATGTTGTGATCGACCGTGTCAAACGCGGCCGACAAATCCAGGAGCACCAGAGCTTGAGGAGAACGCCTGTCTGCACAGTCCCGGAGAGTGTCCAGGACTGTGGTTACCATTGCCTCTGTTGAGTGTGCCGGCCGGAACCCTGCTTGGTGGGGTTCAAAACAGCCAGATTCCTCTAGGAAGTTAGAGAGGCATTTAGCTATGTGAGCCTCCAACACCTTTGCCAGATAGGGCAATAAGGAGATGGGCCGGTAGTTTGCCTTACAAGATGGGTCAGCCCCAGGTTTTTTCAAGAGCGGTATAACCGTGGCTTCCTTAAAGGCCAGAGGGACCAGTCCGAAAGTCAGAGAACCATTCAGGAGTGTAAGGGCAGGGGCCGGGAGGGCGGAAAAACACTCTTTCAGGATCTAAGGGGGGGCAGCTATCCGAGGGGGCATCGGATTTAACTCTTGTTAATAGTTCCTGAAATTGATCCTGGGTGATAGGTGGGAAACTACTGAGAGTGCCAGGGCTGTTCTTGATTGCCATGCCAGTGGTAATTGGAATCACAGACTGGGGGATGCTGGCTTTAATGTCTACAATTTTCTCACTGAAGTAAGTATTAAGTGAGTCACAAAGGGACTGGGTTGGAGTTATCCTGGGGCGGACAATATCCAAGTTCGTTAATTCATTAAGAATGGTGAAAATGTCCTTGGATCTATTTGAGGAGTTAAGGACTCGAGAAGAAAAATAAGCCATCTTTGCAACGGAAATGGCATTCATATATTCCTTCCTGGCCCTTGTATATTTGATCTTTAACTCAGGGTCATAGTCGCGACGCCATTGACGTTCCAACTGCCGCACGGCTGATTTCCTGGATTTTAAATCAGAGGAAAACCATCTTTGGGCGTCAGCGCGCCGTGCCAGTCTGACTTTTTTTATAGGGGGCATGTAGATCACTAGCAGCTTGTAGCCAGCCAGAAAGATTGGATTCTGAGGAGTTAATATCGCAGTGAAGGGTGGGAGTAGTGTTGGCTAGTGACTGTAAAAATGCTGCTCTATCCATAGCATTCCAATTCCTAGCTAGACCACCTGTGGCCAGTGTGGTTGTCCAAGCGGGGCTGAAACATAAAATAAATTTGAGGATTAGGTGATCTGACCAAAGACAGGGCAGGGTTGTCAGGGTTGTTACACATGTGGTGTTGGTCCACACCTGGTCTAAAATGTGGCCCTTGCAATGAGTAGGAGAGAGCACTAATTGTGAGAAGTTTAATTTAGACATAAGTTCAGTCAATTCGGCCGATTGAGGGCTTTCCATAGGATCATTGAACCAATAATTTAGATCGCCTACTAAGAAAATCCTGGCATGATCCAGTGCTAGATTAGCAACTTGGTCACTCAATGTCAGGGGAAATTGAGTTAGGAGGTCTGTACAGGAGGACGCATGCCATCGTCATATGGGAAAAGTCAATCTTTAACACTAAATTATCCGTGTTTAATAACGTTAGGCAGGTCAGAGTGGTAACTTCCAAACTTGTGCGGATAACTGCCGCTACCCCCCGCCCACTTTCCCCGTGTCCCGGTCTGCATGGATAATATAGTAATTAGGTGGGAGGGCTGCTATTATATCATGGGCGGAATCAGGAGTCAACCAAGTCTCAGTGAGTAGGAGAATATCCGGTTTCTCCATGTCCAACAGCAGGAAGATATCCATCTGGTGTTTCACCAGGGAACAAGTGTTTAGATAGAGGATTGCAAGTGTGTGGGGGTGCAGACCAGGATTTACCTGGCTATTTACAGGGGCTACCGGAGAACAACCCTTAGTCAGAATGCCATTTCTACTGACCAGTCTGAGTGTCTCCATCGGCAGATGGCCCTGACCTTTATTGTATCCCATAAGGTCTTCCCTGGAACAGTGATTAGGACGGGCGGCAGGGTCTGGCCCTAGTCCCGGCTGGTCGCGGACGGGTGCAGACGGGCTTGTCTTTGGTGTATCGTCGGCACGCTGTCGACGCGCCCGCTGCGCTCGACCGCTGCGCTTCCTGGGCGGAAGAATTATTTTATGGACGTAGAGGTGGGAGGGGCCGAGCACTGTACCGCTCACCTGCTCCTCACCTAAGATGGTGGCTTCAGCTCTGGACCCCGGCAGCGCCTAATCGGCTGCAATGGGGCGAGCAGGATCGGAGGAGCAAAGGACAGTAAGTAAGTTTTAAAATAAAGCCCAGAATGATCAATGGGTCACTTAAAAGAGCAAAGTACAAGTATAACAAATACGCTTTAAAAACGATTCTGCTGCTCACTCACAACAAACAGTCCCGGCTTCCGCCTCAGGACACTCACATCCACGTGCACACTGTTAATCGTTGCATGCGATTGAGATCAGCGTTTTTATGTGGTCAGAGGTGGGAGGGGCCGAGCACTGTACCGCTCGCCTGCTCCTCACCTAAGATGGTGGCTTCAGCTCTGGACCCCGGCAGCGCCTAATCGGCTGCAATGGGGTGAGCAGGATCGGAGGAGCAAAGGACAGTAAGTAAGTTTTAAAATAATGCCCAGAATGATCAATGGGTCAGTTAAAAGAGCACAGTACAAGTATAACAAATACGCTTTAAAAACGATTCTGCTGCTCACTCACAACAAACAATCCTGGCTTCCGCCTCAGGACACTCACATCCGCGTGCACACTGGTAATCGGTGCATGCGATCGAGATCAGCGTTTTTATGTGGACAGAGGTGGGAGGGGCCGAGCACTGTACCGCTCGCCTGCTCCTCACCTAAGATGGTGGCTTCAGCTCTGGACCCCGGCAGTGCCTAATCGGCTGCAATGGGGCGAGCAGCATCGAAGGAGCAAAGGACAGTAAGTACGTTTTAAAATAATGCCCAGAATGATCAATGGGTCAGTTAAAAGAGCAAAGTACAAGTATAACAAATACGCTTTAAAAACGATTCTGCTGCTCACTCACAACAAACAGCCCCGGCTTCCGCCTCAGGACACTCACATCCGCTTGCACACTGTGCCCCTTTATTAAAATGACTTTTCTAAACGGACCCGAGCAGATTAAACTTCTCACATCACTTATTAGCATTACTACAGGCCATTAGATCTTGCTGCTTTGCAGAGAATGCAGTTGATTCAATTTTCAGCAATTGCGCTGCCTCGCTTTGAATAATTCCTTGTGGGGGAATCAGGCCAATCTGGCAACACTGTCCACGTCACCGCTAGTACGCCCCCTACCGGACGGACTGGCGAACCGGGGGGGGGGCAAGCACTCCCCCTTGCCCCTCCCTGCGGACCCCCATGTGCATATCCGACTGCTATTTTTTACTTTATTCAGAATGGAGCAGTAAAATGATTTAGAACGAGGGCCTAAGAAGAAATCGTGTGTCAGTAGATACAGTGGTAAATATGAACGCTGAGTATTTAGTCTAACTAGTGTCAGCGATCAGCACTTTTTATTTAGCCCCGGTTTAAAATTACAAACCATTGCATAAGGGAAACATGATGTGCCTGTTTCTCCAAAGATCAGGAGGTGTGAGCAATAAACCTATAAATAACACCAGCATGTGGTAATGTTCCACCAATATTTAGGTGGGTTTGCAATGTGTGTTTGCAAGTCCCCAATGACTGGTTCTCCTTACATTTGCTCACTCACTGCTTAATTTGAAAACAAATTCATTCTGAATATAGTACCCATACCCCCTCCCCAATGGAAAATAGAAACAAATGGAGTAGAAGAGAGAAAGAGGAAAAGAAAAAAAAAGCAGAGAAAAGAAAAGGAGAAAAAAAATAAGATTAAACAAAATCATTTGATCTTCTAGGTCGTACAGGAATCAGTGAACTCTTTCTAATGGTCACATTACTTTTTGGGCATATTTTGACGGGCAAAAAACATTTCTCAGTGTCATGATGAGGAACAAGTACTACACGATACATACCCCAACAATTTCCATCTGAAAATTTAACAGAATTTCTTCCTAGTTAACAAACTTGAACAGGATTTTTGAACTTGGAAAGGTCTTTACCAACAAGAATTTGATTCCTCACACGTACCCAATCGCCTATTTTCAATCTACATTCTTTTTTTAAACTATAATTGGTTTTAGCAGATCTCTTTACATTTGCAAGATTAGAATTAAGTTCAGCTGATTTCCACCATTCATTCAAACTTCCATCTTTTTGAGAAATGTTTGTGGCTCAAAAAGGACAGAGTTCAGTAGTGGATTTTTTACCTCTCATTAGTTTGAAAGGAGATTTCCCAGTCAAGAATGTGGAGTGGTACGGTGAGACCAAATTAGCTCTTGAATGGACTTAGCAACCCAAGATTTGCTTTTGATATAGGATTGAATACATTCTACAAGTGCTTTGTTAAAGCGTTCAAATTTACCATTGCTTTGAGGATGGTAAAGAGGTGTTGTCAAATGTTTTATAGCACAATTTTCTGAAAAAGAAGGCATTTCAGATCACGTAAACTGAACCAGGAAGACCTTCTCTTGAAAACACTCTTTGAAAGCATTCAATTGTTTTTTTATTAGTTGGTTCAGAAATTGCTACAACGTCAACCCACATAGAAAGTTGATCAACCATCACAATAAAATATCTCATGTAGTTGGGAAGAATTTAATAAGGACCTAAGAAATCAAACCCAATGTGTTGCCAAGGTCTCTCGGGACAAGTATTGGTTGATTGAACTTGAGGTTCAGTTATTAAAACTTTGTTACTGAGTTTAGATTTAGCACAGTTGGACACAAATTCTTCGACCTCGGAATCCATGCGAAGCCAACAAAATCTCTCTCTGATCTTTTTCTTGGTCAAATAGGAACCTAGATGACCCCCATGTGCTCAGCTAATTAAACGTTGGTGAAAACAGAAAGGGGCTACTAATTTATCTCCTCAGACTAGAATGTCACCTTCAAGAGACAGCTCATCCAAAACCTTCCAAAATGTTTGGAGTTCACGTTGCAACACAATTTCTTTAGGCCAACCAGACTTTACAAATGTTATAAATTGGTTAAGAATGGGATCTGAAAGAATAGCAGAGATCCAGTCTTTTTCATAAAAAGTAGTGTCTCCTATGTATGCAATAAAACACTCTTCTATTTCTGTTTCCCATTCTTGATTTTCAGGTTCATCAATAGGGAGTCTGGAAAGACAGTCTAAACGGGAATTTTTCCCACTGGGAATGTATTGAATAGAAAAGGTGAATTCTAGGAGTTTTGATGCCAACCTTATAATACGAACTGTGGTACGTGTGATGTTCTTCCCAGAGAGTATATCTACCAAAGGACAGTGATCCGTTTTAAGTATGAAAGGTCCACCACAAACATACGCTTTGAATTAATTTTTCTAGACTCCAAACACAGGCTAGGAGTTCTTTTTCGATCACTGAATACTTACGTTCAGAAGTTCTGACAGTTCTGGATGCAAATCCTATGGTAAATTCACATCCATTATCCATTTGGGTGAGAACAGCTCCGAGGCCATACTCACAGGCACCAACAGTCATAACAGTAGTTCTGCCTTCAGGAAAAGGCTGTAAAGCAGGAGCATTTACCATTGTTTCTTTGATCTCCTTGAAAAATTGTTCACAAGATTCCGACCATATAAATTCTGCACTTTTCTTTAACAGAGGCCTAAAAAATTCTGTTAGATTACCAAAGTTCTTTAAAAATTTGGCGTAAAATTCACACATGCCTAGGAAGGAAAGTAACTGTTCTTTGTTTCAGGGGGCTGGGGCATCTATTATACTCTTGACAAGACAAAGCTTAGGTTTGACCCCTTGAGCGGAAAAAACGTGTCCCAGATACTTTTCTCAATGTAGCTCCCCTGGATTGAAGTATATTCAGAACTTTTGTGATGAAAAGATCATGTTCGGATTCACTCTTAGTAAATTGTAAAATATCGTCTTGGAAAACAGCTACTTGAGAAATACCAAGAAACATTTCAGACATTAAACGTTGGAAGACAGCCGCCACTGAAGCTACGCCAAAAGGCATCCTATAAAACTGAAAGGTGCCATCAGGTGTGACAAAAGCAGGTAGGTGACAAGAAGCTTTGTCTAATTCCACCTGATGGTAAGCAGATCTGAGATCTAGTTTAGTGAACCAGTTGGATTGTCAAATTTCTGTCATTAAATCTTTAATTGGGCAAAGGGAAGTTGTCTACCCAGATAGCCTCCTTGATACCTTTTAAATCAACACATATTCTCAATTTACCTGTCTTTTTCGTGGCCAAAACTATGGGAGAAAGCCGTAATGTCCCCTCTACTTTTTCAATGATGCCTTGCATGCACATGTCAGGCATCATATCCAGTAGTTCTTTTCTGACACTATAAGGTATGTTGCACAATTTGTGCTTGACATGTGCTACATCTTGTTTGACTTTAACAAAATATACAAAATTTGAAATTTTTCCTAATTTGTTTTGAAAAACTTCATGACATTTATTTTTCCAATCAGTGTCAATATTAGTAACAGATTTAACATCATGTTTTTCAATAGTAATTGGATTTTTTGAACCATGTCTAATACTTAGGTTAAATTCAGCTGGATGAATAAGGCCTAAAACATTAATGCCTTTATGAGCTACATAAATCTTTCCACTTATAGCGGAAAGTAGTAGTTTAATGGATGACCAAAAATAACCCATCAAATCCTCTTTACTGCCCTTGAAGGCAACAGTCATGACATCTGGAGGCAGTAAATGCTGTGAACTCCAAAACTGTGTATATGTGTATATTTGATATGATCTATAAGGTTGATATGAGCTCCAGTATCTACTAGGAGCATAATGGAGATACCATTAATCCAAACTTCAATTTCTGGATCAGCAAAAGAAGAAATGTTGTCTTGTTTGATACATCTGACACCTAGTGACAACTCTTTAACCAGAGTATCGCAATTGCTGTCATCAGTGTCATGATCATCACTTACTACATAACAGACAGGATTAGTGTTATTAAACCTACGTCCATTGTTAAACCTACCACCTCTGCAAGCTTTGGAAAAATGACCCACCTTCCTACATTTTTTACATTGTTGTCCAAGGGCAGGACAATATTTGAAGGTGGAAACATGGTTAGGTGAACCACACCTGAAACAAATAATTTGGCGAACTTGAGAAAATGGATGTGACGTTTGGGATGTAAGTTTAAAAACAGTTTTGTTATTTTTTATGTCACTCTTACCAAAATTAGAAGAAGATTTATTGTTGGCAGCACCAGAAATGGTAGTTTTGCTAAGTGAATCTTCCAAGAATGTCACTTCTTGACATGAACCAGCAATACTTTTAGCTATATCAACAGCTTTATCCAAGGACGGATTCTTACATTTAAGAAGACATTCTTGGATTTTCTTGAGTTGCATGTGACTACAAGTTGATCCCTTATTAACTGTGACGTAAAATCTTCAAGCTCACAAGTTGCTGCCAGTACTTTTAAAGCAGCAACATAAGAGTTGATGCTTTCTGTAGGTTTCTGTACTCGTGTAAAAGTTTTAAATCCATGAACAACAAGATTTTTGGACTTTGAAAAATATTGATCTAATTGGGCAGTAGCAAGTTGATACTCATCAAGATCATTTTCATTTATATCAGGATAATTAGGTAAATGTTCAAAAATATTTTGCACTTCAACTTTTAAGTGATAGTACATCAAATCTTTTTTTCTATCTGGTTTGAATTTCGTAACATGAATGGCTATTAAGTATGCAATAAATACATGAATCCACAGTTTCCATTCTAATATGGGGTCACCTGGTTCTTTCGGGAAAGGTGCTGGAGGTGAAATGCTCTGCATCATTTTTGTGATAAAATGAACAAATTACTGAAGAAAAGCGAGAAAGGATAAAATGGGAAAAAAACATTGAAAGAAAAACGAACTTGTTCAAAGCCTGCAAATCACTGGGAAGTTTGCATACAATCAAGTGTGCAAATCACTGAAATGTAGATCTGCAGTGGTATGTAAGACATAGAAGGTTTGAATTCAAACAAGTGTGCAAATCACTGAAGTGTGGATCTGCACTAAAACAAGCAGATGAAGAGTTAAAATTTGCACTTGAAATTAAATGTGTGTGCCTCTCACAGAAGAAATTACCCATATGCCATAAAACTGATGCAGAAAAAGATTAATACTGAAGACTGAACGATTAAGTGTGCAAATCACTGAAATATAGATCTGCACTTGAATAAGCTGTTGAAAAAATAAGATCTGCACCTGAAGTTCAACATGAGTGCACATCACAGAAGAAATTGCTCATGTGCAATAAAACTGATGGTGATAGAAATGCTGAAGACTGAACAACTGCTGCTGAAAAACGAACACACCATGAAAGACCACTAGGGGCTGTGTGTCAGAGATTGTGCTCCTAAATCTCTATGGTTTCTTGAAAGAACAGTCAAGGTAGAGAAGCTAATCGTCACAGCTCCCAACTATTCAATGAAAAAGCCAGGTAAGCTTGAGATTCAAGTGTTTAAAAGTGCGTTATGAAGATTCAGCCCGTTACGATAATTGTCAACTGGTCAATCATACACGCGTTACAACAGTTCAGTACGTTTTGGCAGTATTGTAGTTCAGCGCGTTGCGTTACAACAGTTAAACGTGTTATGAGGAACCTTCAGTTCAGCGCATTTTGGCAATAATTTTGGCAGTGTCCAAAGGAAAACCAGCGCATTAATGGATACACATTTCAACCATGTGTTCTGCCACTGTTAAATTTTAAAGAAAAACATTAACGGAGTGCTCGTGCACTTCACCCGTGATAGTTGAGTTGAAAGACAGGAGCGCAAGAAAATGCTCAGGCTGTGGCGCATGAAAGAATGTTAATAGTTGATGTACGAGGCAGCGCGCGAGTACATTTAAAAACCATGAGATTTGGCAAAAAGCACAATTTTATCATGAAATTTCACCTTCCAAGTGGAAAAAATTATAGTAAAAGTCTCTCACCTCAATTGTTCACTTACTGATGAACAATGACAATTTCAGGAAAATGAAGCAGTCGACAGTTTGCTCTTTGGCCCCTCCTTTGATGGTTTAACCTCCTCCCATTTGTGTAGAGACATCCAAATGATCCCAGATTGTCGCCAATTGGTACATTTAATAAGGAAGACACCTCTCTTGATGAAGGGGCACTGAAGAAAACACTCACAGTCAGAAAGCAGAGCAACAGTGACCTCATCACACATTCTTAAATCTAGATATGCTAAGCTAAAGGCTTCCATTACCACAAGTCTGTGGTATTTCTAGTCTATGGCGGGTGTAAGTTCCAGAGCACAGCATTGTTGACAGCCTGCTAAGCAAAATATAACACACACCTGATTTTCTTTATAGTTCTCCTTAAAATGTCTCTAGAAAATCCAGAAGCATGTAAACCATTTTCAAATTCTAGCAAGTAAAATATCTGAGGCATATTTATTATTTTTTTAAGTAGATTGGTGAATGACTTTTGCCTGTCAAGGTTTAATTATGCACACCTATTTAAAACGTTTTTATTAATTTCCATCTTAAATTTAATTGTGGGTATAATGAAGAAAGTTGATTAATAAATTGGGTGGATATGAGTCTAAAACAGATAATATGACCAAAACGTTATCAGATAAAATACAGTTTCAATAATGTACTTCTGGGCTCACCCCTCTGGCAGCTGTGGTGTAGTGTAGTTCCTATTTTCCCTATAGGCCCTGCGCATTGGAATAACATAAACAGCAGTGTAGACGTAGAAGTGCGGTCTTCCAGGTCTCTACTGACTATGCTAAACTTAATTGGGTTTGTACCAACTAGCTCAGAGGTCACTGGAAACTTTCTTGACTGAATAGGAAGTGATCAGCTCCCCTGGCTCAGACAAGAAGGGATTCAGTTTTCCAACAACCGCATAAACAGGACAACTTTGCTCCTTAGAATAAGAGTCAATCTCTAGAGTTGTGTGAAACAATAGACAGTTATTTCACTCAGTCAGTTGTGCAGATTACTTTCACCAGGATGCAGAGAATAGAGAGACGGGCGTTTTCAATAAAAGGTATTATTTATTAAACAGTCTTTCTTCTCATGCAAGAGAAATGAATTGCCACAATTGCAAGACTTGTTATTATAAAAAGTGCGTACAGTAAAAGGAGGATTGCGAAATAATACTGTAAAAGCATTGATATGGTTTCTTAGCCATACAATGGTTAAAATGAATAAAATATATACATTCATATATACATTTAGCTAACGTACTCAACTGGTGCTTCTAACTACGCCTACCCCAGTGTACCAGACCTAAGCCTAATACGTGGAAGGGAGTAAGTAAGTAGCAGTTTAAGTTAAGTTGGTTTTGCCAAAGATTTGCTTCAAGAATTCTCTCTAAGGGTTTAGTCAACACCATACCTCTAGAATAGAATGTTGGAGGTCTTGTATCTCCTTTCAGGACTCGATATTCCAGTCACCCGCAAGGGTAGGCTGGAAACACCGGAGCTGGATTTTCTCGGCAGGAGAAAAGACAGCGTCTTTCTCAGCGCGTCAAGGAGGAGGAGGGGCAGCGTCCGTGGGCTGCTTGCATCTGCTGGGCTCTGCAAGGGACAGCTGTTCTGCTCCTGTATTCACCACACCATCACTCTTGCTTAAGGCAACATTGGTAATATTTATACCTGAAAGGTGCCTTGTTTGACGTACGTTTTTGGACATAAGACGTCAATAAAGATGTCACAAGAACAGGTCGTTCTTACAGTGCTCCTTAGAGTTCTATTACTAATCAAAACATAGCAAGCAGGGTTTTCCCAGGTTGCTGGGGGTTTTATCTTGTTGAAGAACTCGGAGTGTAATCTAGGAATCTAAGATAGTGGCTTCTGCTGGGTCATGTACTGTAATGAGCTGCAGAGGCGAGTTTCTGAAATATGGCTCTGATCGTTTATGACAGAGACGAGTTTCTGAAATATGGCTCTGATCGTTTATGCCATTATAGGGGTATGGATGGATTATAGCCGTATTGGGGCATAAGGTCACAATATTGATCAGGGTCCTAGATTAGAACACAACACCCACTCCACAAATTTATTTCCATCAAATTACAAAAAACGAAAGCAATAGGATGCGCGTGTATTCTTACCCACCCCAAAATACATATTTGCATTTGAAATGGCGTATTTCAAATACATGAAAATATAGGTACTGTACGTCTTTAAGCATAGAAATCATTCAAAACTATTGCATATATAATCAGTTGAACGATTTTGCGAACAAATTACACATGAAATATCTCTGTATACAGAAAAGAAGGGCGAGATTATTTCATCACATATAAATGCATTATCTATAACATGTGCTAGAGGCTGAGGTAAAGTTATTATGTCTCTAGCTCTATCAAAAAATAGAAGTTCTGTTCTTTATGAATAGTTCTACTTTAAGCAAAGGGTTTCGTGCTAGAAAAAAGGTAAATATTTTGAAAAAACGTTCAATTAAAAAAAAAAATTCTCATGGTGAACGGGGGAATAAAGTTCCAACACTTTTCAGCAGTTTTTGTTGCTCAAAACTGAAGGCCGAATTCAGAGTTCATGGGAACGCTGTGTGTCGGAATGCTTATTAAAAATTATTGTTTCTGTTCAGGGGAGAACATCATATCAGACAGGCTCTCAAAGAATTGGTCCACAAAATCAGGTGACAGTTCGACCAAGTTGGATAATGCTGTAACTTGGCAGGTGTGAGAATGATTGCTATCATCGATGTCTGGATCAGCAATGCTCACAGAAGGTCGTACCTGGGTGATGTTGCCTTTATTTCTTGCTCCACTGTCACCACCTAGTCGTAGTACAGGAGTCTCAACGAATGCCGTCATCAGGATGGGTAGCCGCTGGGGACAACACAATGCGTGAGCCGTTACAGGACTTAGCAAAGTATTGATATCCATTCGTACTGCTGATGGAAGTGCAAGACAGGTGTCCAACACGCATTCATCTCCGCATAGCATACATCGAAGCACAGGTAAGATGCAGGTCTGCCATATAGGTCTGAATGAAAGAAACCAGGTCATGTTCAGATCCCTCAGGCTGGCCAATCCAAGGACTCTAGTTATGCGGTCCCGGTAGCGTACTGCTAGGATCGTTTCTTCCATCCTTGCCGGAGTCATGTCTGTGTTTTGGCTTGCCATATCGGAGCAGGAGGGTCAAAAATAAAATGCCTGCTACAAGTCCCAAAATCAGGGGTATGCTGCCAAAGACTAAATGGACAAAATTAGGAATAATTCCTAGGATTGCTTTGAATGGTGTTAACAGTCCCGAAAAAATCGTCTTAAATACCCCTGGGATACCTACGGCATTAGACATATTTAGAATTTGGCTAAGCATTTCTGTGAAATGCACGGGGCAATTTGTTGATAATAGGTCATGTATCTCCGAAGCCGTCCTTGCAACTTGGAGATCATACGTCTCTTTTGATGACGTGATGGGCACTGATGTCTGTAAAAGCACAGACTTCATTCTGCTTAAAGTATCAATTCGTATAGAAGAGACATTCAAACGAGGCCAAATGGGAGTCTCTGAGCCTCCAGGGCCGTTTGGAAACAAGGCTTGCATACAGCATTTGACCATGGAAGTTACGCTTACGAGATATGCTTTCCCTGGCAAAAGGCCACAACAGCTGTGATACGTTATTAGAATGTAACTCCCGTTAGAGAGCTGCTTAAAGAAAGGTTCTATCTGCGTTTGCAGGTGTGACATGTTGGTGGCATGAAAGGTTGTTCGAAGTTCCTTCACAGGCCCCGTGTAAATTAATACCCTGGCACAAAAGTATACCGCTTAGTGAATGTTTGCAGTTTTCACCACTAAGAAATACATTTTTGTTGCTGTCACTATAGCATGTGTGTGTATATGATAATTTCCATGCTGACTTAATGTACCCTTTACCCAATCGTTCATACTGGCCAGTCGGTATATACTCAAGGCAATTTTTAAATCCGAAAGTTGTTATCGGAATTGTGATAATCCCATGTATTATCCATTCAATGACAGGACTTTCTGACATTGTCAATGGTAATCTCTCAAGTTTTTCGATGCTCATGATTGTATAGTCTGCTCCTTTCTGTGCCAAGCTGATTTGTTTATCAGTAAGGTTAAAGATGGAAAACAATGATGTTGTGTTGATTAAACGCCATGGCATATAGCCTGAACGAAGATTTTGCAGCGTCCAGCCTAGCTGTACAATAGAACGCAATTGCGACTGGCCATGCTGTAACTCTTTGTCTATTATATCTATGGCAGATGATACAATACTGTCCAGTAAATATATATTCTGGAAGACAGAGTCATTAACCCATTGTCCACAACAGAAAGTGATTTTTCCAAATTAATACGATCAATTTCTCGTATTTTTTCAGCTGTTTCAATTTGTGTTATTTTCCAAGCCTCGTTGTAAGCCGCATATATACTGGTCGCTATGAAACGTTTTTGACGCTGTTTGCGAGGTCCCAGAATGAAATCGCGCAAATCAGCACCATCTTTAAGTAAAGATAAGTGTTGCTTAATTTCTGCCAGTGTGGATGATTCTAGCCATTCAAGACACAGTTTCCCTACACTGTATGTTGTTACTATCCCTGGATGTTGTCTCTGGAAATATCTAGGGTCTTGTCTGGTCATTGTTAACCCCTGTGTTTTGTTCAGGAATCTATCTTGACAGTTATTCGTGTCAGTAGGCCAGATTAACCACTTTTTCCAATCAGGATGTGTTCTGTTAACATGTAAAATTTTAGATACGTCTATTTCAACTTCTGTTGTTGCATTATCAGGTATTGGCTTTGGAATAGACGGTTTGTTAAGGTCTTTAATCTTAGCTAGACCAAGACAGGATGTTTGGTGAATTGTGTCATTTAAGAACATTATTTGTTCTGGGATCATGCAGGCTCGAAATAATGCTTCTAGGTCTTGTACCTGCCAATCTTTTGTACCCCAGATGGTTTTTGTTTCAATATTATTTTCCCAAAAATCAAAACCAAATGTCATAATTTTTTCATAAAATGCTTCTGAATATATCAATTTAGTATTAGTCAGCATTGTTTTCAACCCTGTTTTATCCAACAGTTTATAATAAACGTTTCTGCATTACTTGTGTTAAACCCTGAGAAGTACTGGAATTTCTCACAGAATGTTTTTGAACTGCTTTTAGGTGGAGTAGCACAATGTTCCCATTGGTTATATTTAAAAACATTTCTAGGCTATGCAGATTTATGTAAGTAATGGTCACTATAATGTGAGAAGCAGTACATCTGTTCATAATTAGACGAACCTTGTAAATAATCATGTTCTGTAAATCTCGCTGACAACACTAAATCAGACATCATATTATTAATACTTTCAAAATCCCAATCATCAGAAAATGTGCTGGGTTTTACAAAGTCACTTAAGGAAACCTTCAACTGGTGAGGATATTTCCGGATTTCGACTGGGCCATATACTTCATAGTCAGTCTTGTCCCATACTACCCCGCCGGGTATTGGAATGGCTGTGACATTCACTGTTGATAGTTCTCTTTTCTTCACGTGGGATGATCTGTGTGGTTTTAGGACTAAGTTGATATTCTGACTTGCTGTGTCCATTGAACTGTATTTTCCCTCAATGAATTTTCCCAAACAAAGTACCATGCTGAGCCAAAGCAGGAGAAAAAATATACCTAGACCAAACCAAAACTCTAACCATGGAGAAACAAGGCAAATTTCCTTGAGTTGATGAAATAGTTCTGTTGCTTTTTCTTTAAAAGTGTTTGTTTCTGGCATCACTTCAGGGTCGCTTTGATCTTCAGAAAATTTGTCGAAATTAATGAAGTAACCAGAGGCAGTTCTGTCAATTGTTGGAATTGTTTTCTCCATTTGTCTTTTGGTAGCACATTCTGATGCCACATCATTGTAGACTGGTGTTTCATGACGAACTTTCAATCTGTGTTTCAAGAGGCACGAGTTCCATGGCATTATTGCGTAGTCCCTCTCTGTGCACTGCAGGCTTATCGAATGTGATTAGTCTTTCAGTTTGAACCTCTTGGATTGTTGCAAATTTGGGTATTCTGATGTTTCTTGGGAGTCCACTTGGCCTACTGTTGATTATAGGCCACATGCTTGTGGTTTTACCAGGTCGATTGATACAACTCTGTTCTCCTTTTTACCAGCAAGGGGCAGTAGTACTACTGATCTTGTTCCGTTGATTGCCAATACAGGTACTGCTTTTCTGTAAGAAGGCCCAAATTCCTTCTTCACCGCTATTTTCTCTCTGACTAGATCCCCAATCTTTGGAATCCAGACAGGTCTTGCTGGGGCTGGTGGTGCCTCTTCAGTGGTAGTTGGCTGTTGCTTTAATTTTATGTTGCTTAAGGATTTTCTTGTTTCATTCAAGTCCTGTAAAACAGCCAAACGATCTTTGATGTCAAAGTCTTTATTCTTATCTTTTACCACTGATGTCTGACTATCGAGGTCATGAACATGCATTCTAGTTCCGAACAATAGTTCGTACGGGCTGAAACCTTTTAGAGAATTTCTTGGCAAAATATTTAGACTAAGTTGGACACTTATTAAATGTTTGACCCACCCATCACTCAAACCTAATACCTTCGCCGTTATAGATTGCTTTATGTCTCGGTTTTTTCTTTCCACTACATTGTTCCCTTCGGGGTGGAATGGACAAGAGTACCGCAACCTAACGCCCATACTGGCCATGGCCTCCTTATAAGCTCGAGAGCTGAAAGCAGGACCCTGGTCAGAATGGAACATGGCAATTGCGTATGTGCCGATAAAGACTGGCAGATCTTTTATAACAGTTTTGGCATCAGCCGAGCGCTGGGGCCATATTTTCTAAGTGAATTTTAGTCTTAATAATTAATAGGACGCTGGTTTGCATATAGACAGCATTACCCTGTCTATAAATGTTAACTGGGCAACAGATTGGACCAGTTCATTACTGCAATCTCTGTTGCAGTCTTGACAGTTTTTTGCAAATATTTGATGTTGCACACTCATCCCGGGCCACCAGTACTCTGATTGTAATTCAGTCAGAGATTCTTTTATCTTTTTGTGCCTCAGACCTTTACCCATGTGTGCGTCTGCTATTAATAACTTTCTCTGGTTCATGTTTGGAATTACCCTATCCCCCACTCCAGGGATTCGAGCAAAAGGAACGGAGTTTGCATCAATTACGTATGCATAATTGAGTGGATAGTTCACGGGTAGCACTGCACAGTCGCCTTTTAAGGACGTTTTTACTGCCAGCATGGTTTCCCCGTCTATGTATTTTTCTGAACGCTTTTTTTGTGGCTACGGAAGCCGGTTTAGTTGCTTCCGCTGTGGCTGCAACAGCCAATGAATTCTCTGCAATGTGAACGCCATCACGTTGATGACTCAGAGTGTGTATCACGTGAGTCTTTTGTAGTTCCTTCTGTAAGAGAACTACTTGTTTCCAAAGCATTTTATGCCTGCTTGTGGCACCTGTGTCATCTTTGAAATCATTTTGAATCCAGCTCTGCAACTTATTATTGTAAGAGTTGACGCAAAAATGTGAATCGCACACGATTAGTGTCGGGAATTCAGGTTCTGCATTTTCAAGCGCCATCTTTAAAGATCTGATTTCAGCTCGCTGAGCCGAACAGTTTCTCACTGATTCAGTTTTTGTTATTTTCGGTCTGAATTTACCGCACAGCCAGCCACCTTTAACAATCGCACAGGCTGTGTCGTAGGATTTATTTTCTACATTGTAATGCTGTACGAATCTGTCTGTGTAGATTATACAGGAGTATTGTTGTAGAGGAAGAATTTCGATTGGCAGAGGATATTCTTGTTCATAAGTTAAATCATTCCGTTTTTTCATGTGCGGGGCGAAATAGCATTTCACATCTTCCGCGCCAAGAGAATTTACACACTGTATCCATTTCGGATCCGGTGACACTGTAGGCAGGTTTGCTGGGCTGAATAGCGCCTCGAAGGTGGATTCTGCCGTGAGGACAATGACCCTTTTGCCGTGTGCTAGTTCTCGTTCATTCGCTATTGCAGTTTGTACTGCTTTCACAGCATTTTCTGTGAGACTGAATGTTTTTTCTGCTTGTGTGTACAAGTGAGATTTGTAAGTTATTGGTACCGTTTCTCCCTCATTAGAGGTTAGGTACGTGAATCCGCATCTTCCTGGGATGACTCGGATTACAAGATCGATTGTATTGTCACGTGCATCTAATTTTGTTTTTGCTAACATGTCTGTTTGCAGTGATCTCAAAATTTCTGTGTGTTTTTGAGTCCAGTTGATTGGTTTAAAATCAGGTTTTATTAGTTCGTAGAGAGGTTTAACCCTCTCCGCGTAGTTTAATATGTATGTTCTTCCAAAACTCAGGAAGCCTAGAATCGATTGTAAGTTCTTCCGCGTTTTAGGTGCTTGGAGTACAGCGCACTTCTCTAAGAAGTTGTCCGCTAGGCTTTTTCCTTCACTTGATAATTCGTATCCTAAAAATAATACTGTCAGATGGGCAATTCTTGACTTTTTAAAGTTGAATTTGTAACCCTCTGCAGCGAACCCAAGTATTATGGTGTTCACTCTTTTCAAGTGCGTCTCCAAGTCGTCATCTGTTAGATAGATGTCATCGATGTGAGATAATGCCTCATCATCATATATTTGTAGTAACTCTGTTACTCTGGCTGAGAATAGTCCTGGGCTGTTCTTGAATCCCTGTGGGAGCCTACAGAAATTTTTCTGTGACCCCATTACTGAGAAAGCGGTCAAGTATCTGCTTTCTGGTGCAATATTTTGACAAAAGAAACCATTAGATATGTCTAATGTTGTTTTATATTTTTTGCGAATTATGTTATTCATTAGTGCAGCACTATGCAAATTTTGTACTGCAAATGTTTTGCAACATGAGTTTAGGTGTCTGTAGTCCAAGACTAGAAGATATGAACCGTCCGGTTTGGAGACAGGAAACAAAGGATTGTTCATTTGAGAGGTGCATGTTTCAATCACCCCCTGGTATTCAAGTTGATCTAAAATCTCCCTTACCTGTTTTTTAGCTTCTTGCTTAATTGGATACTGCCTTTGTGCAGTCGGTTGACTTTTTAACTGGATTTTGTGAGGAGGAGAGTTCTCATCCCATCCTACATGATTCTTGTATAATGCTGGTGCCTGGGCTACTGTCCATTTCCTTGCATATATATATTTAGTGTGAATCGGAATGTGATTCGAGAAGGCAGGCATAATCATTTCTTCGCCATGAGGGCCCTCCCTGACAAACTCCGGGGGCCAATCTTTTTCAGCTAACAGGATATCATAGCCTTTTGAGAGGTTATCCCAAAATAGACCCCTTATTTTCCTAGTCTTATCACCCTCTATACGCAGTGTTATTTCGTATAACTTATGAGGTTCGCTAACTCTGGTGTCGGCAGTTTCTACTTGAATGTATTCATTCGTGTCCACTGTCTCCAGATGACTCATCAGGATCTTGTGAGCTATGGTGATTTCTGCTGCACTGTCTAACATTGTCTGTGCCCACTCCCCGTTTTTCAACGGTGTCCTCAGTATTCTCGGCATGTTCGATTACTCTAATACTGGCTACCTTCTTTCTTGGAAATTGTGATTTTTTACTTTGAGGAGGTTCCTTGACTTTGGACTTGGTGTGCTCTCCTGGGTCTGACCGTCCTCTGCTTTCCGATTTCTGCGAAAAAGATCGAGAGGGACGTGTATCAATACTTTGATATCTATCAGGCTTCTTCAAGTTATCTCTTTTTCTAAGGTTATATATTTTCTCAGAGTGCTCCCTCTGGGGAGACTGGTGTTCTCGAGTCGGAGTTCTTTCCCTCTGTCGAGGAGACCTTCCTCTGGACTGGAAAACTTTTTCCTTGGGAGTGGATTGTTTATTTCCATCCCAGCTCTTTTTAGGAGTGTTTAAATTATTTTGAAGAAATAATTTTTCAGGATTTTCTAGTAGTTGGGGTTTTACTGGTTTCCCACCCAAGCTGTCTCTACCTAATTCTTCATAACATTTTTCTATAATTCTGGCAAGCTCAATTGGTTGATCTGTTATATCTGTTTCCTTCAATTTCTGGCGGATCGCCACAGATGCTGCTTCTCCTTTTATATTGGCTAGTAATATAGCCGAGACCTGCTTGAAGTCTTTCAGTAATTTCATACCAAGAGTTAAAGCAGGTTCTGGACCGTATTCATTCTGAATCTGTTTTAGCACATCCGGTATTACCGCCATGGACGGAACACCATGTGTTTTTGTGTAAATGGAAGCAAAGACTGTACCCCAAGTGTCACAGTGCTCCACGTGTGGTGTGACCCCCATTGGAAGGCAGATGGTCAGAATTCTGTGTTTCTCAATAGGGGTAGTATTCGGAAATACTGCCTCTATTTGAGTAATTTTCTGCGCTAACCAGAAAGGAATTTGTTCCCGTTTTATGGGTGTTTTACCAAGACATGATTGTATGTTCTGTGGTGTAATTTTATTTGTGTTCCCCTGATGAGGGGTCAGCCGTGGAACATTAACAGCTGTTTGGACTGTTGCAGTCCGCATTACATATTGGACTAACTGTCTATATATTTTAATTAATGTTTTTAGCTGTGCTAAAAGTTCCTCTTTTGACATTTTTTCAATGTCCGGATGTGGTGTGTAGCTGGCTAGAACCGGCCACGTTGCTCCTGGTCTACCTAGTGGACCGAGCCTGGTAATATGATCATTATGTTTTAGGGCGCCTTTAAACCAGAGCAAATGCTCTTGGTATTTTAATGGGATTTCAATCTCCTCGAAAGGAGCGTACTCTTCCGGAGGTTCCTCTATTTTGTAATAGTGGAACTTGTGTGTTGCAGCGTTTGCCGCTGGAAATTTTATCCATGAATAGAATACCTCTGTCTGCCGATATACGTGTGCCTCTATCACGGAGACGACTGTGCCACCTTGTGTGGTCAGTCCATTGTCTATAAGTTTTAACATTATAGATCTTCTTAAATGTACCGGAATGATTATCGCATCTGGTTCATTGTGTAGGATACTTGCGTCGTCCATCATTAGTTGTATTGCTAATATGGTAGCATCCCATTCCTCATCACTTTCTAGCATTTGCTGCCAGAAAAGTTTTCTTGTTGCAGATCAGGTTTCAAGGAAACAAAGATTAGGTGCACAATATTTTGGAACACTGTATCCTTCAACGTTGAATAAACCAGAGCTTTACATAGGAATCTCTTCCTACTAAGTTTGGGCGGATTTTAACCTTTCACCCACTCCAGACGTCTATTGGAGTATTTACGGGAGAAAGGGTCTGTGTGAAAAACACGACTGAGTTACTCTAACGTCTTGCGTTAGTTTTATCGCCTTACCAAACGTTGGGCGCCATGTAGTGTAGTTCCTATTTTCCCTATAGGCCCTGCGCATTGGAATAACATAAACAGCAGTGTAGACGTAGAAGTGCGGTCTTCCAGGTCTCTCTACTGACTATGCTAAACTTAATTGGGTTTGTACCAACTAGCTCAGAGGTCACTGGAAACTTTCTTGACTGAATAGGAAGTGATCAGCTCCCCTGGCTCAGACAAGAAGGGATTCAGTTTTCCAACAACTGCATAAACATGACAACTTTGCTCCTTAGAATAAGAGTCAATCTCTAGAGTCGTGTGAAACAATAGACAGTTATTTCACTCAGTCAGTTGTGCAGATTACTTTCACCAGGATGCAGAGAATAGAGAGACGGGCGTTTTCAATAAAAGGTATTATTTATTGAACAGTCTTTCTTCTCATGCAAGAGAAATGAATTGCCACAGTTGCAAGACTTGTTATTATAAAAAGTGCGTATAGTAAATTGAGGATTGCGAAATAATACTGTAAAAGCATTGATATGGTTTCTTAGCCATACAATGGTTAAAATGAATAAAATATATACATTCATATATACATTTAGCTAACGTACTCAACTGGTGCTTCTAACTACGCCTACCCCAGTGTACCTGACCTAAGCCTAATACGTGGAAGGGAGTAAGTAAGTAGCAGTTTAAGTTAAGTTGGTTTTGCCAAAGATTTGCTTCAAGAATTCTCTCTAAGGGTTTAGTCAACACCATACCTCTAGAATAGAATGTTGGAGGTCTTGTATCTCCTTTCAGGACTCGATATTCCAGTCACCCGACAGGGGTAGGCTGGAAACGCCGGAGCTGGATTTTCTCGGCAGGAGAAAAGACAGCGTCTTTCTCAGCGCGTCAAGGAGGTGGAGGGGCAGCGCACGTGGGCTGCTTGCATCTCCTGGGCTCTGCAAGGGACAGCTGTTCTGCTCCTGTATTCACCACACCATCGCTCTTGCTTAAGGCAACGTTGGTAATATTTATGCCTGAAAGGTGCCTTGTTTGACGTAAGTTTTTGGACATAAGACGTCAATAAAGATGTCACAAGAACCGGTCGTTCTTACAGTGCTCATTAGAGTTCTATTACTAATCAAAACATAGCAAGTGGGGTTTTCCCAGGTTGCTGGGGGTTCTATCTTGTTGAAGAACTCGGAGTGTAATCTAGGAATCTAAGATAGTGGCTTCTGCTGGGTCATGTACTGTAATGAGCTGCAGATGCTAGTTTCTGAAATATGGCTCTGATCGTTTATGACAGAGAAGAGTTTCTGAAATATGGCTCTGATCGTTTATGCCATTATAGGGGTATGAATGGATTATAGCCGTATTGGGGCATAAGGTCACAATATTGATCAGGGTCCTAGATTAGAACACGACAGTGGCACAGAGAGGACGGCTTAAAGAATGAATATGTGTAAAGTATTTAGAAGTAACAACTCAGTCAGAAAGTCAAAACACTAAATAAACATCCCACAACAATGTATAAAAATAGAGAAAACATTACTGAATAAAATTAAACCAGAACAACAAAAATGCAAGACGGGGAACTGGAGATATGAGATTTTAAAGAGTTATGGAAGACAAAAGGTGCCAAGATAAAAATAAAGTTACTGTTCATGGTTGAATGGGACCTTGGTGACTTCAAAGGCTTTCAGGACCTCAGAAAAAGTGCTTTGGGGCTAGGACTCACTCTAACAGAGGCCTCCAGCAGGGCCCAGTTTAGGTCTAGTTGCCACTGGTCTGCGGATAACTTCAGGAAAGTGGCCTCTTGAAGGTAGCTGTCCCTGAAGCCACACAGGAGGGCAGCCACCTTATCATTGGAGTCCACTTCTCAGTCTTGGGTACAAGTGAGAGCTGGCCACATAAGTCTCAAACAGCAAGTACAATCTTCCTCTGTTTTACCATAGGCCAAAGGAGGTGCTACTTTTGTAGGATTCACTAGCCAGTGCCTGAGGCGACTACTCAACACATCCTAACTATTGAGAAAAAAGTTCCCAGAGGCAAACTTTCCCATATTTCGGGCACATTATGTTTGTCATACTGCAAACTATCCAACAGTGCACTATTGTCTGTTAAATCAAAGATCGCATAGCATTTCTGCCCTTGGAGGTGCATGTATGCCACCAAAGGTGTGTTCAGGGAAATCAGCAGTGCCACCTCTTCAGCTATACCAAATTGGTTATGTAACCAGCTCCCCCTCTAACTAGACTGTTTCCCAACTGGCTACAGAGAGCTCTGGAATCAAAAGGCTTCCCTTCCACAAGTCGCTCTTTACACTTAATTATAAATTGGCAGGCCACACCCTGGTCCTCTTCAAATTCATGTAGTTTCTGAACCTTTCCCAAATGTCGTTCCTGAGCTTATTTTGACACATACCTCGTACCATCTTCCTGTTAAACAGCCTAATCCATTGTTTCTTCTCTGGGAGACGTCTTCATACCTCATTAACGGGAAGCACTGACAGGCCGCTGCTGACAGGATAATGGCACTTAGCCTACTAAAGATTTGTGCTAAAAAAACTAAAATACAGGTTTCCTAAATATTTATAAAAAATACTGCTTCCTACTAAATTGTAATTTTAATATAGTGCTTGAATTATTCTGGTAGCTTTTCTCAAACCAAAGATAATAGCATATTTATTTTATTCTGAACTAGTTTTTCTCATAGGACAGCTGTAGCCCTTCACACTGAAAATCCCTTGGGGGAAGGGGGCGGGGGGGCTAAACACTCCAGGTACAAGCTAAAACTAAATGATATTAAAAGGAGGGTTCTCTCCTATAAAAAGGGGGTATTTTGATAGGTACACCAACAGTTTTTAAAAACTTCAGAAGTCAGGCTTCACAGGTAGCCATGAAGCCATGTTTCCTAAGTCACTCTAGTGGATAACCTTCCATGCAATTGGTGTATTTCCCTGCACCACATATTGTGGCCCTATTGTAAATATAAAAATGTTAATTGGGAATTAGCCAATATCATCATGTTTTAGGCGTCAAAGCACATACACTGGGTCCTGAACAGCAGTACCCCAGTGTGCAGAATTCAAAAACCAACAATATATGTCTTCTAACAAATTGGGGTTACCATGTAAAAAGAGGCATTTTCTCACACATAATATATTGAACCAAGTTGTAACAATAGGTTTGTCTAAAATAACTCATTCCAAGTATATCCAGCGAACACAAATTGCGGGGAGAAGTGCAGCATATAAAATAGAATATAAAAAATTAAATACTACAATACAGAAAGTGGTTACACTTTTATTAGTGAGAGAAACTGTGGTATGCTCCACATCATGTTACCTGGTAAGTAAAAGCCATTTGCATTGTGTCATCCTCACTCTTTGACTTCCTGAAGCCCGGATTCATGTCAGAGCTTCTTGAAGATAATAATATAGAGATTCCCAGAATGATATTATTCTTGGACATTCTAACATAATTTGACATTGAGCATCCAGTACATTGGCTACTGCAGTCTGGTCATAAATTGTAGAGCCGGTCTTGTGTCTATTATAGTCAGTATGAGAGGTACTGCAGACAGCAGAGAGCTGAACGAAATTGAAAACGATAAATAGCACAATTCATTTCTGAACTTTCCTCTTTAAAGACCGAAGTTTTCAGGCTTTCCATCTATAAGGCTCTGGGTATTTACAAGCCCCTACCGCCACCCAAGCATCACTGTTTTTAGCGCTCCGGTCATATAGCACAATTTTCAATATTTAGAAGGTGTCGCTAAGCCACTTAGTGTGGCTTAAAGCCACCTTGTAAATATGCTCCTTTCCGCTGCAGTCCTCCTTGTCAAAGGGGTGTGAAATGGGTGTTGCTCCGGGCATTTCACTGCAACACCCATTGCTTTTTTGAACTTCCCCAGATTTACACAGAGGTGTAAATCTGTGGCAGCGCCGAAAACTAATGCAATGAAAGAGCAGGTGTCAGAATGCTGCATGAGAGCAAATGCTTTTATTTCTCCTCATTTTTGCTTTTTGTATGTGTGCTTCATTCTGCAGGACACATAGAAAGAGCAAAAAGTCATTAATAATTGTTTATGGGCAGGAAGTTGTACCTTCCTGCACATAAGCAATCATTCCCTCCAATGCAGTCACCATTGCACTATGGTGCAAGGGTGCCCGCAGTGGCTGTAGGCAGGAGATTTTAGCGCCAGCGCTAGGGTAAACACAGGGGTGTGACCTACTGTGGTAAATACAGTGCATCCCGCTGTTTTGAAAATGTCAGAGAGCAATGCTGCCAGATTTGCCACAGCTCCACGCTCCGACATTTTCTAGTAAATATGCCCCATAGTCTTTAACAGTTTTCAATATACTTGAACTACATAACCCTTGCTGAGAGAGGGCCCAAATAGCTTGGTATATAGCCCAAATTCCCCTCTTTTGTATCCAGTGAAGTAACTCTTTTTCTGTAGCTCGCACATTAGTAATTTTCATGTCTCTCTTCAACTCTGAAAACGATATTATCCCATTATCATCCAGCTAGAGGTACATCTCCCAAAGATTCCCTTTACTTGCCGTAGGCCATAAAAGAGCATCCTTGATGCGGAATTCTCTTCACTCCACTGTTTTCACTGAACTCATGTATGTTGAGATTCAGACTTTTCGTCTGCTAACCAGTGCTAAAGGCTTGTGCTCTCTCCCTTAAATATGGTAAAATTGGTATACACTCACCTACCATATTTTATTTTGTTATAAGTCCTTAGTAAATGGTACTACATGCACTGTACCCATCTTTGACGCAGTTTTACCTTTTAAGGACAATATGACTATTTTGATGATTTTTATCTACTACTGGTACAGGTGTTAATTATACTACTGCACTTAAATAATACAAAGCACCATAGTTAAGTACTTTTAAACATTTTGGAAGGCCGGGGCTCAGCTGCAACTACAAACTAATATGAAATGATTTCTAATCAAGTATTGCATTTGACCAGATTTGATGTATTATTTGATGTAGCTTTGTATATGGGGCAACATTGTTATGGTTTTCATTGACCCAAAACAATAAAGACTGTCTGTCTATTGTACCCAGGGCCTGGAAATGCTATGCTACTAGTGGACCGCATCACTCGTTGCCACCCATTAGAGTAGCACTATAAAACATGCCTCAGGTTTGCATTGCAGCCTCTAGTGCAGTTTTAAACTGCTATTTCAACCTGGCAAATTGAACCTTTTTCCACGTCTAAACCCTAGTTTTTAATACTTATAAGTCCCCCCTAAAATAGGGACTAAAGGCTCTTTGGGCATGGTGCATGGTATTTGAAATGTAGGATATATGTACTTACGTTTTACATGTCCTGGTGGTGAAAAAGGTGTGATTCATTTTTCACTGTGGAAAGGCTATCACTCCCATAGATTAACATTGGATTACCGTATTACCCTCAATAAGTGATAACTTCGGTTTGGGAACACATGGAGGAATGTTTCTTCCACTCAATTGAATTGTAATTAAAAATTAACTTCAACGTGTGATTTTAAGTTACCATTCTGAAAATGCAACATTAAAAAATTTGGCATTTTCTGTCTGAACCAAATGTCTCTTTTTAACAGTGACAAGGGTCACATGATTGTGAATGGCTCTCCTGTAGTGTAGTGTGTATTTCTTCTAGATATTAGGACAAAAGCTCCCTGGGTATGCGGCAGGGTGTTCCATATCTGAGCAGGATGTCCTGGGGGTGGGGCGGTAACTCAGCCCTTTCTGAGCTTCAAATAGTAGCCCCAGGGCTACACCCACGCCCTTACTGATATCTAAGGGCTGCCTGCCCTGCACCTGACAAATGCAGCTCACACCAAGGCCTTTCCTTCTTTATCCCCCTAGACAGATTGGAGCAAGGCCCACAAAAGGGGGAAGGTTAGACAAAGGGGGCATCCCCACTCACCAGCTGGTACTGGATATAAGAATAACACCTTCATAACCTTTCACCCGGATACTCCTAGACCTGTGGAAGATTCAGAAAAAGGACTGCCCTGAGGGCTGAAGAAGGTAGACTGGATATGCTTGCATTATGCCAAGGCCCAATAAGGGAAACCAATGTCAGTTAGCTAACCGCCTGTTTCAGCTACAGGGGCACAACAAGCTTCCAGAGGCCTCCATGCAACTGTCCACTTGAACAGCAGTAACTGGACCTGCAGATGGCCTCTAAAGGATTGAGTACTGAACTCCAGGAAGTGCCCCCCAGGACCTGAACTACTGGCTGTCATTTATTGTACTGTCTTTAATTGATAGTGTCCTACCACATAATGTTTCAGTCATATATCTGTGACAGTGGTCTATGAACTGCACCACTGGCTACCTATCAAACCCTTACTACTGTCCTGCTGAATGAGCATGACTGATTTGCTACACATTTTCTTTGTGTAATGGTTCAAATTCCAATCCCTATGGCTTCAGTGATGTAACACTGATGGCAACACTCCTCCTCGGAAAATTATTCCAGCTCAACTGACACTGCCATAGTATACCTAAGGCCAGAACAAGGCTTCCAAACGGACCCCGAGTGGCCTCTTACTTCTCTTTAATTGGAGCGGTGTGTTTGGTATATATACATATATATACACAGGCATACATAGACAAAAATGCACATATAAATAAATTAAAAACAAATATTGACTTACATGTGAAACTGTGAAGTGTTGTAGTGACTCCTATTGCAATGGTTGAGATATAATGGCTCCCGATGTTGTTGCATGTGATGTGCTACCTACATCTGTTTGTCAACCATAGCCTTCTTACGTAGAATTTTGGGAACACAACAACTACAGCCCACACAGACCTCCTTCGATGTGGTTTACAACATTCTGCATGCCATAAAACCCAACAACGGCAAGAGGCAATGTTAATGACAAAGGTTGTACTACACAAAAAACACATAACATAGCAGGCAACTTGACACATGTATGCTCTCTGGAACAAAGTAGAGAGAATATACTTCTAAAGAGGTTCTAATTGGTAGCAGTGAAAAGGCAAGCAAAGATTAAAACTGAGTTGTCTCCTATGTTTTCATAATGATGCACATCACTCTGCAGAGAAAATAGATCATTCTTACTAGAATGTGAGTAATTCTACTTGTTCACCAAATCTATAATACACACAGGCAATGTAAAGACTTATGTTTGTTCACTTAAAATAACTTTGAAAGGGGAAAGCAGTATACATTACCATCTCACTCCTGACCCTTGAAATACAAATTGCATGCATATTTAGCATATTATGGAGTATATAAAAATATAACACTTCTTGTTTTCTTTTTTTCGAGAAAGTGGTTAAAGCAATAAAACATTGCAGACATATGTCGAACCATAACCTAAAAATTACTTTTCTTTGAAGAGAAAATTAATGGAGAGGCATAAAAAATTATGGCTCTGCGAAATGATTCAAGTAAAATTCTTTTAAATATGCACTGGAATATCTTTACTAGACATGGAAACTTGCAAGGCTAATTTTGAGTAAAAAGACTGCCTCGCAATGTTATAATACCAGTCAAATCAAATCAAATATTTCTTTATTCGGTTTTTAAAATGCAAAAACCATAAAAGTTCAATAAAAGACTATTATTATAAAAAATACTAGACCATTTACATTTGTGTTATAATAAATACATTTAAAAACATGATTAATAATTACCAATTGCTAAAGGTACCATAGCAAGACTGTAAACGTGCAAATGTGCAAAAAAGTCCGAGGTCAAGGTTGGATCAAACATGACTATTAAGTAAAAAGATACACAGGAAAAATCCTAAAAGTATGTAGCATATAATTACTTCAGTGCATCTATTCTAAATTTGGTCTATGTTTTATACAGAGTTTTTAGAAATGTGGCCAAATTTTTTGCAAAGCAATTCCAATTCCAAAAATTCTTTATTTCGGCCACATGGGCCATAAAAGATGCAGTAAAATACAGTACATATATTACACAATAAAAAGATGCAATGCATATATTACACAATATTTACATATAAAAAAGTCTAAAGGGTCTGCATGGGGTAAGGAAACACAGTGGCACCATTTCAGGGGGACATTTTCTTCCTTATCAACCAAGCTGCCATTAGGAATTTTGATACCGCAAAGACAATATGTCCCAGGGTATTGGTTTTCATTACCCTGTATGCTTGTAGGTATTCCCGAAAACCCAGGTTTCGGCACATCGGTGCAATCCAACGCTTCCTGGGATTCTGGTATGCGTGGCAAACAAACATTATATGCAAATCGTCTTCATCCTTGGTTTTACAACAAGGACAGAGTTTGTCTCCCCCAATGTGCCATTTGTAGGTAAATACTTTGGTGGGGAGTGTGCCAAACCTCCATTGCAAGAACAGTTTCCTCGCCAAGAGAGGAAAAATAAAATCCATGAAGGGTTCAAAAAGGTAAGAATTTTTGGACTCCATAAAACGACTCGTCAAGGTGCCGGTGCTATAAGTATTGTCCATGTCAGCCAAATATTTATTTTTGTAAAGCTGGGCAAGAGATTTACGTGTGATCCTTTGACAACCCTGAGCTGGATCATCCCAGAGTTCTGGCAGGTTCAAACTGGACAATTCTGATTTAATAAAAGCCAGCCAGGGGATTTTGTTACTGCCATTCAGCCTCAGTACGTGGATAAGGTCCTGTCTATAGTGATGCAGTTCCTCAGTAGTCCATATCCGGTGCCAGAAATTCACGGGTTTCGACAAAAGATCTTCAGCAATGGAGTGTAACCCCAAATCCAATCTTAGGGGGAGGAGTGGCGTGCCCTGCGGGAGAGCAAGTAGGCGTCTCAAGAAAGTATTTTCCACCGCTACCAGTGCCTTCCCTGCTTTGAAACCCCACAGTTCGCTGCCATACATAGCTGCTGCCTTTGCTTGGGATCTATAGGTTTCAAGGGCCGGGCTTACAGGCTTAAAGGTGGACTTATTGGCCACCTTCAGGAGTGCGCCCGCTAGCTGGGATAATTTCAGCCTAGATCTCACTATCTGGCAGTCCCAAGCCAAGTTTTCTTGTAAAGTTACCCCCAGATAAATAAAAGTCGAGACCCTCTCAAGACTAGCTTCCCCCAGTTTTGGATTGGGTCTGGTTCTGGTAGGGGGATTGAAGATCATAAACTTAGTTTTTTCTGTGTTGACCTCCAACCCGTGTTGCCGACAGAAAAGGCCAAAACCAGTCAGAATTCTCTGGATCCCCATGGGGGATTTGGAAAGCAAGAGGGTATCATCAGCAAACATGATTGCCGGAACCCTCCTGCCTGCCAAAACCGGGGCATCGTTGTCCTCAACAGTGTCAAGATGTTGAATGACACTGTTAATGAAGCGGCAGAACAGGGTTGGCGCCAAGACACAGCCCTGTCTGACTCCTCTACGGACCGGGAATTTGCCCGAGAGCTTACCATCCCTCCCACACCTTACTTGGGCGTAGTTGTTGTCGTGGAGCCTACTAATAATACTAAGAAGGTGTGGGGGCACTCCTAGGTTCTGCAGAACCTCCCAAAGTTTCCCTCTAGGGACTAGGTCAAAGGCTGACCTCAGATCCACGAAGACCATGTACAGTCTTCCTCCCTCTATGGTGACAGTCTTCCAATATAGGAGAAGAAGGCGGAAGATCTGGTCCATGGTCGACGTGTTCTTTCTGAAGCCAGCCTGAAGGGGGGTCATGATGTCATTGTCCTCCACCCAGTCCAGGAGGTGATTAAGGATGAGGCGCGCAAAGAGCTTTTGGGGTACGTCTATTAGGCTAATGGGCCTGTAGTTGGCGGGGAGCAGAGTAGATCCCTTCTTGTGGATCGGAACTATCTCTGCCCCCAGCCACGACCTGGGGATTGACATACCTCCTAGGATGGCATTAAAAAGAATAAGAAGGTATAAAGCAGTATACATTACCATCTCACTCCTGACCCTTGAAATACAAATTGCATGCATATTTAGCATATTATGGAGTATATAAAAATATAACACATCTTGTTTTCTTTTTTTCGAGAAAGTGGTTAAAGCAATAAAACATTGCAGACATATGTCGAACCATAACCTAAAAATTACTTTTCTTTGAAGAGAAAATTAATGGAGAGGCATAAAAAATTATGGCTCTGCGAAATGATTCAAGTAAAATTCTTTTAAATATGCACTGGAATATCTTTACTAGACATGGAAACTTGCAAGGCTAATTTTGAGTAAAAAGACTGCCTCGCAATGTTATAATACCAGTCAAATCAAATCAAATATTTCTTTATTCGGTTTTTAAAATGCAAAAACCATAAAAGTTCAATAAAAGACTATTATTATAAAAAATACTAGACCATTTACATTTGTGTTATAATAAATACATTTAAAAACATGATTAATAATTACCAATTGCTAAAGGTACCATTGCAAGACTGTAAACGTGCAAATGTGCAAAAAAGTCCGAGGTCAAGGTTGGATCAAACATGACTATTAAGTAAAAAGATACACAGGAAAAATCCTAAAAGTATGTAGCATATAATTACTTCAGTGCATCTATTCTAAATTTGGTCTATGTTTTATACAGAGTTTTTAGAAATGTGGCCACATTTTTTGCAAAGCACTCTGGGGCAGATTTATGTTAACTGGCGCATCCCGAGGGATGCGCCAGTTAACATGCGCCACAACCACGCCACCGATGGTGCGCCGCATTTACAATGCGGCGCACCATGGTGCAAAAACGGCACAGATGCGTGACGCATCTGTGCCGGAAATGTGGCGCATTGCTGGAGTTGAGTCGCATCGCGACGCAGTTCCAGCAAGGCTCGGGGGTGCCCCATCTACACAATGCTGCATCAAGACCTTCGCCTGCTTCAAGCAGGCGCAGGGTTTTGACGCAGCATTGGTCAGAAAGTGACTGAGTGAAATCTCATAGATTTCACTCAGCCACTTTCAGGAGGCGTTCCTGCGCAGGAACGCCTCCTTATGGCGCAGGGCTTTACAACGTGACGCATCTCCTAGATGCGTCACGTTGTAAATAGGGCGCATTGTTTGCGCCGCAGTTGCATCAAATAAAGTGACGCAATTGCGGCGCAAGGGCATCATAAATCTGCCCCTCTGTCTCCAAATATAGGATTGCCAGGAAAGCTGGGCGACATTGTCGCAACCCCATGATCTTCAATATTGGTATGACCCACTGCTTCCTTGCTTCCTGATAGAATCTGCAGAACATAACCCCATGAAATGTAGATTGTGGAGATACACCATTACAGGGGCAGGGAAACAATGAATTTGACCAGTCATTGACCTTAGGGAATGTGACCCACGAAGGAATGTGTTCATTCTAAAATGGATGAGCACAAACCTGTCAAATCCTTTCAATTTAAAGGTCAAATAAGGCTGGATAGTCAAAGTAGTTTGTACCATTAAGATATGTTGGGCTGAACTTTTAGCAGACTCCGTTGCCAGTCGTAGTTCTTCCATTTGTGCCAAACATATTTTTTTTTAATTTTTCCTGGGGATCTCAGTTGTCAGCAGGGGATTATGGTAATACCTTAATAGACCTAGGTCTGACAAAAATGTTTTAATGTACGAAAGCCAAGCTATTTTATGGGCATTATCAAGAGCGAGGCAAATGCTCATAAGTTCCCTGTTGAAGGCTAGTTTTGGAGATGACCATATTCGATGCCATAAAAGAAGCGGTTGCAATTTAGCTAGGTCTGTAATATACGGCAAGCCCAGTTCCGTATGGCAACTAAAGGCAGAAGTGCTGCGTGGAACCGCTAAGAGGAACCTCAAGAAGCTGTTCTTTACCTTTTGGAGGGCCTCCACTCTTCCGTGGCCTCAAACCCCTGCTCCATAGATCGCCACACTGACCCCCACATGCATCAAGCATTTTTGGAGTCGCAAACGGTGTGATTCCTTAAAATCGGCCGTTTGCGATTCCAAAAGTGCTTTTTGGGATGCATGAAGCAATTTTAGAAATCGCAACATTTTTGCGATTTCTAAAATTGCGATTGCTTTTAAGAAATCGCAAATTTGCGATTTCTTAAAAGCAATGCATGATTACTTTTAAAATTGCGAAATCGCAATTAGGGGGTCAAATTTACCGAGTGGTTGAACCACTCGGTAAATTTGCAAAAAGTGTTTAAAACGCTGAAAATTCATTTTTTTCAACATTCATGTTATGGACACACATGTCCTTAGGACATGTGTGTGTGAAACATGATGCGAAAAATACATTTATGGGGTGCATGGGGGGTCCTTTGGACCCCCCCCTGCACCCATGAATTGCATTAACAAATTGCGATTTTCAAAGTGAAAATCGCAATTTGCTAATGCCTTCCCATTGCTTCCTATGGGCCTTTTGGCCCATAGGAACCAATGGGAATAGCGAATTTGCAAATTGTATTTCGGTAATTTATGCGATTCGGTAAAAATTGCGATTTTTACCCATTCGCATAAATTTACCGAAAATATTCATGCATCCCGTTTTGCGAATTCTAAATTGCGAATTGCTAAATTTCCGCAATTAAGAATTTGCAAACACCCTGGAAGATGCATGTGGCCGTAAGGCACTTGGCCTGATAGATTTGTATCATTTCTAGAGGTGATCTTTTACCAAGCCTATGGGCAAAAATAACTAGAGCTCTAGTGTCCCTAATAAACAACAGTTTCCTTGCCTCTATTGCCTGCTTCCAAGAAGACTTATTATCTATTAGAATTCCAAGATAGGGGTACGCGGAAGTAGTTTCCCATTTGGTATGTTCAATGTAAATACTCCGCGTTTTTTTTCCCTCGAACCCCTGCAGTCATGACGAAAGTGTTTTTGATATTAACCTTTAGATCTAGTTTGGCCATGTAGGTGTAATATCTATCAACAGCATGTTTCAATTCCTATGGGGGTTGGAGCTATGATCACGGCGTCGTCCACGTAGAGTAGGGCGGGTATTTATATTCTTCTCACACACTGTAGGTCCTGGGACTCTTCCAGCATTGTCTGTTCTAGCCCATTGGTATAGAGTGAAAACAGGAAGGGGCCCAGGACACCTCTCTGCCTTACCCCTCTCTCCACTCTGAACAACGACGTAAGATCACCCCATGGTCGATACCTAACTCTGGCGGTGGCATTTGTGTACAGTTCTCTCAGGAAATTTAGTAGGGCCGGATCTATTCCCAAATTGCTCAAAACCTTCCACAATTTAGAATGGCCTGCACAGTTGAAGGCTGCTGACAAATTTACATAGGCCATATAGAACCCCCCCCCCCCCCTTTGCATTAGTGTATTTGGCCATCAATAGGGCCAGGTTAAGGGCTTGTTCTGTTGTGCCCGTGCCTTCCCTAAACCCGAACTAAAGGTCAGAGAGAATATTATGATCCTCTGACCATTGGGTTAAACAATTAAGAATGATACGTCCCGCGACCTTACCCAAAGAATCTAGAAGTGATATCGATTGATAGCAGGTCAGACTCTGCAGATCGCACTTTTTTAATTTTGGGGCCAATATGGATTTAGACCAGGACTTAATGAGACCAATTTCAAAGGAAGCTAACAGGACATTTGTGAGTATTGGAGTCCAAAGATCCTTATTATACTTGAACAGTGTTGGTGTTAAATTTGAGCCATGCATCGTTATCGATTTTGGTTCGCAGACCTGCTAAGTTCCAAAATACGATATTGAGCCCTGACTCATCCCGGCACCCCCTCCTAGGCAACCCCAAATTATCGGTATTCTCAGGGTGTACAGTATTGGCCAGTTATATCACATCCCCTGTATCCATCTGTTCTTGTAAAACATTCCTACATGGCATGGAGGCTATACTATTTACCGGGTGGGGAAGGTAGTGATCCTGGAATTTATGGCTCTCTATCACAGTGGGAGGTTGCAGGATATAAGAAGAAGGCGTCATAATGGGAACACCATATTCACCCGTACCTTAGATTTCTCTTGTAGAACAGTTTTCGTTTTATTGAGTCAATCGCTTTCCTCCAAACCCGATAAAGCACTAAACCTGTTGGTTAGTTGAACATTTTAATGATTTCCAAAATGGGTACCATAGATATTAGTGTTTATATTGGCGTTGGTATTATTAGCGCCATCAACCCTAGTACAAGGTGGATAAAAAAATCCAAGCGGCAGGACGTTAATTTCAGCCATAGCTAGAGAGTTCCTATTTTCTGTCCAAAGTATGTTCTTCACTAGTTTTGGGGTTTTGAATGTGAGGACTATACAGTCCCCTGAAAAGGCCTTACAGCGAGACCCAACCCATTGTACCCTTCTTGCCATCTTGAACTCATTAAACAGTTGGTGCGTTAGTCCCTTCCTCTCACCCAGCCAATAAAGTGATTTATCCTTTAATGAGTCCCAGTTTTCTTTTTGCAATGGGGCTAATTTTGGGACATTTGTTAGGACAACTACATACGGAGTCGCCTCCGGTGGCAAGTGTAAGTGCTAGTCTATTTTATGTTTATCCAGTTGGTCCCTATAAGAGATAGGTCCAAAAGTTGGATTACCCTGTAATTGTTGGAGAGGAGAATTGGATCTATTAGTAATTCCTATAGTTGTGTTTTCCATATGCTCATTCTTTAACTCTACAAAAGGTAGTGAGTTTAAAGTGCTCCTCTGTGGGTATAGGTCTTTTGCTATCGTATATGTACTATTTGTCAGATTAGGGTGCCTCACTGCATTTGTTGTCCTGTGATCAATATCTGTAGTATGTGAGTGCCTGGTTGTAGTATTATTATCTGTATTCACAGATAACAGATCAGGAATTACCAAATCTCTAGAATTACCATATTCCGGATTTCTTAGGATACATTTTTCAATCGGGTCTAGTCTATCTCCCAATTGGTCCAATCTAACTCATAGGTAAAGATCCAATCTTTCCACCAGGGTGGTTAAGTTCCTTATTTCAATTGGGTTGTTTTCACTTTTTCTATTAATATCTACTTTCCCCTTATAGGAGACTTTTCTAGTTCCCACTCTCTTCTTCCCTTGCTGGCCCTGTTTTGTAGCTAAGAGCGGGGTAGACTTCTGAGATTTTTTGGTACCCTCTCCCTGGCCCTTATCACCCATTATTTTCACTCCTGGGACCGGGTTCTTCTGTTTCTTCTGGGGAGGCCGCATCGAAGAATCTGAGTCACTCAATACAATCTCCTCTGGAAGGTGCTGGGCACAACCATTTAAGGCTAATTTTAGTTTTGGGGTGCCACCCGAGGGTTCCGGGGCTGAGGCAGAACCTGCTTCGAGTGATTCTACCTCAGATGACATTTGATAGTCTAGTGCGCCCATAGCCCCTGTAAGACAGCTTAGTAATGTTAGCCGTGTATCACCCGATGCTCGCACCGATCCCCTCCGTCTTGGGGCTCGGCATCTTCCTTATACCCATACCCTAATGAAAAGTCAGATCAGTCTACAGGATCTGGTATTTACAGATTAGGTCCATACTTTCTATAGCCTTCAGCTGTCGCTCCTTGAGCAAGCCCACAATATTTTACACGTTAGTTACGGGAATCTAGGTTAGGAAGATAAAGTAAACTACACACACTACTTTTGCTCTATTGTAAATGTTAAATGTTCACAGTTACGATATAGCCAATCGGGTTCACGGAACAAATAATTATTCCTTACTATCAGTTCTTCTTCAATGTAGTCTTGCAGCCGGGCTCAGAGAGTGGGCCCAGCCCAGCCTCAACAGGCCACTGACGGGCGCGTGTGGGCCCGCCCTTGGCCCGGGCACACCTGCGCGCATCCCGCGCTGCAGGAGTGCCAAGGTGTTCTTACGCACCTCCCGGTGCCCAGTGACGTGGAAGGCTCGCGCCCCAGGGACTCTGGAAAATATAGTCCCAGCACAGTCGATGTGGGCGTCGTACGTTGCAGTCCGCCCGGACTGATAGATGGCGACAGGTCAGACAAGTTGCAGCAGTAGAGCAGGGCAGCAGGGCAAAATCCAAAGGTGTGTGACCCTGCAACAGAATTAGCGTCTCGCGCTGCGGAGAGGGCCGAGGTGTTCTTAAGCACCTCCCGGCGCTGCCAGTGATGCGGAAGACTCGTGCCCCAGGGACTTTGGGAAATGTAGTCCCAGAGCGGTCGATGTGGTCGTCGTACGTTGCAGTCCCCCAGGACTGGTCGATGGTGGCAGGTCAGACAAGTTGCGGCAGTAGAGCAGGGCAGCGGGGCAAAATCCAAAGGTGTGTGACCCTGCAACAGAATTAGCGTCCCCAGTATCATCAGAATTAAGTGTAGTAATTGAGTCCTACACACATCTCTAGGTGGCTGTCTTAGGCCCACCTCCTACCACCACCAAAACATTTTGAGAACTAGGTAAAAATGCGATTAAAGGACTGATTTTAGAGAGCTCATATCCAAATATAACGTGATTAAAAAATATCCTATTGAGCTTTAGGCTCTGCTCGTGGTTTTGATGAGAAACTCTTGAAATGTTGCATTTACAGGCAGTGGATTAGATCAAGCAAGACCATTGTAACAGAGTTCAAGAAATCATGAAGTAAACTGTGCCAAAGTTGAAAAACATACTGGGCCTCATTTATGAGGCCTTGTGTCAGTTTTGCGCTTCCGATGCGTCACTTTACAAAGTGACGCATCTAAGCAGATGCGTCACTTTGTGAACTCCTGCGCTACATTATACCTGCATCAGGTATAATCTATGCAGGGGGGCGTTCCCCCGCAAAAAGCCTCGTAGAAGTGACGCAGTGAAATCTATGAGATTTCACTCCGTCACTTCTAGGATGCCGTTGCATCGAAATCTTGCGCCTGCCTCAGAGCAGGCATAAGACTGACGCAGGCACTTTCACATGGGGCTTGCCCATGTTAAAGGACGCATTGATGGAGTTGCGTCACTTTTGTGACACACTCCAGAAATGCGTCACTTTTGCGCTTACAGATACGTCAGAAATACTGACGTATCTGTAACTCCTTGCGACATGATGCGTCATACATTAAATATGACGCATCAGGTATGTCGCAAGGAGTGCGCACTGAGAAGTGAGGCATAGCTGCTTTTACGCAGCGATGCGTCATTTCTCATAAATGAGGCTCACTGTCCTTACTGGCGTTAAAATTTAAGTCAAATTCATTACGTAAACAAAGAGAAGTTCCCAACAAATTAATAGCGTTCTGAAGTGGACGGCACAAACACACCTATTAAAATATAACCTATACAACATCATACAAGCACCTCATGCATCGCTCGAATAAAATTGCATTCGCCAAGTAACAGAAAGTACAACCAAATTTTGCAGAGGAACACAACACCATACACCAGCAGTTACAAAAACAAGCACTGCATAACTAATAGGTGTGGTTTTGAGAGCCAGCCTCTTGACTTTTGCAAATTTTTTTTTTGCAACGTTTTTTAAAGTTTCATTAGAACTAGAGAGGGCTATAAGAAAACAAGTTACTTACCTGTAACTTTAGTTCTCCAGTATTGGAATCTTTCATAGATTCACATGCCTGAATCATTCCCAGTCGTCGAGACGGGAGTCTCCGGTATATAAAAAAGCAGTGCTTAGTAGTATAGCAAACTGAAAAGAGGCCTAGGCCCATTTCCCTTTTGCAACCCATAGCCTTTGTTATGTAAAAAAGGCCCAAACTTTTCCCTGAACCAATCAGAGCTCCTCACCCTCTACAACACTCCTGAGAGAACCTTCTGCCCTTCAGACTTTTCGCGCATTTGTGTATATAACACACTTCTTGTCCTAAATCTGAGGAGAGCCTCTCAAGGGAGGAGGGTGGGTGAATATGAATCTATGAAAGATTCCAATACTGGAGAACTAAGTTACAGTTAAGTAACTTGTTTTCTTCCTCCAGTATTGGAACTTACATAGATTCACATGCCTGAATCAGAATAGCTAGCAGTGAAAAAACAAAGCACATTTCTCTGATACATTTCATAATCATGCCATACGATTTGAAAATAAAGCATAATCTCATATATAGTCCACCAGCCTGCTGCACTCACGAGCGGGTGCTCTTTAGGCGGGGATCTAGAAAAGGATTTATTAAAGGAACAGGATCTGGATACTTTGAAGGATAAACGAGAAAAAATGAAAAAACGATTGAAATTATATGAACAAAAAATAAAACAGCGAAAGGAAGAAAAATTCCACAGAGATGAGCTGGACTACAGATTGGGGAGAGTATTAACATTCTCTAAAAAATATGACAATCCGAGGAAAGAGCTTCAGAAAACTCGCACAGCCCCCCCACCAACTGTGCCAGAAACCTCTGAATCGGAGGTGACACCAGATGAAGACTCCAATGAAGAAGGACTGGGGGCTCCCACTCCTTCGCGTTTTCACGAGGAGTTCAAACTTATGAGGAGGCAACAATCAGAGGGTGGCAGAGGAAAACCACCGGAAAAAAGAGCGGCAAGAGGAAAATGAGGAAGAGGGGCGGGGGCCAGAAACGTGGTCGGCTCACCCCTGGTAACACGCAGCAAAAATCTTACAACAAGAGGAATTGAGTGAGATTGACAATCTGACGATTGTAAACTTAACATCTAAATCTCTATCTAAAGAAGAGGAATCCACACTGAAACTTGGTCTTTCCTTTTGTCCCCAACTTAAATTTGAATTTGCGAAAACGAGGATTGACTTAATTAAGTTTACTCGTAAGTTAAAACTACACAAATTCTTTAAATTGAAACCAACGTCCGTTAAACCGAGCTCAACAGGAAATAACAATACCTTTGATGTTTTCTCCTGTAAAGATCTGGAAGGAGTTAAAAGTATAGAAGAACTAAGAACAGATATAAATGAAGAAGAGAATGTCGATATAAGAAATACGCAATTACTGGCAGAAATGGACATCCAACAAAAAGGTGGCATAAGTACTTTTAAACCTGCTTCAAGCTTTATGCCCCCAACATCGTTTGATATTTTTTCGGATGCCGTTATTAAAGATTTGATGAGATTGAGACATGACACACAATATCAAAATAAACCTAAGAACTTCACCAAAAAACAATTATCAGCTTTTCAAAAACTATGCGTTAATTCTCCCTTAGTCTGTAAACCTTCAGACAAAGGAGGTAATATCGTATTGATGACTAAGACACAATATGAAACAGAAGCTTTTTGCCAGTTGAAGGATATGAATTGCTATCTAAAAATCAACAATTCTATGTACCAACAAAGTATCGCAGAATTTCACGATATGATCTCCAGATGGTATAAGAAAGACATGTTGAACACTGATGAGTTTTTATTTCTACGGAGTTTAAATCCAGTAACACCTACATTCTATCACCTTCCAAAGGTGCACAAGGACAAAAATAATCCTCCGGGACGACCTATTGCCGCATCACAAGGGGGATTAACTCAACATCTCTCTATGTACATTGGCTCGTTTTTGTTTCCACATGTAACATCTTTAAAATTCTATCTCAAAGACACTACTCATTTTCTAAATCTGATGGGTAGTTTTGTATGGCAAAATGGATATTGTTTGATGGTGCTGGATATCACAAGCTTATTTACCAGCATGGCACACGTAGATGGTTTGAAATCTGTCTATAGTTTTCTGCAAACAAGACAAGCAAGATTTTATGAACACAACAAAATGCTAATGGAATTTTTGACTTTTAGCTTAAATCATAACATCTTTGTGTTCAATGGTCAGCTATACAGGCAGATGTCGGGTGTGGCGATGGGTTCCTGCTCCGCCCCCAGCTTCGCGAATCTTTGCGTTGGCTGGTGGGAGGCAGGTAGCCTGGGCCAGTACCAATTCTATGTGGAACAACAAAATCTATTTGAAGGATCCACAGCAGAGGCTGAAACATATGTGAGTGTGTTGAATGATAACGATGTCAACTTAAGATTCAGTACATCTAGTGTGAACTACCTAGATTTAACTGTGTACATTGAGGATGGACAAGTGTGTACTAAGCTGTTCCGAAAAATGACCGCAGGAAATTCTACTCTGTTCTCGACTAGCAGTCATCCTAAACAACTAATCGAAAGCATACCGTTTGGTGAATTATTAAGACTGAAAAGAAATATTTCCACTGAAAGAGAATTTAAAAAATCTGCCAAACAATGCTTAGATCGCTTTAAAGTATGTGGCTACAAGGAGGTGGTTTTAAAACAGGCCCCAGCTAAAGTAAACAATCGTGCAAGAGCTGACCTACTTATAGCCAAGACTAAAGATAAAATAGACAAGGGGGCTTTTAGGATGATTACAACCTTTTCAGAAAATGCAGGACAGGTGAAAAAAATCCTATGCAAAAACTGGAACATCCTACTTACGGATAATGTAATTAAAGATGATCTACCATCTAATCCAATGGTGACATTCCGTAAAGCCAGAGCTTTAAAAGACCATTTGGTCCATAGTCATCATATGTCAAAAACTGGCACCCCGAGTCATATACCACTAAATGGATTTTATCCTTGTGGCCGATGTAAGGCGTGTAAAATAAGCAAAAGGACTCTAACATATGACATACCAGGTCTTACATTTCCTAAAAAAATCAATACATTTTTTACTTGTACCACCCCTTACGCCATATATGTGCCCTTGAGGGCTATGATATATTGGCAGTACGATTAATCCTGTGAAGCTCCGCATATTAGAACATATGCGTGCCATTAATAATATAGATGAATCATACCCTGTCACAAGACACTTCAATAAAATGCATGGGCATAATAGTGATCTATTAGCCTACTTTTGTCTAGACAGTGTCCTAGCACATCCTAGAGGAGGTGATCGATTACAAAAATTAAGACGTCTGGAATCACGTTATATTATAGATTTACAGAGTAAGAACCCCACAGGTTTAAACACCAATGAAGAATTAGCAGTACACCTGACGTGAACATAACAGATAGAATGGAAAATACTTGTTTTTCTTGGTTTCTTCTTTCTTAGTCTCCGTCCTGATCTAGATGAATTACCATAGAAATTGATTTTATGATGCTTTGCTTCTGCTTTGTATTAATGAAATTAACTGTAACTTTTTTCTAAGTGGTCTAGAAAGTACTTTTAATAGGTGTATGCCCATCCATGGGTTTTATTAACGGTATAGGGCAGTATAGCCCATCCTTGGCGATATACACAAATAACGATTGTCGTATTGAATAGACTTACTACTTGTATATAATATGTGGAAGTGACATAAGCATTATAAGGATGTATTGATATTCTTGATGCGTCTATACAAGTATTGCATAGCACAAAATGGCGATGGATATTGTAATCACAAGTCCTCTTTCTATGGCGAGCGAGACTCTTATTTAAAATTCCTATGCCTTGCTCTACTTCTAAATACATTCCTGACCTACATTGGCTGAAAGTCGAAAATAGGATTAAGTTTAAATCCTTGTGCTTTGTGCATAAAATCTCAACTGGCACTCCCCCAAAATACTTGCAGAAACTGGTTCGTCCTTACCAACCATCTAGGACCCATAGGTCAGCAACAGCCAATAACTCTGTGATCCCTAAAATTAAACTGTCACGGATGGGTGGGAAATCTTTTGTTTTCCTGGGTCCATCTCTCTGGAATGCGATGCAATATGCATTACGTACGGAGATGAGTCACATGAAATTTAGAAAGGCCTTAAACCCTGGCTATTTAACATCTAATATTGCTTGGCACTAGAACGCACTTCTGAATTATCAAGCGCCGGGAAACCCTTTGGTGGGTAGCTGATTTGCACTATATAAATTAAATAAATAAAAATTAAATAAATAATAAATATGCTACCTGTTGTATTGTGAATGACCAATGAAATGTTTAAATGAAATGGCGGCGCGTTCGACAATCACAATTGACAAAGGCTAAGCGCCGAAACGCGTCTTGTCTGTGCTGGGTTGCCAATAAAGAGTATTGGTACCGTAAAACCCCCCTTGTGAGTGCTGTTTCTTGTTCATGGATTGAACGCGGAGAGAACTTGGGAGCAGTTATATATATATATATATATACACGCATATATAAAATGTGACTTTGTAAACAAGAGAAATTACGGATGGAGGGATGTAAAAAAGGCTCACCGTTACTGGATGATATTCCGCAGTACCGCCTCTCCCACCGCCGCATCCGATTTTGCGGCTGCCTCCACGCAGTAGTGCCTGGTGAAGGTGTGCGTAGATGCCCAGGTCGCTGCTCTGCCGATATCCTGGATTGGCATTCCTCCGAACAGTGCAGTGGATGTGGCCACTGCCCTCGTAGAATGGGCACAAACTCGTGAATTCAGAGGCTTTCCAGCAGCTTGATGACTGTAGATAATCGCACTGGAAATCCATCTGGCAATTTACCTCTTTGACAGCAGGAAACACTTCCTGGGTGCGCTGAAAGCAACGAATAACTGAGAAGACTTGCGAAAAGCCTTCGTTTCTTTCAAGTAAAACTTCATACATCTTTGAACGTCCAGTGAATGCAATACTCTATCCGCTGCTGTTGACGGATGAGGAAAGAAACGTTTCAACACCAACGGTTCATTCAGATGAAAGTTAGTTGGCACCTTCGGAATTAACTTCGGGTTCATTCTGAGAATCATCCTATCCTTTTGAAACTGTAGGAAAGGTTCCTGAATCGTGAGCGCTTGTAGTTCACCTACTCTTCTCGCTGAAGTCAATGCAATGAGAAGAGCCACTTTCCAGGACAAGAACTTAAGGTCCGCCCTGTGTATCGGTTCAAACGGTGGTTTCATCAATTGAGAAAGTACTATATTCCGAATCCATAGTGGTGGTGGAGGCTTTACTGGAGGAAAGACCCTGAATATCCCCTTCATAAATTGCTTGATGATCCTTGATGACCATAAGGACGGGCCTGACGATGACCTCCTGTAGCGAGATAACGCAGCCAAATGCACCTTGATGGAAGCATGTGCTAATTCTGACTTTGCTAATAGCAGACTGTAAGGTATAATTTGATGAGGTCCAGCAGTAAGAGGGTGAATGGTATGCCTCTTAGATCACAGACAAAACCACTTCCATTTCATCCTGTAGGTTTTGTTGGTACTCTCCGCTCTGGCTTTGGACAGGATCTCCCTACATTCATGTGAGATGTTCAGATGAATAAACTCACAGTGTTCGGGAGAAAGGCTGCTAATCACAAGGATTTCGGGTCCGGATGGAGCACCTGACTCTTGGACATTGTCAGAAGCGATGGAATTGGATGCAACCAAATTGGATGGTCCTCTGACAGCATCAGCAGTTCCATGAACCAGTGTTGTCTGTGCCACCATGGGGCTATCAGGATCAGCCTTCATGGTTCTTTCTTGATCTTCACCAGTACGCGGGGAAGAGCAGGAATTGGAGGAAAAACGTAGGCAAAGACGCTGGACCATGCCATGGAAAACACATTCCCCCAAGATCCCTTCTGGGGAAGCCAGCTTGCGAAGTACTGGCATTTCCTGTTTTCCTTCGTAGCGAAGAGGTCCACTATCGGTGTTCCCCATCTTTGAAAAACGCTGTCCAGGATCCCCTGATCCAGCTCCCATTCATGGCAGGACGATTTGAGTCTGCTGAGAGTATCCGCCCTGACGTTTTGATCCCCCGGGAGGTGTTCTGCTGCCAATGATATTCCTTGCAGAAGAGCCCATTCCCATATCTCCTCGGCTTCCTGAGACAGGGAGAGAGATCTTGTTCCCCCTTGCTTGTTCACATAATGCATTGCCGTAGTGTTGTCTGTTCTTACCAACACTGGCGAACCTCTTATCCTTGGTAGAAACGCTAGTAATGACAAGCGGATCGCTCTGAGCTCCAGCAGATTTATGTGCAATTGCTTGTGCACCTTCCAACGACCGCTGACTTGAAGGTCCTGAAGGAAAGCTCCCCATCCTTCTAAAGACGCATCCGTCGTCACCACTAGAGGAGCCGCTCTAGCTGGAAACGTTAGACCTTGAGACACATTTCCTTTTTGTGTCCACCACTCTGCTGCCTGTACCATCACTGGTGTCACCCATATTATATCTTTGAAGGATCCCTCCGCTTGACGCCATTGGAGATCGATCTGCTCCTGCCATGGGTGCATCCTTAACCTGCAGCAAGGCAACAGGGGAATACAAGATGACATCATGCCCAGCAAGGATTTGTACCTGCGGACTGAAAGAGACTTTCTTTTTACAAAGTCTTGGAAGAGGGACACAATCCTCAGTTGCCATTCTTCGGAGGGGAACGCCTTGTTGCATTCCGTGTCCAATATTTCCCCCAGAAGTGTGATTACTTTTGCTGGGTGGAGGTGTGACTTTCCCTCGTGGAGGGTCAGTCCTAGTTTGGGGAACAAGTCTATGCATGCCTGTGTTGACGCACTGCCCTGTACCTTTGATGGTGCTTTGACTAACCAGTCGTCGAGGTAAGGAAATATTTGATGTCTTTGCTTCCTCAACACCGCTGCTACTGGAGCCAGGCATTTCGTGAATACTCTCGGCGCTGACTTCAAGCCGAATGGCAGTACCCTGAATTGGTAATGTCTTCCGTCTACTAAAAACCGAAGGTACTGTCTGTGTGCAGGATGTATCGGCACGTGGAAATACGCGTCTTGTAGATCCAATGTAGTTATATGATCTCCTTGGTTCAATAACGGAAGGATGTCCTGCAGAGACACCATACTGAAAGATTGCTTCTTGAGATAGGTGTTTAAGGATCTGAGATCCAGAATGGGGCGCCATTGGAGCTTGTTTTTCCTGACAAGAAAAAAACGGGAGTAAAACCCCTTGTTTTCCTGGGCTTTCGGTACAGATTCTATTGCTCTCTTTTGGAGCATTGTCCGAATCTCCTGTCGGAGTTGATGCAGATGGTTGGCTCTCTGGTGCATCGGTGGCGTACAAGGAGGTGTATGAATAAATTCTACGGTATGACCGAATTGAACTATTTTGAGGACCCATTGGTCCGTTGTTATTTTCCAACAATTGTGAAGATAGTGAGAAATCTTTCCACCCAGGGGAGCATCTGACATAGCCAGAAGATGGAGGTTGTCATTGCCGACGGGTGTTGTCCTTTCCCCGGCCTCCCCGTCCTCTTGGAGTTGATTTTGTATATCCTCAAGATTGACGCTGACTGTACTGTTGACGGTAAGGCTGCGATGAGGCCGAATAAGAAGAATATCTCCCCTGTTGGTATCCTCCTCTATACGAAGACTGCACTCTGCCCCTGGAGCCACGAAAATGTTTTTTTCTGTATTGCAGTGTCCACAGAGCCTTTGCCGTGTCAGTATCCTTCTTGATACTCTGCAGAGTATCATCAATATGCTTCCCAAACAGATCTTCTCCATTGAAAGGGAGGTCTAAAATCTTGTTTTGCATCTCCGGCCTAAGCGCCGTTGCTCGCAGCCATCCTTGCCTGCGCAGGACCGCTGCTCCTCCCAAGGATCTAAAAGCTGTGGTCGCTATATCCATTGCGCAGTCTATGACTTCGGCCGAAGTCCTCTCCCCTTCCAGGAGAATCTTCTTCGCCTCCTGCTTCTCTGGTTCCGGCACCTGGTTAATGTATGGAGACAGGTTACACCACATCTGCCTGTCGTACCTTCCCAAAATAGCGAGGGCATTAGCTGCTTTCACTAGCAGAGCCGACATTAAGGAAAAATGTTTTCCTGCATTATCCAACCTTCTGCCCTCTCTGTACGGAGATGTTGTGATCGGAGCAGATGGGTTTCTGGATTTCTGTTGCGCCGCCTGCTTTATCACAGAATCCAGTTTGGGATGACCCAAAAGGCAAGCTGGAGCATCCATAGGTGCCTTATACTTTTTATCTAGTCTGGCCAGAACTGGCGTCACCGTAGCTGGCGTCTCCATGACTTTTAATCCTTCCTCCCAAATATGACTCACAATAGGCAAGGATCACACAGATTTGCGATACGAGTCCTTTAAGTCGTATAAAAAACATTCCGCTTTATCCTAAGTCATGGTGAGTGCAAATCTCTTAGTGGCTCTTTCCATCAACTTGTGAAAACCACCAATGTCCTCCGGTGGAGAATCTACTGGTTTCGGCGTAGGAGTTGCAGGTTAGCAGATGAGATAGTCATTCCATTCTGCAATTGGTTCCGCAATCTCCCCATCCTCATGATCGTCATCCGAGGTATCGTGATGTGATGTCGGTGGTGGAGACCTAGCAGAAGGCTCCAGCAAAATCTCTCTCCTACGAACCGGTGTCCCTGGTACCGACCGTGGACGTGAAATAACCTCTGGGACTTGTTGAGTGACTTGAGTCGCTGGGTATCTCCTCCTATAATCCTCCAACATGCCCTGGAGGTCCCTCAACAAAGAGGATGGCACATTTGTCATCTCCTCGCGCTGCTGTTGGCGATATTGGTGCTGTTCTTGGGGATGTTCCTGAAACCCCCATATTCCTCCTCAGAATCCACCTCCTGGTACTTGACCTGCAATTGCGAAGGGCTACTCGCAACCCCATACTAGTCATCTTCCTCCTCCGAATCTTCCTCTTCCAGCAGGTGAGATGGCAGCAACGGAGAGACCTTGCTCGGAGATGTAACCTCTGGTGTTATAGGCTTTTTCAAAGGCACCAATCATTTCTCTGGTGTTTTTTCCCTTGTCGACGGGCCCGTCGACGAGATTCCCATCGCCGTCGTCGACCAAGTCATCGTCGACGACGTCCTCGTCGACGCTGGCGTCGTCAACACTGCCTTCGTCTACGCTGCCGTCGTCGACACTTCCGTCGTTGACGCTGCCGTCGTTGACGCTGCCGTCGTCGATGCGCTCGTCGACGGTAAAAGCGTCGACGATATCGCCGTCGACGGTGAAATCGTCAACGCTGTTTTCTCACCAGCTTTAACACCATCTTTCTTCGTCAACGACGGAGGTGTTTTTGTCGTCGTTGATGACACCTTTTTCGTCGGCGGTCCCGTCGACTGTGCTGAACCACTACCTTTCTCCTCAGAGGGCGTAGAAGAAGACCGTTTGATGGTAATCTTGATTTTCTGAGGTGATTTTGGTGGATCTGAGGTGGATTTTACTTGTTTCACCTCACAAGCAGTTCCCTTCTTCCCCTTAGCTTTAACTTAAGGGGATTTTGAAGGACTGCGCCCTGAAGACCCTGGAGTGGTCTTTTTTGGGGCCTTCTCAGGTCTTTCTCCAGAGGAATGTGTCTGAGGTGATCTACTTCTCTTCTGAGATCTCTTAGACGCCACAGATTCCTCTTCACTCTCACTTGAGAGGATTTATTTCCTGGCTTTAACCTTCTGGAGCCAGATCAGCAGCCTTCCCTCACGATCCCTCAAGGTTTTATTCGAAAAGGTATGACATACCTTACAATCTGCAGCCTTATGGTCTGGATAAAGGCAGTAGATGCAATCCTTGTGAGGGTCATCTGTATAAAGCCTCTTCCTAGAGCAGGTGGAACAAGCTCTAAATAATCCTTTCTTCTCCTTCTCTGACATGGTAGATGAAAAAGACCTCAAATCTTAGTCAAAATACTGTAAAAGTAAAGAGTTTGAGAAGAGCTCAAAGGAGACTCCCTAGCACAACGTGTGGTAGAAAAATCTGAGGGGCAGAAGGTTCTCTCAGGAGTGTTCTAGAGGGTGAGGAGCTCTGATTGGTTCAGGGAAAAGTTTGGGCCTTTTTTACATAACAAAGGCTATGGTTTGCAAAAGGGAAATGGGCCTAGGCCTCTTTTCAGTTTGCTATACTACTAAGCATTGCTTTTTTATATACCGGAGACTCCCGTCTCGACGACGGGAAATGATTCAGGCATGTGAATCTATGAAAGTTCCAATACTGGAGTAAAGATATATATAAATGGTTGCACAGCTAGACAGATTGAGAACGTGGCAAAAAAAATAATAGAAAGACAAACAAGCAGGGCATACACAAACTCTGAAACGAAGCTATAATATTTTCTACGGATTTACAAAAATAAAAGTAGTCTTCAATTAAAATTCATATCAGCAGGATTGCGGGAGTGGGTAAATAAATGCACTTCATTGAACGTATACTAAAAAGTTAACATTTTCATGGTGATCAGTTTCAAATGGACACAAGCTGGTATGTTGTGAAATAGCAGCAGTCAAATAAACAGGGGCCACTCCAAAAAGGAATTTACAACAGAATAATCAGCAGTCAGGAACTGATGAGGCTGAAATGTACCCTGTGCTCATATCAAAAATCAACAACATGAATAGTTTGTAAAATGTACCCTGCTATCACATTAGGATCTAAATACAGAATGAAAAGGCAACACCAATAACAAGCATTGGTAATGCATCGGTTTTGCCTATGTAATGAATAAAGAGCTGTTATATAAATATACTTTGATAATAAAAGGCCCCATTTATGAAAATATGGGGCATATTATCAAGACAGACGATAAAATTATCGCCGTTTTAGCGGCAGAAATCTGCAGCTAAAACAGCGATAATGGGCTTGATAATATGCTCCATCGAATTCCAATTGAAGCCCATGTTAGATGTCCTTCACATTTAACATGGGCTTCGATTGGAATTGCATAGAGCATATTATCAAGCCCATTATTGCCGTTTTAGCAGCAGTTTTCTGCCGCTAAAACGGTGATAATTGTATCGCCTGTCTTGATAATATGCCCCATAGTTCCACGAAAATGGATGTTAACATTATTTATTCGGCGTTAAACTGATAAGGGAAGGAGGCAAGAAACAAGCATTGGTAAATGCAGGAAAATATGCTGCAACACATTGAAATGGAGGTAAGGTAAGTGGCACGCACAGGAACCAATGAGAAGCCAGGAAAGAGAGGAGGTTGGATGTAAGTCCCTTTTAAGTTTATATTAAAAACAATAGACTTCTCAAGCAGAGCGCAACGCTGTGCAAGCAGAACCTAAACAGGCAATACTGAAGACTGAAGGCACTGAAGTTAACTACTTTGAGTCTGGATACGCTCTTTGTGAATTGGCAAAATACAGTCACTGCAGTGAAGTTAGCCAGAGGCTGAAGTGGGCTGACCAACATCCTTATGCAGTACTCTGTAGTGGACGGAAGATAATGTGAGCAACCGACAAATGGATGAAGACAGCGTATTGAAAGTGCCTTTAGATAATTATACTATGCATATAATTATATTTAAATCAAAAGGTTTTGGTTTTGTGTGGTTCCTATAAATCTATATAGGATCTGTGCGTTTAGACAACATAAGCTGTGAGATTGGTTTCCAGACTGATATCCAGACACCCCCACCAGGTATGTGTGCTTCTATAACAGATAGCTCACAGTGCCACTGTAAACTCCTCTTACCAAGGAAAGAATTGTTTCTGGCACCTATCAAACATGACAACCCTGTCCCTTCAGGGATCGTGGAAACATACAGTACTTTTCGCTCAGACACTTGTGCTCACTTTATTTCAGAGAGATACACAGAATAAATAGTGGAGACATTTTCAATAAGCATTTATTGAACCAGCGTCATTCTATTGTAAATTTGGTGTGCATGAGACAAAAACAGATATAAATGATTATTTGCAAAAACAGAATATATGGATGGTAGATTTCTACCATAGTCCTAAAACAATGAACATATGCAGGCATATAAATACATGAGAGTAAAAATGCGTAATCCTAAAATGCTAACCCTAACTAGATGTTCCAAAATTTACCTAGCATTTATGTATGGGTATAGCCAAGAATCCCCTTAGGATAAAACCAACCCCATTAACTGGTGTGAGAGAATGAAGGACCCTGTCTTGGCCTCGAATGTCAGACCACTGCGTGTTGGAGTATCTGCGTGCTGGAAACTCAGCGCCTCGCGTCAGAATTTCAGCATGGCAGTCTTTATCATTTGCCGGCTACAGCAAAGATATGGTGTTTATATACCCAAAAGGTACCCTCAGGGGTTCTACCTTGCTGTGTCATGTCAGCGAGGATGACGAAAGGGATGGAGAAGTGTGGCTCACTGGTTAGAGGAGGCAGACCTGGAAGCAGAGGTCAGCCTGGCACCAAGGTTCAATTCCCGGCTCGGCGGGGTCTTGAGTCCTAAAATGTCCATGGACTCGACAATTCTCGCTCCGGTGCCTACTCGATTCACGGGTTCACACTCTGCGACTCTGGGCAATAGCTTGCTTAATCTCCACAACGGCCCCTCGCGGCAGGATGCCTGGCTTTCACTTTGCGGATACCCTGCCGGGGTTATCTCACAGGGGAATACCAGGACGGGTTCCCTAAGCAAGCGCTTAGAAACCGCTCGGTGATTTGCGCTATATAAATTCCTGTACATTTACATTTACATTTACAATGGTGGGGAAAATGTAGGTAAAGGGGTTGGGGACTACCCAGGCCTATATTGGGGTCCATCATGGATCATAGCATTGGTTAATGCCAGACCTAAAACTGATGGTACCATAACCGTGCCATAGCATCTGTACAAGAAAAGATACATGCAACACATGTAAACTTGTGCTGGCAAACATGTGTTCCTTCAAAGCCAACAACCTTAATCTGGTAGCAAGCCACAGCCCAAAGATAAGACTATACTAAAAGTGAGGATAATGCTCAAATAGTGTAATTGACTAATTTTGGTTTCAGAATCAATGCAAAAATTATGTAAGAAATAAACAGAAATTACTGATAGTACACTAAGCATGGGCGAATTTTGCGGATCTCGCGTTCGCGAATTTTGCGGATTTGCGGATTCGCAATCCGCAAAATCCGCGAATTTGCGGATTTTTTTTTTGTGTTCGCCCGTGTTTCTGCCAGTTCGCGAGGGTTTTTACAATTTCGCAATTTGCGAACTTACCTGTCGGGTCGCAAGTTTTGCGAACTTGTTGTTTCTACGTGTCCAGCCTGTTTGGGACACTCTTCTTCATCACTGCCACTCTCTGTCACCACTGCCACTCTCTGACTACTCATGCCACCCTCTGGCCCACCAATGCCACCCTCTGTTTCATCACCACACCCTCTGGTTGTCCAGTGTACATTATTTTCGGCAAAGCAAAGCACACCTTCCCTGCCTCAAGTGACCTGAATTAATTTGGGGCTGATTAATGTGTCACAGAATATTTTTTTAGCTGGCACCTGCTTCCTTAGTGCGCCCTGATTAGTGATCTTTTGCACTTGCTAAGTGCTTTCATTATTGCAAAATTAGTTACAACACCTGCCCTGCCCCAACTGACAATAATGAATTAGGGGCTGATTAATGGATTTTAACTTCCAGCCTGGCTCCTGCTTGTCTCCCTTAGCTGTAATTCAGGACCTTTGTGGCATATGTGTAACTATTCTGAGGTTCAGAGCAGGGTCACATAATAGTTTCAACTGGCAACTGAACTCTGGAGGGGCCCCTCAGGAAGCACTACAGGAAATGGCTACTAATGATGAGCCTGAACTTTTGAACCTGGTAAGTAGTTACTTTCAGTTTTGCTAAGATCGTATTTCTGCAATTTTGCACTTATTCGCGGGGCGCGAACTCACGCGAACTCACGCGAACAGTGCGAGCAGTGCGAGCAAAATCCGCTGCTCGCGGATTTGCGGATTTTGCGGGAGATTCGCGAATCTCGCGGATTGCGGATTTCCCGAAAATCCGCAAAATCCGCGAGCGGAACGGATTTTCCGCCCATGCCTATAGTACACCCATCATTGAATGTCCTCAGAAACACAAGGCTTATCAAGCACTATTCCAACCATCTCTCTCTCACAAACAGAGACACCCCGAAACCCCACACTCACACCCACACACCCGCACACCGGCTAAAGAGCTAAAATCAAAGACCCTAGCACCACAATCAATTGTATGAGGACCAATGCCAGATAAAAGTTCATTACCTTCAGTTACAATTCTTATTTACCGTCCTAAAAAAAAACAAAGGAGCTTCCAGGTGGCACTCCTTCAAGGAACTGCCATTAACCTGCTGAGAGACAATTGAGCACAGTGCAACCAAGTGGCAGCAGAACAGACCAGCAACTGCCTCTTCCACAACACTATTGCCAAGCTGAAAATGTTTCCAACCCGGTGCATGAATGCTTCTGCATGAATGTTAGAGCAAACATGATATATGCCAGATGTGACCCAACACACAAACATAATTGCATACTCTGCTTCACACTATGCATACCAGCACCTGTGCAGCCAAAAGGTTTCAATTCATCACATTAAAAGCTAATAATGACATGAAAACAACAACCATCACCTTAAAATGCTGGCACCCAAATGAAACAGAATTGTTTCTCTGTACTTGACAACCATACAGAGTAAAGCTCATTTCATTTCATTTCATAAAGCTTTATTTAAAAAAATTAATATCTTGAAAGCTGTACAATCCAGTATAAAAATTTACAAAATAGACCACAATACAGTAATATAAAAACATAGTGCATGAAAAAAGGTGTTCAGAAACTTTCACGTCCAAAATCAATATACAATAAAAAAAAGTTTAAAAATTATCATCTGAAGACTTAAAATTCATGGCTCAAGGATAAAACTTCAATTTTTGAGCTCTGATGCTCCACGCCCATTTGAGGTATTTAGCTTAACCACAGACATAAAGATCCCTGGTGCCAGATTTAAGGATACGCAGTGCAGCTGAATGGCTGCCAGTGCCCATCTCCTTGCAAATTGGCTTGAGCCAACGCCCCCTGGGAACTCTGTATGCTGGACAGACAAACTTAATATGTGCAATTGACTCTGTGGGAGCCTCACAGCATGGGCAAAGGGCTGTGGTTTGATAGAGAGGCTTCCAGTGGGCAGTCATCTCTCGCATGGGAATTGTGCCTGTCCTAAACTCGAAATAAAGTGCTCTGTTGTGCGGTTTTTGTATAATGACTAAATAGGTCTCATAGCGGGTAAGGGGCTTATGCTGCATGAACTCTTCTGTGAGCCTGCCTATTCTTGGGTGAAGCTGGTCATTTTGGCCACCCATTGCCAGTACAGCCTCTTAACCTCAGCCTCAGGCAGGGCAGTTCTATTTTGACACTCCTCATTACGGTCCAGATCATACAAGAGATTCTTTACACTTTTTAGCCATTGGACCTTGTGCCACCCATCCATGTCCAAAAGCTCCCTCAGCCCAGCTGCATATTTTGAAAGTGCTGGGGTCCGCCAAAGGCATACCCTGAGCAGTAGCGGGTGAAGTCTTGCTATATCCCTGAGCGAATGACAACCCAGGTCGTGAAGAAGGGGCTTGGTGGGTACCCTCTGAGGGAGCATCATCAGATCTTTTAAAAACGTATTCTCCAATTTTACAATTTGGTCAATGTTAAAAAAAAACATAGTTCGGCTCCGTAGAGGTACGAGCTGACTGCCTTAGCTTTATAGATTGTAAGGGCAGGGGCAATTGGTCTGCTCATAGAAGAGCGATGCTCTTTTAGTATAGATCCCACCACCCTTTTATGTGACAGGAGCATTTTCTGTATATCGGTTGACCAATTCATAGAATCGGAGATACGGATGCTCAGGTAAGCGAAGGTGGTGACCCTTTCTAATTGGACAGAATTAAGCAATGGAGGGTTCCTAAAGGTTCTGGATGGATTAAAAGTTAAGACCTTCGTCTTCTGAGTGTTAATGGACAACCCTATACTAATGCAAAACCGCTGAAAACTGTCCAAAAGGGTCTGCAAGCCATTCAGGGTTTTTGAGATGAGGAGGGCATCATCGGCAAAGAGGAGTGTTGGTATTTTCTTGCCCGCCAGGGAGGGTGCATTAGATGGTCTCTGCTGTAAATACTCAACCACCCCATTCACATACAAAGAGAATAGGGTGGGAGCTAGCACACATCCCTGGCGACTCCCCTCTTCACCGGTATTCGAGCTGTTTTTTCCCCATGTATCCCCCATCTCACTTGGGCGTAATTGTCCTCGTGGAGGCAAATCAATAGGTTCACGATATGCCTTGGGGCCCCCTGCTCTAACAGAACCTGCCACAGGCGCTCACGTGAAACCAGGTCAAAGGCAATCTTAAGATCGATAAAAGCAGGGTACAGACTGCCTTTGCCTATTTTGACCACCGTCCAATACCAGAGTAGCAGCCTAAAAGCCTGCTCAATTGTCCCCGTACCTGCCCTAAAGCCAGCCTGATAGTCCGAAAGGACTTGATTTTCGTTCTCCCATGCTAAGATTCTCTCCAATAAGACGAGTCCTAACACATTTTGGGTCGAATCTAACAAACTTATAGGGCGGTAGTTTGCGGGATTATCCCTAGCCCCCTTCTTAAAGAATGGCACCACTTCGGCCCCCTTCCAAGAATCCGGGATCGTACCACAATTATCAATGGCATTAAGTAAAATCAATAAAAATTTGGCCCAATTGACAGGGTCTGCTCGGAGGAGATCCCCTGGGAGGCCGTCTGGACCTGCTGCTTTAGCTGGAACTATCTGCTGAATGGCGGCTTCTACCTCTAAATCGGTGAAGGGATATGTAGTGGAATCTCCAGGGATCGCCCAAGGATCAATTGGCACGCCAGCTAGCAATACTTTGCCATCGTCGTCATATAGGCTATGGAAATGCTCGTACCAAGTCTTACTTGAGATGTTGTTAGTAATAAACTCGCTAGCAGGGCGCGTTTTTTTCCTCAGGAGATCCCAGAAGAGGTTGGCATCCTTCCCCCGGCTAGCAGCTGATAAAGCCTGCAAGTGTTCCTCCTCCCATTCTTTTTTAGCGCTGTGGACCGCCACCTTGTACTCATGTCTCGCTGTCAAGATCCCAGGAAGGGACTTGCTTTTAACGGCCTTTATAAGTGCTGATTTTTTAGACCTGCAAGATGCTGTATACCATGTGCCAACGGTATTGCTACACAAATTTAGTTTCTTGTTGATTGTGTAGAAGAAGGTACCCAAAGTTTTAACGGTGTTCTCGTATATTAAGGGTATCTTCTGTGAGGCATCTGGTTCGCTGATGAGATTTTGGATCTCAATTAAAGCCCCTATTAGGGTGGTTCTAATTCCCAAAAGTTTTGAGTCATCAAGGGCAACGTTAGTCCATTTGAGGTGCCTGCCCGAGTTTGAAGGGATTATTTCACTAGTCTGTATTTGCTCAATATTGGATGGATTTACAAGCTTAGAAGGCTGTGGTGCCTTAAGAGAAAGACATAGCGGATTGTGGTCTCTGTCAGTAGTAGGTATTACCACCATGTCAATTAAAAGACTCCAGATGTTGTGATCAAGTAGGATATGGTCGATCCTGGAGGAATGGCCTAGCCTATTGTACGTGTGAGCTCCCAACGGGTCAGACTGTGACCTCCCATTTGTTGCCCGTAGCCCATATTCTAGACATAGGGATTTCAGCTGGACTGCTGATTGGGTCTACTTTTTTACAGGCGGTAGATTCAGCGGAGGGACTCCCTGTTTTGAATCGTCCTCTTCTAGGTCCATCATATCGTCAACAGCAAGAGGTTCGAACGTACAGTTGAAGTCTCCCGCTACCATTACACAAGTATTGGAAGGGCAGCGGGAGAGTTCAGCTTCCAAACATGTGATGATGGATGATTGTGTGCCACCTCTTGTGCAACGCACGTAGAGGTTAAAGATCAGTAGTGACCTCCTGCTCGAATTTTCTTTCAGGGTTAACCTCAAACGGTCAGGGCAATTGCAATCAGTCTGTGGACTGTACAGTCCAGTGCGATATCGACCCAATCAATAGGCCACCTGATGGTCGCCCCTTTCCTGATTCTGACGGTACTGCTGGGATATGAAAAGTGGCAAAACCCACTTTATGATGTGGTACCAGGCTCCAGGTCTCCTGAAAAATACAAATATTGTGATTTTCGATAAACCTGTTCCATTCAGGGATGGCCAAGTTTTTGTACAGGCCAGCTACATTCCAGGACAGAATGTTAATGCCTGGGATCCGAGCACTAAAGCCTCTTAGTTTGGGTTCCACTGTGACCTGGGTGGAGCTAGATTCCGTTATATTACCTACTACCCGCTGTGTGATGGGACTTATGATTGTAGTCCCCGGGTCAATTGTTCTACTGTAATTATGTAAGGGCTCTGAGTTTGAGATTGTGACCTGGGAATCTGTGCTCAGGAAGTTAATAGATTCTAAGTCTGTCGAGGACTGTACCTGCAGTGGAGAATTCTTAGGGGGAAATTATGAAATGTTTGATGGTCAATCAATTTCGTTTAGATCGGACCACCGTAAAGAATTATCACGGCCTGGGGCATTGGGCAGCTTGGTTATGCCTATAGCAGGTGCTGCTGCTCTGAATTGAATATCCGATGTGCTGGGGGACAAGTCTTAAACTCAAGTGCCAGTAGGCCCTCAGCTAAAGAAGGGGTAGGTCCTTCTAGCTTTTTGGATGTCCTCTCTTATTAGCGATCTGCACCCTCTGACATGTCTTACCCAATGTATACCTTTATTAGTAAGTGAGTCTCCCTGTTCGTAACCTGGGCATTTGGAAACATTCACCATATAAACCATCTGTTTCTTGAGAAAAGTGGGAGGCCCAGACTCCCATTGTACCGGAGCTATGGATGTATGGAAGGAAGGTTTAACTCTGGGGACTTCCGGTTTGCTGCCAGTAGAATCTATTTGAGTACTTGGCTGCCTTCCAATCTGGGTCAGAGATGATGTCATAAGAGGACCTACAGATGGTTGGGGTGGGGTAGTGCATGTGCTTTGAGACTGAGAAAGGCCTATTGTGCTCGCAGGCTTGGTGCTAGGTCGCAACAGATCTGGGTGATATGAACTATCAGTGCAATTGGAAGGCGACCTTTGTAAGGTCAATTTCTTAACAGTAGCTGTTAAGTCTAAAACAAGTGTTTTCAGGTCTCTCACCGAAAATAGTTAGAGAATTTATCGGTGAAATTAGGAGCGGGCCACTAGCGCCGGGTACAATTATCCCCTCCATCTGGAATTGGGATGAAGCCTCTTGAGATGGTACCACCGGTGAGTCAACAACAGTATCCAGGTCTTGGTCCATGCTCAAGGGTAAGAAGCGATTGAAACACACTAAGACAGTAGGTTCTAGGGGGTACCGGCTAGGCTGTGCTGGGGGCATCAGGGATCTTTGGTGGTGTAAGGGATCTAAAGGCTCTGGGATGGCACAACTTGTGGGTGTTTCAATGTTGACAAACAAAGACAGACTCGGCTGTTCCTAAAGGAGAGAAGAATAAGGGAAAAGAGCGGTCACAGGGAGGGCAGGGGTAGTGCTCAGTGGAGGGCTACCCTGGGTATCCAATTAGTTGGATTTAATGGCCTCACACACCCTTGCGAGTGTAATGCTTCATCATTGGCGTTTGCTCCTCATTGGGCAGGCGGTGCAATGCCCAAGGGGCTCACCTCAAAGAGGGGCTCTTTGGCGGAGATCTTTTTTCCAACAGCCTATGGGTGAAGTGAGGGTGAGGGGCCAGGAAGAAAGGGATAGTGTAGATAAGTGCATTAAAATGTGGCACAAGGTACCGGAGATAAATTTATTCTGGTGGTCCCCTGCCACAAGTAAAAACAGTGGGTAGCCTATGATCGCAGGAAATTAGGATTCCACGTCACGATCCAGGACTACATTACATATTGTGAGGTCAACATGTTTCTCGCCTTTGCACACTGGCTGCGATTCTTCAGGACCTAGTTAGTTACATCTATCTCTAGCAAAACATGACCTAGTTAAGTGTCAGTTAATATTTTACAGTCGTACTATCTGTATGGGACAGCTCTTGCCTAAAGGTCAAGGTGTATAGGTGTCAACAGTACCCGGTAGGTTTGACATCAAGGGGGGAGAACCATAGGGGTTTAAGGTTCTCGCTGCCTTGGTTAGCGCCCGGTGTGCCTACCCATCGCTACCGGGATCCGGATCTTCACCTGATCCACTTCCTCCCCTCCTTTTGACTTATATGGTGTTTCAATGTTGTCAGGAGGTGGCTTGGACTGTGCTGGCTTGGGAAACATTTCAGGTATACGTAATCTTGTTGCTTGAATACCCTTATCAATTTTCTTAGCAGTATTATTATGGTCGACAGTCAAAACCTCAGTACATGGAACAATATCTACCCTCAAAATGCTTTCACATTTCTCAACAAGTGAGTCAATCCTATCCATGACATGGATATTAATCCTTTTCTTACTATTCTTCCTAGCTTTCTTAGCTTTCCTGTGGCCCTGGGCAGGGTTTATTCCTGTAGCCCTACCCTGTCCCTCCATAGTTTTTCGCTTGCCCATTAGGTATTGTTCAGAAGGAAAAAGTACCTTTGGAAATAGTCCCGGTCCAATGCTGATCATTCCAGTATATGGAAAGTGTCAGGGGGGGTGGCCCTGCCTTGGCTTCTCCTGGCTTTGACGGGCACGGACAGGCCCGCCCTTGGCGCAGGCTTTGCCCGGGTAGCGCCCGCACGGGTCCAGCACTGCGGGAGGCACCCGTTTGATTTAAGCACCTCCGGGCGCTTCTGCTGACGCTGGTGGAATGCGCCCTGCAGAGTAGCCTGGGAGTTGGAGTCGCCAGGAGCAGCCGGCGCAGGAAGCAGGAGCCTTCCCCACGCTCCGTGGCGTTGAAGAAGACTAGCCCAGCAGCAGCCCCGGGCCGGGCAACAGTGCAGGTGAGATATGCTGGCCAAAATGTCCACATACCTGAAGTCCAAACTAATAATCTAGGGAAGGATGCCTCCACACCAATAAGATCTAATCACCTTGAGGGAAAATGTGCTGAAGGTTACATACTCACCAGTTGAAATACTTCACAGGAAAGTCAGAAGCAGTTAAGCCCTTTGTGAGAATGTTACTATCCAGGCATGCATAGCATGAAAAGCCCCCACAAACCAACACCCATGTATAGAGGCATCCCCACTCAGTGTTAACCACAATCAGACCCTGAAGGATAACCAGAAGAAACCACTTCCATAAAGAGCAGCACCAGTGAAGCCAGTTCCACGAGCAGTAACCAGCAAATGTTTGTACCTATGAAGCACTCCTGCACCAGGAAAGTGCCAGAATTCACCAAAGAAGAACTGGAAATGCTGCACCAGGACATACTGCAATATGTGATGCATCTCCACCATTCCAGGAAAAATTGCAGTAACACACAAAAGCATCTTCTCAGTTGACTCTGCCCAAACACAGCTTAACAGAGATGCAACTGAGAGTTAAGTACCACCAAATGTAATTGTTGGTGAAGACGTACATGATTCAGAGGCTGTTACACAAAATAGCCACAAACCCATCTAAGAAGTCCACTTAGCATATTTTTTCAGAATTATGTCAACAGCCCCCTTTTCATTTTAACCACTGTCATCTTCTTCTTGCCCATGATGAAGGCACTGTGCTTATCAGTAAATATCAAAGATCTTGGACCAGATGTGTTCAAGCATCACAGGTTACCTACTCGCCATTAAATAACATATGTATGTAATCATGTACCAGGCACTAACAGCGAATAGTTCTATCCACACCAGTAATCAACAACATGTGCATCATAGCGCCTAACATATACTAATATGTTTCCCAAATAGGAGCAACCTCTAAACTTTGTGAAAATTCCTCATAAAGCATGTCTAATGAAAGACCAATGCCTCAAACCATCGCAAATGCTGGAATATTATCAGATTTCAAGTAAATAAAGGGTTCTGGCCCATAATCAGTAAGGCTGAACCAATCTATACTTGACACAACAATACAACTGCCAATACTGATAATGATTCACCACTTCACTCTTAACAGTCACACGTGACACTCATAGTGACTGTAATACAAACAAATGTTTTATTTTATTTATATATTTTTTGTCTTCTTAGAAAATTATTTCAAAGTAGACCGGTTCATGTTATTGTTTTCATGAATATTCCAACCGTTTTTAGGATCACAAAAAACAATAATCAATACAATGAGATAACACAATTATCACAATTACAAGTAAGATGCTACATTAGATTTCATATTTAAAAACATTTACAAATTATGAGCAAGCTCAAATTCTAACAAACACTAGAGAATTAAGTCAAAGAAAAAAAAGAGAGAAAAAACAGAAGAAACCCAAGAGAAAGGTTAAAGAGATACACCATAAGATCAAAAGTATATAGGATGCAACACAGACTCAGGGAGAAAGTTTGCCATACAGTTCTGTATTCAGGTCATAAGAAACTCAAATTCACTAGTTGTCATAATACACTGTGAACCTGATATGCAAAATGTATCAAGAACACTTGTTTGGTCACAAACAAACAGTCAACACGTTTCAAACCCCAATTGTATTTTAACAGGGTTATCCCCAGAACCTGGAAAGAGGGCTAGAAAAAAAAAAGAAAAAGGTGCATGTGTTACCATCAAATCAAATCAGTCTACAGGCACTCCAAAATGTCTCAGCTATATTCAAGGTTTAACCAATTTACCTTGTATAATCTTTATCCTGGCCCAACTGTGCCACTCGATAACCTCACAACTTCCAATGTCAATACAACTGCCACTGTCTGAACCTAGGAAGTAAAAAAAGGCTTTTAGTTTATAAACCTCAACATCCGCAAAGCAGCAAGAGAAGAACCTCACTTCAACTAACTTAGAAATAGCCAGTGGGCCTCTGACAATGTTTTTGGCAATGACGGCAAAGTCCTGCTCCATTGAGCGACCTTATAAAAAGAGAGAGAGCGAGTCACCAGGGGGTCAAATCAAGGTTAGTCTGGCAATATTCTCTCCAAACAGAGTTTTCTGGTTGGACAATTTCTCAGGGTAAAACGTAACTGTTCAACAACGGACGAATATATGCTTCACACAAAAATGACCTTCTTGGAAAATTAAAGTCACACGGTTACCCCAGAAAGCTTCTTAAACACGTGGGATTCAAAAACAAACAGTAAATGCGCCCTTGCAAAACCACTGGATGCTGAAGAATCACAATGTGAATGATTTAAAATGGGCCATTCTATCGAAAATTGAGAGTAATCCACGAGGAGGAGATGTGGAGAGGACATTATTGCAAAGAGAATCAATGCTTTTAGTAAAGTACTATACAGATGTTAATGGATTAAATTAACTTTCATAAATTAATAATCTGTAATACACATCAACAAGATTACCCATGATATCCATTTGAGCACCAATTACATTACTGGGATGATCCAAAAAGATATACATCCGGCTGTCTTACTATGAAAACCTAAATCTGACCGTATGTACAGAGGGGCGCTGTTCTACACATATATATTTCTCTCTAAGCGAAATCAAATGATAGACCTTAGCTTTGAGCCATACAAACAGAGCAGAGAACATCCTGCTACTATGTGGCACATTTGAGTGCCGTGCTTGTGCATTTCACGGGCTTTGCATTGTGTAAACGCTTTTAGTTGGAAGTTCCCTTATGACTTCCATTCTTTCAACCAAAGGGTTTCAATTATAAGCAATTGCCATCAATGCTGTCATCTTTTCTTTAGAGAAAGGCAGAGTTGGAGAGCTGGACAATTGTGCACACAACATCCATAATGCACCGCCTTCGTCTATTTTGAATTCCTTTAGGGCAGCCTTACAATTATTGATCATCTTGCTTCCTCACAGTGGCATTGTTCGCACTAGTTAATTGAATGGCAAATAAGGTTTCATCCCTGTTTATTCTTTGTACTTTAATATGTTCAGCGTCGGGAGAGAATAAAGTTGTTTCAAATTAAAAGCCACATGACATTTTGATTCTGGTGTCGTCTTATAAATGCGTCTGCATTGTAGGTGCTGGCTCCTAGACAGAAGGGGATTGTAAGCGGTGGAAATAAAAGCGTGAGGTAAGAACGCATTGATTTGAGACTGTGGCTTTTTGGTAATGGGAATTTGACATTCTGGGGAGCGACGATGTTTGAAACCTTCCACTTCTCTGCATTCTTAGACTGACAAACATGCATGGTCGTTTGACGGAGTTTGAATAGTACGGACTGACTCTCGAGCCATTGCCGCATTTCTTGGAGGTATGTTGATCTGAACCTGAAAACTCTGTTTGGAGAGAATATTGCCAGACTAACCTTGATTTGACCCCCTGGTGACTCGCTCTCTCTCTTTTTATAAGGTCGCTCGCTGGAGCTTGACTTTGCCGTCGTTGCCGAAAGAGTTGCCAAAAACATCGTTAGAGGCCCACTGGATATTTCTAAGTTGAAGTGAGGTTCTTCTCTTGCTGCTTTGCGGATGTTGAGGTTTATAAACTAAAAGCCTTTCTTTGCTTCCTTTGTTCAGACAGTGCAGTTGTATTGACATTGGAAATTGTGAGCTTATCGAGAGGCACAGTTGGTGCCAGGATAAAGATTATACAAGGTAAATTGGTTAAACATTGAATAACGCTGAGGCATTTTGGAGTGCTTGTAGACTGATTTGATTTGATGGTAACACATGCACCCTTTTCTTTTGTTTTTCTAGCTCTCTTTCCAGGTCCTGAGATGACCCTGTTAAAATACAATTCGGGTTTGAAATGCTTTGACCTTTTGTTTGTGACCATTTTGAGTATCAGGTCCACAGTGTATTATGACAACTCATAAATTTGAGTTTCCTATGACCTGAATACAGAGCTATTTGGCAAACGTTCTCCCTGGGTCAGTGTTGCATCCTATATACTTTTGATCTTGAGGTCTATCTCTTTAAACTTTCCCTTGGTTTTCTTCTGCTGTTCTCTTTTTTTTTTCTTTGTCGTATTTCTCTAGTGTTTGTCGGAATTCGAGCTTGCTTATATTTTGTAAATGTTTTTAAATATGAAATGTAATGTAGTGTCTTACTTGTAATTGTGATAATTGTGTTATCTGGTTGTATTGATTATTGTTTTTTGTGATCCTAAAAACGTTTGGAAGATTCATGAAAATAATAACATGAACAGGTCTCCTTTGAAATAATTTTCTAAAAGACAAACAAATATATAAAAAAAACATTTATTTGTTTTACAATCACTATGAGTGTCACGTGTGACTGTTAAAGGTGAAGTGGTAAATAAATATCAGTATTGGCAGTTGTATTGTTGTGCCGGAATATAATCGGAGGCGGTTGGGGATGGATTTCAGGGTGCAGGATCTAATGTAGCAGAATCATAATTAATGTGAGGGTGGATACAATGTGGTATTATCAAATAGCACTGACTGTCAGGCACAAAGCAATATATAAGGCAGAAAATAGCACGTACAACTCCTGTGCTTTGAGCACTAATAATCAAGGGACTGAGTGCCAATACTGAGACTGGAAGGCACAAATGATGACATCATCTGTGGTGTCACTCCAGATGGACCAAAGTTGGGTGTAGCCAGGCAGATTTTGAGTCTGCTTATGTAGATAGACAGGGTGATGATTGCAATCACAAACTATCAGTGTTCGCTAAATGACTTACAGGATGTGGCAAATTGGTGTTTTACCAAAAGTCGAGTTAGTAATCTTGTCTTTCCATAATATTGTTGCCTTTACATTTTGATATTAAAATATCATCATCTGGAATATTGAAAGTAAGAATAGTGTTTTATTGGTGTTGTTTTTAATAATGTTGTTAAAAAGATTGTCGACGCTTTGATGTCTAATGCTTTTTCCAAACTAGCTTCGATTCTAGTGAGAAAAGTATATCTAACCCATTTATTGTCCATCACTTTCCCCAATGTAGGTTAGATTGGTTCAGGAGTAGTTATTCTGATTACTTCAATGTCCAACAGTTTTCCAAATGCAGCTTATATTGGAGTGGGAATAGTAAAGTGAACCCCCTTGAAGAGTAAAGGTTTCTCCATGTAGGTAAAGGTGCAGTATATTAGTTTTATTGTAAATATTTGTAACACACTGTTTTTTCGTTGTTACTTTTATTTTTATTAGAAGATTATTTGTACAGGCACTATTATATTTTTATTAATTTGTATGTATATTATATTCTCTATTACACTTTTATAACAAGTATTTATACATGCATTATGATAAAAAAGTTACATTTCTTGTTATATTTTTTACATTTGCATGTTTTTACCTTTCAAACAGAATATGTTACATATATGTTTTATATGTTTACATATTGTACCATTTTTACAATTACTTTACATTTTTGTTATCAAACAATATGTTTTCACATATGGTTTTTTATTACATTTTCACAAATATATGGTATATCTTTCTACATTACTAAGTACTGTAAAGAAATATGCCTGTATATTCTTTTAAGATTTTTTCATTTGGTGACTTTTGTACATTTGCTTGTTTCTTATAACATTTTAAACATTTTGTTAAATTTTTTTCCAAAATGGAAAATGTGTTATTACACTTTTTTAATCAAATATTCATTGTTTTTTTATGGATAGACAATCATTTTTTAATGTTGATTTGGCAGACATTTCATTTTTACTCCTACCTTTTATTTTGTCATTGTTTTCCCTTGTTGCAGCTTCTGTGCAGTTGCAGTTGCTGCTCTATGAATCAGGTAAGACTAATTGTAGCTTAGGTTTTGTGGATTTTGTAGTGGGGATATGTTTATGGTTATGTAATTAGTATGGGTAAGTGTTTTTTTGTGGTTTACTTGTTAAGTGTTAGGTTGCAGTGTTAATATTGAATGTGTAGTGTGCTAAGTTTTAATGTAATATGTACGTTCTACTTTAATGTTCTTTACCGTCTATTTCGGCCGTAGCCTTGATCATGGTAGGGGATAGAAACTGACGAGACCGTTACATACACATGGTCAATTACAGGAAAAAAAGGACCAAATACTAATCCAGTAATACAAACAAGCCAAGAGCGGTCACCATTTTAACAGATGCAGTGATTACAGTGGGCCCGATTCACAAAAGTAATCTGAGACAACATCCTAAAGGCATTTAGTAGTTGTAAAGTTAGGAATCCTAACTTTACTACTACTCCTAAATACCTTTTGTGAATACCGAAAGTTGTAACGTTAGGATTTTGTCTCAGTTTAGTAGCAGTAAAGTTAGTCGTCCTAACTTTACTACTACTAAATGCCTTTTGTGAATACCAAAAGTCGTAAAGTTAGGATTTTGTCTCAGATTACCTTTGTAAATTGGGCCAAGTGAGTTTAAGTATGTGATTCCAAGAGCAAAATAACCCACTATTATTATATAGAAGTATAATGACACTACTCAGGATATTGAGCATAAGCATTATACAATGTGGAAAATACTGATTTCTGTCAGGCAACATCCGGTCATGTGTCATCACATTTATTATATACAGAGTGGTTTACAGGTCATCAGTGTGCTGAGAGAATGCACCAACAAGCAAGAAACCGCAGGCACAATTGTTAGACCAGAGCAAGGAAGAAATGCAATTGATAAGCCTTGCGGTCTCCTCTCTTACAACCTGCACAGTGAATCGTGGGATGTGCAGTGCACAACAACATCCCATATGGATAACATTAGCATTGTTATGTTACGTTATGGGAACTTTTAGAGCGCACGATTACCCAGAGGTGTCCTGGCGCTAGTTACTACTCCTTAATGCTGATCTGGAAAAAAAGAGGATTTATTTATCAAACAGCTAGGGCTTTAACCCTGTCCTTAAAGCCAAGAGATTGGTGGCATTTCTCAAATAGAATGGCAAGTCGTTCCAGGCTTTTGCTGCGCATGAAGAGAAACTTCTGTCACCCCACTGAGCTTTTTTTGTTGGTGGAATTGTGACCAGCTTAGCTCTCAGAGATCTAGGAGTTCTTGTTGGTATATACCATTGAAACTGGCACCTTAGATGATCTGGTCCTAAGCCTTGAAGTGCTTTAAAGACCAGGCAAAGAGATTGAAAATGCACCAAGTTCCTCACCAGGAGCCAGTGCAGTTTTTTATCTCTTTGTAAATTGGAGAGAACTTGGATGTGCCCGTAAGTAATCTGGTCGTGGTATTTTGTAGCAGCTGAAGTTTACACAGAAGTCTTTGTTGTATGTTCAGATAGAGGCTATTATAGTAATCTAGCCTCGACATGACCAATGCTGTAACTACTGTTTGCTGGGTCCCCGAAGGTAAAAGCCGCAATACCTTCTTGACAGTTTTAAGAACATGCACTGTTGTTGAAGTTACTGTATATACCTGGGTCCCAAAGGAGAGTTTCTCATCCAGTATTATTTCCAGATTTTTCACCTTTTTTGAGGGTATAGGAAGTTAACCCATGGAAGCAGGCCACCAATTAGGAGTCCAAAAATTAAGATCGTTCCCAAACAGCATTACTTCAGTTTTACCTGAGTTCAGTTTTAGGCAATGGTCTGCAATCCATCTCCCCACCGATTCTATACAGACTTGAAACAGTTTATCTATCCCAGCTCTTGGCCAGGTAATAGAGACACCACAATGTTTGAAAAGATCTAATAAGATCCCAAGCTTTCCCCTTGACCCCACAAGCACTGAGACGGTCCATCAGAATATCATGATGGACCGTATCTAAGGCCGCAGACAGGTCCAATAAAATAATGGCTGCCCTGCCTCCTTGATCAATGGCTTCCCTGATCGCCTCAGTGGCCTTAATGAGCGCAGATTCAGTACTGTGCCCCTCGCTAAAGCCATATTGAGAGGGATCCAGTGCTTGTACATTGTACGTTGGACGCGGACAGGCTGCTGGAAGTGAACGTGCATAGATTCTACAGGTGAGACATGCCTTGTTGCCTCTTTTCCCCCCCCCCAAACTCCATTCTAACTGGGTCACTCAGTTTATCATTACACTGGCCCCCATTCTCTCGCCCTCAGGCATCGACCTGTTCCACCAGTAACCGACGACCAATCGTCACAAATGGCCCCGATTTTTAGAAGATCCTGAGAAATTACGAGGCAAGCAGTACCACATCTACTCAGTGGTGAGTGCACAGATAACCAAGGGAAAAGACTCCCTTATTGATTGTATGTATTTCCTGATCGCATTCTGTCTCGCCTGAATCTATGTTTTTCTTTCCTTCCCACAATGCTACAGTACCCGGCTGGGTTGACTGTAAGTATTATTCTCCGATTTACTTCACGCATGGATGGCATTCACCACCTATGATTGAGCTCGCACTACCTAGGTACATAATCCTCTTATACGGTCCCTCCTGATTTTAAATCCACACGTAGTACATGTCCTTACACTTTGTTTTAACTTCCCTAGATGTCCCACATCCTCCTGGTCCTGACGAGACCCGCTATCCACCCCCGGGTCGAAACGCCGTTGACGCACTTTGGAAATGATCCAAATCCAGTGGCTATGATTGAAATAGTCACTTTGACAATTGTATAAATTATTGTTCTTTAGGTCGTTTTACCTTCCCCCTTTCCTTGTGAATACCCCTTGTAGAAACCCTGTATAAATTTCACCTTATGTCACATCTGTTTAGGTTCTCACACTACACTTGGGACACCCTTGCACTTTTTTGACAAATACTATGTGTATAAACTATATGATTGATTGATTTTCTATCGCTGACAATAATACTAAAAGAAACGTTTAATGAATCCAACTCTGCTGTATTGAGCTCTGTTTTTCCCTCTGACACCCCTCCTTAAACCCTCAAATATGTGATCGCTATTATGCTAGGTACTAATTCATAATTGTACATTGAATGCACCACTGGAATCACTGTTTCCTATATAAAGTATGCACCCTAGTTCCTTGTGAGTAGGGTTCCCTATTTTTCCTTGTGGCCTAGAATCCTAGAGGCATCCAGTATGGTGCCCTGGAGACCTGACCCACTCTCCAGTCCTTATGGTATCCTTAAGATCTACTCTAACATCTCCTGAGATGACAGATGTAATCCCACACAGAACACCACACACGCCACACGTAATCATAGATGAGCCCCTTGGTCCCTCTTTAGCGGAGGATGTCCAAAGTAAATATTTTATTCTCCCCAATTTGGATTTAGAGCTTTGCAGGAGGTATATTTCTCATGATATTAGCAAGATTACATAACTAGCAAATACTCCAGCAATAGCAGTTCCTATCGGACTAAAATTATTCAGTAGTACCCCCTATGATAAATCTAATTATTCTCTATTGCAATCACACCCCTCTTTGACCCCTGATCAAAATATCAGTGATACCCAACCCAGTCAAACTCTAATGAAGGATCTAATAGTCTCTGATTCATTAGTATCCTTAGAACATTTTATTATCCTTTATTCGAACGCTACTCGAAAAATTTGTAGGAGGTTCGGACTGTGCGTTGGAAACTGTAACTCAAATATTTAAGGTATTGTTAAAATAACACAAAGATTCTCAAAAAAGAAGCAAAGGAGAATTTGTTTTAAAGAAAACATTGAGGTTTCAGTTAATACGGAGACTTCCTCCCAACTCTGCAAAATACATTACGAGATATGAAGCTGGAGGATGAAATTGATTTTGCGAACCCTCAAAATAAAGATAAAGATCTAACAATAAAGTTGATGATGGTCTATGAGGCCTCCCCCTCAAATATTGAGCACTCCAGAGGAGATTGTGCTAATCTCATAATAGAGGGGCTTACATTACCTATAACAGAGGAGCGGTCGGGGCCAGTTAACCTTCTCTCATCAGTACTTAACCCCCCGGCTGTCCCCTTCCCTGACACTGTAAAAATAAGAGGTTAACCAGAGATAACTAGTGTCAAACCTCTCTTGAAAAGTATGGACACACTCCAGTTAGATTGTATTCCTCTGTTTGATACAGATGTAATATTAGATAGGACTTTGCTTCTTAAATGTCTCTTGGAGATCGAAAGTTTGAAACTTATACAGAGTAGTGATATAAGTTTAGTCTCCATCTTAAATACAGAAGTTGGTTATAAGTCGAGGGTGAGGTTTAATTTCAGAATTATTGTACATCTTATATTACAATGGTCAGAAGGCCTACAAAGCAGGAGGATTGATGTCATTCCATTCTTGAGATACCCAGAAATGGAGCCCTCAAAAATAGGTCTCTATCAACTAACTCACTTTCAGATAATAGAGATTGCTTGTATGAAACAGAGGAATTAAAAATCAAGATTACTAAAAATGGCAGACAAGTGAAACTTAAAGCATGACCCCCTTTCCATTAAATGGAATTCCAAAGAAGACAGTCCAAACTGGAATTGGTTTTCCAGTGTACTATCAAGCAGATCTAACAGTAAACATCTACAACAACCATCTTTTTAGCAACCAACTAAAATAATATCTTGGAATGCTGCAGGAATAAAGAATAATAGGGAGAAGTTACAATATTTAAGTATGTTAGGAGCAAACGTGATTTGTCTTCAGGAGACCTGGTGTACAGAGGAATTGTTATGTAAGGATTATTTCATTTTAGACTGTAAAGCAACCCTGTCCAGGAGGGGACATGCAAAGGGAGGGGTGACCTGCTTATTATCAAATAATATAAAATGGAATTACGATTCCTATAAAGATCCTAGTAATCTTTTTTTTAGCAATTATATTGTATAATCTTGATAATAATGCAACAAGTCGACCACTAGTGTTGATAAATGCCTATATTCCACCAGATGCCTCCAATGATGTTGTCTTAAAGGCGTTTCTTTCCTACATTAAAAAAGATAATGATGTAGAACTTCCCCCTCATAAAGTTTTGGTAGGGGATCTGAATTGTGAAATCTCTAACTCTACTTTGAAATAAAGAAAAAGAAGAAGAAGAAGCCCACAAGAGTTCTTTCCACAAAATATTAGAACTAATAAGAGAGGAAAACTGCTTATTGAAGGTTAATGGCATTATCGTCAATGGAAGATTTCCTTTGGATACACCGGCAACCTTTCCTTGTAAAACATATAGTGGAGAATCTATCTTAGAATATGTGGTAGTGGGAAGATCCTCCTTCTTTTTATTAAAAGACCTAAAGGTCTCTAATTCTTCCTGTATTGACCATAAAGTACTAACCCGTATCGTAAATGTAATTTTTTTCCGCATGATCCATGAGTATTAAATGGTGAATCTGTTAGTTTTGCTAAGAAAACAGGGAGATGTCATTGGGATAACAAAGTTATCTTGTGCTTTGACAGTATCTTAGAGGTCACTATAGAGAAGCTTTGTTGGAATGGAACAGAAATCGCAAGTTTTAATACATTTATGAATCAAGCGGTAGAAATTGCAAAGAAGGCGAATCAAAGAAAAAGCACTACAGTAGTGCCAAGACCTTTCCTGCCGTTAAACTTTTAAATAAATAAACTAGTTAGGGAACAGTACTTGAATTACTCATCGGAAAGATATTATAGAATATTATTATTAAAAAGGAGGAGGACTCGGGAAAAGGTTACGTTAAGAAAAGAGAGGGAAGATAACATTTGGATTAAACTGAGAGAAGCAGCCTTTAAATGCCTTGTAAGAACCTTTTGGTCTCTTATCGGGGAGGGATGTGGAGCTAGATCTCGACCACTCCCCATTAAAGAGCATAAATGGGTTAGCTTTATTCAGGAGTTATATGCTGATAATGGAATGGCAATTAACACCTTGCCAGTGGCAGGAATTCCAGCCCGGTGCTGGACATTCCAATCGTGGGCAGGGTCATGACGGAACCCAGGCCACATGTGGCTCATGACGGCTGGGTTCCACATGAGAATCGAACGGGTTAAGTATATCACACTAAAGGAAGACCACTCATCATATTGCTCACCATCTAAAAAAGAAATAGAAATGCAGATCAAGGGGATGCGCTCCTCTGGAGCGATGGGCCCCGATGAATTACCAATCAAAGTTTTTTTTTTTTTTTTTTTTTTAAATAATCTTTTTTATTGAATTTTTCCATATACATACTTTCCCACCCTTATCTCCCCCTACCCCCAGGTATGGTCTTTCTCAATATTTAGAAAATATCAGGAATATTTATAATATCATGATTGCATTACCTATTTGAAAATCAAATAGCTGTTATAGCACATCAAAAGTCATTTTGCTATAGCATAATCACAGCCTTTCCTATTACATTTTATAGTTTGTACAATTGGGCTCTAGTCTCAAGGCTCTAGGCTTTGCATCCATTGCAACAGGGGATCTGAGATTTTCAGCCCCTTTTTCCTTTTGTTCCACTCCTTCCTTTTATGGATAGCTATCTCTAGGCTGTATGAGGCCAGTAGTTGTGCCCGCCATTGTTGGAATACCAGTGGATTTGGATCCAGCCATGCCGAGGTCAGACATATTCTTAGTATGCCATAGATATAAATATCAACCTTTGCATATTATTTGTTCGAATATCTCCATCTCTACCTAACATTATTTCTCCCGTTGCGATTTCAATTCTTTAGGATTCGGATAAGAAGCTAGAGATGTCCCTAATCAGTTCTTGTAATGCATCACATGTTGCAAATAAATGTACAATGTCGGCTTTGTTAAAAGCTCACCGTGGGCATTCTGTACCTTTGCCAGATTCCCATTTGGCTATCCTATTTGGTGTGTAGTATAGCTGAAAAAATGTTTTATAGTATTGGGTTTGTAGTCTAGCAGACATTAATGTAGATTGAGATAATTCATAAGAGCTCAGACATGTCTCTACCGTCGTCCCCAGTTTGTCCTGCCTTTTACGACAAATGTATTCATGTCATCAGGGAGTAAAGTGACCAAGCTGTCGTAGATTTCACCGATCTTTACTGCTTTATTTTTATTTATTATTTCAATGGTCTGAATTCTCTGAAATGTAGATTGCCCGCCCCCTTTCTTCGTTAAAAAATCTCTGACTTGAAGAAATTTAAAGAAGTCTCTATGATCTGACATGTACTCATTTCTTAGATCTTCAAATGATTTAAGCCCAGTCAAAGACTAGAAACAGCCCAATTGGGTGATCCCTGCATTTAGCTATTTATTCATACATGTGTCATTAAATATCTCCGGTACAGTGGTGTAGTAAGAGAACCAATTCCCTGGAGTTTGCACACATTACTCCAGGCTATATGTATGCCTGCCAGAGTTTTGAAGCATACTCTTTTAAAGTAGCAGTTATATTTATGTCACCATAGATACCCACTAGCTTCATTGCCCAGAATAAGTTCTTGTGGTGTTGGTATATCCCTATCTGACCTATTATTCCCATTTGGAGTCAATAACACATTGCAGTATTTCAAAATCGTAGCCCACCAATACACTTTGAGATTAGGCAGGGTGAGGCCGCCTCTATCTTTCGGGAGAGAGATGTATCTAAGCACCCTACGAGCTCTTTTATATCCCCAAATAAATTGAGAGAACATGTTATCTATGGCTTTGAACAATTGTGGCGTAAACTCTAAACAGATGGTCCTAAAAAAATACAAACATTTTGGGAAAATAGCATTTTTTTCACGTTGCATCTATCTCCAATAGTTAGGTGCAAGTTGTTTAATCTATTGAGATCTTTTTCAGTTTGTTTTATAAGCTGGTCAAAATTGACCTTCACCAGGTTATCCAGATTGGCAGTTATGTTAACCTCAGATAGGTGGCCATCTCTACTACCAGATCATCCCCACTCGTAATTTTGTTATTGAGAACTACCTGAGTTTTATCCTGGTTCAACTTATACCCGGATACCTTCCCAAAGTTTTTTGCCTCTTCTTCCTTCGCTTTTACTGCTGCGCCCAAGTCGCTTGTGACCAGCGCAATGTCATCCTCATAAATTAAGGTTTTTGTGTCGCTGTTTCAGGATTTTATTGGTGCGATTGCCTGATTATTTTTGTGAGTCTACGGATAAAAGGGTTGATAAAAGTTGCAAATAGTAGAGTGGACCATGGGCATCCCTGTCTTGTCCCTCTGGTTACGTCGATCTTTCCCGATATTGCCCCATTCACCATTACTACTGCTTCAGGATAGCATACGATTAGCTCTGATGAACTGCTCCCCTATACCACTCTTTGACATTGCTGTCCATGGATATTGCCAGGAGACCCTGTAAAAGGCTTTGTCTGCATCTAATAATATGAGTGCCATAGGGTCTCCTGCCATCACAGTAATGTCAAAAAGTGTAATCACTTCCTGTACGTGGTCGGTGGTGGATCTCGCCGAGATGAACCCATGCTGGCTGCCTGATACAATTTTGTGAGTGATTGGCGCTAGTCGGCTGGCTAGCAACTTTGCATATATTTTAGAATCACAATTCATTAGGGTGATAGGACGATAGGATCCAAGTTCTGCTGCATCTTTATTTTTCTTTAAGAACACTATAATTTTAGCTCAAGCCCATGATCCCAGAGTGTGCCCTCCCTGAAAGAAGTGTACAAATAGGTCACTTAAAATCCCCTTTAGTAGTTTATAGAATTTAGCATAGAACTCTGCTGGTATTCCATCCAGCCCAGCTGCCTTCCCTTTGGCTAAACTATTTATTGACAGTAATATTTCTTCCCACTGTGGTGATTCATCCAAGCTGTCGTGATCCTCCTGTGGCAGCTTTGGGCTTAGAGTCTGGTCTAGATATTTCTCAATCTATTCTTGTTGTACACTGGTTTCTTCATATAGTTCTTGGTAGTATCTTTGAAATGCAGCTTTTAACTCTTTAGGGTCATTTCTAAGGCCGTATTTTGGATCTTTAATCTCCTTAATCATATTAGCCTTATTTTGTTGCCCCACTTGTTCGCTCAACTCGTACGTATTCTCCATATTCATTGTAGCATTGCACATTGCCTTTTCTGTGAAAATATCAATGATGTTGTTTTTAGCAACTGCCACCACTCTTAGTGCCCCCTCGATATCCTGGCCTTCTTGTACCGCACTTATCAATCACTCCTCCGCTACAGCTAGTTTCTTCTGCAATATCCCCAATTTTAGTTTAGCTTCTTAACCAAAACCATAAAGTTTCTCCTCTTATTCCTGCCTTAAGACTGTCCCAAACTATCTCTATTGAGGTACTACCCAGGTTATCCTCTACGAATTCAGGTATCCATTTGTTTGTGTTGGCAGGACTCATTATTTAGGAGCGGGCCCTCTCGAAGGTCCAAATATTCTTGTCGTCATTCATTCCTCCACTGTCATTACACATAATTAGAGGATTGTGGTCCGATAGGACCCGTGGTAGTCTATCTATTATGTAGCTTGAGATCATAGCACTAGTTACAAATACATAGTCTAACCCAGCAAATGTGGCATGTGGATTGAAGAAAAGAGTATAACCTGGATCTTTAGGGTGTTTTTCCTGCCAGCAATTTCTCAGACAGTGTGTGGTGCACAATTCTTTGAGGGCACAATATACCTTGGGTTTTCTCCCTTTATATACAAATCCAGACTCTAGTGACCAATCACACGACAAGTTTAAGTTAAATTCGCCACATACAATCAATGGGAGTGGCCAGTGAACCAGTTCATTAGTGATGAATTCCAATACATCCGGATCATCATGATGTTACCATATATAGAACATACAGTACATTTTTTTCCGTTAATATACTGGCATTCCATGATTGCCCATCGGCCATATTTATCGGCTTCTGATCTAACAAATTGCATTCCCCCTCCCATTGCCAGGATGGCCACCCCCCCTTGTCTTTGTCGCCTGCGTTGTGGCTATAATCCGTCTATACCCTAGGGTTTTAAGAAGATGTTGTTGCGATCCCTCCATATGTGTCTCTTGGAGACATATGATATTAGCCATTGTTGCTCTTAATCCACCGCCACTCTTTGCCTATTTTCAGGTCATTAAGGCCACAGATATTGATAGACAGAATTTTTAGTTTAGCCATTTAGTGTTTTATCTCCCCCCTCCTTCGATTGTACTATCCCTTCATATCATTCATATTGTCCTTGACTTTTGATCTGTTTGATGTGCCATGATTTATCTACCCTGATTGCATGTCTTATACCTGTTGAATTCTTGTGGCCCCATTTCCCCACCTCCCTACCACCCTGTTTGCAGCCTCCCCCCTCCCACCTCCCTCCCCACCCCTCTTAGGGCAATCAGGCTCAATCCTGAGCTTGTGTGATAGGGTCTGGGTTGTCCAGGACCGCACTCCCTACCCCCTTCCACCGCCTTGCCTTGTGCACAATCTTATATATATGAAAACAAAAACAAAAAAGAAGAGAAAACAAAGCGAAAGGTAGAGAAAAAAACCCCATCCTCAAACTCAACAGGGAAAAAACTGAGGTCCTTGTCTTTGGGGGCAAACTGGATCTCTGGCCGGAGGAGTGGTGGCCTCCTGCTCTTGGTACCTGCCCGAAGCCTTCCCTTTTTGCTCGTAATTTGGGGGTTACCATTGACACCACTCTTGCTTTCGACAAGCAAGTTGGCAGGACCGTCTCCACCTGCTGTGGGGTATTAAGGATTCTCAGAAAACTCGCTCATTACCTCTCCCCAGATGCTCGGAAGCAGATCTCAGTGGCCCTCATTTCCCCTCGCCTGGACTACTGTAATGCCCTCTAATTTGGCATAAGCAAAAAGTTAATTAATCGCCTCCAAATTGTCCAAAATGCTGCAGCCAGGTTTGTTGTGGATGCCCCCAGACGTGTCTCCGTCTCGGGGATCAGAAAAGATCTCCACTGGCTGCCAGTGCAGGCAAGGATCAATTTTAAGGTTCTTGTCCTCACCTACCGTGCCCTTCACGGTTTGGGTGCTGAGGACATTGGATTTCTTGTATCCTTCTACACCCCTGGCAGAGACCCTCGGTCAGCTCATAAAAATCTTTTGACTACACCTCCAATTGCAAAGGCAAGGTGGGGAGGGAGAGCCTTTTTCTCCCTTGCCCCCAAACTGTGGAACACGCTTCCAGCCAACCTTAAGGCCCAGCCGTCTCCTGCTCTCTTTCGAAAAAATCTTAAAACCTGGCTTTTCTCAGAGTCTTACCTGTAAGCTGTCTCTCTTGAGTGCCCCTGACCATTCAGCTTGTTTCCATTATCTGCGCCTTGATGCCCCCGGGTTAAGTAGCGCCATACAAATTCACATTCATTCATTCATTCATTCATTCATTCAGTGTACATGGAAAAAGAAATCGCATTTTGCTACACATCTACATTGCACTTCTAGTGCCACTCAAAAAGAAAAAGGGAACCCAGGAGATGTTTTTTTTTCCCCTTCACAGTATCTTCGTCAACCCCCCTGAAAGGTCAGATGAACATATATTTACTATCCCACTCTCTGTCTTCAGGTATTTTTAACATGGGTTGGTTGGCTTATTTAGTCTAATTTAGTCTCCATAGATTTATTTACCCCTGTTATGATCTTGTCAACAGTTTCTGGGCTTGTATTTCAGATGTGAAATAAAAATTCCGTCCTTGATGAATGATTTTTAGTTTTGCTGGATTTTGTAAAAAGGCTGATGCGCCGTTTTCTTGGAAAGGGGTTATGAGCTGCCTGAGTCAACATCTTCTTTCCACTGTAGCATGAGCGAAGTCCGGTTTGGCAAAATAAGAAAAGTTTTCACCCTTTCTCTTCATGTTGGGTCTAGCCAGATCGTAAACAGCCTGCCGGAGTAAAAAGTTCCCAAAGTATATTAAAATCACGCGTGGATACCCTTGTGTGCTCGCAGGGCGCTTGGGAATCGACGGGGGAAATCTATGCACCCGCTGAATTTTCTTGTCCCAGTGTGTCAGTTCTGGTAGAGAGTTTTTCAGTAGGTTTATTGTGAATTCCACGATATCCTTCCCTTCGACATTTTCAGGAAATCCCAGCAGTCTCAGGTTGTTTCGGCGTAGACGGTTTTCTGCTTCCTCCGGCTTCCACATTACATCTTTTAACATACTGTCTTGTGAGGATGCTTGTTTCTTCAATGTATCCACCGTGTTTTCTAAATCCTATCTGCAATCTCTGTGCACGTGTTCCCAACTTTGCGCAGTTTCTTTGAGGCAAGCCGTGCTTGGCAATTTTCGATCTTGATTTCATCCTGAAAAGACCTCAGGGACTGAAAGATCATTGACAAAGAAGGTTCTGTGGTTTCATTATGGGTTTTCTGTGCCCCCTGGTAAGATTGATGTTCTTTTGCAAGTTGTCCTGCTCCTTTCGGGCTATTGGGGAATAGCAGTTGAGTTGCTGAATAATCCCATCCAAGGTCTCCCTCTTCATCTAGGTTTTTCTTATGTCTGTTCCCCTTCCCGTCTGACCCCCGTTTTATTCTTTTCTGGACTCTCTTTTCCTCATGCTGGCTGTAGTTACTCGTGGAGGTATCCTCACTTTCCACCCCTTCACTACTGCTGGAATGTCCAGTCTCTGACTCAGCTGATTCTTGATTCAGGGAATAGAATGTTTCCATGGAATCTGGGGAGAGATATCCTGCCTCATAGCTCTTTTTCGGGATAGCCCTTTCATCATTAGCTATTCGTTGTGGCTGCACAGATACAGTTCCCCCTTCCTCTGGCTTTCCGATTGCTGCAGAGGTAATACCCCTTTCCCGGATATCCCCTTCAGTCTTCTCCTCTCTTTGGGGGTCTCTGCAAGGCTTCTCCGTTGAGCCAAGCACTGTGTTCTCACCACATGATCCCCAGGATGGCCTCCCCTCCTCCACGTGTTCTGATGAGTTAGCTAGGGGGGAACTCAAGGGGATTTTCTGTAATTATTGCTTCCTGGCTAGCCATAATTTTGTCCTTTTGTAGCGCCCCAGGGCCCCCAGCTCTTTCTCGCCATCAATAAGGGGAAACATGCTAGTTATTGCGATTTGTTTTTTCTCTCCCGGGGCCCCCAGCGGCATACCTTTCAGTTCAGTATTATTAGAGTTTTTGGGAGCCTCCGTTTTGTCTTTACCCTTCTCTTGCTTGGCCCCCTTACCTGTGCGAGTGTCTGGCTTCTTTGCTTCCACCTCGGTCTTAGGGTCGCTTTCTTTGCAGGAACTACAAAGCGTGTTTAAGCGTGCATTACAGCGACCTCCTCGTGCTGCCAAGGCCTCTGTATGATTGTTTCCGCGGCCTCTCTCAGTTTCCCCGTTGCTAGGCAACCCCAGCCTGCAGCCAGAGCAGATCCTTCCTCCAGCGGCTGACAGCAGAAGCTAAGCGAGAGATTCCCAGCGCGTGGAGCATGCTGTCACACATCGACGCCTCTGGGCTCCGTTGGGTTCGTGAAGCATCCGTGCCCAGGAAGGATTTTTCAGACCTCTCATTTCTCGATGTCGCTTCAATCTCCTTGTGTTCTTTTGTTTGATGTCACTGACCATGTCATGAGTGATGTAATATGTGACGTCATCAGCAGTGCATTGCAGGCGCGCAAGTTATAGTGAGTTCAACTAACTATAACGTGGGAATTTCAATGGTTTTATGTCAGTAAAATTTCCAGCTAACTATAACTGGTGTCAAACCTATGGTTTTTTCAGTGAATTTAATAGGTTTTTTAAATGCAAATTCCTAACTATAACTGGTGTGAAACCTATGTTTTTTTCATTGAATTTCATAGGTTTTTTAAATGCTAATTCCTAACTATATATAGGGCCTCAAACCTGTTTTTTTCAGTGAATTTCAAAGGTTTTTAATAGCAAATTTCTATAGCTATGTAATATAATATTTTTTATAATGAATCATATATTGTATATTTATGTAACACTATTTTTTTATATATATTGTTCATGTTTTTTTAAAAATAAAATGTTTTTGCCCTGGAGCGCTCCCGGTGCGCGTACCGGTAAGCGCACCGGTAAGCGCAGTCTTGCGATGTGCCCCGGTGCGCGTACCGGTGGGCGTCCCGTTAGCGCACCCCAAAAAAATAATGAAGGAGTGAGCATGAGGGAAGAGGACAGAGAGAGTGATGTTAAGAGAAAGAAAGCTAGAGGGAGGAACACAGGGGGACTGTGTAATAGACAGTAAGACAGAGAAAAGGTGTAAGAGGGTGTAACTGAGAAAAGGAAAATGAATAAGGGAGTGAAAGAAGAGAAGAGAGAGGAAGAAGACTAAAGCAGAGGTACTGGGAGAATGTGAGTGGGTGTTGAAAGTAAAGGGAAGGAGAGTAAAGGATGGGGAATGAGTGGTAGTGACGGAACCAGAGTACAGGAACAGCGGTGAGGGAGGTAAGAAAAGAGCAGTGAGTGTAAGTAAAGAGGGGTGAAAGAGGGTGGATAAAAGTGAATAAGGATAAGACATGGGGAGTGACAGAGAGAAAGGACAGAGAGAGTAAAGGAAGGAGTGACAGAAAGGGGCTCAGTGAAGCAGAAAAGAAAGGTAAGTGAGGGAGTGTGGGTGAGTTATAGGGAGTGAGCATGACGAAAGAGTAGTGACAGATTGAGAGGACAGAGACAGTGAGGGTGAGAGAGACGGAGTGAGGGAACGGGAGTGAGGAACTGTGAGGACAGAGGGACTGAGAGAAGAAGTGAGAGGAGTGGAGTAAGTGAGTAAGGGAAAGGGAATGAGTGAGGGAGTGAAAGAAGGGAACAGAGGGTAAGGGAAGTAAAGCAGGGGGTCTGAAAGAAGTTGAATGTGGTAGGAAAGTAAGGAAAAGAGAAGTAAACATGGAGGATAAGAATAAGTGAGGGAAGCAGAGTAAGGAAACAGGGGTGAGTTAGGGTGAGAGAATAGTAGTGAGGTTAAAGCAAAGGGTGATGACAAACTACATTTTGTTAGTCACACTTACCATATAATTAATGTAAACTTAATTACATGTTTTTACTACACTTTATATCTGTGAAAGAGAGAAGAAAAAATAAGTTATAATTAGTAAAATATATATTTTAAAATAGAAGAGACAGGTCAAGAGGTTAAAAATCATAAAAGTGTACTAAGAAATAAAATAAGAGTGAAGGACACAGAAAGGGAATTAAAGTAATGTAAAAGGACACAAAGAGGGAAAAAGAAATAGAAGGAGAGCAAATTACTAAGACTAAAGCAGATACATTCAGTGACAGAGAGAAAAAAAAGAAGAGAGAAATGAACTGAAGGTAAGTAAGATACTAAAAGAATGTGAGTTAGCAAAACTAAATCAGGAAAGAGGAGTAAATAAAAGGGAATGAGTGAGAGAGAAAGGAGTCTGATTGAGGATGCATTTACAAGAATGAAGAATGGAAGATGACTGAGAGTGAGTGAAGGGGAGTCACAGAGTGAAGGGATGAAGGGAGTGAGGATAATATAGAAGGATTGAGGGAAAAGGAGTGAACTATAGAATAAATTGTACAACATGTTAGATAGTTTATTTTTGCTGTTCTCAGAATATATTGAATTTCACTAAAAACAGTGAGTTCAAACTATTCATCATATGACAGCGGGGAAAAAAAACACAATCTAAAAGGTTGTGTTTAAGGGGGCGTGGCTACGCAAGCGGAGATGGCGGTCGCAGCTTGCTAGAGCTCCCGCCGGCCCGCCATTTATCCGACGAGTTATCCTGGTCCCCAAGCCCACAAACCCACTACCGGACCAAGGCTGATGTTCCTGGAGGCGCCGGGAACCATCCGGTGTGCTCGGTGGCGATCTCGTGCCCCCGGACGGAGCTGAGCAGCGAGGGGCGAGGTGCGGCCTGGTGACCGCGGAGCAGCCGGGGCCTCAATTTTAGCGGAGCTGCAGAGTGCGCTGCTTGGCCCGGGAGCGACCGCGGTGTTTGCTGTCCCTGAGGCCGCGACACTGCTGACGATCCTTCCCCCGAGGCCAGGCTGGGCCGAGGAGTGGCACAGGCGCCACGAGTGGACAGTGGCTGCGGAGGCGGCCTGGAGGCCTGGGCGCAGCCGGGACCTCGATTTTCGCGGCCTCGTGCCGGCGGCCTGGAGGAGTGACTGGCACCCCCGGCGACCCTGGTCGGAAGCAGACGGACGAAGGGCGACCCGTGGCCCGGCGGGCAGCAACCGTGAGTAGTGGCCCTCCCCGGCCCCCCCCCCCCGGGGCCCGCTGTTCAGTGACATTACCGGTGCAGCAGCGCAGGACGCTGGGGGTCCCCGCGCCTCCTGAGGGGCGACGCAGGTCACAGGGGGCCCTGGTCGGCGGCGGCTGGGGGGGCTGTTCCTGGGGGAAGTGGCTGAAGCCTGCCCCCCTGTTTCTCATCTGCCACTAGTTCTTACCGAAGAGACTTCTTTCGGGTCTCCCCTCCTGGGGGCCGGCGACCCTAGTGGCCCTCATCCACCCGGACAATCATGACCAGGGGAGGTGGTGGATCCACCAAGCAGGTGACCATCGACAAATTTACTGGCCCCGGTGGGGGCCCTGGATCGTCGGGGGTGGTCCATCTGGAGGAGGGCCGGACAATGCAGCTCTTATGGCGGCTATAACCCAGTCAAGGGACATGCTGGACGCAAAGATAGGGGCAGTGGATGCAGATGTAACCCTATTGCGCCAAGATCTTAGAAACGCAGTGGCACGGATCACGGAAGCCGAGTCCAGGGTGTCAGTGGTGGAAGAGGATGTAAATGCCCTTAAGAAGAGAATGGCGGCGATGGAGACCGCGCAGCGATCCACTGCGCTCCGGGTGGAGGATGCTGAAGGGCGGGCGCGGCGTAATAACCTCAGTTTTCTTGGATTTCCGGAGAGCTGTGCCAAGGGCAATATGGAACGCTTTCTCACACAGTGGCTGGAGTCATGGATGCCCCCAGGGTCGCTATCTGCCTGTTTTATTATCGAAAGAGCGCACCGCGCCCTGACGCAAAGGCCGCCTGAGGGCGAGCGGCCTAGGGCAGTAATCGCTAGGCTGTTAAATTACCACGACAGGGACGCTATACTGAGGGAAGCCAGAACCAAGGAAACCCTCCTGTATGAAAATCATAAGATCATGATCTTCCCTGATTATACTAGACTCGTGCAGCAGCAGCGCCATTCTTTCGTGGCGGCTAAGGCTAAGTTGAGAGGTCTTAAGCTACAATACTCCCTGTTGTACCCAGCGCGCCTGAGGGTGATATTCCAGTCACGGACACTGTTTTTTGATACCCCGGAAGACCTTTTCAAGTGGACGGATGAAACAGTGCGGGTCAGACCGAATTCTCAGCCAGGACTTCATCCGGGCACCCCTGAGGGTTCACCGCGGGTGCAGAGAGACCAAACGACAAAGAACGGGCGATCCCAGCGCTCCAAATCACGCAGGCGTGTGGCCTCGGTGGATGGCTCACAAGACACTGGTAGAACCGAGGATTCAGAGCAGTCGGGAACGGATCACTGAAGTCTACGGAGCCTTGACTCCACTTTTTGCTAGTAATGCTGTGACTCCTGGCTGAGTGCGCTGAGTCGCTTGAGACCTTGTATTGCTGACTATTTTGCAGCTCTGAGACAGTACTGCTTTGATCTCCTAATTGTGGGAAGAGTTCTGGTGGGGTTGGGGACTTGGGGACTACGAGATAGGGGCTACCACTCTCCTAATTGTGAGTGGGACGTCAAGGGGAGGGGGGTGTGTTTACGTTTTTTTTTTTTTTTTATCTGTTTGGGATGTTGGGATCCATTGGTATGGGTGGGCCCGGGCCCTCGGTTTTGGTCTCGAGACTACCCATGCCGCGACAGGTACTTCATGGTTCATTGAGGTATAGGGTGGGGGGAGGCGGGGAATGGGCGGTCGGGGGTGCGACTGCTGAGTTGGGGAAGGGAACTGTTGCAGATCATGGGACAAGGGGGTGGGTAGTTTTTCTTGGGGTAGTTAGTATAATGCATGTGTGTACCGAGATGATGCTTTGTGTGGTGTGTGGCGGGTGGAGCGGGCCTCAGGGGCTTTTATGGTGGACTCCGATTGACTATGGCTGAATCGACCAATCGTCTCCCTGTAGACTCTATGCGGGTGATTACGTGGAATGTCAGGGGGTTGTTAGACAAGATTAAACGTGGGGCGGTGTTGCGATGGGGGAAAAGAGAAGCGGCAGATGTATTATTGCTTCAAGAAACTCACATGATGGGCACGAAGGCACTGGGTCTACAGAGATTTGGCTATCAGCAGGTTTTCCACGCGGGGTTCTCCAGGGGATCCAGGGGAGTGGCCATACTGATACACCGCAGGGTGGCATATGTGCATGAGAAGCAGTGGGTGGATCCTCAGGGCCGCTACTTGTTTGTTAAGGGCATGGTGGGCACGGAGCCCGTGGTGTTTGGGAGTGTATACGCCCCCCCTCCCCTGCAGTGGGCCCTGGCAGAGCGGCTGTTTGCGGTGTGGGAAGACGTCTCTGGGTCACTGGCAGTGATTGGGGGTGATTGGAATGATGTGATGGACGTGAGTGTGGATCGCCGGAGACGTCGAGAGGTGACCGAGATCACCCCCCCCTCCCTTCCACCCACCAGATTGCATGCAATGAGTGAGGGGCTAGGCTGGGTGGATGCTTGGCGACATATGCACCCTGTAACCCGAGCTTATACGTATGTCTCAGCAGTACATGGCTCGTTCTCGCGGTTGGACTATATGTTTCTGCCTGGAGAATACTTGTGTAGGGTGAAGGGCGCAGACATCCTCCCGAGGGGCCTATCCGACCACTCCCCAGTTTCAGTTACAATAGATCTACTTCAGAAACGGCAGCCGTTTAGATGGAGGATGTCCTCGTGGCATCTCCTGAAACCGGCGTATACTAAGCACTTGCGAGAAACCATAGACCATTATTGGCGGGAGAACCTGGTGGAGGGTGCCGACATAGGTGTGGTGTGGGAGGCTATGAAACCTACCATACGGGGAGTCGATATCGCATGGTGCTCAGCGGCCCGTCGGCAGCGTCGTGAACATACTACAGAGGCGGCTGCCCGAGTGGCGACCCTCGAACAGGAACACAGTGCTGGTGGTGATGGGGTGGGTCTGCGGCTGCTCCTGCAGGCACAGCAATCGTACGCGTCCCTGTTGCTAGATGAAGCCAGGCAGGCGTGGCTAGCCACAAGAAGTAGGGTGTATCAATGGGGGGACAAGTCGTGTTCCATGCTCCATAGATTGTGCCAGCACACCTTCCAGCCCCTCGTACTGCCGGGTCTCATGAACGACAACGGGGAAGTCCTGACCGACCCGAACGACTTGGCGGCAAGCTTCGCCACATACTTTACTGATCAGTATGCCCCGCGCGACCAATTGCCTGAGGGCGACTTGGCCCGCTTCTTCGCAGAGTTCCCGCCGGTGCCAGTGTCGGATGAGACCAGGGAGGCCCTAGATGCACCCCTCACGGCGGAGGAACTGGGAGACGCATCGGGGCAACTCAATGCCGGTAAGGCCCCTGGACCGAATGGCTACCCATGTGAATTTTTAAAAAAATTCCATGTGCAGTTGGGACCTCACTATCGCCGGGCGCTGGAAGCGGCCCGTACTCGGGGTATGCTGCCACCAGACTGGCGCCATGCAGAAATAGTGGTCTTTCAGAAGCCTGGCAGACCCCCAGATAGCCATGATTCGTATAGACCCATCTCCTTAATTAATATTGAGGCTAAGATATTGGCCAAGGCTCTGGCGAACCGTCTGGCTCCACACATCACGGATTTAGTCCATTCGGACCAGGCGGGCTTTATGCCCCACAGGGCAACGCGACATAATATCCGGCGCGCACAGGCGGCGATCGACGCTGTTGGGGCCTTGGGGGACCAGGCGGCGTTGTTGCTGGCCGATATCAACAAGGCCTTCGACTCGGTTGGCTGGTCGTACCTATTTACATTACTATCTTGGCACAACTTGGGCCCGGTCTTCCTGTCCTATATAAAGCTCCTATACACCGATGTTACAGCCTCGGTGCGGGTCGCCGGGGCGGTATCAGAGACATTCCGCATAGGCCGAGGGACCAGGCAGGGCTGCCCACTCTCCCCCTATCTTTTTGCACTGGCCATGGAGCCCCTGGCGGCAAGAGTGCGCCGGGATGCACAGATACGGGGCTTTGTATGGAATGCTACCCTGTCGGATAAGATTGCGCTGTACGCGGATGATGTCCTCTTTTTCCTTACAGATTTGCAACGCTCGGGTCCACGTGTCTTGGAGATCATGCACCAGTTTGGAGAGGCGTCGGGCTTGTATCTCAACCTCCACAAGTCCACCCTGTGGGTGCTATCAGGAGACCCGGTGACAGACCCCTGGGCTTCAGGATTACGAGTGGCCACAAATGGACTGAAATACCTTGGGGTGTTTCTCTCAGACTCGGCTGACACTGCCTGGGACCATAACCTGCAGCCCGTCTGGGACCGAGTTCAGACGGACGTCAAAACTTGGTCTCGAATGCCCCTGACGATCTTTGGCCGTTCTGCCATTTTCAAGATGGTTGCGCTCCCGCGCCTCCTCTACCAGTTACAAAACCATCCGTATCCTATCCCACCTCGGTGGTTTAAACAGGTTAACTCAGTGCTGGGTCGCTTTCTCTGGGCGGGAGGTTCTGCCCGGGTGGCACTGCGCACATGTTTTTTGTCCACCTACTGTGGAGGCCTGGCCACCTCGGATCTGCAGTCGTATTACCAGGCCGCTCATCTCCTTATTCTGAACGAATGGTGGTACGGTGACGGTGGGGATCCGGCCTATGCACTAGAGCGTGCTTTGATGGGCGATAACTCGCTCCATACCATCTTATACTCACCCCGACTGCGTAGCTCGCTGCCGAGGGTTACTAAACTCGTATTTGCTATATGGCGGCAGGCCTTGCGTCGCGTGGGCTGGTGGGGCAGACTAACCGCAGAAACGCCTTTATGGCGGAACGGTATGCTACCTGAACTCTCTAAACTATCAGGCTTCGATGGCTGGGATGCAATAGGTATCTCGCAGTTAGGCCAGGTGATGTCTGGAACGTCGCTCAAATCCTTTCAGACCCTCAGTACCGAATTTGATATGCCCCAATTCCAATTTTTCCGGTACCTGCAATTCCGACATGCACTGACGCCCAGTATTGCCAACCTTGACTCACTCCCTGACTTTAGCCCGATCGAGGCAAAGGTCTTCATGGGTGATCTTGGGGACAAAAAAGTATCGCGCATTTACCAAACAATGGTCACCCACTGCTCCCCTACTCTTCTCTCACTGAAGACGACTTGGGAGGCTGATCTCGGCCCCTTGGACGAGGATGACTGGCGAGAGGCCTTGGAGTCCCCGAGGGGGGCGGCTATCGCAATGCGATTTCGACTCATACAATTCAAGATTCTCCATAGAGCATACTATACCCGAGAGCGTCTGTGGAAGGCGGGCCTGATTGGGTCCCCGGAGTGTCTGCGGTGTGGGGCTGAGGTGGGTACGTTACTTCACACCATGTGGTCGTGCTCTCGGCTGGTTGGCTTCTGGAGGGGTGTTTGGGGATGTCTGTCTGAGGTGCTGGGCTGGACCCTCCCCCGTACTCACCGTCTGGGTCTATTGCACGTTATGGAAGGGGTTGGTGGCAATATCTATAAGCGGCACCTGCTCCTACTGGGGCTAGTGGTAGCTAAAAGAGACCTGGCCCGAGCATGGAAGAATGTGAGGCCCCCCCCCTGACTGCATGGAAGGCTGGTATAGACTTCTGTATGGGCCTGGAGAGACCTATATTTGAGGCACGAGGATGCCCCCGCAAACACTATAAGATATGGAAGAGGTGGGCAGACTATAGAGGTCTGACACTGGACCCCCCAGTGGAGCAAGAAGAAGATCTTTAGCCCCGTACAGGCTGGCAAAGCCCATGTCCACACACACATTACCCACGTCACAAACTTACGTCGATACGGTTAGTGCACACATGCATAGGGTTAGGGTGGGTTCCAGGGTGGGTTCAGGGAGTTGGGTAGGTAGATAGCGGAATAAGATGATGGTGGGGTAACTGTTTTCTGATATCCTTGATTGCATTATCTCCTTGCTTGGACACTCGGTTGACTGCTGAGATTGTATCACAATGTCTGGTGGTGTGGTCCTGATTGTGGGCCGCCACTCTATTTCATATGCTTATCTCCATCAATAAACTGGTTGTGAAAAAAAAAAGGTTGTGTTTAAAAAAAAACATATAAACTTAAAAATCACATATGTACACTAATCTTTCATTCACTTACTTTCCCTTTCAGCCAAATAGTACATCATGAAGGTCATTTTCGTTGGAAAATACTCTGCTGTTCTCTGAAACTTCCATTTCATCAACTTTCTATAAGAAAAGCTCCAAGAACATCTGAAATATGTCTCAATGTTTTAATTTCCTCCTTGTGTTAAGTCATGACTCTTTGCTCATTCCTTCACCTTTCCTTAAGGCCAAATAGTGTCAGATGTATCAGTATGTTTTCAAATTACTCAAAACAAACTCTGAAATTACTGTTTTCCCGACGTTCTGAAAGAAAAGCTTATACAACATTTTCACAATGTTTAAATATTCATATTTCCATCTCTGGATTACTCATGTTCAACATTTCCTATAATACTGATATCACTTACTATGAGATCCACTTACAGTACCTATATGAGAACTTGAATTTTTATATTTTCTTGATCACTTTTACTAACAATATAATTTTAAACAGTAGACTAACTTTTATTAACTGCTCCCGTCTTCATAGGCCAATTACTTTTACTTAAATTTTGGTTCTAAAAACACTAGGTAAGAATTTTTTAAGTCAAAAGGCAAACGTTGTTTGAAAGTCAAATGAGTATCATTACAGTAAGTCCAGCCTTTTTGACATTTTAAATAAGCTGTATAATGCCCTGATGTTGTCGAAGGACCGTCATGATAAATAATAGCTACAGTTGCAAAGGTTCTTCTTGAAATTGATAACTGAGAAGCCACGAAATTTTTAACCTCATGCGCGCTAGCGGAATTCCACTCCTACGCTGAGATTTTTTAAAACGCACGTTACGTGACGAGCTGGGCTCGTCATCAGCGTGCAAGGAGGCTACGCCATGACGAGCCCAGCTCGTCATCAGCGTGGAAGGGGTTAATAGAAGGTGTCAATTTAGTTCCATCAGGTCTACATCGTTGGAACATTAAAATGACATACTGACCATAAGTTTGTATAAATAATGTGGACAGCATTGGACACTTACATTGGGTACACACCATATTATGATCAGCTGCTTTAACTAGATTATTAAAAGAAACTGATTTGCAGTCTGCGAAAGTCAAATATATAAATCTTTCAGTGTCTATTCTAGTACTACTTGATAAACTACAATTGTCGCAGTCATGCTGCAATTGATAAGAAAGGCTAAAAAGATTTTCTACATCTGCTCCTTCATCTTCCAATACACGAAACATATACATTAAAAATTCCTGACAATCCTGCTGAATATTCTTTGAAATTTTATTTTGACTAGAACATATGTCTGAAAGATTTTGAATTTCTGAAACACTTTCTAATTTTTGCAATGTCACTGCTACATTTCTCAAACACAGAATTCAATAAACCGCAGAATCTTTGATCCCGATTTTCAACAATCTGTTCTTGTAAAGTTTGAAGAAAAAAAAACAACATTAACTACTACATTAGCATAGCAGTTGACACCAGAACTGTTTTCAAACTGAAATCCAACAACATCTTCAACAGAATCCTTTCTGCTTACAATTATAGTTTCATCTACTTTTGTCTTTTTGCTACTACCTCACTGCAATTATTCTCATTTCTTCTTTTTCGGCCTACCATACGTTTTTCAAACAGAGGATATTGAGGCAAATGTGGAGCATACTCTCTTCTTAACCTATTGTATTATTTAACACAATCTAGGTCTGCACAAATCTTTGTCTCATCACACTTAAGTACAATCCTGATAAAGTTCTGACTCATGATAATGCCACATATGCCATACCCTCTTTAAACACAGAACTTCCAATGTTCACCAAAGCACTATCTACACTTAAACCTTGAGATTTATGAATTGTCACCGCATATGCCAAACAAACAGGAATCTGTTTTCGGTGAACATATAAGTCTTTTACAAGCAAAAATCTAGCAGAACAACAACTGAGTTGTTGTACTTGCTCAATGCCATCAAATTTCATTTTTAAAAATTCAATTCCATCTTTATTTCTATAATTCACAAAATCAACAACATGACCCATTGCTCCACTTACCAGACCTCTTTCAACATTTAAATTCCTTCTCAAAATGATACGACAATTTAAACACACATTCAGAGTCTTTTCAAAACCAGCAGTTTTAGATATACTCTTCTCTAATGAATCCAATTTTGATTTCAAATTTTCTGACAAAATAATTGTTGCTCCCATATGCTCTATTTTATCTATAGCTTCCAGTTTCACAATCTCTTCATTTTTTAATTTTAACATTTTGTTGTTGAAAATGGAACATTCTTGCAGAGTCGGCATCAAACATATCCCAGATTTGTTCTCAGTAATTTTCTTAAAAATATTCTCTGAAAGAATGTTTTCATTTGGATACAAATTTGAAATTAATCGTGCATGTAAAGCATATTTGAAATATAACCATATATTAACGTTTCCAATGCTTCCTAGAGACTTCCTGGTATCTTCATGTGTGAGCATTTTAAACACTGGTTGTCCTTTCACTGGAGTCAACTGCAGTAGATCTCCAAAAACAATAATGTGTTTCCCTCCAAATAACACATCATACTCTGTTCTAAGAATTTCTTGCATTCTCAAATGCACAAAAGCAAGCATTAGATTTGAGACCATGCTTACTTCATCAATGATAAGAAGTTTCATTTTCTTCAGGACTCTGGAAACTTCAGAACACGCATCTCCAGATAGCTTGTTGTATTGCAATTTATTATCATGCTCAACTGGTAGCATCAGTAAACGATGTAGAGTAATCCCTTTAATATTATGTGCTGCCAGCCCAGTTGGAGCGATTACAACACAAGACAGCGGTGATTCAGTCCTTTTCTGCAGATAAGTTGCAATTTCTTTAATCAGAAAACTTTTTCCAGTTCCCGCTTCTCCACTCACGTACAGTCGGAAAGGCTTAAATGATGTACATCAGCTCTCTTTTTTCTCATGACTGAATCCATGTTCAATCTGTTCTGTGACTTCGTCATATATCTGTTTCTGCTCAACGTTTAGTTGTTTCACCAAATCTTCTAAGTTAACTACATCCTCTTGAGCTTGTTCCATAGCTCTTTCCACCTCATCCATGGCAGTGGCAGCTTCATTTTGGATAATTGGTCCTCCTAGTGGATCCTGACTCAATGAAGTAAAACTCTGACTGTCTTGAGAACTGTCTCTAGCAATCTCTGCAGCAATTGTGGCTGCTTGCTCTATTTCTTTGTTCAACATTTGCAGATAATTTGGAAAAACAGGACATTCTATGGTATCCTTGGTTGCATTAAAAGAATGTTCGTAACAGAGAAAATCTCCAAGTAGTTCCTCTTCTGTACGCCATGGCTTAAATAGTTGCAAAATAGCTAAATAGTAAAATTCCCTTTTGTCTGGAGATTCGCAACTCAGTTTTCGATGATTAATCAAATGGCCTTTTCTCTGCTTCACTAGACATCCTTCACACCCAATGACAGCATATTTTCCATTATTGATATCTTCTGTGATGTTCCTCTTATAACTATAGTTTTGCAGAACTTCATACAAACAAGTGTTCTCAAGATGACTACTTCTATTTGGATAGTATGTATCCAACATGTTTGTCTTCAAAATATCTGTACTGTTTGGTTCTTTCTCTGCCAAATACTCAATTTCTTGTACAGATTTCAAAACTCGGTTTTGTGTTGCAGCAAGACCTAGACTCACCCAAATGATTGTTCTAGATTTGGCATAGAGACTTGCTGATGATAACCGATCAGAACATTCATATGCTCCAATTTCTCGATGCCACAACATCTTCAGACTGAAACTGTATAATTTTTTACTTATACTCTTTTCATGTGAAATGTCCTCCCACATTTCCTTCAGTTCTGTCTTTTCTTTTTTGTGATGTAAGACGTCACATATCGAGCCACAGCAATAGAGTTGTCAGCAATGAACTGAATATCCATGTTAGCATTCCACATGGACAAAATCACTGGGTTGTAGACGTTGATGTCTTTGTTTCTTTTTCAATTGTATGTATTTTTTTGTGATTTCCTCGTCACAGTATGTCGCAGAGAAGACATCAAATATTTACTCGTCCTTGAGAAATCACTGGTCGTGGAAACCCGAAATGACATTTTGTGTAGGACTTGTCCTTGTTTCTGAATTTTCGACGACAGTTCTTTCCACAACGATGGGATTGAAAGCGTAAAACTTTTTGCCTTGAACTGTTTTCTTCGGTAGTTTTCGGAACAGCACATGTTGAATATTCTTCAATGAAACTCATCACTGTGTCATCCGAATCAGTCCAAATTTGGGTGCATCTTTAATCCATAACAACATATGTATGTGAGGAGCACCTCTCGCTTGATACTCCTTTCTCCAAAAGAAATCCAAAACCTCTCCAAGGGGAGGAATTTTTTTGTTGGTAATAAAAGACATCATAGCTTCAAATCTATGATTAAAATATCTGCATACATTCACTGGATCCAAAGAACACAGTTCTCCAGGTTCTATATTTTGTATGCTTCCATTTGCCTCTTGTAGAAATTGAAGTAAGTCGTCCCATGCATACTCAGCACAGCTAAGAGTGAGGAACCATGTAGGAGTTCCTAAGTTTCTTAGCATACATTTCAATTCCCCATGACAACGGAACCAATACTCGTTTGTACCACGCTGACATGCCATGAGATTGATTAGCTGAGATTCCAAAATACTATCTTGCAGATTGACTTTCTCCATAAAGTCCCTCGGCGAAATATTTTGCAGATGTGCTCAACTTTTCAGTGTATGGTTCACTGCATAAGAAAGCCCAGACAAGTCACTTTCATACAGTAGATGAAACAAATACGGAATGCATTGATGAAACCTTGGATCTTCAGCATATAATCTTAAACTTCGGTATTCAGCTGCAGGAATTTGAACTGGTCGATCGGCATATCGTCCACCTCGACCTGTTGGAAATAACTGTGGAAAACAACAAGCTTCCAAACTTTCTTCCCATACACTAATGGGACTTCCTTTTGCTGCTTTCATTTGAAACAAGTCAATTGCATTCCCCATTACTTCTTTGGAATGCAAAGGATGAACAGTATAATGTTCATATATTTCTTCACTTCTAGACACATCAACTTTTTCAATTTGGCCTGCTGAATATTCACTGTCTTCTTTTGCAGCTGTTTCCTCTGCTCCAACACATACATGTTTGTAGTACTCATTGTTTTTGACCGAATACAACGCTGCCTTTTTGACTTTCCTAACATCCACTAAATCTTGCCAGATTTTCTTACTCTTTGTCGGAACCCCATTAAATAGAATAACCAGAGGTTCCTTTTCCACTTTTTTTACACCAATTGTATCAATATTTTTCTTGAAATCTATAGGCAAATAAACAACTCTTCCCTTTAATCCTCTCTGTAAATCTGAAGGAGGCAATTTCCCTATCTTAGGCTCCATGCGAACAATAGCCTGAAAAGGATGGACACATTGAATAAAAATAGATTCATAGGTATTTAAATCCATCAATTCAGAAGGAATGTCTATCAACTCAAGATCATTATGAACACGTCTAGCAGGCATTCTGTTTTCATTTAATTTTTTAAAACAATAATTACAAATACGCTGATCAGAACTCAAATCAAAAGCATTCTCCACCAACAAATAAGTTGCAAAATCCTTCCATTCACTATTTTTTTCCATTTCACTTTTTGCATATAAATCAACTAACCTAGTCTAAATCTTATAATGAGTCCGTCGACAACACACACAAGTAAAATTAGGCTTTTCACTTGATTTCACCTTAAACTTGATAATTTCCTGGTCAAACTTTTCTGTACTTGAAATCTGTACATTGCCTTCCACATTACCTTCTATTACTGTATCAATTTCTACACTGTCCTCTTTCTCACCAAAATAACAATACTCAATTTCTTCACAAATGTTCTTCACATCTAATTCAGATCCATGCAAAAGAGCACTGTTTAACTGTTTAAGCTTAAGTGCTGGACTTTTTGCATAATACAACCTTCTCACTAATTTCCTCATTTTATTATTATGCACTGCTAACATCCTAAAATGATGAAAAACACTCTGACATACTTTTCTAGAAAGACAAGCCAGTGAATGCCCATGCAAACCTGTGTTTTTTCTCACTCTGCAAGGATCTAAGTCTTGCAACATCTTCATTTTCTGTTTTCGACTTTTCTTACTATGTGTACGTAAGAAATGACAAAGCAAATCGATTGAATCCTGTCGCACACTACAAATACTACTACACTTCCAAGTGTAGACTGGACCCTCAGTACGTCTCCCTAAAACTTCATCAGCTAACACCTCTTCTGCATCTCTAGACACAAGTTTCTCTTTTTCCGTCGGACGCCGTCTTTCACCTCATATGCTCGACCACTGGTGTCAACTGCATGCACCAAACCATTCTCCTGGAAGTAACTCTCCTCATTAAAAAATGGCTCAGAACTTGAACTATGCATCCATTCTTTTCCATCTACTGTTCGATTTGAAAACATCAATTGCCTTGTTAAGTATCCTAATTCTATTGATTGCTAAAATAAATATTTTTTTCTTAACTTCAAAAGCCTGATCAACAATCTTCTCTACACTTTTCTTTTTCTTGTAAAAAGCAGCTCTCTGTTTACCTTTCTTAACATTTTTTAACAAATTTAAAACTACCCTATTGCGAAACATTCGTCTAGGAATGTCCCTAAATTGGTTTAACCTTCTATTGCTATCCATACTCTTCTCTCCTGCTCCAATGGAGATATTTTTTGAGGGCCTCTCCTTCCTTTTCAAATTTGCTCTCTCCTTCCGGATCTTCACATTACCGTTAAAATTTGTTTTTGTTTTACATATGTTGCGAAAAAAAGACTTAGTTGTCTTACCAGGACCTTTTTGGGTGTTTTTTGAAGTACTTGTTGTAGAGGATTCCTTTACTTTCATTGCTAATTTTGTTATTTTCTGTATGGTATTTTTTCTTCTCCTCTGCCTTGACGGCATTTTTGCTTACTTTTTAAATGTTGATTTCAATCTGTGGTAAAGAAAAAAATAACGCATTATAGACCACTATTAGCAAACAACAAAGCAATCGCAATAAGCAAACGATATAAACACTAATTTGCAACATATCTAAGTTTATACCACAGCAACTATATAACTAGGAGTAAGACAAAGAAAAACAGCTAGAGGGAGTAACACAAAAACACAGAGAGACTCAGACAAAGAAACAGGTAGAGGGAGTAAACCATACAAAAGGACTAAGACAAAGAGAGTGTATAATATGTTGAAATACAGAAAAAGGATGTAATAGGGAAAGGGAGTAAGTCAAAAAAGGGAGTAAACCAGAAATAGGATGTAACAGGGTATAAAACAGAGAAAGGGTGTAACAGGAACTAACACAGAGAGAGGGTGTTAGATGTTAGAAGAGAAAAGGTTGTAAAAGAGACTAAAACAGAAAGAGCCTGTAAAGGAAGAGACAGAGAGTACGTTTCAGAGAGGGTGTATGAGGAAGTAAATCAGAGACAGGATGTTACAAGAAATAGGAGAGACAGAGGGTGTAACAGGAAGAGAGAAAAAAAGTCAGAAACAGAAAGAGAGACGGTATAAAACAGACAAAAGGTGTAATAGAGAGTAACTCAAGGCTAGAATATTACAAAGAAAAAGGTTGATTAGATAGTATCTACATGATTCAAGAAATATATTAACACATTTCACAATCATGTCATCTATGTTTCCTCAGATTACTCATATTTTTGGAAAATGCTTGGTTAAAACATTTTGCTGCATAGAGAAATTATCTTTTTAGAAACACAGCGCAGGACCTATGTACAAGCATTCAATTTCACTACTGAAACCTCACTGTTTCACAAAATACAAATCCCCTATCTTGCAAATGTTCATAGCAAGCATTATCAAAAAGCAAGACACAAACCAACAGCAAAGAAACTCACGGCCTTATTTATGAAGGCCTTGCGCTACAGGTGGGTCACCTTTTTCCCATGTTAAAAGTGATGCACCGGCGCCACAAGGCAATCATAAATAAGACCCAAATGTAAATACCATTGATTTGCCACCAAAATCGTTTTTTGAATAACATTTTAGAAACACAGCGCAGGACCTATGTACAACCATGCAATTTCACTACTGGAACCTCACTGTTTCACAAAATACAAATCCCCTATCTAGCAAATGTTCAAGCAAGCATTATCAAAAAGCAAGACACAAACCAACAGCAAAGAAACTCAGGGCCTTATTTATGAAGGCCTTGCGCCAACAGTGCGTCACTTTTTTCCCATGTTAAAAGTGACGCACCGGTGCCACAAGGCAATCATAAATAAGACCCAAATGTAAATACCATTGATTTGCCACCAAAATCGTTTTTTGAATAACATTTTACAAACCCAGCACAGGACCTATATACAAGCATTCACTTTCACTACTGAACCCTCACTGTTTCACAAAATACAAATCCCCTATCTTGCAAATGTTCATAGCAAGCATTATCAAAAAGCAAGACAGAAACCAACAGCAAAGAAACTCAGGGCCTTATTTATGAAGGCCTTGCGCCACCGGTGCATCGCTTTTTTCCCATGTTAAAAGTGACGCACCGGCACCCCAAGGCAATCATAAATAAGGCCCAAATGTAAATACCATTGATTTGCCCCCAAAATCATTTTTTGAATAACATTTTAGAAACACAGCACAGGACCTATGTACAAGCATTCAATTTCACTACTGAAACCTCACTGTTTCACAAAATACAAATCCCCTATCTTGCAAATGTTCATAGCAAGCATTATCAAAAAGCAAGACACAAACCAACAGCAAAGAAACTCAGGGCCTTATTTATGGAGGCCTTGCGCCACCGGTGCGTCACTTTTGTCCCATGTTAAAAGTGACGCTCCAGCGCCACAAGGCAATCATAAATAAGACCCAAATGTAAATACCATTGATTTGCCCCCAAAATCATTTTTTGAATAACATTTTAGAAACACAGCGCAGGACCTATGTACAAGCATTCAATTTCACTACTGAAACCTCACTGTTTCACAAAATACAAATCCCCTATCTTGCAAATATTCATAGCAAGCATTATCAAAAAGCAAGATAGAAACCAACAGCAAAGAAACTCAGGGCCTTATTTATGAAGGCCTTGCGCCACCAGTGCGTCACTTTTTTCCCATGTTAAAAGTGATGCACTGGCGCCACAAAGCAATCATAAATAAGGCCCAAATGTAAATACCATTGATTTGCCTCCAAAATCGTTTTTTGAATAACATTTTATAAACACAGCGCAGGACCTATGTACAAGCATTCAATTTCACTACTGAAATCTCACTGTTTCACAAAATACATATCCTCTATCTTGCAAATGTTCATACCAAGCATTATCAAAAAGCAAGACAGAAATCAATAGCAAAGAAACTCAGGACTTTATTTATGAAGGCCTTGCGCCACCGGTGCGTCACTTTTTTCCCATGTTAAAAGTGACGCACCAGCACCACAAGGCAATCATAAATAACACCCAAATGTAAATACCATTGATTTGCCCCCAAAATCGTTTTGGGAATAACATTTAAGAAACACAACACAGGACCTATGTACAAGCATTCAATTTCACTACTAAAACCTCACTGTTTCACAAAATACAAATCCCCTATCTTGCAAATGTTCATAGCAAGCATTTCCAAAAAAATGCCACAAACCAATAAGAAAGAATCTCAATCTGCATCCAAATCTGAGGTAATGCAAGTGACATCATTCTAAAAGGTTCAAATAAATTTATTTAATGAGGCAAACACCATTAATTTCTTCTAAAAAATATAAGCCATCCATTTACCCCAAATCGTTTTTAAAATAACTTTTTACAAACACAGCACAAGTCCTTTGTACAAGCATTGAATTTTACTACTGAAACTTCACTATCTGCTTCCAAATCTTCTCCATAGAGCAAACAAGTCTCTATCTAAATTAAATGAATCATTACTTACCTTTACAAATGCTTTGGGAGATTGAGAACAGTGTCAGACACACACACAAATTTTTCTTTAGCAGAGCAAAAGGTGTGCACTCAATACACTGAAACCAAGACTGGCAGAGAAAACCTCTAATTCTACACACATATGCCTCATTTCAACCAATCAAAACTCTTCCCTCACTTTTTTAAAACCAGCACCCTTCCCCCTCTCAGACCTTTCTATCTGTTACCATAGCAACTCCCTCCTAACTGAACTCTCAGGTTCAAAAGTTTATTCTACAATGTTGCCAATTAATTCAGCAAGGATGTTTGACCTCTCAATACACCAGCTTATCCAGGGCATTATTGCTTTTAGTGACTGTTTCTTAACCATTCAAATTGCTTCTTTCACACAACACAACCATGCAACCTAACTTTCAGTTTTCAACTATCTGAATCCACCAATCATTGCTTGTGATTCAAGAGCAGGGAAACTCCACAATTATTTTTTTGTAAACTCCTACTGTTCCAACTGCCATTTCATTCCCACAGTTCATCTGACTGCACCAGAATCTTCTCTCATCATGTATTCTGTGTGGATTATTGGACATAGCTACATCTACTGGGCTCAAAGGTATGCAGCTAGCAGACATTTTCACAACCTTGATTTATCAAATGTGGAAATCAAGTGGATTGGCCAGAGAGGATTGAGATGTCACCAATTGATACCATTGGTGAAAACCTTGTTGCATCTGCCAAACCCTGACCTCTTAATACTGCACTGTGGTGGAAATGACTTGGGCACTATGACTGGGGTTGGTCTGGAAATGCTTTTAAAGGACACCTTCGATCAATTGATGACACTTTTTCCACAAACTGCCTTGGTATATTGCAATATATGCCAAAGACAGAAATGGAACTGGTGCAACCAATTTTGTCCACAATTTGAGAAAGCACGTGAAAATGTGAATAAATCTGTTTCTGCTTACATGAGAGACTGTGGAATGAGTTCAATATACAATAATAACTTGCGTTACAACATGGAAGACATCTACAGAGGAGATGGTGTGCACTTCTCAGATGAGGGGAATAGAATATTCCTCCTGAATTTAAGACTGTGCATTGGAACTTACTTGTCGGTACCTAAATCAGCCACAGAATACAAAAGCTCTTTTCAGGGCTTCCCTACCTCTAATCACTCCAAATGATTATCTTTTTCTAACTTTTTTCACTATTTTCCCCCATGGTACGATCCCCTGTACGCTCCCCGGTGCGCGTACCGGGCGCTCACCCATGAAAAAAAAAAATGTTTATTGGCCTATATGAGCCTCCTAAGCCCCCCTCAGAAAACCTAGGGGGTCAGGGGCTGTCTACCGTACCCCCTTCTACCCATTCCCAACGTTGTTTGTCCTCCATCTTGTGTCTCGATTGTACCGAAACACAAAATGGCGGACTCCTGTAACGCTGCCGTGCGCGTACCGGGGCGCGCACCGGTAAGCGCTCCCTAAAAAAAGGTGGGAAAGTAATTTACAGAAAAACCACTGGAGACACTTTCACCAAATATAGAATAGGCCCTACTACATAGCAGTCCCTACCATTTACCGAAATTTGGTGGAATTCCATTGAGACATTTAGGCTGTAGGCCTGTCTAAATATCCTGAGGTAAATTACATGACAAAAACACATATGAAGTGTTAGAATTTACAACCAATTAAAAAGTTACTTTAATTTTCTACTATTATTTCCTGACATGTGATTGGTTATGTACATGAATATATATAAAAAATGAAAGGGAAACACAGCCATTTGACTACTACTTCCTGAAGTACATTTGAAAAGGAATTACACTGAGAACTTCAACTGCTTTCTCAAAGGTAAGTTGTTATTTTGGAAAGTGAAGTATGTTGTGCACTTTAAGTTAATTTGAGAAAAAAATATTCTGATAGTTATATACTATCCCTCTGTAATAGTTATTGATTGAGATAGGCTTCTCTGTTATAGTTATGGATTGAGTTAGGCTTCTCTTGTATAATTATAAATTTACATGGGCTTTATCACATACACTTTTTTATATTTCTAATTCCAGCCTGATACCATACACTGCCCAAAGATAACTTCACTGTTAAAAAATCAAAACTACCTGTCTGAACTTAAACCCAACAGTGCCCTATCTCTACTGATATATTTATTTTTTATGCAATTTACAGCAACAAAATGGAAGGAGAACAGAATATTTCTTTCGACATTGTTTTGGACAACAACCCTGAAGAAAAAATTGCTGAGAATGATAACTTTGATTTTATGGATGAGTCTCTGGACCATCAATTAGTTCAGTGTGTGGAATCAATAGAATCACAGAATGACAATGAGGACATTCCAGACAATATATTGTTATAAGTTTTACTAAATTTTAAAAAAGAATCAGAAAAATAAATGTATATTTAATAATCAAAAATTGTTCGAGACATTATTCATTTTTATATGTAATTCATCAAGTAGTTCCAAAATGTTTATAATATAAAGTGAGACTTATAGTATACTAAGCAATTTTTTTGTGTTACATAGTAAGTTTGCTCATAGTTACTTCCTTTCTCCCACAATATTATCTCCAATGTGTATTTAACATCTCTTTATCATCTCCTGCCTCCATGTTCTTTCTGCTTTCCTGACAGACTATGGTATGAATTCCATATACCACAATAACTTCTGTAACAACATGCAAGATATCTACAAAGGAGACGGTGTATATTAAATTTGAGACTCTGCATTGGTACCTACCTGTTGGTACTTAATAAAAAAAAAGAAAAACAACAAAAAGAACAATTAATAAACATACAATTTTTGAAAAGTCTATCATTCTTTTTTCCCCATGGTATGTTCCCAGGTGAACTCCCCGGTGCGCGTACCGGGCGCTCCCCCTGCGCAAAACGAAAAAAAACAAATTTTGTTTTTGCCCTGCGAGGCCCTTTTATAGCCCCCACATCAAACCTAGGGGGTCAGGGGGGTCTACCCTGCCCCTTTGGTTAATTCCCCCTTTGTTTTGGCCACCTCTTGTGTCTCGATCCTACCGAGACACAAGATGGCGGCTGCTCCAGACTGTTTCAAATGTTTACAGACACCCGAGAGCCAATCACCTTTCTGCACGCAAGTCGCGTAGCGCGCCCGGTACGCGCCCCGGTGCGCGTACCGGAGCGCTGCCATAGATATATATATATTTTTTAACCTAAATTACTCAAAAAACACTGGAGCACATATCTTGAGACATAGCAAAGGCACATCGGGCTACCAGTCCCTACAATTTTGCCAAGTTTGGTGGAAATCCATTCAGCTGTTCGAACTAAAAGTGAGTTTGACCGCCCTATGGAAATTAACATGGGGAAAACACGTTTTGGGACCCCCCTTTTATTTCGGCCCCTGCTTGACGAATCCCCCCCAAACTTTCAGGGAAGGACCGGAGCTCGACGAGGCAAATTTGAGGAAATCTTCAGGCAGATTCGTCAACTGGCGCAGAAGTTATTCAAAATAGAATTTTGAGATTTTGCATTGAAAAAAATCCTAACTATAACTACCTACTGGCGACCGCCAGTAGGTAATAAACATACACTTACATATATATATATATATATATATATATGTGTATGTTATATAACCATATATTTATATACAGTATTAAATATGTATTTTTAAATTTATATTATGTTATCAATAAAAATATGCAAGATTTACTATTTTAAACTATATACATATATAATATATATATTAAAAACAGTGTTTTTGTATTTGTGTTAACAATATTAAAAAATATTTCTGTACCTATTTCTGTACCTATCATTTAAGTATTGGGACCGAATATTTTTGTAATCAATATTTTTGACAAGATTTTTTGCATCATAATATTGTTGTTTTAGATATTATGTTGGTGATCCGTTGAGCTACTACCTTATTCTGTCTGTCAATGATGCTAATTGCATTAGTGAGGGTGGTAATGAGGTGTGAGGTCGCCTAAAATCCTGCCAGCAGTAGTTTGCTACAACCATCAAGATTGGCTTTTAACCTGTTTCAGATTGCACTTGCGTCTGAAATCCATGCTAACTACCTGTGGTGAATATGCTATTGGTTTTTAAACCTAACAAGCCCCAATTCGCAATATTATGTAGTTTTAGTCCAGTGGTGGGGCTCAGTTTAGGTATAATCATCAGTCATGTGGGAGGATATATGTTAATGAACAGAATACAACGCTAGTTGGTCATAAATTTCCGTGCAGTTATAGTTAAGAATATTTGCATTTGGAATTTTAAGACAAGACAGGAGGCTAGCATTATGCATACATTTTATTCACTAACCTCTGAGCAGTACTTTAAAAGCTTCCAACATAAATGTATGAAGTCACAAACCATTGGAACATTCAACATAACATAAGCCCTCAACCTTCTAGACTCTTCCTCCTTGGTTTGCGGCTTCGAGCAGATAAGTACACATTTATTTATTTTAGAGATATTTTTACATTAAGGTATTAATATTTTAATTTGTGAGGAAATTGAGTAGATATAAGAATTGGAAGTAGGAGTTAATAGTTTTAGCTTGAATTTAAGGCTAGTTGTATTGTTTGTTTTAACCCAATTCACTGGTAATTTTTAAGTTTAGGTATATATTTGATAAGAATAGAGATATTGTGGTTGAAAGCAAGAATTTTTGCAGCATCAAGTAAACAATGTTTGTTTTGGGTTAGAATGTTTATTTGGAAAGATTTATGAAGTAATTTAAAAAAACAAAACAAGGAAGAAATCTCTTACCGTTATTGTTTAAACAGGAGAGATACTGACACGTGTGAGCTCGAGGTGCTCAAATCAATCACTCGCGTGGGTGAGTGCGTAGATGCGCGTCTTGCACTCATTCACAAAAGTGGCACAGAAGGGCTTTTATGAAAGGAATTAGAGCATGTATGGACAATGCGAGTCCAGATGCATCTATTTCTACAGTAAAAGGAGCCTAAAATGTATTATTGATGACATCTTCAGTTAGCAACGAGAGGTTGCTAAGAAACAAAACTACGATCGGCGAAAGGATGTCAGTTGCCTAAAGACAATTGTCATTCAGAGGGATACATGGAGATCAAAATGATTAATTAAATATAATGAGAAAGTAATTAAATAATAATACATTTGAGAGAGGTTTAATGCAAAGGGGCGAGAAGGATAGATAAAAAAAAATATATCCAATAGATAGAGATTACTGAGTATGATTTGAAAGGAAATTAGAATGAGTGAGGGAGATGATATAAGTGCTATGGATGTACAGAAAGAAATTATAAGGAGGTTAATAGAAAAGGAAATAGGAAATAAAGTTAAATAAACTGTAGCAATGTTGGCAAAAGAAGGGATAAGGAAAGCTGATAATGTGCTATGTAATTCGACCCATATAAAATGTCTTCCTCCCCACCAGGTGGATTGGACTGATCATGCTATCATTGAATTTTACACCCGCTCCAACGATAAGGTAAAAGGTATCCAGAGGACTATGGCAGATGTCAGAAGACCCTGGAATAAATTAACCCCAGAAGCCTTCAGGGGGAAATATCTAGAACCCAATTGGGTTGAATGTGGGGACAATGTCACCTCTGCATTAACAAAATTCAATGAAGCTATTATTATAACTATTGATCAGGTTGTTCCTTTGAGGACTTACAAAGTGCGGCCGGCCCTTAAACAAGAAGTGTGGTATACAGACGATCTTAGACAGTTAAAACTCATTACGAGAAAGTTAGAGAAACGTTGGAGAGCTACACACAAAGTAGAAGACAAAGAAAATCACAAAACTTCCTTAAAATGTTACCACAAAGCTATTCGGGCTGCGCGGAAACATCATATCGCAGCCCAATTATCAGCAGCCGGTAATAACTCCAAAGTTCTCTACCAAATTCTTCAAACATTTACCAAGCCCTTAGCCTGCGAATTGGATGGGACTGAGTCCCAGGAACTGTGTAATAACATTTCACAGTTCTTTGTCAAAAAAATTGATGGCATTTATGCTAAGATTCTAGCCTCAAAATCCACTGTTGACAATATGGGCTCTGTTGAGGGCATGTCTCAGCCTATCTCCAGCTCAGCAGAAAATAAGGTAAATAAGGTAAATGAACTTGCAGAATTCCCACCGGTATCAATGGAGGAGTTAACCATCCTAATCACTCAGACAAAGAGTGGCTGTCCGTCTGACATCATCCCAGCACGGGTGATGGCACTTTTGAGTGATGAGCTGGGGACTGGAATTCGGCAGGTGATCAATCTTTCTCTGAACACAGGGGAAGTTCCCCTTGATTGGAAGCGTGCTTTGGTCAGACCTCTACGAAAGAACAACTCTATTCCGTGGTCAGACCTAACAAACCTGAGACCCATCTCCCTTCACCCTTTCTTAGGGAAGCTCACTGAGAAATCTGTCAACCAACACTTATCTAAATACATCGAAAGTGTAGGGGGGCTCGATCCATCCCAGTCGGGGTTTAGACCCCGGCACAGCACTGAGACCGCCTTGCTGTCCGTCGCTGACGATCTTCGTATGCTTCAGGATAGGGGTTTTTCCGTTGTCCTGTCCTGGTGCTTTTAGATTTGTCAGCGGCGTTTGACACGGTGTCACATGACATCATGACCTCCAGACTCACTGACATCGGTCTGGGTGGCAAGGCCCTGGCCTGGCTAAGGAGCTTTTTCACCAATCGCACTCAGAGAGTCATACTGGGTCCTTACCAGTCAGAGGAGGTTGAGATCTCAAAGGGGGTGCCACAGGGCTCGTGTCTGAGCCCAACGCTTTTTAACATCTATGTGGCACCCCTAGCGAACATCATGAGATCGCATGGGTTTATTCCTGTATCGTATGCAGACGATACCCAACTCCTCTTCCCGTTCAAAATCATGACTCCTGAGGTGCGTAACTCCTTTGCACAGGGAATGAAAGAGGTGGCATATTGGATGGCAGCTAATTTCCTTCAGTGCAACGTCTCTAAGACTGAGGTGATGCTTTTTGGGGAAGCCAAACGGCTATGGACTCCTGACTGGTGGCCTCAAGATCTCGGCCCAGTCCCTACTCCCAAAGTGGTAGTGAAAGATCTAGGAGTTAAGTTGGATCAGGAGCTTGCCCTTAAACATCACGCTAATCAAGTAGTAAGCTCCTGTTTCCATGTCATTGGCCTTCTACGACGGGTATTTCCCCTCTTACCTGATTCCACCAGGAAAACACTAATTCAGTCGCTCGTGCTGAGCAGACTGGATTACTGTAATGGTCTGCTGCTAGCCGCCAATGAGGGGGTTATTGCCAGATTACAGGTCGTGCAGAATACTGCTGCACGACTTGTCTGTAATGCCCCAGCCCGCACTCCCTCAATCCCATTACTAAGTAAACTTCATTGGCTCACTGTGAAACAGAGGGTGTCGTTTAAAATATGCTGCACCATTCACAAATGCCTTACTGGTAAAGGCCCTGACTACCTAACCAGGAGGTTCATTCCTTATGCCCCTTCAAGGTCTTTGAGATCAGGGGACCAAGAACTGCTTTGTGTCCCTAGGTTCTGGAAATCCCGATAAGGGGGTAGGGCCTTGTCAGTTGCTGGTCCAAAGCTCTGGAATAATCCCCCTCATGACATCAGAACCTGTAAGGAACATTTTCCTTTTAGGAAAAAATTAAAAACTTTCCTGTTCAATAATTAATCCTGATAGGGAATCTGTTATACATTGGATAGGGTCTCTGCTCATTGATGTTACCAAAGGCGCGGAGATACTCCTCAGGGAGTCGAGTTCCTAGCGTGGTATAAGTCAGTAAATAAATAAATAAATAAATAAATGTTAGGAAGAGGAATTTTAGACATTATCAGAGGAGGACGATACACAGAACAGGGGACCTGGAGGAAAATATTTCCAGTAAGGAGAATAAGAAAGTAAGTAAAAAACAAAGGAATACGTTTGTCAGGTGCCCAGAGTGGCACAAATGAAAGGCAGATTGACCCTTTGAATGAAAGAAATGGACAACCATCATGGCCGACAGATATTGAAAGTGAGAGTTTTGATGAGTATATTTTAGGTCTTGATTATAATGAGGAATAGGATGAGTTTTCTGAATATGCTAATTCAAGTACTCAGTCAAAAAAAGAAATGAAATATCCTTTTGGGCAGTCACTTTTTGATCCAGCATTGATTAGGCACCGAGAAGTTCAGAATGGTGGCCAATGGAACATGTTTCAGATTATATTAAAATCTGGATAGGAAAGCCATTAAAAAGAAATTAGTGTAATCTCATGAAAACAGAATTCTTGCGTCCGGTAATTGATATTAAGGTGACCATAACTCCTAATCGAGAACCAGACTTAATACTTTATCTATTTAAGTTGGGTCGTGACCTGAGGAAAGGGTTAGAAAGATCACTTAAACAATGCGAGGATAAGGTTTCGGATATACTATGTCCAGTGGCAAGTATTTTTGACATGGTGGATGAGTCACACCTAAATGAAACTGAAATTGATCTAAATCTGTTAAGAGGTTGCAATCAATGGGCTGTGTACTTTATTGGTAATGGAAATGCTGATTTAATCGCAGAAAGGAGTAAGGCAGTCTTGGTCAGAATTTTCCCCAAGTTGGTTGATTTTGCGAAGAAAGAGAGCAGTGAGGAGTCAAAAGGACTCATATTCGGGGATGGACTAGTAAAATCTTTAGGAAAGCATGTTCAAACCTTTACTTCTCTAGATGAAGCGCATGCATCCATGAGAAGAGTTTTGGAAGTGGAAGTTTGTATGGCAGGGCGGGAAGGCAGGGTCAGACATTCGGCCATCCATATTCCAGAGGCCCATAGTATCAAGGAGGAAGAAGTTTGAAAGGAAGGAGTGGTTTCAGAGTAAACCCATATTGAAGTTTATTCTATCCTCAATGAGGACGTGGATGAAGGAGCAGATCAAGTCATGGGAGAGCAGGTTTTCAGACAGGAGGACAAACAGGTCGATGTGAGTATGAAAAACACTTTTGGTTTCATCCTGAGAAACACAGGAGGGATGCTGAAGTTGTTTCAGGAGAATTGGAAGGAGATAATAGGAGATTGCTGGGTGTTAGAAACCGTGAAAGGTTTCATGATAGATTTTTTAACTACATCAAAACAAGAGAGGGAACCAATAGAAATATTTTTTCAAACAGAGGTTCAAAATATTATAGAAAAGGAGGTACACGATATGTTGGGAAAACAGGCAATAATAAGAGTGTCAGAGGAGAGAAATGGTTTGTAAGTTCTCTTTTTGTTGGGAAAAAAAGGACAAAGGATGGAGACCCGTCATAAATATGAGGGAGTTAAATCAATATGTGGTTTACAAACATTTCAAGATGGAGTGTATCCATCTGTTAAGAGATATCTTGATGGACAACATTTGGATGGTGAAAATAAATTTAAAGGATGCGTATTTTTGTATACTGATTGCACAGGAGAGTCAAAAATACCTTCCAGTCAGGTGGAAGGGTCAACCTTTTCAATTTGTTTGTCTCCCCATGGGATTATCTTCAATCCCATGGTGTTTTTTAAAGGTAATGAGACCAATCATAGGTTTCTTGTGCGAAAGTGGAGTTCAATTGTTAATTTATTTAGACGACATAGTTATAATGAATAGGGAGGTACTGACTTTATTGGAGCACAACATCTTGGTGCCGAAACTGTTGACAGATTTAGGATTTGTGTTAAATTTAGATAAATCTATTTTGGAACCAGCACAGAGGATGAAGTTTGTAGGAATTGTGGTGGACACAATAAAGAAACAGTTGGAGTTATCAGAGAAGAAAATTATCTTACTAAGAAGAGAGTTTAAATATTTGTTAAGAAAACAGGTGGGAAGCTTAAGACAGTTAGTGAGAGTGATAGGTCTTTTATCATCCTCGATTCAGACAATATTTTCAGGCCTGTTACATTTCAGGGCGTTGCATAGAGTTAAAGGTATGAGTTTAAACAAAGGACTATGGTATGGAGACAAAGTAAGATTGGATGTAGAAGTGAAGGAAGAATTGAATTGGTGGCTGTAAAATTTGCAGACATGGAATGGCTGAGCAACTTTTGGGGCGAGTCCAGATTATGTTTTAGAGACAGATGCAAGCAGTTTAGGATGGGGTGCGAGATTAGAAACTCAGAAAACAGGAGGGCAATTAAATTTGAAAGCGAGAAAAGATCATATAAATTGTTTGGAACTGAAAGTAGAGGTTTTGGCAGGTCGCAGTTTCAGGGAGAAAATTCGGAGAAGAACAGTTTTATTGAAGATGGACAATATTTCAGCAGTGACAAGTTAGGGGGAAGCTGGTCAAAGAGGCTAGTAGAACTGGCAAAGGCTTATTGGAAGTTTTGCATGGAACACAGGATAACCATAATGGCTCAGTGTTTGCCAGGGAAAGAGAACATGGTAGCCGATTGGAATTCTCGTTTCTTAAAGGATTACAGCAACTGAAAACCGAATCCTTTGTTTTTCAAGAAGATACAGGAAACTTTGGGTCCTTTGAAGGTAAATTTATTTGCATCAAAGTTAACAAAACAGTGAGAGAATGTGAGTTAGAGACTGGATCGTGGAGCATTGTTTGTGGATGCTTGCAGTCTAGATTGGAAAGGTTTGCAAGGTTATGCTTTTCCCCCATTTTCAACAATTTTGAGGGTTTTGATGCAAGTGAGGAAAACAAGCTTGCAATCTAATTTTAGTAACACCGTTCTGAATAATGCAAGCATGGTATCCATCAGTGATGGAATTAGCGGTGCAAGACCCATTTTTAATTGTAGCAGAAAAGGATCTTTTGAAAGGTGTAGATGTAAGAGAACATCTATTAGTGGAGTCAGGGGTGCTCAACCTTCTAGTTTGGACATTTCAGGAAATCAGATAGATTTGCAGAGTTATCAACAGATGCTTCAGCGTTATTATATGAATCATGGGCTCCAAGAACTGGAAAAAGATATGCGAGCACTTGGAAAGTTTGGATATGCTGGTGCATTGAAAGGGGTTTGGATCCAGTGGAAGCGGATGAAGTTATGATTGCAAATTGTTTTGCAAATCTATTACGTTATAGAACTGTGAATTGTTAGAGGTCAGCTATAGCAGCTGGACATTTTCTGGTTGATGGAGTTTATGTTTGGAAAGGTCAATTGGTTTGTGGAATTATGAAAGGGATTTGGTTGAAAAAACCTCTGGTTTAAGGCATGGTATTCTATGGGAAGTATGTTTAATTTAGAAGTAACCGGTTTTTGAGTCTGAAACATTTAACTTGTAAGTAAGCTATATTACTATGTACAATTACTTTTAGAAGGGTTTTAGACGTGAAAGCTTTAGATATTTCTGTGAGATTTTTTCATCCAGAGGGAATGTTTTTCTTTTTTTATTAAATTTAGAACAAAAACAACCTCAGAGTATTTTTTATCCAAGATTTGACGTACATTATAAATTGTGTGTGGAAAGTTGTTGACAAGAGTATGAGTGCAGAGTTAGTGAGATTTGAAGTGTGGGAGATGATCAGTTGTTGCTTTCGTATGCAAAACAGCATAGAGGGTTCTCTTCTGCTACTATTGCAAGAACGGTTAAGGATACTGTGCGTGAGTCTGGTCTGAATTTGGAGAAATACAAAGTGCGCTCTATTTGTGGAGCTATTTCTTCAAATGTTTACATTTCTGGAGGCAGTTTGAGCAAAATTCTGAAGGCAGTGGATTGGTCAAATGACAAAGTATTTAGAGATTTCTAAATTAGGCCAGTTGAACATGTAACAGAGAAAGTTCTAAAAGACTTTAACCCCTTCACTGGGGGCCGATTCCCCCGCTGTGCTGGGGGGGAGGGGCGTGCATAGCGCCCCCATGCTCATGACGAGCTCAGCTCGTCATGAGCCACAGTTCTCGTGTGCTCATGACGAGCTGAGCTTGTCATGACCACGCCCGTTCCTTAGAACGCCCAACACAGCAGGGGAATTAGCCCCGCGTGTGAGCGTTCTAACGGTCATGACGAGCTCAGCTGAGCTCGTCATGAGCATGGGAGGGGTTAAACATGCATAATGCTAGTCTCCTGAATTGTCATAAAATGTTGATTCTCAAAGGTTAAGTCCATAAAGAATCGTGATTTTAATAAAGACAAGGAGGCTAGCATTATCCAGCCCTCCCTACCCTATGGTTGGTGAGGAGGATGAAGTTATAATTCAAAAGAATTATACATTATTATGAAGTTCGAAGTTAAGTTTTCTTGGAAGTTTAATATAGAACAAAATAGTTAAAGAAGTAAATTTATTTTTGTTTTAGATACTCAGTAGAAGTTTATCTTGTTGCCCTCTTAAGGAAACTTAATTTTAACCAAATCAAACCTGCCTTTTTTTACTTACAGCTTTTGTATAGTGATAGTGTTTTACAGGTTAAAGAATTTTTTAAATTAACTCTCAAATTAAGGAACTGCCTAGACCAATGATGTTGTACTTACTGTCTGCACTTTACCATGTATTTGGATCATCTTATTGACAATGGGCTACGTGTAATATAATTTTTGTATGTGACTACGAATTATTGTAATAGTATGAATAATGTTTTTAATTGCATTGTATATATGTGCACTTTTATGGTTTGAAATATAACCGAATAAAGTCTCTATACATACAAACATACTCAGTAGAAGAGTCGTGGGAAGAGTGGCAAAAAGAAAGAAAGAAAGAGAGAATTTTGAGAAAAGAGAAGAGAAACAAAAGAGGAAGAGCCTAGAATGTTGAAGGCTTAAGTTATGTTGAAGGTTCTAATATTTTGTGACTTCATACAGTTATGTTGGAAGCTTTTAAAGTACTGCTCAGAAGTTGGTGAATAAAAGGTATGGAAAAGGCTAGCCTCCTTGTCTTTAATAAAAATCACGATTCTCCATGCACTTAACCTCTGAGAATTGACATTCCTTACCTGGAGTTGTGATATCTTTCAATTATGGCCTTTATTTCCGCTTACTAACAACTGGTGCATTGACTTCTGCCTCCTGCTCTTCCCCACCAGTGAGTTTTTCCTTTGTGTCAAAACTGCCACTTATAGTGTGTGCAGTTGTAGTATTTTCGGTGAGTTTCTTCTCCATGTTCCTTCACATTCCTTGCCACCAACTTAAAATGCTGTCTAGAAAGTGTCTTCTGGGCCAAATGTTTCTTTCAACCAGGATTTTGTTTGCCAGGGCTTTTTTTGTGAAACGAGTTTGGTGCTCTGCTTGGGCACCAACATTATATGGATTTCTGTACTCCTCTCCATTGCTGCTTAGATCTGTTGTGTTTCATGGCTTACTGGGGCCTCCTCCTGCCGCTATCAACAGACTTGCCAAACCCATGGTGATGGTGTTGCTCCTGCCACACTGGCGGTCCGACCACCCTAATATGAGGTCAGTAGTTGGACTGACAAAGGACCGCTGCAACTGCTGGGGTTCCACAATCCCTCAGCTGTATTGCAGCAGTGTGAGGCCAAAATATGTTGGTGGTGCCACTGCTGCACTGCTAAGCATGTTATGAGTTTCCTCACATCCACCCTTTTCATGGCCGGGAGCCCGCCTTAAAAAGGGTGGCGGTGAGGAAACTTAGAGGGCCCCCTGTTGCCTCTGGGCCTATCGGTGCATGCAGGGAGGCACATGCGCTTTGATGCTCCCAGTGCAATGCCTTTCTAAGGCTCAGATCTGAGTCTTAGAACGGCACCACAGTGGGACTGCCAAGCCCCCCTCCACCAAACAAGGATTAGACTCTTAATTTGGCAGGCAGTGTGCGGACCGCTTTGGCGGTCTCACTGGGGGGCGCTGGCATGGTACCCTGCTGCAGGACCACCAACGTCGTAATATGGCCCTTAGAGATTTTGGCCTCTAGTGGTCTGAATGCTTATATTTCTTTCATAAGACTAAAAAAGGAGCATTGGCCTATATAAGCTAAAGAAAACAATACCGTTGTGAGTATCTAACCCAAATTCTTCTTGAAGCTCATTAAAATATCTTACTTGTGTAGATGAGGTTATCGGCCCAAGAGTGTAGCTTTCCAAGCCTGTCTAACCCTCCAAAGCCACAAAGGGCAACTACTTTGGGAAGCTGATTTCCAGTCCACAGTGGAGTTCTCCTGTTTGTTGTGTCTGTAGGCAGATTTAATCAGACATTGAGTATTCCTTTAGTTTCAGAGGGGATTCTGGAGAGGAGGTTCCCACCATATAGGTAATTTAGATGGGAGACCTTGCCCATAGACCATAGTACATTTTTGTGTGCCGGGCCTCATTCAGGACCAATAGACAGTTATTAAGCATCACCAGCTGGGTGGTTTGATAATTTGAGGAAAAGTCACCAATGCCTAAACTGCTGTCATGAGTGGATTAGTAGCATTTTTCCATTACCACCCTGAGATTCCATTCTGCCAGAGGAAACCTCTCGTCAAGGGGTGATATTTTTTACAAAGAAGGATGGGAGCCAGAAAAAAATTAGGTTTTAGAACATTATAGCACCGTAGGTAGGACCACCATTTTGTGATACAATAGGGGAGGACCATTGAAGGGTATCTCTTGGAAGGCACTCTGGTAAGGACAAGATGTTCACTGACCTGACCATCGATTCCTAGCCCACTATTAGAATATCAACATGTTTATAACAATGCATGTTTCCCTGAATATCCGCCTTTGTGCCAGGTTCTAAGATTGGTATTGAGTTGCTAAAATGGAATAACTTGGATTTGGTCTAGTTGAACCTGTGCCCAGAATTGGTGACAAAATCATCCAGGAATTGCATGACCCACTGATACAACAGAAAAGGGTGGCTCAGGTATATCAGGAGTTAATCAGCATATGTGGACACTCTGTTTTGTCTTCCATGGACGTGACCAATGAAAACCTGTCAATCATTTATCTCTTTAAATCATCCAGGCAAGGATCTCTATTGTCAGTGTGAATAACAGCGAAATATGTTGGTGGTGCTACTGCTGCACCGCCAAGCATTTTATGAGTTTCCTTTAATCAACCCTGTTCATGACAGGGAGCCGGCCATAGGAAGGGTGGTGGTGAGGAAACCTAGGGGGCCCTACAGGGCTGCCCTGTTGCCTCTGGGCTTATTGGTGCATGCAGGAGGGTACATGGTGAGGGCAGAAAGGTGTCTTACCTGATGGATTAGACTCCTCCTACCTTCACCCGTGTCATGGGTCCGTTATAAAGCAGGTGACCAAAGAAATGAAAAGTGGGCCAAACTTCATATTAGAACTTCATAAATCGATGAGGGCGGCTAGAAGAGACCACTTTGTAAATCGGATTAACACAGTGGAGAACTCCTGTAAATAAATTTTTAGAATAGTTAGCTCTTTTACCAAACCTAGAGCACTTGAAAGTAAGATACCACCGTCACCATTGCTGTGTGCTAAACTATCTGACTACTTTGAGGAAAAAATAGTGAAGGTCTATAGCGCCTTCACGTTTAAAATGGATACTGTTGAAACTGAAACAATGGCAACCCATGTTGGGGAGATCTCACTCTCAGAATTTTCTTCTATCTCTCAACAGGAATCCCTGGCAGGGATTCTTAAATACAAATCTGGGTCCGCGGTAGATCCATGCCCCCAAAACTGTAGAGAAAACTGGCCCACATTATTAATCCCACCCTATACCATTGATGGAACAGATCACTGGCCACTGGTATCTTCCCACAGTCTTGGAAACACAACATGCTCTTGCCTCTTTTGAAGAAGCCCAACGCAAACCCGGGTGAACCTAACAACTACCGCCCAATCTCACTTTTGCCTGTACTTGCGAATATGTGGGAAAAATTGGTCCAACTTCAACTGACCAATTTCATTGACAGACGCAGCATTTTACACGAAATGTTGTCTGGATTTCGGGCCGGCTTCAGCATGGAGACAGTTTGCTGGAGGTGGCAGTGTATAAGAATGTCAGTGGATGTGGAAGCCTCAGCCATGTTAATGCTGTTGGAACTGTTCGCCGCATTCGATATGGTGGATCACCATATTCTACTCACCAGGCTTAAAATTGTGGGAGTAGAAGGGCTGGCCTTGACTTGGCTAAAGTCCTATCTTAGTGACTGTACACAAAAGGCCACTCTTCACCCTTTCAAGTCAGAAGCCAAACGGCTACGTTGTGGAGTACGACAGGGATTGGCATTGAGCCCTCTACTATTCAAAGAATATCTGGCTCCCTTCTTCTTGCTTATTGCCAAATGGGAAATAAAACCTCTTTCCTATGCGGACAACACCCAGCTGATATTCTCTTTCAAGGACCACTCAGCAAATTCCTTTGCTAGATTTAAGGGTTGGTTGAAGGACATCGCCAGCTGGATGCATGACAATAAACTAAAGCTTATGCAGAAACAAATGAGGTCCTATTTTTTGGCCAGGATCCCCACCTGGTAGCTGAATTGTGGTGGCTGGAGGAAATGGGACCTTCCTCCTGCCCCTCAATCTCGGCAAAAAACTTGGGAGTAAAATGGGAACCTGACCTGCGTTCTCAACACACATCCACCACATGGCAGCCTCTTGAATCGGTGTATTGAGAAGCTTGAGAAAATTTCTACATATATTGCCAATCAGCTGCCACAGGTCTGTTGTTCATGCATTAGTGACATCTAGGCTAATAGCCTTTACCTGGGACTGCCTGCACATCTGATCAAGAGATTGCAGATGGCGCAAAATGCGGCTGCGAGAATGATGAAAAGAGTACCTTTTAGACATCACATCTCTCCGCACATTAAACAGCTCCATTGGCTACCCATGGCCAACCTGATTAAATTCAACTCGCTGACAGTAGCTTTCAGGGCTCTGAAAGGCGACTACCCCAGCTACATTAGTAAACGTATCCGTCCCTACCTGCAAAATTGTTTTAAGATCGAACACCCAGAACTTGCTCTGCGTACCTCAATACTCAAAGGCACACATTGGGGGTACATCCTTCACAGTGGTTATGAGTAGATTATGGAATTCTCTTACAGTTAGCTTCACCTCATTAAATCGTAATCTGAGTTCAGGAAAGTGTTGAAGACCTGGGGCCATATTATTAAGAACAACGCAAACATTATTGCCGCTTTAGCGGCAGGAAACTGTCACTAAAGCGGCATTAAGGTGCTTGATAATATGCCTTAAATTCCAATAGAAGCCCAGGTTCTGGTGTGAAGGACCACAAACTTAGGCATCTATTGGCATTCTCTAGGGCATATTATCAAGCCCCTTATCGCTGCTTTAGCGGAAATTTCCTGCCTGTTATCGCCATTCTTGATAATATGGCCCCTGGTTATTTAACAAGAGCTTGTCTCTCTAGTTTTATTCCTTTCTGCTTGTAAGTCGTTAGCGCCAGGACACCTCTGTTAGAGGTAACTGCATGGCTTTACAAATGCACTTTATTATTATTAAGTACGAAGGAGAAATAGGTATTCTCACAATATTTTTCAAAGTCCATCCTTAGTATTTCTGAAGGTTCCTGTAACCTTTCTTCCAATGCCAGTGCATTGAGCAGTCTTTAATTATTGAGTTTGGCCTGATGGATGAAATGGTCAGCTTACAGAGGTGATTTGCCTGAACTTTGGCTCAAATGTTGAACTCAGCACTGATATGGGAAATTGGCCTCTATGAGGCACATCTTTTCACTGGTGGTTTGGTTAAAATGAATGTGATGATGGCTTCATTTAGGTCCTTCAAGAAGCCATCAGTCTCATTGCTGCAACAAACATTATGAAGAGAAGTTGTGATAGGTGATAAGAAGTCCACCACACGATTAAATAATTAATCTATGAGCCCATTTGGCCCTGATGATTTGACCAATGACAGTCCTGTATAGTGCCTGAAATTTCCTCAGGTAGGGATTTGTCTAACAGGGTTCTACCCCTTTGTGTGAAGTTGGACAGCTGGATTGTGGACAGGCATGCATTGGGTAACATATATGATGTTCTGTGGCCATACCAGGCCTGATAATATTGGGCATATGACCAGACTATCTCTTCTAAGTAGGCTATGAGCTCACCACCATCTTTAAGAAGATTCCTGATGTGTTCAGCTTCTTCTTTTCTGTGGCTTAGCCAGTGGAGAAGCTTTTCTGTCTTGTCACTCATGCAACCTTCTCTGAGATGCTTGCCATATTGGTGCTGTGTATGTTTCACAGAGGGAGATGGAAGACTCAACAATTACTAAATTTTACTGTGGTTCACTTTTACTGTCTAAGCCACTAGGATGGATATTTAACTGGAATCACCCCTTAAATGTTATTTATAAGGGTGCATGATATAACATAGGCATACTGATGCATTCTCACAATCACCCCTAATTCTGACATTCATACAAAAAACTGTATGATCCTGAAAAGGACTGTGTGCTCCAGAAAAGGCGTATCCAACTTCAGTTGAATGGAAATGTCTCCAGATGTTGCATCTCACAAATCTTAAAAATCTTACACATGGTGCCAATTCTATTAAATTCTACATCCAATAACCCATTGGAGCCTCACCTAACAATGTCAGACCTGGAAGCTGCCAAAAGGAGAAAGCCTATTAATTGAATAGAAGGCTCCTGAGAGGGGTGTTTGTGCGAAGACAGCGAACAATAGATAGGTTTATATGTAATCCCATTACCATCAATTATTGTCCCAGTAAGTCTATCTGTATGTGGGAAGCCTGAAGCAAGGGGTGTTTTCAAATTAGGATGACCACATTCCTTGGCCCTCTACTGAAGCCTGTATCATAGGCAGTTGAGAATATGTAACTGCAAGGCATTTGCAGGTATGAACCAGTAGGTGTGTCTCTTGTAGCATGAGTATGTCAGCTCCATAGTGCTGATTTGAGGACTTCCCCTTTTTTTCACCTTGTTTAATAACCTATTGAAATTCGTACAGCAAATGACATGCATAGGGATGCTATCAGAGGCTATATGAAACATCTTGTGCTTTTATAGGAATAGATAACTTGAGACATGAGAAAATATGTAAAAGTGATCAATATCTAAACAAATAGAAACAAAGAACAGTGCTTCCAACCATGAACTATTTGTCCTGTAATATGGGATGCCAACCCTGTTGTCTATTAGGAAGTTAAACAATTGGCAATGTCCCTCCTAAATATTTTCAGAAAACATCCCTATGTAATGCAGGACTATACCAGTAAGGAGGACATCATGTGTCTAAACCAAGTGGGGCCCCATAGTGAATAAACTGCATACCCTTGGATGGACAGCATGTATATGAAACTAATTGCTACTAATATATAACTCGTATTAATTTAAGCTAAAAGTCAGGTCAATCACCCGATCAACTGATGTAAGTTTTCTGGGTGACCAGTTCTTTACTATTGGATTGAAGTTGGTCACTTTATCTCAGTGGTGACAAGGCACCTCAGAATCAAGGAAGTCTTAGAGGCCACACAGGAGGCAGTGGCTGGGTGTTGCTTATCCAATGCCACATCAGACATGGATTCGAAATTATGTCTTTTCCGGCATCTTCTGCTTCATTCATGTGGCTGATGAGTATACTGGGCGGGGTAATGTCTGCCTATCCTAGTATTATCCCATTATAAACTAATAGGGTAACCCAAAAAGCCTTTTGACCTGGGTAGCATTTAGTACATGTAACAGTGTGGCCCTACTGGCATTGGCTTAGAAAATAAATGCAATATTAATTTCCAATGTTGGCGTGCAACAAACAGTTTTTAGAAAACTAAGACATTTTGTATGAATTGCTAATATTTATTTATTTCTCCTTTCTGATCACTGTATACACAATCACTTTTATAAACACTGCTTCTTGCTCTCTTTTTTGGAGCAACTTTGATTAGAGAATCTCCTTAAAAAATGTATACGTTAGAATGATTTTGAAAATATATAAATTTGTTTTATGATTTCAAACGGTTTCAATTGTTGGTCTTTGAATTATTTGTTAGAACCATTGGTCGTGACTTGAGTGGTAGGAATATTGATCTTTTCCTTTTTTAGTATATGATCCACCCAGGTTAAGGTAATTCCAGTACAGAGTAACTACAGAAATTTCTACTGCCTGATTCCAGCTTTTATTTCAAAGGACTGATGGAGGAACGAAAGGCCACAGTGGGCACGTTAGATGCTTTTTTAGTTAGAGCCGAATCACTCCATACACACGAGATTGAATTAACGGAGCGAAGGCTCTACCTTGACCCTAGATTGTTCCCACTATCCAGGGAGGAGGAAACCACCAGATCATTAACTCCGAGGGTTATTATCCGACAATAAACACTAACCCTAACCCGTCTCCTCAAATGTATCCACTCACGAGTCTTCACAGAGAGTCTGAACACCCTATACAAGTTGGGGTAGGCCCTCAAACCCGGAATCAATCTAAACCAAAGAAAGCGTCGACAATAAGCACAAAGCAAACGAGAACGAAGGGGGGTAAAGGTGGGAAAATAAGGAGTCTTAATGCTCAAACCCTACAGGGACGCACTTGGTTGAAAGTCTGATAGAGGTTATTGATAACCACCACGAACCTCACCCAGAGGTATTAACCCCGATTTATAAAAGGTCCCCAACAATGTCCCAGTGACCTTAATATAGCTGTTGAAGAGCTCATTAGAGGCCTCTTAGAAGCACATACTAAGGCCATGATGTCTTTAATGAGTTCTTTCATAAATGAAAGATTCGGTAGCATAGAGCGGAAGTTAAATCTACTAAAAGAGGACCTAGAGTCATTTAGAACCCCTCCAGAAAACCCAAATCATACACAGTATGACGAGGAGGGTCCTATCACACAAAAAAAGGTCTTAGGCCGAGTTCCCATGAGATTGTGCCAGGTCTATTAAGGGATCCACACATAGAAATCCCAAAAAGGCTTGATTCAGTGTTTCTCAATCGAACGACAACCTCTAGGCTGGAGAATAATAGTAGACTAGGGCTACTGAATTGCGAAAAGCAGTCTAACCCCATAATTCGATCGAATCCAGTTAATCTGGATCTACCAGCAGCTTCATTTCCTTATGTTCTAATCCTTACGGGGGTTCCAGCAGTAAACAAGGACAGATTGAATCCTGGCCATCTCTTCGAAACAAAGTGGCAGATTGGATGACTAAATATTAGCGTTTCAACCTTGATCATATAAACTAAATACTTATGGTGCACAGGGTGGGCTGGTTTGGTTCCTCACATAAATCAATTCAGGGTGATTGGATTGTTGTTAATTTTAGGTCCCCACGAATAGTTTGTTTTCTTCTAAACAACAAAGAGCTTCTCCCCTCTCTTTATCCAAGCATAGCGGCCCTACCCCTGGGATTCTTTTATAAACCTAAAGTAAGTTCCAGGAGAGAAGAAAATGGTTCAGTTTTAACTTCAAACAGGTTCAAGCAGCTATCCCCCCTTGAGGAAATAGACTGACAACTAACTCATGGTTATTGGTCCATTTCAGGTCTCAAAGAAATAAACAGTGGGGTTTATCCCCCTATTTTCCCTTTTAAAACTGCTTTGGTAGAAAACAGGGTGGTGAATCCTTCGTCTAAGCTCCCTGAGCCTACTTTTGCTTCATTAGAACAGGAGCATATTTCCCCGACATTTAAACTTTCTACCAAACTTCCTCCTCAGGTTCAACTTTTAAATGATACCTCTAATACTATTGCGGGTATTTATCCTGACGTAACTATGGTAAATGATATTAGAGTTCACTCAGTACCCCCCTCTTCAGATGTATGTGTTACGAGTGGGGTTCCGCCTAAAATAATTCTTTGGAACATCGCTGGCCTTATTTCTAAGGCAAACCTAGGTGAGTGGCTTATTTTTGCCAGGAACTACGGCATTATATGCCTACAAGAAACATGGGCTGTTGTACCCATTCACCTAAATGGTTATAAAACTTGTTTCTCTCCCGCTATTCCATCCCCATCTGGACGCGCAAAAGGTCTAGCAGTGTATATCTCAAACTTAATTCAGGTCCAGGAAATAACTGCATTAAAAATTGAGACCAATTATGAGATAATTCTAATTGACATAAATAAACTGGACCTCCTGGTGTTAGTTAATTTTTATAACAACTTACCTCCGCTTCAGTTGATTGATACTCTAAAACAAATCCGTATTTTAAAAAAAATTATGTTAAACACCAAGGGAAAAACCCTATTATCATTTGGGGCGGCGACTTTAATCTGACACTTTGTCCATATAATGAAAGTATCATATGTGGCCCCTTAGACGAGAACAATACCAGCATTACCCACTTCACCCACTCACAGAGTGGGGCCTGTCTAAATGAGACGATCCTGAGTCTCCAACTAACCTTGGCCAACGAATTGGTACAGCCCATAGTCCCTCTGACATCAACCTTTAATGGCAAAGGAGCCTCTAGCTGTATAGACTTCATCCTTTTAACAAGTACTGCCTCTTCCGATATCTCAAATTTTAACACCCACAATTACGTATTTAGTAATCACTTTCCCATATCAATCACTCTCTCCCTCCCATTGTTAGGAGGAAAGAAAAAACAGAGAAATCTTTAAGGGGAGGAAAACATACTTTTGGCTAGACTAAATGGCTATGCCCTGAAATGGGCCAAGGTCGACCCGGTAAAGATCACAGAAAAAGTTGTTTAGATCTCCATTTCAGAAATCAACACCTGTCTGGCAGATCTTTCGTCTCCACAGGAGATTATTGACAACTTTATGATAGTGTCCAACTCCATACAAAAAGCTCTAATCACTGAATCTAAGGGAGCAAAAAATAAGCAGGTTGGCTGGTTTAACTCCATCTGTACCAAAGCCTATTCCAATCTTTAAAAAAGCCCTTAATACACCATCTAGAGATAGGAAAGAGATTGCCCAACTCAGGAAAACAGGAATAAAAGAGGAACTTTGGGCAGAACTACATAAAAGCTGCCGACTAAACAACAGTGCCGTTTTTTGAAAAGTGATTAATACTCCTTTCTTGTCAGGTTCTAGAGATTCACACAAAATAGAGATCACAATAGATGAAGTATCTTGGATCGTCAATTTTTCTAAAATATTTGAGATCCGAGATAACTCTATGATAGAACAGTGCCCTCTGGGGACGAATCTCGATGGTATTAGCCCCAACTCCTATCCCTTTCCGCTTGATCTAGATTTTACTATAAATGAAGTTGAGAATGCTTTAAGAGCTAGCAAAGGGGGAAAAGCCCCAAGCCCCGATGTATAAATTTAATATAGATCTTTGGGCCCCAATTTTACTCAGGGTATTAAACCCAACCTGCAAAATTGGTCTATTGGATTCATGGTCAAAATCCATCTTGATCCCAGTATTTAAAAAGGGCGACCGTCTTAATCCAACTTGCTACCGCCCTATTTCTTTACTGGTCTCCTTTGGAAAAACCGTGGGGCGCATTATCCTAGAAAGATTACAGATATGGTCCAAAGAAAATAAGATCTTATCCGATATCCAGTATGGATTTAGGGAAGGTTTGGGCGCCATTGAGCAGGTTCTAAATCTGTCCCTACTAAAGGGTAAATATGGGGATGCAAAAGGTGGGAGTCTTCATCTGGCCTACGAGGATCTTACTGCCGCGTTTGACTGCGTGGGCCATTCAAAGTTTTGGACTACCTTAACAGTAATGGGAGTTGACCAACAGCTGGGTAAATTTCTATGAGAAATGTACTCGAATGCCACAGCTCGAGTGAGATTTGGCATGGGGGTGAGCTGACAGCTCCATTTAGGTTTGAGCGGGGAGTCAGACAGGGCTGTGTCCCGGCCCCCTTCCTCTTCATTTTGTACACAAATGGTTTAGAAGTAGCGATGTTGGAGGGGGCCAAGGACCTACCAATAATTCAACATTGTCTGATTCCCGCTCTCCTTCACGTGGATGATGCGGTGATTATCGCCAGCACCCCCGTTGAACTTCAGCGCTCACTGTCCAGGTAGAATTCTTTTATGTCAAATCTAGAGCTGAAAATAAATATTAAAACAACTTTTATTATGAACTGTGGCCATAAACGAAGAAAAGAGAGAGCAATTTATATAAACAACTCCAGCGTAGAGAATACCCCCACCTACCCATACCTTGGAGTATTAATAGATGAAAAGGGTTCTTGGAAAAAAGCGATCAAGGTAAGAAAATTACTGTTCTTAAAATCAACTATGGACCTGGTAACATTCACACAGAGTTTGGGAAGAAGAGCCCCCGAGGAGCTGATCCGTATTTACCAGGCCAAATGCATCAGCACTGCTATCTACGGGGCTGGGGTGTGGGGCTATGTTCTGGCAGATTCCCTCCAAATAGTGGAAAACAGCTTTCTGAAGTTCCTGCTTGCGGTTCCCCAGGGCACTTCAACATTCAGTTGCCATCAAGAGCTGGGCCTGCCCTATATTACGGATATCATAAAGGTTGAACCCATACTCTTATGGCACCATTTATGGATTTCTGATAAGCTGGTTCTCACCCCGAGTATCATGCGGGATTGTCTTCTGCTGGAAAATGTGAGTAAGATTGGCTGGCTCCAATATGTTAAGGGGTTCCTCTATGATATGGGTTAACCCACTTAGCGGAGCTCCGTCTGCCCGTCGAAGCCAGCAAACCTTCGGCTCAGCATGCGTTATTGACTCAAACTTCCATGTTGATTCAGCCGTATTTAACCTGGAACCTAAGCAGTTACAACAGGTTTCTGCTGATCCGGTTTAGGCTAAACACTTTTTTTCGGCTAGCCACATTCCACAAAGCTAACGACTGGTCAGAGTCACTTTGCCAATGCTCCTGTGATGGTACCTCTCCCCAATCCACTCTATATTTGACTCTTTTCTGTAAATTTTACTTAGAACCTAGAAAGAGATATCTTGTTCCAATCTTAAAAAGTCTTGGCCTACGTCAATGTCGCCCCGCCCTTCTGGTTCTTCAACTTCTCGAGTCTGATTTCTTAGCAATACATATTGCCAGGTTTTTAAAATGTTGTATTCGACATAGAAAGAACCTATAATTGAACCTTGATGTTTCTTTTCTTTTTAATCCTTTGTGCGTATTTTAACCATATTGTATTTTAAATGTAATTATAAATTGTTCCTTTTCCTGATAAATATATTAATATTTTATGTATGCACTTTTATGGTTTTTTATCATTTGAAACCGAATAAAGTAATTACTACTACTACAGTTTCAATTGTGTTCTGTTTAATGTGTTTCTCGCCGCAGACATTACAAATTATTATTGCATTTCTTTTTTAAGTCTGTGTCATTAGGGCCACACTGATACATGTACTATCCTAGTATTATGTATGTCTTCCTCCTACTCCCATTACACCTTTGGCACATCAAAGAAGAAGGCAGAGGATTAGAATAGGATTTCGAGTTTAGCTGGAAAGAGCACCATGCAGTGCCATTCTTTGCCCGGGGTTCTTCTTCACTCCTGCAGAGAATTTGCGCTGCTGCTTTACCAGTCTGCTTCAGCTCATTATGTGATGCACTTCATATTGAATGAAGTCCATCTACCATGCTATTCTGCGGATTCCAATGTAATCCGTGTAATTTAAGTAGTGAGCAATCAGGGGACACGTGGGGCACACAGGAAAGGTTTTTAGGCAAACACCTGATGTGCCTGTTCAATGACACAGCATGTCTACAATTTGTTTTTAGGGATAATGTTAAACACCCAGTGTGTGAACAAGATGTTGGAGGCCATTCCTTCTGAACCCCCCAGTAAGCCCAAGAAGTGCAGATTATCTTTTACCATTTCCCATAGTATTCTCATCCATTCTTCCAGCATCTTAGCAGACATCAATAATTGAGCCTCCATTTCCTGCATTGCCTTTACTGAGTGCTTTAGGTGCAAGATCTGTCCCTCCACCTCTGTGATACTGTCTACCGCTTTCCTGAGATTTAGTAGCAGAAAGGACACATTCAAGTCCAGCTCTCCATTTTTGTGTTCTAATACATCTTGCTGCTCAACAAAGTAGTCAGCACAAAGTGATTTCAGGAAAGGGGTAAAGTACAGCGTCTACGTCTCCCTTTAATGGCTCCATTTGATAAACTGTCCTAACCTATGAGTTGGCAGCACTCCTTTATCCCACATAGATAATAAGTTTAGGTGAACAGTTTAAGGCAATATCAAGAGTCCTTTTTTTATGTATGTAAAAAAAGTCTCCAGTCACTGGTACAATAATGATGACATTTATTTAGAGGGTAGATTTAGATAAATGTAATGATCCTTTATTGTGAACTAGCAGCCCGTCCCGACCTTGTCCGGGAGCATTCAGGCTTCCCCTACCCCCGCCTGCCCCGACATTGCCCAGCAGCCCGTGCCCCCGCCCGCCCAGTCCCCCACCTGCCCCGACCCTCGGCTGCCCCAGTGTAAGGTGCGTTCACCTGTCTTCGTGGTGGATCTTGTGAACTTTCCTCAGCCGATCTCCGTCCCCCGCCTGGCCCGACATCCGCCTACCCCGACATTGTCCCCGGGGGCTTACCTGATCCGTCACTCCTCAATTTACCGCTCCTTGCCTCTCTGCTCCTCACCGCGGCCCGACACTCTTACTTTATTATAGTAGTATAGATAAACCAGCCAATGTGTGTTCGTCCCCTTGTTGTCGTGCAATACCGACACAGGGACTCCCAGGTGATCCTTAGTCACAATTGGTAGATCAACAGAAAGCTTTCTGGCTGATAGCTGTTCCTTAAACTCCTCTGTGCTTTTCAATGGCCACAAGCGACTTACTTTGAATACCGGACATAAATGACAATTTACTATTTGAATATTTAGATCCTTTGATCCTTTTGCCACAAAAAAGTCCCAGGTATGTGCACCAACTAGAGGGTAAAACAGGTGTTGGCTGGTTTATTCACAATAGAGGATCATTAATTTTTTTATCTAAGTCTACCTTCTAAATACATCTCATCATTAATGTACTAGTGTCAAGACCCAGGTCTCTAGGACTCTTAACAACGCAGGAGCAGGTCGACGCTTAATTCCCAATGCCTTTCTCAGAACGTCCCTGCTAGGTTTAGTGATCCTTCGGAGGTAAGTACCAAGGGGGAAAAGGGGATTGGGAGTAGAAAAGAGAAGAGACTGTCCAACTGGTATTCTGCCTGCTCTGCTCGATCTTCTTCTTCTGTTGCTAAACACAAATTACAGTTCTAAATATCATATTATAACCTTTATTGTGCAGTTAACATAAGATAACTTATCTTACCAGGAATACCTAGGAACTAAGCCTCTCTTCTTGTTCTTCTCCATGTAATTTGAAAGAGTTTATACAGGAGAAGCAATTAACTTGATTCTTTCTTTTTTGCAGGATGAGACTGGTCGCCTCCAATGCTGTACTCTTCACACCGAGAAAGACCAGGTAAGTGTGGAATTGTATTTAAAAAAACTTGCAGTTATTTGGCTCTCCCCTTGTGTGTTCCTTTAACTCACTTGAATTCGTTCTCCGGGGGCTTGGTATAACCCACTGAGTATTGTATTGAATTGGTAACTTCTTTGAACTAAAACTTTTACCAGAGTTTTTCTATGAACAATTAGTTGTGTACTTGGGATTCTTATTAACAAACTAATAACTGACCTTCTTTGACAAGACTAGAATGGTATTGTATCTGCAGTTTAATGTGACGTGCTGAGCAATACACGCCCACATCAATTTACTTACAATCTCTGACTGGAAGTCACTTTTTGTTTGTCATGCATGGAAGAAACTCAAAACGTGCTTTTGGGGAATGCGCAACAATAAACACTACTCTCTCAGACTGTCAAGGTTGAAACAATATTCTCTGACAGGAACACTTATCACCTGCAACATGCGCCAAAATAACAAAATCTGCTTTTGAGCACGAGCAACTATAAAAACTACTCACCCAGACTGTCTAGGCTGAGATGATACTCTCTGACAGGAAGACTTACCATCTGCGACATGCGCCGAATTAACTAAATCTGCTTTCGGGCATGCGCAACCTAATTACACTAATCTTGGAGTTGGGGTTGACACGAGAACCGCCTAATCTAAAGCGTAGAGCCATCGCAACTACTCTGACTGACACAACGGAGATGAGCAGGTAAGCTGTCACTCAAGTTGAACATCTGGTGAAGTGCGCTGAGGAATGTTGGTGCGTGCTTCACCACACCTGGGAGTTCTAAAGAAGTCTAGACTGCTAAACAGCGGACTCGCTGGTGGCCATGTTGGGAATCCAGCGCCGCCAGCATACTCGCCAACTAAAGTCATAGCGGGCCCCAAGTCTTGTATGTGGGGTAGGGGTGTAGAGACAATGGCTACAGTAGGGTCACAAGGAGGAAACCTCTTGTGAACCCTGACAGTACCCCCTCCCAACGGGGTTTCCTCCAATCGTGGCTTAGCGGGAAACTTATTGTGAAACGCTCTGACTAAACAAGGAGCATAGACAGCAGAACTTTTCTCACAGGGATGCTCATCAGGTCCATAACCCTTCCAGTCGATAATATAAAATACGTCATTACCAATTTTTTTTTAATCTAGAATTTGTTTAACCTTGTATTCAATCTCACCGTCCACAACTAGAGGGGTAGGGGTAAGTGTTTTTCTGAAGACTGGTTGCACCTTCTTAAGCAGGGAGATGTGAAAGACTGGGTGAATTTTAGTGGTCTCTGGTAGTGTTACGCGGTAAGTCACTGGATTGATGATTTTTTCAATAGGCTATGGCCCTATGAAACGCGGTTGAAATTTACAGGGGCCTTTTAGTTTGAGATTTTTGGTTCAAAGCCAAACTTGATCCCCTACTTGGAGAGTGGGTGCCTTTCTTCTTTTTTGATCTGCAAAACGTTTATAACGACTTTTATCTAAGGTCAAATTCTGTGTTGCACGGGTGACGGGACGTCTACACTTCCAATGTCGATTTGGGAATTAGGGTGTCTTCCTGAATTCATAAAAAGAGTGAGTAACCAGTGGACACATTTTGGGCGTTATTGTGGGCATACTCAGCAGTCCATAAATAATCCGCCCTGTCACCTTTCTCATCTAATAAATAGAGCCAGTGATATTGTTCTAACTCTTGATTTGCCTGTCAGTTTCTGGGTGGAAACTAGTGGAATATCGATGGTCTATACATAACCCTTTAGTGTAAGCCTTCCGAAAGTGGGAAAAAAACTGAGAACGCCTATCAGTAATTAACACCTTAGGGATGCCATGAAGATGGATTAAGTTCTGATCAAAAAGCTGGGACAGTTGGTTTGCTGTGGGTGTGCCCATGAATGGTATGAAATGTGCCATCTAAGTGAAGGTGTCTACAAAAACAAGGTTAGTGTCAAAACCTTGGGATGATGGTAAGTCTACAATGAGGTGTAGGGAAACTGTGTGTCAAGGGTATGTGGTGGGCAGTGGCTGCAATAGTCCTTTAGGAACTTGCCTGTTCGACTTTCCCCGTGCACAATTCTCACATCCCAGAACATACTGGCGCACATCACGGCTCATGTCTGGCCACCAGAACCTTTGTTTGACCAGGTCTTCTGTTTTATGCACTCCTTTATGGCCAGCCAATGGGTTGTCGTGACATTCAAGCATGGCCTTAATTTGGAGATCTTTTCTGAGCAAAAATAATGCATATCCTTGATACGGCAACCCATCTAGGAGTACTCTCTGGGAATCTTCTGCAACACAATCTTCCATGTTGTATCCGGTTATAAGGTCCCAAACTTGTTCTTTGTAAGGTACTAGGGAAATGGTTCTAATGATTTTGTTTTCAGGAATGATCTGTTGGTTTTCATCAACTGTTTTCTGGTGTTCGGTATCTAACCTGGATAATGCGTCTGCAAACCCATTCTTTGAACCAGTCCGGAAGGTGATGACAAAATCAAAGTCTGCAAAGTAGAGTGACCATCGGAGTTGACGAGGTGTAAGAGTTGGGGCAGATCGTGGAAACTTTAGGTTTCTGTGATCGGTAAACACCATCACTGTGTGCTTAGCACCCTTCAGATAGTGCCTCCAATCTTTAAAGGTGTCTTCTATAGCCAGAAGTTCCTTCTCTGTGATCGTATCATTACATTTGGCTGGATTTAACTTACGGGAACTGTAAGCTACTGGATGCAGCTGTCCGGTGTCTTTATGCCTCTGTGAAAGAAGGCTAATTCCAAAGCATCTGTTTCCAGGTAAAAGGGCTCAGAGGGGTCTGCATGAAGTAGGACTGGTGCAGTGGTGAAACTCTCTTTCAGCAGATTAAAGGCCTTCTCGGCTTCCTCAGACCATGTGAAGGGTACGCCTTTCTTCAGTATTCGTGTCAAGGGCAGAATTTTTGGCGAGAATTTGTGAATAAATCTTCTATAAAAGTTCATGAACCCGATAAAACTCTGCACCTCCTTGATTGCTGTGGGCGATTTCCACTCCGTTACTGCTTTGACCTTCTGTTCATCCATCGCTATTCCCGTAGGTGATAGTACAAATCCTAGGAACTCTGCTGTATTAGTGTTGAATAAACACTTTTCTAGTTTTAAATATAAAGAGTTTTCTCTAAGACGTTGTAACACAGCTCGGACTTGCAATTGATGTTCTTCCTCTGTGTTTGAATAAATCTTGTTCTTCTCCATGTAAGTTGAAATTGTTGATACAGGAGATGCAATTAACTTGATTCTTTCTCTTTAGCAGGATGAGACTGGTGGCCTCCAATGCCGTACTCTCAACAAAGAGAAAGACCAGGTAAGTGTGAAATTATATTTCGGAAGACTTGCAGTTATTGGGCTCTCCCCTTGTCTGTTGCTTTAACTCACTTGAATTTGTTCTCCTGTGGCTTGGTATAACACCCTGAGTATTGTATTCAGTTATTAACCTCTTTGAACTAAAACTTTTACCAGCGATTTACTATGAACAACCTAATAACTGACTTTCTTTAACAAGACCAGAATGGTATTTTGTCTGCGGTTTAATGCGACATGAGGAAAAATACACGGCTGCATCAATTTGCCGACGACTCTCTGACTGGAAATCACTTCTTGTTTGTCTTGCATGGATGAAACTCAAAACGTCTTTTTGGGGAATGTGCAACAATAAACACTACTCTCTCAGTCTGTCAAGGTTGAAACGATATTCTCTGACAGGGACACTTATCACCTGCAACATGCACTGAAATAACTAAATCTGCTTTCGGGCACGAGCAATTATAAACACTACTCGCCCAGACTATCAAGGCTGAGAAGATACTCTCTGACAGGTACACTTCTTATCTGCAACATGCGCCGAATTAACTAAATCTGCATTTGGCCATGCGCAACTTAATTACACGAACTTTGGAGTTGGGGTTGACACAAAAAGCACCGAAGTTAAAGTGCAGAGCCGTCACAACTACCTTGACTGACTGACACAACAGAGATGAGCAGAAAAGCTGTTACCAGGGTTGAATCTCTGGTGAAGTGCGCCGTGGAATGTTGGTGCGCACTTCACCACACCTGGGAGTTCTAAAGAAGACTAGACCGCTAAACAGCGGACTCGCTGGCAGCTATGTTGAAAATCCAGAACCGTCAGCATACTCACCAACTAAAGCCATAGCGGGCCCCAAGTCTTGTCAGTGGGGTTGGGGGGCAGAGACAATGGCTACAGTAGGGTCACAGGGAGGAAACCTCTTGTGAACCCTGACAACCAGTGGTTAGAAACTTATTTACATATATAAATAAATAACTCTTAATTTTGCCTTAAACTGTCTACCTAAACTGATAATTTTAATAAGGTCTGTACCAAGATAGGATTATGTGTCTTCTCAGAATAAGCCACACGTTGCTTCCCATATTTGGTGGAAGCTGACAGCTTGAAGTCTTCTGAGGGGGAAAGGTGTAAAAAGTGTCATGTGGGCCTCATTCTGCTGCCATTCAAAATAGCAGAGGTGGCTTCTCCCCTGGTTGAGCACAGGAGCAGTCAAGAGTGATGGCCATCTCTTGCCCCATAAGTAAGGCCTCTGATGATTGTAGTTGAAGCAGAAGTATTTCTATAGCCTCACTCCGCTATCTGCATAGCTTAATGCCATTATGGGGCAGCATGAGGAGTCAAGCCAGATTACTCCTTCAGCATTATCAGGGCCAAACAAAGGAGAGACAGAAGAGGGATCAGCCTATGTATTTTTTTAAGAAGCCAGCTCCTGCATGGACTCCTCTACGGGATAGTGGGTCATCAATATGTCTTCTACTCCTCCTGCCTCCTGTGTTTACCTCATGTGCCTCTCCTACAATTGGATAGGAAAAGAAGACAGGTGTATCCTGGTCAGAACATATAGTCAGAAGTAGTCTTGGAAAGGGTTGGCCCCTAGAACCACTCAACTGGCACCAGAAAGTCTAGCCAGTTGACTCTAATGTGTCCTTTCTCACGGGCATCAAACACCTTCCTCCCCCCAATCAGTTACTCCTTCAGCCACAGGAGGAGAGCCAGGTTATCAGCTGCCACATTACTTCTTCTCTATTCCCACCTCCCCTTTCCGTTCCACACATTGATTCACACAACCTCCCTAATGCCTTCTTTATTTCTACCTCGCCCTAACCTCCACCTCACTGAGGCATAGTAGCTCTCCATCTAGTAGCAACATTCTCTCTTGTCTTCCCTCTGTCTATCCTTCTTATATTTTTTGTACCCCCTTAACCCATACCCAAAATGCCTCCTGTTTCATCTTCAGTGACTCCATTGTTGCGTGCTTATCTAGGATCCTGATCGATACTGTGACCTTTACCCCTATTCGGCTATAAATCCATTTATTCCCTATATTGGCATAACCGTTCAAGTGTGATATTCAGAAAGTCATCTCTGGCCTCACACGAACAGAGCCACATTCCAGAATAGTTTTCTCTGCCACTTCCTTTGCAACCAATTAGTGCAATGACAGAGCAGAAGTCACTATCTGAAGATTCCTAGATTAACACTCCGAGTTCTTCAACAAAATAAAAACTCAGCAAACCTGGAAATCCCCACTTGCTGTGTTTTGATTAGTAATGGAACTCTAATGAGCAACTGATAGCGATCACTTCCTAGTGACATCTTTAATTGACGTCTTATGTCCAGCAAACTTACGTCAAACCAGGCACCTGTCAGGTATAAATATTACCAACGTTGCCTTAAGCAATTGCCTGTTGCTAGCTGTCTGCTGCTGCGCCTGCCCGTTGTTAGCTGAAGCTAGCACCCTGTTGCTGCAGCCTGCTGCCCGTCGCCTGAAGCTGCTGATACCATTAGCGCTGCTAGAGTGCGAACGATGGTGTGGTGTAACTAGGAGCTGAACAGCCGTCCCTCTGCGAAGAGCCCAGCAGATGCCAGCTGCCCGCGGACGCTGTCCCCCCTCCTCCTCCTCGACGCACTGAAGAGAGACGCTGTCTTTCTCCTGCCGAGAAATCCAGCTCCAGCGTTTCTGGTCTACCCTCGCGGGTGACTGGGATACCGAGTTCCCCCTGAAGGAGATACCAGACCTCCATCATTCTATTCAGAGGTATGGTGTTGACTAAACCCTTAGTGAGAATTCTTGAAGCAAACCTTGGCAAAACCAACTTAACTTAAAGCTACTTACTTACTCCCCTCCCAAGTATTAGGCTTAGGTCAGGTACACTGGGGTAGGCGTAGTTAGAAGCACCAGTTGAGTATTTTAGCCTAATGTATATATGACTGTATATATGTTTTATTACTTTTAAACCATTGTATGGCTAAGAAACCATATCAATGCTTTTACAGTATTATTTCGCAATACTTATCTTACTGTACGTACTTTTTATCATAACAAGTCTTGCAATTGTGGCAATACATTTCTCTTGTACGAGAAGAAAGACTGTTCAATAAATGTTAAACCTTTATTGACAAACGCCCGTCTCTCTATTCTCTACATATTGTGAAAGTAAACTGCACTAACCTGACTGAGTAAAATAACTGTCTATTGTTTCACACGACCCTAGAGATTGACTCTTGATCTGAGGAGCAAAGTTGTCATGTTGCACGGTTGTTGGAAAACTGAATCCCTTCTTGTCTGTGCCAGGGAAGCTGATCACTTCCTATTCAGTCAAGAAAGTTTCCAGTGACCTCTGAGCTAGTTGGTAACAAACCCAATTAAGTTTAGCATAGTCAGTAGAGGCCTGGAAGATCCGCACTTCTACGTCGATACTACTGTTTATGTTATTCCAATGCGCAGGGCCTAGTGGGAAACTAGGAACTACACTACATGGCGCCCAAACGTTTGGTAAGGCGATAAACTAACGCAAGACGTTAGAGTAACTCAGTCGTGCATATTTCAAACAGACCCCTTTCTCCCGTAAATACTCCAATAGACGTCTGGAGTGGGTGAAATGTTAAAATCCGCCCGAACTCAGTAGGAAGAGATTCCTATGTAAAGCTCTGGTTTATTCAACGTTGAAGGATACAGTGTTCCAAAATATTGTGCACCTAATCTGCAAACCTTGCATTTATACAATGCCAGGAGAAAACGGAACCACTGGGGCCACAGCAGATGCGACTCAGCAGGGTCCCGAACACACAGACCCGGATGCAATTATCATCCCGGTCCACTTAAGAAAATCTATAACGTTAAAACTTATAGAAAACGGACTGACACCACAAGGTGGTACAGTAATTTTCGTGATAGAGGCTCACGAATATCGGCAGACAGAGGTATTCTATTCATGGATAAACTTTCCAGCGGCAAACGCTACAACAAAAGAGTTTCACTATTACAAAATAGAGGAACCTCCGGAAGAGTACGCTCCTTTCGAGGAGACTGAAATCCCACTAAAATTCCAAGAGCACCTGCTCTGATTTAATGGCGCCCTAAAACACAATGATCATATTACCAGGCTCGGTCCACTAGGTAGACCAGGAGCAACGTGGCCGGTTCTAGCCAGCTACACACCATATCCTGTGATTGCAAAAATGTCTAGAGAAGAGCTGTTAGTACAGCTAAAAACATTAATTAAAATACATAGGCAATTAGTCAAATATGTAATGCGGACGGCAACAGTCCAACCAGCTGTTAATGTACCACAGGGGAACACTAATAAAATCACACCACAGAACATACAGTCATGTCTTGGTAAAATACCCGTAAAACGGGAACAAATTCCTTTCTGGTTAGCACAGAAAATCACTCAAATAGAGGCAGTATTTCCTGATACTACCCCTATAGAGAAACACAGAATCTTGACAATCTGCCTTCCTATGGGAATCGCACCACACGTGGAGAACTGTGACACTTGGGGTACAGTCTTTGCTTCCATTTACACAAAAACACACAGTGTTCCGTCTATGGCGGTAATACCAGAAGTGCTAAAACAGATTCAAAATGAATACGGTCCAGAGCCCGCTTTAAATCTTGGTATGAAATTACTGAAAGACTTCAAGCAGGTCTTGGCTATATTATCAGCCAATATAAAGGGAGAAGCAGCATCTGTGGCGATCCGCCAGAAGTTGAAGGAAACAGATATAAAAGATCCAGTTGAGCTTGCCAAAATCATAGAGAAATGCTATGAAGAATTAGGTAGAGACAGCTTGGGTGGGAAACCGGTAAAGCCCCAACTGCTCGAAAATCCTGAAAAATTATTTATTAAAAATAATTTCAATACTCCTAAAAAGAGCTGGGATGGAAATAAACAATCCACTCCCAAGGAAAAAGTTTTCCAGTCCAGAGGAAGGTCTCCTTGACGGAGGGAAAGAACTCCGACTCGAGAACACCAGTCTCCCCAGAGGGAGCCCTCTGAGAAAAGATATAACCTTAGAAATAGGGATCATTTGAAAAAACCTGATAGATATCAAAGTATTGATACACGTCCCTCTCGATCTTTTCCACAGAAATAGGAAAGAAGAGGACGGTCAGACCCAGGAGAGCACACCAAGTCCAAAGACAAGGAACCTGCTCAGAGTAAAAAATCTCAATTTCCAAAAAAGAAGGTAGCCAGTATTAGAGTAATCAACCATGCCGAGAATACTGAGGACACAGTTGAAAAACGGGGAGTGGGTATTGACAATGTTGGACAGTGCAGCAGAAATCAGTATAGCGCGCAAGATCTTGATGAGTCATCTGGAGACAGTGGACACGAATGAATACATTCAGGTTGAAACTGCCGACACCAGACTTAGCGAGCCCCATAAGATATACGAAATAACATTGCGTATAGAGGGTGATAAGACTAGGAAAATAAGAGGTCTATTTTGGGATAAGCTCTCAAAAGGCTATGATATTCTGTTAGCTGAAAAAGATTGGCAACCAGAGTTTGTCAGGGAGTGCCCTCATGGCGAAGAAGTGATTATGCCTGCCTTCTCGAATCACATTCCGATTCACAAAAAATATACATATGCAAGGAAATGGGCAGTAGCCCAGGCACCAGCATTATATAAAAATCATGTAGGATGGGATGAGGACTCACCTCCTCACAAAATCCAATTAAAAAGTGAACCAACTGCCCAACGGCAGTATCCCATTAAGCAAGAAGCTAAAAAACAGGTCAGGGAGATTTTAGATCAACTTGAATACCAGGGGGGGATTGAAACATGCACCTCTCAAATGAACAATCCTTTGTTTCCTGTCTCCAAGCCAGACAATTCATATCGTCTAGTTTTGGACTACAGACATCTTAATACATGTTGTAAAACATTTGCAGTACAAAACTCGCATAGTGCAGCCCTAATGAATAACATAGTTAGGAAAAAATCTAAAACGACATTAGACATATCTAATGGTTTCTTTTGTCAAAACATTGCACCGGAAAGCAGATATTTGACCGCTTTCTCAGCATTTTGGTCGCAGAAAAAATTCTGTCGACTCCCACAGGGGTTCAAGAACAGCCCAGGACTATTCTCAGCTAGAGTAACAGAGTTACTACAAATATATGATGATGAGGCATTATCTTACGTAGATGATATCTATCTCACAGACGACGACTTGGATACTCACTTGAAAAGAGTGAACACCATTATACTTGGGTTCGCAGCAGAGGGTTACAAATTCAACTTTAAAAAGTCTCGAATTGCCCATCTGACAGTACTATTTTTAGGGTACGAACTATCAAGTGAAGGGAAAAGCCTAGCGGACAACTTCTTAGAGAAGTGCGCTGTACTCCAAGCTCCAAAAACGCTGAAGAATTTACAATCCATTCTAGGTTTTCTGAATTTCGGAAGAACTTACATTCTAAATTATGCAGAGAGGGTTAAACCTCTCTACGAACTAATTAAACCTGGTTTTAAACAAATCAATTGGACTCAAAAACACACAGAAATTTTGTGATCACTGCAAACAGACATGTTAGCAAAAACAAAATTAGATACACGTGACAACACACGCGATCTTGTCATCCGAGTCATCCCAGGAAGATGCGGATTCACGTACCTAACCTCTAATGAGGGAGAAAAGATACCAATTTCAATTAAATCTCACTTGTACACACAAGCAGAAAAAGCATTCAGTCTCACAGAAAGAACTGTGAAAGCAGTGCAAATCGCATTGGCAAATGAACGAGAACTAGCACACGGCAAAAGGATTAATATCCTCACAGCGGAATCCGCCTTCGAGGCGCTATTCAGCCCAGTAAACCTGCCTACAGTGTCACTGGATCCGAAATGGATACAGTGTGTAGATTCTCTAGGAGCGGAAGATGTGAAATACTATTTCGCCTCGCAATTCAAAGAACTGAATGATTTAGAATATGAAGAAGAATATCCTCTGCCAATCGAACTTCTGCCTCTTCCAAAATACGCCTGTATAATCTATACAGATAGATTTGTACAGCATTTCAACGTAGAGAGAAAATCCTACGATGCAGCCTGTGCGATTGTTAAAGGTCGTTGGCTGTGCGGTAAATTCAGACCGAAAGTAACAAAAACTGAATCATTGAGAAACTGTTCGGCTCAGAGAGCTGAAATCAGATGTTTAAAGATGGCGCTCGAAAATGCAGAACGTGAATTCCCGACACTTATCGTGTGCGATTCTCATTTTTGCGTCAACTCTTACAACAATAAATTGCAGAGGTGGATTGAAAACGACTACAAAGATGACACAGGTGCCACAATAAAGCATAAATTGCTCTGGAAACAGGTAGCTTTTTTACACAAAGAACTACAAAAGACTCAAGTGATACACGCACAGAGTCTTCAACGTGATGGCGTTCACGTTGCAGGGAATTCATTGGCTAATACAGCCATAGCGGAAGCAACTAAACCGGCTTCCGTAGCCACAAAAAAGCGTACAGAAAAATACATAGACGGGGAAACCATGCTGGCAGTAAACACGACCGTAAAAGGCGACTGTGTAGCACTACCCGTGAACTATCCACTCAATTATGCATACGTAATCGATGCAAACTCCGTTCCTTTTGCTCGAATCCCTGGAGTGGGGGACAGAGTAATTCCAAACAGGAGCAGGAGGGGCTTCCTCTTACTGGAAGCACACATGGGGTTGGGTCTGAGACACCAAACAATTAAGGTTTCTCTTAAAGAATTACAATCAGAGTACTGGTGGCCAGGAATGAGCATAGATATTCAATGTTTTGCTCAAAATTGTGAAGACTGCAACAGAGATCGCAGTAATGAACAGGCCAGTGTAGTTTCAGGATCCCTGTTAGACAGCATAAGGCGTCTATCTGCGCAATCAAAGAAGAGAAGCGCGTCCCATTGTACACAGTTAAGGCTAAACACACTTAAAAAATGTAGCCTCCAGCGCTCGGCTGACACCTAGAACTGTTATAAGAGAGATCTGCGAGTCCATATCGGCATATACGCAATTACCACGTTCCATTCTGACCAGGGTCCTGCTTTTAGCTCTCGAGCTTATAGGGAGGCCATGGCTAGCATGGGAATTGGGTTGCGGTATTCTTGTCCGTCGCACCCCGAAGGGAATAGTGTGGTTGAAAGAAAAAACCGGGACATAAAGCGATCTATAACGGCGAAGGTATTAGGTTCAGGCGCTGGGTGGGTCAAACATCTAATAAGTGTCCAGACTAGTCTTAATAACTTGCCAAGAAATTCTCTAAAAGGTTTCAGCCCATACGAACTATTGTTCGGAATTAGAATGAACATTCAGGACCTCGATAGTCAGATATCAGTGGTACAAGAAAAAACAACAGACTTTGACATCAAAGATCGTTTGGCTGTTTTACAGGAACTGAATGAAACAAGAAAATCCTTAAGCAACATAAAGTTAAAGCAACAGCCATCTACCACTGACGAGGCACCACAAGCAACAGCCCCAGCAAGGCCTGTCTGGATTCCAAAGATTGGGGATCTAGTCAGAGAAAAAATCGCGGTGAAGAAGGAATTTGGGCCTTCTTACAGAAAAGCAGTACCTGTCTTGGCAGTCACCGGAACAAGATCAGTTGTACTACCGCCCCTTGCTGGTAAAAAGGAGAACAGAGTTGTGTCTATCGACCTGGTAAAACCACAACTATGTGGCCTATAATCAACAGTAGGCCCAGTGGACTCCCAAGAAACAACAGAATACCCAAACTTGCAACAATCCAAGAGGTTCAAACTGAAAGACTAATCACATTCGATCAGCCTGCAGTGCACAGTGAAGGACTATGCAATAATGCCATGGAACTCGTACCTCTTGAGACACAGATTGAAACGGTTCGTCAAGAAACACCAGTCTACAACAATGTGGCATCAGAAAGTGCTACAGAGAGACAGATTGAAAGAACAATCCCAACAATTGACAGAACTGCCTCTGGTTATTTCATCAACTTCGACAACTTCTCTGAAGATCAAAACGACCTCGAAGTGATGCCAGAAACAAAAAAGACTTTTAAAGAAAAAGCAACGGAACTCTTTCATCAACTAAAGGAAATCTACCTTATTTCACCTTGGTTAGAGTTCTGGTTCGGTCTAGGTGTATTTTTCCTCCTGCTTTGGCTCATCATGGTACTTTGTTTGGGAAAATTCATTGAGGGAAAATATAGTAAAATGGACACAGCAAGTCAGAACATCAACCTAGTCCTGAAACCACACAGATCATCCCACGTGAAGAAAAGAGAACTGTCAACAGTAAATGTCACAGCAATTCCAATACCTGGTGGGGTAGTATGGGAGAAAACTGACTATGAGATCTATGGTCCGGTCGAAATCCTGAAGTATCCTCATCAACTGAAGGTTTCCTTAAGTGACTTTGTAAAACCTAGTACATTCTCTGATGATTGGGACTTTAACAGTATTAATGACATGATGTCTGATTTAGTAATGTCAGCTAGATTCACAGAACATGATTATTTACAAGGTTCATCTAGTTATGAGAAATTATTCTGCTACACACATTATGGTGATCATTACTTGCATAAATCGGCACAGCCTAGAAATGTTTTTATGTATAATCAATGGGAACATTGTGCTACACCACCTAAAAGCAGTTCTAAAGCATTTTTTGAGAAATTCAAATACTTCTCAGGGTTTAACACCAGTGATGCAGAAACGTTTTATTACAAACTGTTAGATAAAACAGGAATGAAAACAATGCTGACAAGTTCTAATTTGATATATTCAGAAGCATTTTATGAAAAAATGATGACATTTGGTTTTGATTATTGGAAAAATAACATTGAAACGAAAACCATTTGGGGTACAAAAGATTGGCAGGTACAAGGCCTTGAAGCACTATTTAGAACCTGCATGATACCAGAACAAATTATGTTTTTAAATGACACAATACACCAAACATCCTGTCTTGGCCTAGCTAAGATCAAAGACCTTAACAAACCGTCTATTCCAAAGCCAATACCTGAAAATACAACTGCAGATATTGAGTTAGACGTTTCACATATTTTAAATTTTAACAGAACACATCCTGATTGGAAAAAGTGGTTAATCTGGCCTACTGACACAAACAGCTGTCAAGATAGATTCCTGAATAAAACACAGGGGTTAAAAATGACCAGACAAGACCCGAGATACTCCCAGAGACAACATCCAGGGATAATAACAACATACAGTGTAGGGAAACTCTGCCTCGAATGGCTAACATCATCCACACTGGCTGAAATTAAGCAACACTTGTCTTTACTAAAAGATGGTGCTGATTTGCGCGATTTCATTCTTGGACCACGCAAACAGCGTCAAAAGCGTTTCATAGTGACCAGTATCTATGCTGCTTACAACGAGGCTTGGAAAGTCAAACAAATTGAAACAGCTGAAAAAATACGAGAAATTGATCGTATTAATTTGGAGAAATCACTTTCTGTAGTGGACAATGGGTTAATGACTCTGTCCTCCAGAATATATTCGTTGGACAATATTGTATCCTCTGCCTTTGATGTGATAGACAGAGACTTGCTAATGTTACAACATGGCCAATCTCAATTACGTTCTATTATACAATTAGGCTGGACGCTGCAAAATCTTCGTTCAGGCTATGTGCCTTGGCGTTTAATCAACACAACGTCATTATTTTCCATTTTTAACCTTACTGATAAACAAATCAGTTTGGCACAGAAAGGAGCAGACTATACAATCCTGAGCATCGAAAAACTTGGGAGATTATCATTGACAATGTCAGAGAGTCCTGTCATTGAATGGATAATACACGGAATTATCACTATTCCGATAACAACTTTCCGATTTAAAAAGTGCCTTGAATACATACCTACTGGCCAGTATGAACGATTGGGTAAAGGATATGTAAAATCAGAATGGAAATTACCATACACACATTCTTGCTATAGTGACAGCGACAAAAATGTATTTCTTAGTGGTGAAAATTGTAAACATTCACTAAGCGGTATACTTTTGTGATGGAAATTCTAACAACCTTTCATGCCACCAGCTTGTCACACCTGCAACTCAGATAGAGCCCTTCTTTATGCAACTTGCATTCGGGAGTTACATTCTTAGAACGGATCACAGATGTTGTGGCCTTGTGCCAGGGAAATGTTATCTAGTAAGAGTAACATCCATGGTCAAATGCTGTATGCAGGCATTGTTCCCGAGTGGGCCTGCAGACACAGTGACTCCCATCTGGCCTCGTCTGAATCTCTATTCTATACGAATTGATACTTTAAGCAAAATGAAGTCTGTGCTTTTGCAGACAACATTGCCCATAACGTCATCAAAAGAGACGTATGATCTTCTAGTTGCAAGGAAAGCTACTGAAGTTCATGAACTTTTATCAACAAATTGCCCCGTGCATTTCGTAGAAATGCTTAGCCAACTCCTTAACATGTCTAGTGCCACAGGCATCCCAGGCATATTTAAGACGATTTTTACGGGACTGCTAACACCTTTTCAAGCAATTTTGGGAATCGTTCCTAATTTTGTCCACTCTGTTTTTGGCGGCATACCCTTTTTTTGGGACTTGTAGCAGGGATTTTATTTTTGTCCGTCCTGCTTCGTTATGGCAAGCCAAAGCTCAGACATAGCTCCCATGGGAATGGAAGAGACAATCCTAGCAATGCGCTACCGGGACAGGATAACTAACGTCCTTGGATTGGCCAGGCTGAGAGATCTAAACATGACCTGGTTCCTTTCATTCAGACCTATATGGCAGAACTGTATCTTACCGGTACTTCAATGTATGCTATGCGGAGATGAGATGAGTGCGTGTTGGACATCTGTCTTTCACTTCCATCAGCAGTACCAATGGACGTCGATACTTTGCTCAGTCCGATAACGGCTCACGCATTGTGTTGTCCCCAGCGGCCACCAATCCTGATGACAGCATTCGTTGAGACTCCTGTACTACGACTAGGTGGTAACAGTGGAGCGAGTGACAAAAGCAACATCACCCAGGTACGACCTTCTGTGAGCATTGCTGATCCCGACTATGATGACAGCAATCATTCTCACACCTGCCAAGTTACAGCACTATCAAATTTGGTTGAACTGTCACCTGATTTTGTAGACCACTTCTTTGAGAGCCTGTCTGATATGATGTTCTCACCCGAACAGAAATAATAACTTTGAAGAAGCATTCCGACACACAGCGTTCCCATGAACTCTGAATTCGGCCTTCAGTTTTGATCAACAAAAACTGCTAAAAGCGTTGGAACTCTATTTCCCCGTTCAAGCATTAATTCTTTTGAATTGAACATTTTTTAATATTGACCTTTTGTTGGCACGAACAATTCTTTGCTTAACGTAAAAACTATTCTTAGAGAACAGGAGCTTCAAACTTCTATTTCTAAACACATCTAGAGACATAACAACCTTACACCAGCCTCTAGCACATTTATTGCAATGCATTTATATGTGATGATTTATCTCGCCCTTCTTCTGTTTCAGAGATATTTCATGTGTAATTCTTTTTGCATAACCGTTCATTGATTCCATATGCAATAATTTTTGAATGATTTCTATGCTTCAAAAACGTACAGTACCTAAATTTCACGTATTACATTATACGCCTATTTCGAATGCATTTATGTATTTTGGGGTGGGCAATGTTACACATGCATCTTATTGCTCTAGTTTTAGTAATTTGATGGACATGAACCCGTGGAGTGGGTGTTGCGTGCTTATCTAGGATCCTGATCGATACTGTGACCTTATGCCCCTATTCGGCTATAAATCCATTTATTCCCTATATTGGCATAACCGTTCAAGTGCGATATTCAGAAAGTCATCTCTGGCCTCACACGAACAGAGCCACATTCCAGAATAGTTTTCTCTGCCACTTCCTTTGCAAACAATTAGTGCTATGACAGAGCAGAAGTCACTATCTGAAGATTCCTAGATTAACACTCCGAGTTCTTCAACAAAATAAAAACTCAGCAAACCTGGAAATCCCCGCTTGCTGTGTTTTGATTAGTAATGGAACTCTAATGAGAAACTGATAGTGATCACTTCCTAGTGACATCTTTAATTGACGTCTTATGTCCAGCAAACTTACGTCAAACCAGGCACCTGTTAGGTATAAATATTACCAACGTTGCCTTAAGCAATTGCCTGTTGCTAGCAGTCTGCTGCTGCGCCTGCCCGTTGTTAGCTGAAGCTAGCACCCTGTTGCTGCAGCCTGCTGCCCGTCGCCTGAAGCTGCTGATACCATTATCGCTGCTAAAGCGCGAACGATGGTGTGGTGTAACTAGGAGCTGAACAGCCGTCCCTCTGCGAAGAGCCCAGCAGATGCCAGCTGCCCGCGGACGCTGTCCCCCCTCCTCCTCCTCGACGTGCTGAAGAGAGACGCTGTCTTTCTCCTGCAGAGAAATCCAGCTCCAGCGTTTCTGGTCTGCCCTCGCGGGTGAATGGGATACCGAGTTCCCCCTGAAGGAGATACCAGACCTCCATCATTCTATTCAGAGGTATGGTGTTGACTAAACCCTTAGTGAGAATTCTTGAATTAAACCTTGGCAAAACCAAATTAACTTAAAGCTACTTACTTACTCCCCTCCCACGTATTAGGCTTAGGTCAGGTACACTGGGGTAGGCGTAGTTAGAAGGACCAGTTGAGTATTTTAGCCTAATGTATATATGAATGTATATATGTTTTATTACTTTTAAACCATTGTATGGCTAAGAAACCATATCAATGCTTTTACAGTATTATCTTGCAATACTTATCTTACTGTACGTACTTTTTATCATAACAAGTCTTGCAATTGTGGCAATACATTTCTCTTGTACGAGAAGAAAGACTGTTCAATAAATGTTAACCCTTTATTGACAAACGCCCGTCTCTCTAGTCTCTACATATTGTGAAAGTAAACTGCACTACCCTGACTGAGTAAAATAACTGTCTATTGTTTCACACGACCCTAGAGATTGACTCTTGATCTGAGGAGCAAAGTTGTCATATTGCAGGGTTGTTGGAAAACTGAATCCCTTCTTGTCTGTGCCAGGGAAGCTGATCACTTCCTATTCAGTCAAGAAAGTTTCCAGTGACCTCTGAGCTAGTTGGTAAAAACTCAATTAAGTTTAGCATAGTCAGTAGAGGCCTGGAAGATCCGCACTTCTACGTCGATACTACTGTTTATGTTATTCCAATGCGCAGGGCCTAGTGGGAAACTAGGAACTACACTACACCATTGGTTCATATTGTTTCTTGCCCCAGATTTGGCATAACATTCTGCTCCGCTCACTGAGTTCTGCCCACTCTACGCTCTGCATAGCGAATGGAGTTCCAAAAATATCTGTGTAGTGATAGGGAGCAGATATTTTCCTCTTGCATGGCTCGCCAAAGTTAAGTTGCTGAGCGAGGTAAATTGCACTCTAGACCACCTCTGGGCAAGATTTCTCAATTTGGGTGGTCCCGGCAGGTTGCTACCGTTCGCATTGAGAAGCCTGCACCTCGTGTCGAGTAAGCTGCTGCTAGTGTAGAAGATCTACTCGAGCAGCAGGAAGAACCAGCGCCCTCTTGCACTGCACTTGGTACTGTTCCACCGGATTTACAGGGTAATACCCGGAGCTAAAAATCAGCACGTAGCAGAACTCTGTGAACTCCTCCCAGGTGCAGCTAAACCGCAAGGTGCTTTAGTGCTATATAAAACTGTTAAATAACAGGCCTCATGACCAAAGTGTTTTATGGTTAGCAAACCTTTTGATTCAGTAAATCGGAGGGTTTGCAAATTGTTAAACACTTTTTAAAGTTTACTAAACCACTTAATGATTCAGAAAAAGGTATACAACTCATTAAATTGGTTTAGGAAACTAGTGCCCTTTTCTTATAGTCAACCCACACTTTTCCCCCCCGATGCTGATGGTTATGACTCTGAAGGTTTACTGGAACCTGGTAACCAGGCCCCAGTGCCAGTGCTCTCCCTAAATATGTGGTATGAGGATTGTTAACAATTGACTACAACCCCCTTATAAGCTGCTAGTAAGTGGCAGCAGTAGTACCCAGGGCATGGGAGTTAAAGAGGCCACCAAGGCCTGAAGCACTGTTTGTGCCACCCTGAGTGACCCAAGTAAACACATGACAGCAGTTCTGCCGTTCACTGCTGTGCCTAGAGTGAACACCACAGCACCTACAACCCCCCACATCAGTGACGCCATTGTTTTTTTTTTTAAACCTTTATTGCAACACTATAAAAATACAAGTATGGGCCTACAACCGCAGGGGCCGGGCGCTATTCAGAAATGTAACCAAACATATCACGGTTCAACACAGCTCATCAGCCGACAGCCCTGAGGTCCGGCAGCAATTCTGGACAGCGTTTATCTTGGAGCCTATGAATAGGGTACAGAATATAATAAAGGCTTCATTTTATATTATAGAGATAGACGGATCAGGTACCATATAGTCAAGTTAAAGGAGACGGGGGGCAGGTCAAAAAACAGGATATACGTCAGAAACAACAATATGAGGGACCCTGGCGCCAACACCTATACAGCGAGATAAACAACAATACAGGAGACAGTTTCATAAGCGCCAGTTCCCAGATCCTGCCCACCCGGACTGTCGGTTAACCTAGAAAGCACTACATTCCAGAACACAGTGTAATCAGAATAGTACACAAACGATACTCACCCGAAAGGAAAAAAAAGGGGAAGGGAGAAAAAGGCCATTGAAAATAAGAAAGGCAAAATAAACCCCCCTCCGTCCAACCCCCCACCCTGCACCCCTGCCTATGGCTATAGCCTAACCCCACTAGCAGCGTGCCTGTCGCCCTAAAAACTAAAACCCCTAAAAGAAGGGAAAGAAAGAGAAAAAATGGAGGAGGGCCTAGTAGTACTTGCCCCCAGCCCCTTACTCCCCCCGCCAGAAACAGGCACCCCCTATCGCAAAGAAACGGATGTTATGCGAGCATTATGAAAGTAAATAGGGGGAACCATGACACACCGCCCAGCCTCTGAACTCAAATCATCATAAGTCGAACAGTCACAATAGCATTTCAATCCGCCCCGAGTCAAGTAATCTCACCCCTGACCCTTCCAGACCAGCGCACAAGCCCTCCCCAATGAGACCCAATGGCATATAAGCAAGTCATAGAGGAGAGGAAATTCACCGAAAGTCAGTCTGTTACCGCTTGCAGCAATCGAGTCCACGGGAGCTTCATGTACAGAAAGCCTCCCTCTCCCAACAAGACAGTCTCGATGTTTCTTGCCCCGGGGTCGCAACATTTCCAAAAAGGGGGGGAGACGATCACCAGATGAAAAAGGGTCCACAACACAAGTCTCCGGGGGTAGGAAGCCATTCAATTCCTCGAGAGTCAATAACAGTGGAAGGTGCAGTGGCACTCTCATGACCTCCAGGACACCATCGTCCAGAGGTACGTCCGGTGATTCCAATACTCGCGTCCACATGGGGTCCTCGCAGTGAGGCAAAATGGCCGCTGGTTGAATGGCTACAGATGGTAGTTCAAATAGTGGGGCAGGGTCCGGTACAATATGCAAAATCCCCGACAGGCTTGCATCAATTTTATTCATGGAGACAGTCATTTACGATTGAAGCGCCCAGAGTTCCGCCAATAACGGCCTCAGCGATGGCTCGGATACATTTCGATCCATGGTCTCACACCCGAGACCGACCACAACCACCCACGGAGTGGATTGGTGTCGCCGGGGGGGACCGACAGGGATCACAAGAATGCAAGCGTAGACAGCAGCCCGTTGTTCTCCACAGCCGCGATCATCCGGCTTATCGCCGCAGGCCGGGGCCCCGACCCGCCGAGCCCCGGAGGGTGCCGGCACCGGGTCCGCGGGACGGGAACCCCCGCCCGCCGCCAGCAGCAAGCAAGGTCACCACACCATCAGTGCCGAGCAAAAAGAGCAGTCACTGCCAATTCCAGGCGCAAAAGGAGCCTCCACTAGGATCGACCGGACCCTGCCTGGGTCTCTCAGCCGTTGTTGTTGCACTACCACTCGGCCACGCAGATACTCGAGGCCCCGGCTTCGCTGCCGGAGTAGGCCGCAATCTTCAACACGGTGTAACTCCGTGAAACCGGCTGATAAAATTCCCCGGATTTCACCTTCGGAATGAGGAACTGTTCATGTACGTAGGGGCTGGGCGTAAAATCAGGATATTATGCAGGATCTTGAGGCGGGATACGGAGGTCGGCGGAGCCGAGAGCCTAAGCAGCCATCTTGTTTGCCATCGTAGCTCCTCCCCATTGTTTTTTTTAACTCTTTTTTTATTAAACCTTATTCAGTTACACAGCATCTGATAGACCACAGCAGCATTTATTAAAGCTTATCAGGATACAGTACATTACCAATTTTCACGTCTGACCACAGTGCCCCCTTAAAGTCCTATGTCATTTTCCTCCAAAGCAGTCCTTCTGAAGTTAGTGCCGGAAGTTTGGTTGGTAGGGGAGACACATATATCACCTCCATAAGAATTCCATTTACCCCGTATCTGTTCCCATTTCCTGGGGCAGACTTTGCCCTTGTAGGCAACCTTCTCTGCTATCATGCACTAGTCCATGTCTCTTTCCCACTCTCCCAGCATTAGTGCCTCATGGGCTCACCATCTCTGGGCAATGTTCCGCTTTGCAATTGTCATTCCAAGATGACCAAGAGTTACTCCCTGCGGCTTAAGTCAGTTGCTTCCCATATATAAAGTAGGCATCTTTCAGGCGTGGGTTCAAGGTTCCTCCCACACACTCTTTGCAATTGAGATGTTATAGACTCCAAATATATTGCAACAGCTGGATATTCCCATATTATGTGATAAAATGTACCTTCTTCACAAAGTCTGCTACACCTAGAATCGTCTTTCCTCACCATTTTTGCTGGAGTACCACAGGAGAGGTAGGGCATGTGAAGTATTGAAAGTTTGACTAACCTAAGTCTTCATGATATGACTACTTTTTTGGGGGAGGCTAATGCTCGTTGCCAATTCTCATCTTCTAAGTCCCCCAAATCTTCCTACCAGAGTTCACAAAGACACAGTTGAGGGTCAGTAAGCTATTTATTAGCTTTTGGTACATCCTGGAGACTGCCCTTCGGACCACATGGTCTGTTAGTAGTCTATCTTTGAGTGGATACACTTCTGGCAGGTCGCTATCTAGTAGGATAGCTGCCATAAGGGCATGTCTTATTTGTGAATACCTAAATATGTCTGAAGCCGCTGTATCCTAATCCCGCTTTATGTCTGTGAATGGAATGACCTCTCCATTTGACCACAGGCCTACGACCTTCGAGATTCCTATGATGTCCCATTTATCAAAACCCAGGCAGCCACTTAGCCTACCTTGTTTTTCCGCCATAGGGGCATTGCCTGGGTCACTCTATTATGCCACCCCAGCTACTTGGTCACTCGGTGCCAAAGAGCAATTGTTTGTTTTGTTGGGCCCGTAAGCCGCTGGTATTTTGAGGTTTGTGTACAGTGCTCACCTATAGCCCCTGGTACCCATGAGTAACCTGTCCATCTGGTATGCTGGTTCGTTGTGAGGTCAGTGTATCCACTGGTTGATAACTGCCAGTTGGGCTGCCCAAAAATATGTTCGAATGTCTGGTAGTACAATCCCACTGCCGTACCATAGCCTTGTGAGCTTCTGTGTTTCTATTTGCGGGGGCTTCCCATCCTAAAGTAGGTTTCTAACCTCACTCTCAATTACTCTAAAATAGGTTTCAGAGACCTTAAATGGTGTGTTTTGCAGGGCATACAGGCATTGCGGTAGCATAATTATTTTAAAGGGAGCCGCTCGGCCCAGTAAGGAGAGGGGTAACGAACTCCAGTGTTGTGCATCTCTCTGTAAGCATGGCAGGAGGTCATGTAAGTTGTGTGTATATAAGAGGTCTGAGTCAGCTGTGACAAAGATTCCTAAAGAACGAAAATCCTCCGTAACCACCGCCGCCTCGCAGTCTGGTGGCAAAATTGGGGTTCCGCTATGCAGAATAAATATTATGGTTTTGGATTAGTTTATGATGTATCCGGAGTACTTTCGAAGTTGGTGAAAATCTGCAAGACTATGTTAATGGAGGAATGCGGCGATGCAACGGTTGTATGATGTTTCAACGCATGCTTTTACCACGCATGCCTTTACAACACAGGTATTACAACGCAAGTCGTTACAATGACTTGCGTTGGGGGGCGCTGGATAGTGGAATAGTTTAATTTTCTATTCCAACTCCAGTCCCCGTGGATAGTAGTGAAGGTGTCGGATAGAAAATTAATCTATTCTCTATCTAACAGCGCCCTCCGGCGAAAGTCGTTGTAACGACTTTCGTTGTAATTCCTGCGGTGTAATAGTAGTGTGTGGTAAAAGTTTAGTTGTAAACGATGTTCCCCGATGCAACATATAATAGCACGTCATTTGTGTATAAAGAGATTCTATCCTCCCCTCCCTCAGTCCAGTGTAGTCCCCGAATTAACAGATCTCCTCCGACCAAAATCACCAGGGGCTCCAGTATCAGAGCAAAGATTAGTGGCAACATGTCTCCTAATGATGGGAACTTTGTGGGATGTTAGGCCACTGATGGAATTATCTAATGAATTTGTGAATTTAATTATTTTTAGATTGTTACCTGATCTTTATACAGAGGGCAAATATTTGTGAATAATGGATCACAGGGCTGGTTGGCCATCAGCAGAACTTTGGTGACGAATTTAAGAATGTAATGTTTCTAAGAATGTGTTAAATATGATTGTTTATGGACTAAGGCCCACATGCATCAAGCATTTTTGGAGTCGCAAACGGTGCGATTCCTTAAAATCGGCCGTTTGCGATTCCAAAAATGCTTTTTGGAATGCATCAAGCATTTTTTGAAATCGCAACATTTTTGCGATTTCTAAAAATGCGATTGCTTTTAAGAAATCGCAAATTTGCGATTTCTTAAAAGCAATGCATGATTACTTTTATAATTGCGAATTCGCAATTAGGGTGTCAAATTTACCGAGTGGTTGAACCACTCGGTAAATTTGCAAAAAGTGTTAAAAAATTGCGATTTTTACCGATTCTCAAATATTTTGAGAAAATCTGCATGCATCCCATTTTGCATTTCCTAATTTGCGCTTCCCTAAAAATCGCAAATTAGGAAGTGCAAAATGAAACAATGATGCATGTGGGCCTATGACTTAAACTGGGATGGTGGAACACCCAGTGAATGGTTAATATGTGTATGTATATAGGGAGGGAGTCTTGCTGGGGTGTGTTTTAATGTTTTTGGTAGGTGAATGGGTGGTGCAGTACAATTTGTATGTATAAAACATCATTGATGATATGTATGTTTTACATTTTAGGCCCTGATGAAGTCCCACTAGGACTGAAGGATACAAAATAGATTTCCCATGCATAAAGAGCATCAGACCTATATTATATTAGCATGATGCATCTATTCGTACCCTCTTTTGCTAAAAACGATAGCATATATTTTATTGGCGCTTGCTGGGAGGAATCTTTTATTCGCTTTTTGCGTATCTATTGCTAACCGAATAGGCCGAGAACCATATAGACGCCATTTTCTAACCTATGCTAGAACATGGGCTGTGATCATGTGTTAGTCTCCGGCAGTTGTCAAGCACCAGTTCATCTGAATTACTGGGAGCAGCTAAACGTAGGCTGTCTACTCGACTGTCCTGAGACTGAAGGTCGCATCTGGCTTTGGGTGCGATAAGCGCATTCCTGGAGGCGCCGTGCCTACACTCCCGGGCACCAAGACGAAAGGGAGTCTCCCCCTCCTGACCTTCCCAGTAATAAATAGCTAAGCTTTGAACTAATCATGTGTGCCATATATGGTCCTTCCCTGGAGCTCGAGGGCCAACTGGAGTTTTTCCTTTTACTGTGATTATATGTGTTGAACCGAAAAGTATATAACCTCACGTTTAAATACGAGCCATCAGTCTTCTCCGCGCACATGATGGGTGAGGGTTGGAGAGGCTTAATAAATGATTGAACTTTCTTCACTGCCAACTGACTGATTATTTGGTAATGGGATTGAGGCTATTGGTAGGTGTAGCCCTTTATGTTATTTTTATGGTACTTCAGTTGGCGACTCTGGTGGGACTCCGTGATTGGGTTGTCCTCTCCGTAACCGGGTATAAAGGACAAAGAAGGGGAGCTCTGGTCGAGCGGGTGGACGGACCGAAAAACATTTTTTTTTTACTTACTCCGCTCTCGCAACCAGACTGCTAGTGACACTTCGCCGGAGTCCTACGGGCGAAACCCAGGAACTGACCATGTTGGTCTTCAGGAGTTGGCAGTGGAGAATACACAATTGTACCTGCTTGAACCAGGTGAGTGGATTGTTTTTTATGTGTTTTGGAACGTGCTGTTGAGCGGTGCTTTTGAAACAGTTAACTGTGTAGGATTTGGTGGTCGGTGTACCACTGAGAATCTTGGGGGTCTGACAGGGCAGCATTGTGGCTGCACGCGTAGATGCTCCACGGACTTGTTTTGTGAACAATAGAGACGCACATCGGACGCCCTGGTGTGGCTCGTGTGGTGCGCACCCGGCCGGACTGGTCTCGGAAAGGCCTGTGGTTGTACCTGGGTAGCCTTGGGGAAATATCTGAAGCAATGCTAAGGAAGCGGGCTTAGTCGGAATAGTCCCAAGGGTGAACTAGGAAGACTGCAGGATGGTCTGTAGGACAGTCTGTGGTTATACCTGTCCGACGGTCTCTTGGTAGTCTTTGGACTGCTTGATTTTGGTATCTGTTGGTCTGGAATCTGAATTGATTGATTCTCCAAGAACAGGAGTCGAGGAGCTCTTTTCTTTGTTTGGATAGACAGAAAAGAGGCATGTCGTTTTGAATATCCTTATATGTACATATATTATTATTCTGTGTACATTTGAATAAGGAGTGAGGTTGAATATGTTGTGAATGTTAGAACATGGCCATGTTTGGAAGTATCTTTTTATGATTGAATGAGAAATACGTGACAACAATCATTATGCCGTGTATTAGCAAATTGAGTTATTTTGGATGTTGTTGCCGCCCTAATGATATGCGCTTGGCTGAAAGTCAACCTGCCCCACCTGAGGGCAGCCGGGTTATGATATGTATGTAAAGCATGGTATTACACCTCTCTTGTTTAATACACTATGGCATAAATATACTAAGGATAATGTAGAGTTGCAATGGCCTTTAACTCTTTCGATGAGAAAAAGATATATTTTCTGCAGGATCGATTGTTTTCTAAACGTAGTCGACAGCCAATGTTTGATTCCCTAAACCTATGGCAGAAGGAAGCAAAGTGTAGACGTATACAGGAGGAGAAAGTATGCAGAATGAAGGGTGGTCAGACGATTAGTAAACAAAGAGATTGTACAGAGTTCCCCGGTGGGAGCCAATGGATTAGCTCAGGTTAACTTTTCTCTCACTGATTATGAAAGGGTAAATGCATGGTGTAGACCCTTTTCGGAATATAGGGATACCTCACACAGGTTACCGGCAGGACAACTACTGTCATCCCAACCGGTGGCCGTCCAGCGTCATCATTGGTATTCTGCTCCTACGGCAGGCTGGCGGTGCAATGCCCGTCGGGCAGCATGGGGGGCTGCACTTTGGCGGAGATCTTTTATTCCGAGCCAACGGGTGTATGCGTGTGAGGGGCCTAAAAAAGTGCAATAGTGAGCGTGCATGTGTGTGTATTAACAAAAGTCAGTAGAGTCCATTACAGATCATTTTAATAGTCAGGCTCACTGCTTTATTAAGAGTAAAGGGGTATTAAGGAGTGATGGGCAATGGGACCAATCCTTATTCAACCCTTAATGTGAATATGGTCGACATGTTTCTTGCCATAAGGGCAATTCGTCAGGACCTTAGTGCTCATATGATTGCTGGGATCCTCTCAAGTAGGAGGACTCCGGTATACGACCTGCACAGTGTCGCACAGAGAATGTATCCTTTGATGGACCTCCTGGAAACTAGGAAGAAAATAAGCAAAAATTACTAGTATTATAGTATTTGTGCCCAGAGTACATCATATGGTGCCTGCGTTAACAGTGACAGTGATATGTGCCCGGAGGATAAAAACTGCATGATTCATGTCAGTGTTTGGAGGTATTGTGAGAGAAAAGAGGTGACAAATACAGAGCGGGAAAGAACTACGTTCTGTAAAACACTGGCATGCTTAATTCGTAGCATGCATCATGGTGAAATGCTGGACTCACGGCAGTGAGACATGCTGTGTAGGGTGTGATGTTACCACTAATTGTGATGTTGAACCCTACCGCAGTCAAGTGGTGTGAGGAGCCTGTATCTTAATATAGAATAGGCTCGAAAAAATGGCAAAAAAACGCACAGCTGAAAAGATCATGAACAATTTGACACTCTGTCTTAAAACTGGGCTGGAGAGCGGCGCCGACGTGATAAACGTGATCAACCGGGAGATCACAAATAAAATGCCAAGTTCACCGTGTATACGTGGGAGTAAGCAAGATCAAGGAGGGACTTACCCGTTAGTTCCTTCTGAAGGTCTCACGAGCTGTCCAGGTGGGGCCAGCAGCGAGTGAGGAGTTCCTACAGAGAGAGTAAGGCATCCTGCGGACCCGCTAAGTTAATCAGGTCGCTCAGATACCCGCGGATTGGATTGCTGCTGAGTAGTAAGCTGCAGCGTGTCTAACACAGCACACGCTGAATTCAGCGGGGGTCAGGGGTTGTCTCCACACCTTACCTCAGAAGTCGCTGATGGCGGGCATCTAGGCACCTACCCCTCCCACGTGAGCGCCGAAGCCAGGACAGCCGGTGAAGTGGTGGAGCACTGCCCGGTGTAGATAAGTGCGAGTTGAGCGCGCACCAAGGGGGCGTGTCCCTCCGGTTGCTAGGCAGCGGCAAGCGGGAGTGGAGAGCAAAGAAGGACTTTCTCAAACAGCGAGGCAAAGTCAGTCTAATGCGGGGGCCATCTTGGAACGGGAAGTTAGATCTTGTGAGACGTGTTGGAACTCGTCTGGGTCTGGACAATGTAGTCCTGATTGTAGACTATCTGGCTAGAGTTGTCCAGGGCACCCCATCATTCAGCCCCTGTTCATCGCTGTGTAGACGATGTACCCATCTTTGTTCGAGTCTGAAGAGGGCTTGTTGATTGATGGTTGGTAAACATTCAAGGACAGTCCACCGAATGTTTTCAGGCAAATGATTGTTCTCTTTGCAATGTTCATAAAGTTTGGTATGTGTCTTGTGACACCGAATGTTGCTGTTGTGCTCCATTATCTGATGTTTGACAGGGCGCATGGTCATTCCAATGTATAGCATCTCGCATGGGCAAGTCAGGACATAGATGCACCTAGAGCTATTGCAATTGGTGTGTTTGTTAATTGTCCATGTGAAATCGCTTTGGAGTACAATGGTTTTGCCCTGGATGGTCTGGGGGCACACGACGCAGGAACCACAGCGATAGTGCCCGGTGACTGGTGGAAAGTCCCAGAGAGTATTGACAGATTGGGTGCTAGATTTCCTAGGACGGGTGTGAACCAGGGTGTCTTTAGGTTCGCCGTCCTCTTAAATGCAAAGCGTGGGCGCGGTAGCTCCATCCCTGCAGAGTTGAGAATGCCCCAATGTGAATTGACGGTCTTTTTTATGAATGATGAGTGTTTCGTGAACGAGGTCACGCAGGTAATCGTATCGTCTTGCTCTTTGGGGTGCACCTCGAGAAGGGATTCTCTATTGTTGTTAAGGGCTCTTTTAGTGGAAGTTTTCAGAAGTCGTGTTGGATAACCCCTGTCCCGAAGCTTGTTTTGTAAGGAATGTGCTTCCTGTTTGAAATCATTGGCTGAACTGCAATTTCTCCGAAGGCGGAGAAATTGTCCGAAGGGTAAATTGTCCCTCAAGGCCCTTGTGTGGTGGCTCGTGTACGGCAGTAGACTGTTTCTGTCGGTGTCCTTTTTAAATAGAGTGGTACTGATAGTGGTTGACTCCAGGGAGATGGCAAGATCCAAATAAGGTATGGATTTATCGGAGATCGTGCCTGTGAACTTTAAAAATGGGTCTTGTTGGTTGATCCAAGCACAGAAGGCCTCACAGGTTGATCGGTCACCCTTCCAGAACACCAGAATGTCATCGATGTATCGACGCCAACATGTGAGATTTTCACGAAATGGATTGTGTTCTGGGGGGTAGATGCACTTTTTCTCAAATGATGCCATGTAGATACACGCCAGGCTCGGCGCAAAGGTCGAGCCCATCGAAGTTCCACGGACTTGGTGGTATAAATTGGATTCATATTTGAAAAAGTTCTCAGTGAGTGCAATGTGTGCCAGCTCCATTATGAACGATATCGGGGTAGGGGACACCCAATCCTCTTGTCGTAGAAGTGAGTCTACTGCTTCTAGCGTTGCTTGTTGCGGTATATTTGTGTACAACGCCTCCACGTCGAGGGTGAGGAGGAGATCAATATCTTCTCTGCCATCCATATCGTCAATGAGACGTAGCACATCTCTAGTGTCTTGTAAATAAGACGGGATGAGTTTCACCAATGGCTGAAAAAATGCGTCGCAAAATTGAGACAGAGGTTCCAAAATCGAACCGATGCCGGACACAATCGGTCTCCCAGGGACTGGGGTGGTGCCCTTGTGTATTTTGGGCAGGGTGTAAAAGTACGGTATGACAGGGTCCGTTGTCACCAGGAATTCTGCCTCTTTCCTGCTGATCCACCAGGTCAGACGATTAAGCAGAAAGCCATTGCTTATGATAAAGCTCAAACCGAACAGGGAATTGATTGTGCATATAGGCAATTTAGATTGCAAGTAGATAAGACCTATGTGTCTAGGATTGAAGTGGAAGATATATTGGATACTCGTCCACCTCCACCTTATGCCCCACAACGTATATATCCTGTTGTTCCCCCAACTCCAGTACAGGTCCCTTCAGCCTCTGCCCCTCTTGTTTCCTCTTCCCCTGTCTCTCCGGGAACGTCCTCTGTTTTATCTCCCTCTGTGTCTGAGATGGATACCTTATGGTCTGTTACATTGCCATCTTCGGTTATTTCCACACCTGTTTTGAGTCCCCCCTACCCTTGTGTGGGCTTCCCATTCCGCGAGCACAATCCCATCCTTAGCTGTTTCAACTCCGGCTGGTGCTCTGGGGATTTTGACACACGAAAGTTGTTTTACTCGTTCGACTGTAGGATTAAATGAGAAACAGATGATTGAAAATCAGTCATCCCAGTGGATGCCACAGCCTATTTATACTATAACTGATATATGGAGCACGCTTCGAGACTTTGAGCCTGTTATGCAGCAACAAGCCCCGAAACACATGCCACAAGTCTTCTTACTTTATGGGAACAGTGTTTTGCAGGAGGTATGGTCCCCCAAGTGATGTATGATATTCAGGACTGGGCTCATAAGTCTGAACTTAGACCAGAGGAAGTGTGCAAAAATGTTGAGGTTTTATTAAGTTATCGAGGGCAGATGCACCAAAAATGTTCCTCATGGGACTCCCAGCACCCTATGCGAGAAGTCTATCCTATCTTTCATTCTGAAATACCCGAGTTAAAGAATGATCAGGATGAGGTGACTAGACCTTGTGTAGAGGCACGAGTGCAAGAACAATGGGTTTACACCCCTGGAAGAGGAGTGAAGTCCTCTCGCAAAAATCACAACTACCTGACCCCCGTAAGAATCCCATGGCTTATTATAAAGAACTCACAGAAGCGGCTTCCTCAGCCGCTATGACCCTCGCAAACATAGAGCTATTTTTCGCGTTGTTAGTCTCTGTTGATGTATGGTGTCAGGTGCATGATCAGGACCATGATCAGGAGTTGGGCGTAACATGGGAACAGATAAAAGATTGGGATAAGGAACATAAGCCTGGTGATAAACCAAAACCCAAACTATTGGCGTTACCTGGCCGCATTATTACTTACATGCATTCCTTAATTCCGCCTCGTAAGGTGGATTGGGATACATTGACAGCCTGTAAGCAGAAGAAAGACAAAAGTGTTTCTGATTTCTTCACTAGATTTGAAGGCGTATTCATTGATTTTAGTGGACAGGATTTATCATTGGAAGGCGGTATACGATTATTTGTTAATCGCTTTGTGACCAATTTGTTACCAGAAGTTTCTGCTTGGCTACAAGCGGCTGAAAGTACCTGGACCACGTCTACGCCCTTGGTTATATTAAGTATGGCCAAATATTACGAACATAGAGAAAATGAGAGTAAGGATAATACGGAAACGAAAACGAAAGATCTTAAGACATGGGTGTTGTTACAACAAGTTGTGTGAGGATAAGACAAAGAGGGAGGTGGTAGAGGGTTCGTCCCGAGGGGGGCGGGAACCGGACGAGGCAGAGGGCCTGTTGTTGTTTTGGGAATAAACCAGTGTGCTTACTGTAAGGAGGACGGGCATTGGCGATTTCAGTGTCCATTTTTCCTGGCTCAGAATGGGGCTATGGGAGGAGAAGGAAGAAGTTGAGGTGGTATGGATCGTAGTGATATGCGTCGAGAGGAGGCGATGCACATCGGATCAGAAAATAATTATTTTGATAATCCGAGAGGTAGGCAGTATTAAAATGAGGACTGTGCAATGGATGCAACCGAAGGGTATGCCTATACATAGGACAGCCAAGGACAGATTGGGGGCTAGGTGTCAATACCCGTTGATCAGGAAGTGCCTTATGTAAAGGCGCATTTGATGGGGACATCTGAAAATGTTTTAGTTGATACGGGAGCGATGAATAGTTCTATTTCTCGTTCTCTGGTCCCAGGGGCTGCTCTGTCCGGGTGAAATGTTTCGGTGGGATTCTCGGGAATAACGGTGGTGAGCCCCATTTCCAAACCTATTCCGTTTACAATTGGTCCAGTTACGGTAGACTCCCCATTTCTTTTGACTTCCCATTGTGGTGAAAATGTATTCGGCTTGGATTTGTTGAAGAAATTACATGCAAAAATGTATTGTTCACCTGATGGTGTTTATTTGACTATCCATCCCCTTGGCAAGCATACTTTGCAGTATTTCACCAAAAATTAACCCCTTCCTCTCGAGTTTGCTGCTATCCCAGTGATGCTGTGGGCCACTGGAGACACAGATGTAGGATCATTAAGGATTCCACCTGTTTCTATTACTTTGAAGCAAAATGCTCGGCTTCCACGTATATTTCAGTACAAAATTTCTCCGGCAGGCAAGAAAACTTTGATCTCCATCGTACAATATTTGATCGAAAAGGGTGTGGTGGAAGAGACAGCTGCTAATATATGCAACAGCCCCATTTTACCGATCTTAAAAAAGGCCCTTGTTGGAAGTGATCTTGACTATGTTGATACTTATTGTTTCGTGATTGATTTGCGTGAAATTAATAAAATAGTGGTGCCTCAATACCCCATGGTTTCTGACATCACTACTATTCTCACTATCATTCCTCCTACTGCTAAATATTTCTCTGTGATTGATTTAAAGAATGCTTTCTTTAGCATTCTGAAACATCCTGATAGCTGCCATATTTTCGGCTTCTCATTATCTGGTCGCAACTTCTGGTTTTGTCGCACTCCCCAGGGGTACACGAAGAGTCCTAGTATTTATAGTCCAGCTTTGAAGACTTTGTTGGATGATTTGGTCTGCCCCCTGGTAATGTGCTTTTGCAATATGTCGATGATCTGTTAGTGGCCTCTGACACTGAGGAGGGCTGTAAGGAAGCCACTGTACAATTATTGTCTCATTTAGCGGCTAATGTCAATAAAGTATCTCTTTCTAAATTCCAATATTGTCGACAGGAGGTGACCTACCTAGGTCATCTGCTGTTAAAAGAGGTGAGACGACTAACCCCTGAGCGTGTGACTACCATTTTTATTATGTCTGTACCTCGTACTCCGCGTTTTGTTCGTGCATTTTTCGGCATAACTTCTTACTGTCGCCAATGGATGCCTAATTTTTCCGTTCTCACTAAACCTCTCCTGTATTTAACCACTAAAGATGTGCATGAACCTTTACCCTGGACTGATGCTTGCCAGAATGCTTTTGACTCTTTGAAATCTGCGCTTTGCTCTGCACCCGTTCTTGGTACCCTTGACTACCAAAAACCTTTTGTGCTTTATATACACGAGGTGGACGGTTGCTCGCTTTCTGTGTTAACACAAGGATTTGGTGGGAAGCAGAGACCTTAATGCCTATTTCTCGGTGGTATTGGATAACGTCGACAGAGCACTCCCTAGCTGTTAAAGGGCTACTGCTGCGGTCGCAGTGGCTATTCGACAGTCGGATGGGCTTGTTCTGAACACTGATCTCACAGTGATGGTACCACATGCTGTGGATACATTATTGAACAAAACGAAGACCCAGCACCTTACGAGTGCGCGTCTTACAGGGTATGAATTGACTTTGTTTGCTCCCCACATTACGATTAAACGATGTGCCACTCTGAACCCTGCTACGTTACTACCCCTCCCTTCGAACGAAAGGAACAATGATGTTCATGATTGTATATTTCGGATGGAGGAAGAGACGAAGGGATGGGTAGACCTGACAGACAATCTTCTATCTGATCCTCAAGGGGAGTTGTATGTCTATGGCTCTTGTTTCAAATTAACAGACGGCACGACAGCTGCTGCATTTGCGATAACTACTCTTCACACTGTAGTTGAACCTTCTCGAGTACCCTATCAATCAGCACAGGCAGCTGAGTTAGTGGCATTGCTTTGGGCCTGTGAGCTAAGTTAAGGAGTGAGAGTAAATATTTAACCGATAGCCAGTACGCCTTCGGCGTGGCTCATAGTTTTGGCTGGCTTTGGGCCAAAAGAGGTTTTCTCACTTCCCATGGTCAGCGAATACAGCATGGCCACTTGATTTTGCGATTACTGACAGCATTAACGTTACCAGAGATGGTGGTTGTAGTTAAATGCAGTGCGTTCAAGGCAGTGGTTGATATAATAGGTGAAGGTAATGCCTTTGCTGATCAAGTAGCTAAGGAAACTGCAAAATCCAAATTGACCTCAATGTTTGTGACCAGCTCTGCTAGGTGGGTAGCTGAAACAGAGATGTTTAATAACACCATGGAGAGTGTCCGAGAAATACAGAAAGAAGCTACCCCTATTGAGCTGGCTCACTGGAAATAGAAAGTGGGGAAAATAGATGCAGAGGATTGTTGAATTGATTTGACTGAAAAACAGCGATGGCTATTGCCTAATGCATTAGTGAATGAGATGGTGACAATGGCACATGGTTCAGCTCATATTGGGGCAAAGGGTATTTGTGCATTATTAGATCCTGTATGGTACAATCCCAATATTCCAAGGACCGCTGCTCATTTGGTGAAATATTGCATGGTTTGCTTACGACATAATCCTGGGGGCAGGGAGCCTGTTCTGAGTGGAAACTTTGGACCACCATCTTTGCCTTTTGAGGTGCTCCAAATGGATTATATCCAGTTGGAGCACGTAAATAATTTAAAGTATGTCCTGGTCGTGGTGTGCTCTTTCAGTAAATGGGTGGAAGCCAACCCTACCAAAGAAAATACTGCTTTGAAGGAATACTTCCCACGCTATGGATTGCCTCGGTGATCTAGAGTGATAACGGGAAACACTTTAATGCAGAATTCATCAGGCACATTTGTAATGGACTACAGATTAAACAGAAATTCCATGCGGCTCGACACCCCCAGTCTGCTGGGTTGGTCGAGAAGTATAAGGGGATACTGAAGCTCAAATTGGCAAAAATTCAAGAAAATACAGGATTGAAGTGGCCAGATGCTCTACCGCTGGCATTAATGTCAATAAGGGTTACCCCACATTCACGTTCTGTCTTATCTCCATATGCGGTCATTTTTGGGCGCCCTGCTAACGTTTGGGGCATCCTGAGACCCAGAACATTTTGTGATATAGAGTATCCTATGTTGATAGACTATCTGTATGCTTTGACTATAGATCTCCGTTCCATTGATCAACAGGTCTCAGCAGTTTTGCAGCCCCTGCCGGAGGATCTCGGACATCGCTTGGAGCCAGGACAGTGGGTTCTGGTCCATAATTATCAGCAAAAATCCAGCTTGGATCCCCGTTGGTCTGAACAGTTTCATGTCTTTTAGGCCAAGCGGACCGTGGTAAAGGTGAATGGCAAGCGACACTGGATGCATGTGTTACATCTGAAAAAACTACCCCTCCCGCTTCCCTATGATCAGTGAATCCAGGAAGGGGTTCTGACCAAGGAAAGTGAGCGAGTTCCTCATTTTGTCCCTTTTTCTGATGCCCAGCTAATTGGAGAAGGGCAAGGAGAAGGTGTTCAAGGCTTGGAAGGGGCTCTGTCATCAGCACAAGTGATTGCCCCAGATTCTGTTGCCCCTACAGTCAAACGAGAGGCTCGCAGTGCCCCTGTTTCAACGGATTCATCATCCTCTGTTTTGTTCTCTGATCAAGAAGTGCCTGGCCAAGCTCGATACAACCTGTGGCCCAGAAAACATGGTAGGAGGTAGGGAGAGGCTTGAGTGATAGGGTACAGACCAGTTCCACGAATGTCTGTTAGATGCACTTCTAGGGTACAGAGTGAGACACTGGTCTGAACGCGCTGAGAGCCTTGAACATTTGTTTGCTCTGTTCAGGAAGAATGACAGAATTTCTTGTTTAAAGAGGCCCAGGTTGTGTTATCTTCAAGGGTTGTGTGAGAACATAACTCCAATGTGAGAAGCTTGCTTTGATATTATGTGTGATGAATGATAGGAGCCTGCCTGTGAGGCTCTAAACGGACACAGGAAAGAAGCACCCTCTGGCAGGTTGGACCGCATCGCCCGAGTTTATTTTTGGACTTTTAGTTATCATGTATCCCTTTGCTCGTTTCGTTCCTGAAGAGGAACGTCCTTTTGTACTGCGTTATTTCCCTGCATATATGCCTGTCTTTTCTAGTTGGACCCAAAAAGTTAAAATTGCATTTATAGTTATTATAGCATTATTTCTAATCACATTGATGGGAATATTCATCTATTTAGAATTTCGCCACCCTATGCATACTATTTTAGGAACAGCTGCTCACCTCCGGAACATGTGTTTCATACTTTAGCCCCACATAAGGAAAGGCATCGTCAGACTTATGTGAAAAATGTATTTGTTGAAATGCTTCACCAAACACACAGTGCCACCAATACTACAAATTGTTGGGTTTGTGGTCTTTTACCATCTGTTATGCACAAGCACCACTTATTCATATCCCTACCCTTGTCTCACCTGGGGAGTTGTGAGGCTTGGTTTAAATTACTTTCAATGATGTATATGCATTATACTGCTGGACACTCAAAGGGTTTCGGAAAAGGATTCGGAAATTATTTTAGCATATATTGAGGTTCATCAGGGATTCGACACCGAGGAGAATAATGGAGAGGGAACCTTAAATCCTAATGCATGTATGAGTATGTATACAATGCATGAAAATACCACTTGGTAGAAAAATGAGATTTTGGATTTTGTTGAGTTTAATTTCACTCAGTATTTTCGACATTTTTCAAGACCAAAATGTTACTGAAGATAGGGCTATTCCAGTGCCTATACTAAATAGTACCTCTGCGTTCTGTGTTCAGGGAGTAGGGTACATATCAGTAGGAGAAAGCTGACTTTTAGCAACCCTCCATTGTTAACTCCTCCTAATGTATATTTTGGTTGTGGAGAAAATACCTATACTTGGCTTCCACAAGGTTGGGTTGGGCTGGACGTTGCTATCTGTCCTTCCTGTACCCACCAGTCTATATTGCCCCTTCTAATTATCACAAGGATCACCGCTTAGATAAACAAAGTGTGCTTATAAGGAGGAATAAAAGAGAGATAGATACTAGCGATATAGATCAGACAGATACTCCACTACAGCATTTTACCAACATTATGTGTAAAGGAGTGTTTCCCATTTGGGGGCCTATAATAACCAGCAACGAAGTACGGCATTTGTCCAGATTATTTGAAGGGGTAATTAACACTACTGCAGAAATCTTGACTAATATAACCGTAGAGCTGCAAACGACCAGGCTCGTTTCGCTTCAAAATCGTATGGTTTTAGACGTTATCTTGGCAGATCAAGGAGGAGCATGCCGTGTGATTAGCAGTTCCTGCTGTGATTATATTCCCAACTCCGCCCCCTCTGTTTATTTAGCTCTCCAGACGCTACATGGTTTGGCTTCCGAAATACAAGTGGAGACTGATACATGGTCCCTCTCTTGTTGGTTCTGGGGTCTGTTGTCTTCTTGGGGATGGAAAATTCTGATAGTGCTTGCCTGTACAGCCCGTGTCATATTCACGTGCTGCTTTTGTGTACAATGTGGACCTGCATGTTGCTCTTATAGCGCAACTAAACTCACCTCCTCCGTGGCCGGTCCAACCCCAGCAGCAGTAAAGGCTCGGTTACTTCAGCAGGAACTCAAAGATTTAATGATGATTAATGAGGGAATATTTGAAGATTGAGCTGTTTTAGTTAGCTACTTCGTGCTAAAAGGGCTGTTCTGAGGGATAAAAAATAGATTTCCCATACATAAGGAGCATTAGACCTGTATTATGTTAGCATGATGAACCTATACGTACCCTCTTTTGCTAAAACTATATGTATATGTTTTATATGCGCTTGCAGGGGGGAAACGTTTATTCGCTCTTTGCGTATCTATTGCTAACAGAGTAGGCCGAGAACCATACAGAGGCCATTTTCGAACCTATGCATGAACACGGGCTGTGATCACGTGTTAGTCTCCGGCAGTTGTCAAGCCCCAGTTCATCTGAATTACTTGGAGCAGATGAACCTAGGCTGTCTACACGACTGTCCTGAGACTCAAGGTGGCATCTGGCTTTGGGTGCGATAAGCGCATTCCTGGAGGTGCTGTGCCTACACTCCCAGACACCAAGACGAAAGGGAGTCACCCCTCCTGACCTTCCCAATAATAAATAGCTAAGCTTTGAACTAATCATGTGTGCCATATATGGTCCTTCCCTGGAGCTCGAGTGCCAACCAGTGTTTTTCCTTTTACCATGATTATGTGTTGAACCGAAAAGTATATAACCTCATGTTTGAATACGAGCCAACAGTCGTTTCCGCGCACCTGATGGGTGAGGGTTGGAGAGGCTCCTCTATAGAGTATTGGTTGCTTAATAAATGATTGAACTTTCTTCACTGCCAACTGACTGATTATTTGGTAATGGGATTAAAGCTATTGGTAGGCAAAGCCCTTTATGTTATTTTTATGGTACTTCAGGACGAAACGTGTTGGCTGGACTGGATGGATTGCTTCTGTCAAATTGGTATTTCTTGAATAAAATTGGTTTCAAAGCAAATCGCAAGACTCCTGAATAACTTTTATTTGTCCCATTATGACTACTTGATCTATTGCTGGAGGACAGTTATCCATCTTTTGGTTTTGGAACAGATAGTCCTGTATAGAATTGAACTCTCCTTTTCTTTTATTTCTTGACCTTTTCTTTGGATGGCCTCTTGGCAATGGAGTCATAAAGTAGAGCATTGAATGAAGGAGAATTTGTATTAATTATATACTAATGCGCCTGGTGCTGTTTCCTAGTAATTAGTGGCGACAGGGCAAAGCACTACCATGTCCCTCATCATTATTATTATTATTATTAGTAAGCTTATAAAGCGCAATAGTTACTCCAACCGGAGTGTCCCCACGCTAGGACATAGATGGACCCTCAGCAACCCTCCCAAGCTGCTCACCCAGAGAATGCGGGCATCCCTTCAAGATGGCACCTTATCACTTCACCCCTCCCCGAGGGAAAAGGAAGAGCCATGTTTTCAATTTCTTGTGAAACAGAGACTCCAACTCAGTTGTCCTAAGATACACTGGCAGCTCATTCCAAGCCTTAGCTGCCAGGAAGCCAAAGGATCTTCTGCCTAACCGAGCCTTCCGCACTCTGGGCACGATCACTCTTGCACTTAGTCAAGGCGAGACGTGACCAACGCCTGTACAATAGTCCTTTTAGCATTCAGGGGGAGAAGGTCCAGGATCTTACATTTCATCCTCAGAATGCCAAATCATGTTCCACCCACAGCTGATATTTGTGAGGAGAAGGAGAGACTATCGTCAAACCACACTCCTAGATTTTTCACTTTGACTTACGGCACTGGACTAGTTCCCAGTGCTTCTGGCCACCAATGCTGTGACCAGAGAGAGGGTTGTTTTCCAACCTCCAACACCTCTGTCTTCACTGCATTTAACTGGAGACAGCTCAATCTCATCCAGTTCATGAGTTCCCCCAGGCAGGTTCTAAAATCAGCAGTCCTTTCAGGTTCTTTCTGTTCCAGGGTAACAACTATCTGAGTGCCATCAGCATATGACACCAGCTGAATTCCATGTTTCAGAACACTATCTGCAAGTGGGTGAATATATATATTAAAAAGGGTTGGGCTAAGAGCCAACCCCTGCAGCACCCCTGGTTTAAAGGACATGTTCTGGAACTGAAAGGATGTTGAAACACCTGGAACAATCTATTTCCCAGAAAATTCTTCAACCAAATCTATGTGACACCTCCGACCCCGACCTCCTTTAGCCTTTTTAATAGAAGGCCATGAGACACTGTGTGGAACGTGGCGCTTAGGTTCAGCAGAACTTAGAAAGATGGCCATTCAGATGTTTCTCAGCATTTTTGGCTACATAGGGAAGAAGAGATATTGGTCTTAAATTTTCAGGAAGAGCGGGATCCTGTGAAGGTTTTTTCAACAGAGGGACCACCATTGCATGTTTCCAGTTGCTAGGGACCTGACCAGTTCTAAATGACATATTCAGTAGCGAGGTGAGAACAGGAGCAATAATTTTCTTTCCCAGTAGCAGAAATTTAGGGGAGACCAGGTCTAGAGGTGGCCCAGATTTTACCACCTCCATCAGCCTGATAACCTCATCCTCCACCAAAGGATGGAGGACAAACCTATCCTCAGACCCCGGAGTATCTAAGCCAGGTGCGGAAGCAAACCTTCTACTGCTTTCTGGAAAGGTGGCATAGATCTTGGCAATCTTATTAGTAAAAAAGTCAGCAACCTTCTTACAGTAATCTGTAGAGGCAGGAAGCGCAGCTGTCACTCGTTACAAAGAGGACAGCTGTTTCACTACCTGAAAGATGGTCTTTGTTGAATTTTTAGCGAGATCAATTTGCTCAGAGTAGTATTCCCTTCGCACTCTCCTAATCTGGCAATAGTAAAGCTTCAAAGCCTCTAAACACTTCTCTCTATTTTCATCCCTGTAGCTCTTCCTCCATTGGCGCTCAAGATGCTTACAGCTAGATTTCATTTGCGCCAAGTCAGCCGAAAACCACTTCGCAGAGGTACGCCCACTTTTACATTGTTTTGCGGAATCAGGGAGTCAACTGCCTCCAACATCCAACTAGATATTAACTTGTCAGCATTCAGGATGTTGTCCCCCACCTGAGGGGGGCTGACCGCCAATGCTTCTTCAAAGTCATCTTGAGTTAATGCCACCCATTTCTGAACCAATGTCAGTTATGAGCAGCTACCAAGGAGGGTCTGACCTGGCATCAATAAACTAAAAGGTAGTAAATAGTGGTCTGACCAGGCTACATGGATTGACAGTGTAGCAGCTGTCCCTGCACAAGTGGTAAAAATGTTATCTAATGTGTGACCTTTGTTATGTGTGGAGGAAAGGCCCAAGGCCTGAAGACCAACTAGAAACTCAGCAGATTCCTTACAGCCTTTACTTTCCAGATGCAAATTAAAATCCCCTAATAGGAGAAAGTTAGAATACCAGAGGACATATGAAGGGAGTATTTCCAAAAGTTCATCAATAAAGACTCTGCCCGGACCAGGGGGAATACATGAGTAGTCCAGACACTGATCTGGAGCTCATGATATTCAAACTAAAAAAGGCTGCTTCGCAGCTGTGAAGCATGAGTTTCTCCAATTTAAGCTGAAGATCTCTCCTGAAAGTCGCAGCAATGCCGCCCCCCTCTGGCCGGCCCTGTCTACTCTCAGAATTGCATACCCTTTGGGTATAGCAGCTAAGATATCAGGGGCAGACGCCTCGTTAAGCCCGGGTTCAGCCAAGAATAGTATAGCTGGTTCATTGTCTTCAAGGAGATCGCTGATTTCTAACCTATGTTTACTGAGCTATCTACAATTCAAGGAGAGACAATAAAGAGAGGTGCCGGTAGTATTTGGCACATCCCTTTTATCCCTTGATTCCTCATCATCATCCTCATCAGAAGGAACGAGCGCAACGTATGGCCTTTCACCCCCACTTGTGCGAAAGGCTCCGCATATAGCAGTTTGAGCCATGTCAAATAATTCGAGCCAAGTCCATTTGTTCCAAGACTGCAAATAGATAGGGACACTCTATGGTGTTGAAGGCCATACAGGGTTCTCGGGATTACACCACTGAATCTTCCTTAATCATACCCACTCTTCCCACCACTCCATGGAGTTGGAGTAGGTTAAGCCCTGTATTGGGCCCCAACATATAAAGCCGGATTGGTCCAGATGGACCAATTTGGTGATGATGCGGAGCAGGCGAGAAGCCAGCAGCTTAGCCCAAATGTTGACCTCAGCATTGAGCAATGAGATGGGCTGGAAAGAGCTACAGCTCTCTGTCAGTTTTCCTGGTTTGTAGATTACTGCTATTGAGGCCAACCTCTGATGTTCTGGCAAGATACCTTTTTGCCTACTCTCTAAATATATTTTGCGTAGGTGGGGTGCTATTTTAGAGGCAGTAAGTTTAAACAACTCTATTGGGAGGCCATTTGGCCCCATTGCCTTTGCAGATTGGATGCTGCAGATCACAACGGTTACTTCATATTCTGTTGGGTCACATTCCAGTTATGATCGATCGTCCTGGGAAAGGGTCGGGAGGGGAAGATCTGCCAGTAGTTCCCTAGAGAGGTCAGCTGTGGTGGTCATTGTGGGGGAGTATAAGTGTGTAAAGTGGGTCGCGAAAGACTCTGCTATCTTCTGTGGATCTTTCAAAGTCTCTCCGGCCTCTGCTTCTAGTACAGTTACCCAGCGGCCTGCCCGTTCACTTCTCTCAAGCCAGGCTAGGAGCTTCCCAGCCATATCTCGCATCCCGGAGAGTTTGTGCTCTGCCACTAAGTGTATAGCTTTGGTGCTTCTGTCACTAGGTTTTCATACTCCTCCCTCTTTATGTCTAAGGCGTGCCTGGCAGTCTCGTTGTCAACACTCACCATGTTAGTCTCCCAGACTAGTATGTCTTTCTCTGGTTCTTCCAACGTCACTCTCTTATCTTTTTTGTGGCCCACTGTGAAAATGGCAGCCCTTAGATTACAGTTTTGAATGCTTTCTAGAGAGTCTGCGAGGACTCGACCGATCCCTCGTTTTCTTTAAAGTTGAGTTCTGTGGCCTGTCTTATTCCTGTTTATATGTGCAGGATCTTCAGATATCAGGGGTTTAGGGAAATCGTTTTTCAGACAGGTGGTACACCCAGGACATAGCAGGCCCATATTGGGGAGTGATCTGAGATTCCTGTGCCAGATGTTGCACTTCCTTAAAGTCTGGAACCCTGTCTGCCAGCGCTAGAATGTAACCTATTTGTGATAGACTATTGTGTGCTCCAGACTGGAATGTATATTGCTGCGATAGTGGATTATAGGCCCGCAACATGTCAGTGAGTCGCAAGGCTCAGGAAATCCGACATACTAGAGTGACTGCGTGTGAGGCATCTAGGGGGGTATCGATCTGTCTGATCGCACAGCATCAAATTCAGATCTCCTTCTATCAAGAGATCTCCATTCGGTAAGTTAAGTATTAACTTACTCAAGTACGGCAAGGCTATGTTGTGTAATGCTGGCAGGATGTAGGCCGACAGAATGTTAATTGACCTTCCCTCCCATGTACTTGTTATTGCGCATATCTGCCCTGGGTATCTGTCCAAGTCTGTTCCACAATGAAAGGGAAGTGTTTTCATAAAGGTATTGCAGTCCCTCTGGACCCTGAAGTGAGTCATGCATGTTCATTTGTATCCTTATCTGTCTAAGCCCTTGTATGTGTTACCCTCCAGGTGCATTTCTTGCAAGAGGACCAAATCCGGTGTATGACGTTTTAAAAGCTGAAGCACAATCCCCCTCTTCTGTTTGTCTCTGAGTCCATTAACATTCAAGGAGAGCAGTCAGAGTGATGGCCCTGGTAGTACTGTTAGCCATAATTGGGTCGGTGGAGCCTATCTATCTTCTCACGCTCTATTGGTATGTTCGCTGCTTGGGGTTTCTATTGTCTCTTTGTCCTGTGTGGTGTGTCAGAGCTGTAGAGTAATAACTGTCCCTATTACTCCCTCCTCGTCTGGCTGAAACATAACTCAAACTATTCCCTTTAACTGGGAAAACTCCATCCCCCCCTCCCTGCCTTCCTGCATGATGGCTTGTGAACTACCCACCTCCCCAACGTTGCAGAGTGTCCGTCACCCCAACTAACTGAAAATCAGAGGTCTGAGACCTCGCCAACCTGTCCCCCCACCCTGTGTTCATATGAAGTTCTATTATGGTACCGTTTTACTGCACAATTGTTGTTTCTTCCTCCTTACGGCGTTTAGTGTTACTTACTAACTGAGCTCTTAAATTATCAGTGATCCTCGTTGGCATGTGTTCCAATAATATCTTTCTGAGCCTGGCCGCTAAGCCGTTAATTTCTCTTGTGTGGAGTAGTAGCCTGTGATGGCCACCGCCATGTTCGAGTTAATATGTTCATCTGTCAGCGATGCATGTTTGCATTTTGTTAATCCTTGACCGTTACCTCTCCGACTTCATTGGTTTCTTCAGGCCAGGGTCAACACATTTCTGTGGCTTCCCTGCTCACCTATCATCTCGCTGAAGGGCTGAAATCTCCAACTCTCCACCCCGCCCATCCATTCCCACGTTTCCTCAGGGTTGAAGAAAAGCCAGGTCTTTTCTTCAGCTTCTACCCTTAGCTTAGCCAGGAATAGCATGGCATAGTTCTTTTTCTCTTAGGGCTTCCTTGACGCCTGACAAACTGTGCCTCTGCCTGTGCATTTTCATGGTGAAGTCTGGAAAGAATGTGATTGTACTATTTTCATATTTGATAGGCGGGCACTGCGGGCGGTCTGTAATATGATGACTCTGTACCGAAAGTTGAAAACACAGGCTAGGATCGGTCTTGAGGGGCCCCGGCGAGGGGGGAGAAGGAGCGCCAGCGAGTTCTGCTTTTCTTGAGCCGAGGTACAGTTGCGAGGGAGAGTTGGGCCGAGCAGAGGGAGCGCTGGGGTACGTGGAACTTGAGGCGATTGTTCAGGTTGGCGGGTCTGGTGTTGCGTAAGGCCTTGTGTGCGTGGGTAAGGAGCTTGAAGGTGATTCTCTTCTCGACGTGGAGCCAGTGTAGGGTCCGTAGATGTTGGCTGATGTGGCAGAGCCGTGGTAGGTTGAGGACTAGTCTTGCAGTGGCGTTCTGGAGTTTATGGGTGAGGTTCTTGTTGATCCCGGCATAGAGTGCGTTGCCATAGTCCAGTCTGCTGCTGATGAGGGCATTCATGATCATTTTCCTGCGTTCAGGGGTATCCACTTGAAGGTCTTACGGAGTAGGAGGAGGGTGTGGTAGCAGGAGGGGGTGATGGTGTTGAAAATAAAAACCACCAGAGGAGGAATCTGTATGGTGCACTGGCCATTTTAAGGAGTGCAAAAGGGTTACCCACTGTTCCCTTACCCTCCAAAGTAGCCACTGCATTAATTAAAAATTCCCTATGCTTGACTTTAACATGCCCGGAGCATCGAACCTGACATGCTTCTGGTAGCGAATGCACAGACGATGCATCATTCAATCCCACTGATTAGAAAGTTAGAATTTATCGAACAAAATATAGAGCCTCTTATGCTTCATGTATGATTATACTTCATGCAGTTTAATTTATCTGCAGAGATCTAATGCACCATCTATCCTTACCTAAACAGAATTTAAACGTTTTAGCTGAAGAAAACATGCAAGAATCTGCGCAGAAATACCGATTTCCATATGTTAGTCTCCAAAAACAGTAATCCGCATTATTTCCCAGCACCCAGAATTTCTGGGACCACATTAATGGTAATTCAGAAGCGGGTAAAATACCAGGGATTTTCACCGGGCACCTGTATCAAGGCCCATAGAATAGCCATGGGCAACAACAAGGATAAATGCCACATTGGAAAATTATAGTTATTTATGTGTACTACAAGATCTTCTAAGATTCACAGAGTGTACCCCTATTCTGCCGTGTGTTTTGTACAGCTGAGAAGTTTTTGTTGACATAAGGCGGCGCCCCACACAGCTGAAAATGTTCAATTCCTTTTATGTTCTTGAGTTCTCAGGAAGCTACCGAGACAGCAGCCCTCCTTGTAAAATTATACTGCACATTTTATTAGCAGCTCGTTAATCTAATTCTGTGTGGGTGGGAAAACACTTCCATGAGAAGCTAAAATTGCAAATGTTGGCATAGATTTGGATTTTTTTTCTATTTTTCTAGATACAGTGACCTACCGTATGCAAATGTTTCTCGTAAACATCGTGAACATAAAATCATAACTGTTTTGGCAAATGTCTTCCGCACAGATGTTTTTGCAAGCGCGTGCCAACGCGCGTAGGTAGGTGCACGGAAGTTTCATTTCTAGACTGCAACCGGGAGCAAAAAATGGCGTATTTTTATGATGCTGCATGAAGGCTCCCAAATGACTCTCTAATTTCAAGTGACGTGTAGAAATACTATGTACAGCCAGCAGCGTTCTCTTCAGCCGCATGACCTCATCTGTTCCTATATTTCAGTTGTACGATTTAACACTTATGTTCCGCCCCTCCTCCCCGTAAATGAGCTGTCTCCATTCCTCTCCTCAAGTAACCTTTCGCACACAAGTAGACTCGTGTCATAAACTGAAAACGGAAAGTGCTAACTTCAGACGGGTATATGCAACGGTTTGGGGCTGGCTGGCTGGCATTGTAAGTTGCGGAAGAGCTACTGCAGCAATATTTTTCGGCTTTTGAGAGAGGTAAATGGTTTATCGTCACCGTAAATTTAAAGGAATGTTCTGCTTTTGGCCTGAAAATTAGCATCTCTAAAGATATTACAGATCACATCAAAACACGAACCAAAATGCCAACACGACAAATAAAGTATAACACAACAAAACAGTCCAAACAAAAGACAAAGCCCAACACAATCGTAGTACAACAGGACACAACAATGCAGCACGAAAACACAACTGCAAAAGCCAGATTAGCACACCAGTACCACATATTGTGGTATTAGCTGCTGCGTAAATCTGCTTTTATAATAAGACGGTAAAAGCTTCCTTACATAACATCACAGACATGTGGTAGAGCCAGTCAAAATATTTCCTAACGCAGTCCAATGATTTTCCGTCCAACTAGTTAATATTTATTTCCATGCGTGCTCTCTGAAATAATTATTCCAACTATTTACAGTAATGTTCCATCTCCTTGCCAATACTTCCCCTTCCCTAACCTTGGCTTCTGCACATTTCAGTTAATAAAAATTGCATGAGCCCGATTTTTCTGTTCTCAATTGCTTTTCTCATCTCATGTTTTTATTTGTTTCGTCAAATATGCACACATTTCTAATAGTTAATATGTCGCCTTTTTAATTATAAAACTATACAGTTTTAAAACCACATACTGTAAAATAAAAAGAATGTACAGCACCAATGTTTGGTTAAAAAACACATATTTACCAAAGTGCTGAAGGGATTGGTAAATGGGTCACTGTCCTACAAGGCCAAACATTTATTACAATAACAGACATGAAAGTGAGTTGCAGGAAGGGTAATGAAGGACATCGTTCAAGGCACGGAAGCGGGAGAGCGTAAAAAAAACGCCTACACCTAGAACAAACGAGCATGAGTTTACAAAGCTTGGCACTAGGCAAAGAGCATGTATAGAAAAGCAGCCCCAGAACAGAAGACTAGAATATAATGTGTCATGGAATTAGATAGCATCTCGTGAACAGTAACAAGTGACTGTAACCTGATGTAGCAGGGTTTCATACATAAAGAAACTTGCTTGTATTCAATCCTCTCGAAATAACATGTAACAAATTAACCAACATTTTTTGTAAGTATTAATAATTGCACCACACAACATTTTAGTATCTAGGAGAAGCTTACCTATGTGCTTTACTAACCAGTAACCCAAGTGTTTTAATCTAGCTGGTGAAAACGCGGAAACTCTTCTGCGCATGCGTCTACTGCATCTACGTAGTATGACGTACTTTCGCTTTTGGTGGGAATTCTTTGCAGCAGCGCAGTAGTGCCTAAGATGGGCGCTTAAAGTTTCATATACTAATGCATATGTTTCTGCTCAAACTAAACTTTGTATGTCCTGCTTAACTACTCATGCAATAGTTAAAATAAAGTAATGCGGGTTAGAGTGGAAATAAGTGGTATACAGTGCATTCATTTATTTTTATATTCTAACGTGTCTTTTTTTGACTTTACTAATAGCTCATATTTGGGCCTGAAGGGTGTTCTAAAACTCCAACTTGAATTAGTTGTGCGTCCGCATAAGAGCATTGAAAACCTTGAAGGCCTGTCATTGAATGGCCGCCAGGTCCCATCTTACCCATGGTGCCGCCGCTCCAGCGCTCACTCTCTATAATACTTTTTCCGGAGCTGATAATTGGCCCACTAATGTGGAAACTGACGCCAGCAAGCTATCTAATGGATCACCCGCGGCTGCCACTGCGGCCACCGGCTGCGGTGGGAGTGGGGCCGGAGGGACCGTAACCATTGGTACCACACCTCCCGGGGCCAACGCCTTCAGCGCCTCCCTAATCTCAGATAAAACTGAACCCACTGGGTCTACTTGCGCGGGCACATTCGGGATGGGATCAGAAGGGTAAACCTGCTCTGCATCTAACGGAGGCGTGGGGACGGGACCTACTGATCCCTCGTCCCGCTTCCCCCTGGCAGGGCTAGGCCTACTCTTCTCCTGCCTGGCTCCCCCTTTCCTTTTAGGCTGAGCCTTGGCTTTCTTCTTTAATGGCGGACAAGCGGCCATCGGTGGCCCCCCCTGCGCGGCCGCTCTACTACCTCGGGCTGCACTCCCCGGGAAGTATCGCTCTCATCCCCCCTATCGGGAGCCTCCTTGCTCAACTTCTTCAGCAGTAATTTCATAATCTGTGCCAATTCAGGCTCAGATTCTTTTCGCTTTTGTCCTCCCTTTTTTGGCGCCTTGCTATCTATCTCGCGCTTCGCACTGCCTTGCTATAGCACCTAACGCGCCCCGAGTTCCCTGCTCCCGCACCCCTGAGCACCGTTCACGCCGCCCGGCAGGAGCCCGTACCACGAGGATCCCCGCACACAGCCGTAAGCCCCGTAAGGCAGCGACACTCCTATCCCCTCCCAGCACCCACCGTGACTCATGGCTGCCCACGAGGCCCCCCGAGGCACTCGACCCCTTACCTGGCTACACGAACGATGCTCGATCCTTCTGCTTCTAGAGTTTCGGAAAGCCGGCCAGGATCACGAGAATGGCCAGGTGCCGGCGTGAGCAGTCAGGTATCCAGGAGTGATAGCGGGAACAGAGACCCCAGTCACAGGGAGTTGACCCTAAATAGGCCCAGAGTCTCCACCCCCTGACCCCCAGGTCACTCGATATCGCCGGACCGGAAATGGGTCGGCCGGACGCCGATTGGGCCGTCCGCCCGACCAACCACCAGAGACCAGGGGCGGGCGGGGTCCGGAGAGGCCGGGTCCTAAGTGCGCGCGGCGTGATTCTCCGCGCTTGTCAAAGTCAATGAAAGCAAATGCGTTAGTCATAAGCTAATGGAGGGTTGCAGGTTCCCACCTAGAATTAGTAGGATAAGTTTTATGCGAATGTGAAAAGGCAATTTATAATTGTGTCACTTAAAAAAAAAAGAAAATTCTGTCTATAGTAAATTTATAAATCTAAACAACAGCAGAATACAAACATCACAAGTTGCTTACATCAGGTACGTGAATAAATTACCTAAAATGTTATAAAGCTTTGGAGCCAGTTTCCATGTGCTGTATAGATGTACAGCTGAACTATGTTTTGTGAACAGGCAGTTTCAGGAACGCCACCTATATAGAAGGCTCCAGTTTAACACAGGACCCCTTCTGGTTTCTTTATACGTGGACAACATTATACTATATGTCCGAGAACCGCAGGCCAACATGGAAGCTCTTATCAGGGAGATTATTCGATTTGGTTGTTTCTCTGGATTTGGGATTAACTGGCACAAGTTGGTGATATTTCCACTTATCACTAGCACTAAGAGATGGGCCTGCGAGTTTCCATTCGACTGGTGCACAGACTCTGTTAAGTACCTAGGGATTCATATCCACTTAGATACTGACTAACTAATCCAACTGAACTATGGCCAGGCTATGCACAAGCTGGAATTACAAGTAGAACGTTGGCTGCATCTCCCTCTTTCGATCGCAGGCCTGGCGGCGTTGATCAAGATGGTAGTCCTCCCCAAATGTTTGTATTTGTTTAACAATATTTCCATCCCAGTCACAAACCTTTTTTCAGGACACTACGCACTCATCTCGCTAGACTGACATGCGGGGCAAGAGGCCTAGAGTTTGTTGGGAGATTATGACTCTTCCCTACGCCAGAGGGGGTTTCGGGGTTCCCAATCTTCAACTATACTATTTAGTGGCACAATGCAGCTATGCACATTCCTGGTTCCACCCTGATGCCACAATCCCATATTTGCACCCAGAGGCGAACTTGGTCCTGCCTGGCACTCTCAGCACAGTGCTGCCTACTGGTATGCCCCGTGACCCGAAGAACATACAAACGGTCTTGACTACTAGCTGGGTCTGGCAGAAGCTGATTACAGTTACGTGTTCCTCAATGTTATATTATCCTAGTATACCTATCATCAATACCCATTGGATTCCAATTACAGGCAAATTGATAGTACAGCAAACCCTTTCCAAATATGATATGAATAAAATAGGGGATGCATACACTGGGGGGCAGGCTTTTTCAATCTCGGAAGAAGACCGGTTCAGCAAGGTGTCATTTATGGACACGGTTATTTTAAACCGAGTGCATTCTACGCTGAGGCCGATTACACCGGGATATCCATTAGAACCAGAACAATTTGCCCCACGCACTGCATTTGTTGTAAGTACTGTGGGAGAGCACATGACCTCCAGGCTGTACAGCGCATGCGTAGACATTATTTCAATTGACGACTCTAAGATCCGGGCTTCCTGGGAGCCCGGTTTGGGATATTCAATTTTGGGTAACCAGTGGGCAGTGTGATGTGGTCTGACTGGGGAGATCTCACTGAACAGCTGTCATAAACTGATCCATTTTAAGTTTCTGCAGAGAGTTAACATTACCCCAGAGGCTACACATAGGATAGACCCAGACAGACCCCACAGTTGCTTGAAATGCGGAGCTCAGCAAGCTGACTTCGCCCACCTCTCTTGGAATTGTGGTGAACTCAAGACCTTCTGGACTGCAGTTTTCCAAACATTAGGGGAGATGGTAGAGTTAGAAATCATACCCTTGAGGCTGCACTGTTGGGTTATTGAGTTACCTTTCCAAAGGGGCTTTGAAAATGTTTTGCCATTGGGTTGATTTTGGCAAAAAGAGAAATAGCAATTAAATGGGGACGTAAACCGGCCATGACATTAAAAGACTGGATACAAAGCTTGTTGTATATAAAGGGGGGTAACCCATATATACTACCTGACCTGGGTTAGGCAAATACAGTATTATACAATGTGGTCGGGTAGTTTGAGCAACTAAGCATGTATTCACAAAAAACACAACACAAGTGTAAATGTGATCATCAGATCCACTCCTGAATCTTTTGTATTGTTCAAAAATATATCAAATGCAATACAACTCAAATCATCTAAAAATATGAGCCTTACATGTGCTCAATAGGACACAAATGCAAAAGATACTTAGGTATGCACAGTTCTCAAAGTGACATGGAAAGAAAGGAAGATGGGGATAAGGTGTTCATGTGTGGGAGGGGGACAAGGAAAAGTAGTGGTGACATATATACATCAGGATAAGTGGTGGCTAATGAGGATTTGTTCCCAGGACCTGCCAGCGAACCCCGCCATAGGCTGTTTCACCAATCGTTCACCATTAATTTCATGCCAGGAGATTCATACCCTGATGTATATTCAATAGCCACTTCAATTTGATTGAAGAGCTTCTTGCCACAGCCCTACATCCATACTGAATACGGAGGATTTGATTCCCCCCCCACTTTTTAACTACACGTGCTCTCCCAGTCCTGATGAAGACCCCACCACAAGGACCACCACTTATCCTGTAATAAGGGGTCGAAACGTCGATTACAATCTGTATACAAACTCTAGTGACACCAAATGCGATACATTCAGGGTCCGGCAGAGTTATGTATGACAATGGGAACATTTTAATCATGTATGGAAAAGTATACAGTAAATCATACTGATGTATATATGTCACCACTACTTTTCCTTGTCCTCCTCCCACGCATGAACACCTTATCCCCATCTTCCTTTCTTTCCATGTCACTTTGAGAACTGTACATACCTAAATATCTTTTGCATTTGTGTCCTAATGAGCACATGTAAGGCTCATATTATTAGATGATTTGAGTTGTATTGCATTTGATATATTTTTGAACAATATAAAAGATTCAGGAGTGGATTTGATGATCACATTTACACTTGTGTTGTGTTTTTTGTGAACACATGCTTAGTTGCTCGAACTGCCCGACCACATTGTATAATACTGTGGTTACAAAGCTTAGCATACTGCAACATAAACAGCGATTTGTATGCCAGTACTCTCGCCCAAAAGACATATGCGGCCCCTTGAAAGTGTATAAGGAGGCTCATCGTTCACAATCCGCTCCACAGCTAGAACAAGGATTGGACCCGGCGGAGGGGAGGGGGGGGGGGTTTAAATAGGTGTTCTATTAACATTACCTGACATTGCAACAACTGTGATCTGTTGATAATAGTATGTACCACTTATTCCAATTCAAGATTGTTGTGCTCTTTTGACAGGTCGGATCGATGGTCACTCAGGAACAAGCCTTACTGTGTCCAATATGCACTAGATGTATATTACATGTAAAACTGGTGACTGTCATTTTTTTTTACCGCTTGTCAATAATTGTCAATGCATGATGCTACTGCTATCAATGGAACTAGTGTAACTCATTGGAAACTAGTTAATAAAGATATTTTAAAACATAAAAAACTATGTTTTGTGAACAGGTTACTTTGCCAAGGCATCACACGCTACAACATTCTAATTGTGGCACTTTATTTTTCCACTATCTCATGATGTAGTTGATGTACTGAGATCTAGAACTCACTCAAGTCGTTTACTGTAATTTGTCTGCTGCTCTAGATAATTAACTTTTTGTATCATCCAAAGACACCAAATTCAACTGAAATTATGTTTAGGTGGACCTATACACTGATTTTACTGATACAAATGTATAGGTTGGTAAACAAGAATAAAATGGTTCCGTTAAGTATAGTTTTCTATCTTTCAAGTGCAGAAATAAGAAAACCCCATGTCCATAGGCACTGGACACCATATCAAACAAAGCAAACAAACAGTTACATAAAATAAACTAAAAATACCCAAATAAAGAGATACATCAGTATAATAAAATGTCACTTGGCTGAGACAATGTCTAGGAGATTCAGCTAAGTGACACATTAGCTTGATTGCAGCAGATGTTGCTTACATCTGAGTTTTTAAATAGTCAGATTCTTTGTCAATCTAAAACCTCGTATAGCAGTTCCTTCCAAAACGTGGTGCCTGCAACTTTCAGTGATTTTCCCTCAAACTAGGAGAGATGACAGTCGGGGATTTGTACACCTCACCTTCAGCTAACATGTTTCAGCATTGAACTGCTTGCAAGTCATGTGCATGGACTCAACATTGATTCCAATGCCGATGACACCCAGCTGATCCTCTCTCTTACCAATGAACCCACAGCCGTGAGGACCAACTTTCATAGCGGGATGAAGGCTGTGGCCACCTGGATGAAAGATAACTGCCTCAAGCTCAACTCGGACAAGAGCGAAGTACTCATCCTGGGACCCGCCCCCTGAGCCTGGATGTCTGCTGGTGGCCCGCCATATTGGGAACCCCTTCCACCCCCACAGTCCATGCACGTAACCTAAGTATCACAATGAACCGCCAGATCAATGCTGTATACTCATCCTGCTTCCACGCGCTCTGCCTGCTTCTAAAGACATTCAGATGGATCCCCACAGAATCCAGAAAGATGCACTCATAACCAGAAGACTTGACTACCGCAACGCACTCTATGCCGGTGTCACCCATAAGCAGCTCAGGAAACCACAAAACGTTCAAAACACCGCAGCCAGACTGGTCCTCCACAAACCCTGCTGCAGCCATATCACAGAACACCTCCGCCAACTCCACTGGTTCCCAGTTAGGTATGGGCGGAAAATCCGTTTCGCTCGCGGATTTTCGGGAAATTCGCAATCCGCGAGATTCGCGAATCTCCCGCAAAATCCGCAAATCCGCGAGCAGCGGATTTTGCTCGCACTGCTCGCACTGTTCGCATGAGTTCGCGGCTTCCCAGTACAACTTCGCGCCCCGCGAATAAGTGCTAAATTGCAGAAATACGATCTTAGCAAAACTGAAACTACTTACCAGGTTCAAAAGTTCAGGCTCATCATTAGTAGCCATTTCCTGTAGTGCTTCCTGAGGGGCCCCTCCAGAGTTCAGTTGGCAGTTGCAACTATTATGTGACCCTGCTCTGAACCTCAGAATAGTTACACATATGCCACAAAGGTCCTGAATTACAGCTAAGGGAGACAAGCAGGAGCCAGGCTGGAAGTTAAAATCCATTAATCAGCCCCTAATTCATTATTGTCAGTTGGGGCAGGGCAGGTGTTGTAACTAATTTTGCAACAATGAAAGCACTTAGCAAGTGCAAAAGATCACTAATCAGGGCGCACTAAGGAAGCAGGTGCCAGCTAAAAAAATATTCTGTGACACATTAATCAGCCCCAAATTAATTCAGGTCACTTGAGGCAGGGAAGGTGTGCTTTGCTTTGCCGAAAATAATGTACACTGGACAACCAGAGGGTGTGGTGATGAAACAGAGGGTGGCATGGGTGGGCCAGAGGGTGGCATGAGTAGTCAGAGAGTGGCAGTGGTGACAGAGAGTGGCAGTGATGAAGAAGAGTGTCCCAAACAGGCTGGACACGTAGAAACAACAAGTTCGCAAAACTTGCGACCCGACAGGTAAGTTCGCAAATTGCGAAATTGTAAAAACCCTCGCGAAGTGGCAGAAACACGGGCGAACACAAAAAAAAAAATCCGCAAATTCGCGGGAATTCGCGGATTTTGCGGATTGCGAGTTCGCAAATCCGCAAAATTCGCGAACGCGAGATTCGCAAAATTCGCCCATGCTTACTCCCAGTACACAAGAGAACCGTCTTCAAGCTCCTCACACATGCCCGCAAAGTTTTCCATGAAGCAGGACCAGCATACCTGAGACACCCCTCTCATTCCTCGTACCCGCCAGACTACTTCGCTCCACCCATCTTGCCCTGGCCACCGTTCCACGGATTCACAAGACCAGAACTGGAGGAAGAGCCTTCTCCTACCTCGCTACCAATTCCTGAAACTCTCTGCCATTCCACCTCAGGCAATCCCCATCGCTGACCCAATTCAGGAAGGATATCAAGACCTGGCTCTTCAACTGAACCTCCACACACAGCCGGATCAGCAGCCCCCCATCCCCCAGCGCCTTGAGAACCTCATGGGTGAGTAGGCTCACTATGCAAACTCCTGATTGATTGATTCATCACGGCTCATGTGCATTAATAAAGACCTTACTGTGGTCAGACTCCTGCCCTGGGTTGAATGCAAATCCCCCCATGGGTTTTTGAAAGACACTGATTGGCATATTTAACTTACATATAAGTCAAGTTCCTAGTATATGGTCAGGTGTATGCAGGGCCTGTAAGTCAATTGCCACTAGTGGACTGCAGCACATATTGTGCCGTCCACTACAGTGGCATTGTAGTCATTGCTTCAGGCCTACCATTGTAGCCAGACCTAGCAGTGTAAAGACTTCAATTCGACTGTCAAAATAAACACTTCTGACAGGTCAAAAACATAATTTTAATAATTAATAAGTTACCTCTATGTAGGCTTTATAGCCCATAAGGCAGTGTGTATGATATTACAATTGGGGTATGTAGAAAGTTATTGTTAAATGTCCTAACAGTGACTAGCACCCAAAAGCTATGTTCATTGTAGAAGGACTGGCTGGTCCATAGAGAACCCTGAGAAACAATATTAAATCTGCTATCTTAGGGTAGGGAGCAGCTAGAAAACTGCTCTTTTTAATGTTAATTAACTACTTATTATTGAACTACTTGGAGCTGAAAAATATCAGAATAAGGCTGAGCCTGCTGTCTGTGACCTAAAAGACTAAACCTGCTCACTCTTATACCCAGGACAAAAGACGTGGACTCCAAAGGTCAAAATGCTTATCTCCTGTTCAAGCTACAGGGATACAACAACATATAAGAGACCCTTTCCAGCAACTGCCCAGCTGGCTAGTCCTACCTGGACCTACCCTGATAATACTGTTGTCCCTGAGGTCGTGGAACATTTGGCTGGGTCTGTTTGGACTCCTCCTGCCACTCCTGAAAATCTCAGACCTGGAAACATTTTTAACACCAAGAGCTCAGAAAGACAGTGCTGACAAGCCAATCATCCAAGTTGTGTTTTTGCTGGGATGAAGGTTCAGGTTTCTCCCTCTTGTAGGTTTTCCACTGCAGCACATCTAGTTCAGTGAGCTATCATGGAGAAAGTATCAAGGCTTGCAGAGCCCTCTTTGGCTACAAACGTCAGCCTTGACCCACTGATGGATTCCAAAAATTAGAAAAAGTGACCTGGTGTGAACATAGAAATCTTGACGGAAGAAAGGCGCCAAAAGTGTCTGACCAATATGAAGACTTCCCCGGTGCAAAATGTAAAGCATCCCACTGAGCGTTTTTTTCACGCAAAGCAATGACTTCATGGGACATCATACAACAGCAGCTATCTACCTTTGTGGAGCCCTTTTCAGCAAAAGCCTACTGCCCTGACCTACAAGGTTTGTGTCTTCCATTTTTTAGACTAAGTCCAAAGATAAAACCTCTGGCTGGCTCCAACATAGTTTCTTAATAGTGGTTTGACTCAAAACACACCCAGGTTCAGGTCAAGAGTGACCATTTGCACGTAATTGGCTCTTCATGCTTTTTTGCAGTATTCAGTTTTTGGATTTTTAGTGTGTTGTGTTTTAACTTTATTATTGTTTGGGTGTTGCATACATACTTTACATATGTAAAGCCTGCCTGCTCTGTGGCTCAGTTACTAGGGGGTTGAGCCAAGGTTAATTTAGAAACTTTAATGGTTCACCGTGATAAGGATTGTGGTTATTACTTGACATGGATAGTCTATCCCCGCAACTAATAGCCAAGGTCTAGATTAATCAATCTTTCATGCAAAACAATGCAGCAAATCCACTTACTACTCAACGTGAAAAGAAGAGGGCAGAAATGAATCCTGTTTACTAATATATGGCACATTCCTCCCCTCTGCCTGCGCTGCCACACAATTTGCTGCCTTGTGCCAATACAGGCAACATTGTGCCATAGTGCAAGGGTGCCTGAGTTGCAGGAAGGATTGTTCTTGTGCAGGAAGGGACGCCTTCCTGCACAAAAAACAATCTCTGAGAATGTTTCCTCTTTCTAAACCTGGTGCAGAATGCATTACACATAAAAGAGGAAACACTGAGGAGTAATAAAGATATTTTTCCTCATTGCACCTCCTCTATGAAGTCTTAGCATTTTGACACATTCCCAGGTTTACCAGTCTTGGTATGGTATATCTAGGAATGCACCACAATCCATGAGTGAATGTATAAAAACACTCACACTCTACCCATAGAATGCCTTCCTAGGGCACAGAAATGCAAGGTTGTGACCTGTGCTGCATTTCATTAATCCATATTTACCAAGCAATTCTGGGCCACAAAAGGTGTCTTTGCGTGGTTTGGTAAATCTGACTTCAGTAATGTGTTGCCCTTGCGTCAATTTCTTACATTTCTTACTTTCCAGAATAAATTATTGTAAAAGCCTACTGATGGACCTCCCTAAATGTTCCTTCTGATTGAATAAGGTTACTAATTTTGCCCTTCAAACCATATTTAAGTTTTCTAAACACACTCCTACATATATTCTGACAGAAAGGCTGATGGTTTTCTGCAAAAAACAAAACATTCGTCAAACTATTGATCCTTGTATTCAAAGTCGGTAACTGAAGCTCTGCTGGTTCCCCAACTGGCACTGATACAATTTGCCCACCAAAGAATCTTCAATCTGCCAATGTGACTCTCCTAGCGACTTCTAAATCTGACTGGGCAACAGCTAGATTCCGATCCCTATCTCGTTGGCATCCTACACCACCAGTACTTTTTGGCCCCTGTCATCAGGACATGCCCCTCACCAGGGTTGGATTGGGATTAAAAATCGGCCCAGGCACACTAAAAAAAAGTGGCTCACATTTGCATATTGCCTTTACGCAAAACACTGCTTTGGCGAAATTTTATAAAAAAAAAGGAGGGTGGGGTAAACAAAAATGCACGGATTAGTTTACACTGGTGAAACACACCTGAAAACAAGTGAGGCCACTTCTGCTCTGGCCCCCTGCCCCGCTCAGTATACATACATTAATGGGCCAGCCCAGCAAGAGAAAGGGAGTGACACCTTTGCCGTTGATAAAAGGGAGGTAATGGACCCCTATCCGCCTTCAGAAAGGCCACTCGGGCACCCACTGATCCGCTGGCCGCATCCGAACAACACAGAAGCCACCCAAATCGGCCCCCCAGGCTGCTCAAAAAAGCAGCCCACAGCTGGAACTGGACACCGGCCCTTCGGGCATTGCCCAAGTGCCCGCTTTACCAATCCGACCCTGGCCCTCACTCAGTTTAAAACTGCCTAGAAGACACGCCACATGCGTTCTAAAAAGAATAACTAATTCCATTACTGTACTGATTTTTATCTCTACTTTTGTCTAGTTTTGCAATTCACTATCTCCTTTTAGCAATACAGCTCACATGTCAATACACATTCCTGGCATATGGTTCTCCAGATATTCAGCTCTCTTGCTATGTAGCACCCTTACTGTCCTGTACACATATTTTATTTTCCTGCACCAATAATTGAAGGAATACGTGAAGAAATAGATACATAAATACAAACATTTGAAAGAACTGAAAGTCATGTGAAAATTCGTAATTCAAAAGATAGAATAAACAAAATATTAACATTAGGGAAAATTCGAAATGATGTGATAGTACTGCAATGCTTGAGAACTGCTCGCTATGTAGCAATATGCACACATTTAAAGATGTTTTAATTTTGTCAGTTTTACTTAAAAGCGAAGACATTTGAAAAAAGAGCAATGTTTTTAGTAGTGTGTTAATTGCCTTAAGAGAAATTAATTATTGTTGGTTTAATTTGAATTCGGCTTCAATTCTTTATTTTATATGTAAGAAAAGGGAAATATGTCTTCTGGACCGCCACTGTAGAGTGTTTAAAATGAAATATGTGCAAACCTTATAATGGGAGGAAAGCAGTGGATTGTGCATCTGTTTGTTTTAGGAAACCTTTGACTTACTGCTTTCTCCTTTCACTCTCTCCTTTAACCTAGCAAAAGGGTAGCTAAGTTCAAGTTACAAAAGCCCTCATAATGTGGTTACAAACATTATAACAGAGATGAGCATATAAAATGAAGGAGTCATTTGTAAGTTGTACCCTGGTCTCAGTTTAATTACATCTTACATTCCACTGACTTTGAAAACAGTTGAATTGCGGTAAAACAAAACCACCTCGAAAGGCTTTATACTTTCTAATTCGCCTGCTGAGGTCCGTTCAGATCATCTGTGGGTTCTGCAGTACTCGTAGCACCCCGAGTTCCTCCATCACCGCGAAGACCTGGTGATAGGAGCGGCTTCACTAGAATTCAGTACTTACCAAAGTGCAGGGGTTCAAGTTTTTCTTGGGCTCCCGCCATGGGCGATGCTGAATGCCAATGTTGCTGAATACCAAAACAGCCGATCCCTCATTCCACCTTATGACTCTTTCTGTCCCAACTCTACATTTCGCCTCCATCTGTGCCTTTCCCCTGTCTATTGCACCTTTTCATCTCTCCTTCTTCTCCCTTTTCTATCTTTCTGTCTTTTATCAAAGCCTGAAGATGAAAAATCCCAGGGGGATATGTACAATGAAGTGGTGGAGCGTGTGTCGTTAGCCTCCTGAGCTTAACTCGGCCACATCGGAAACGCAAGGCAGCACCACATTTAAAAGAATGTGGTGCTGCCTTGCGTTTCCTCCTGCGATGGCGCTAAGTTTAACAACTTAGCGCCAACGCAGGCACCCTTGCACCAGAGTGCAAGGGTGTCTGTGTGCAGGGGAGGATTGGTTATGTGTAGGAAGGTGTCCCTTCCTGCACATAAACAATCCTAAAATGCCTTTTTGTAACTTTCATGTGTTCTGCTTCATGCAGCACACATGTAAGTTATAAACTAGCATTTTTAAAAAGGGTTGTTTAAGTACAGGAAGGAACACCTTCCTATACATAAACAAACCATGGCATTTTCCTTTTTCCATGTGTGCTGCACAAGGCAGCACACATGGAAAAAGCAAAAGCGAGTAGAAATAATGCATTTCTCCTCGTTTCGCCAATTTAAGATCAGGATTTTCCTGGCCTTAATGTTGGCGCTGCCTCCTATGTACGCCACCCTTGTACATAGGGGGCAGTTTCAAATACAATGGGTATTGCAGTGAAATGCCCACCACAACACCCACTGCATGCCCCTTTCACGCTAAACATAGCGTAAAGGGTGCCTTATGTACAAGGGAGTGTTAAGCCACCTTAAGTGGCTTAACGCTGCCTTGTATATAAGGTAAGGCCCCTATCGCCACAGGAACGTTACCAAAAGTGACGTTCCTGTGGAGAAAGGGGCTTGTATATATGCCCCACAGTCTGTAAGAAAGAATGCAGCTGCTTACCACCTGCAACCAGCGGAAAAAATGTAACGTAGCTAGAATCAATTTTTTACCTCGTCCCTAATAGCTTTACTTCAGCATTGATCTTTCATCTTAACACCTCAATTTTATAATGGAATCTGGGAATTTTCAAGAGGCCACATTGTTTTCTCTTCCGTGACGTTTAATTATGTCCTGATGCAGACTCAAACACGTTCATGTTGTGTTGTGCTAGAATCCCTCTCTACATTGTTGGGGCACTCCTGATCACCTACAGAGCTCCACCTGCTGTTATATGGATTTACCGATCATCAACATAGCTGTATCACCAGTAGCACTCACCTGATCACCAGCAGAGCTGTGGACATCACTCAAGCTCACAGGATCTACATCAGAGCTACAGACAAGATTGACCCTCAGGATTACCTTGAGAGCTAGTGACTCGACTTCTTTTTAAAAGAAGAACTGAAAATGATGCTACTAAAGGAAACGTATGTCCTGTATCCACCAGGATTTCGATGTCCTCTGTTCCTGGAATTCCCTGACTGGCAGAGGATCTAGGGAGACACCTCATTTCCCTTGGAAAACATGAAAAATTGTCGAGGACTGATTCGAGTTCAGAGAATTGTTACAAATATATAACCCAGCAGAATTTACAGTTGGCCAATTTTCTTAATATTGACCCCACTTGCAGTCTGATTAGACAAAATATTTGGGCAATCAACAGGACGGTGTCCGATCACCGATAAGAAGGAAACCCAAAGTCCTTGGTGGAGGTTTTGTTCCTACCCATGGTACATTTGACTCCCTGCAAATTACATATAGTAAATATTTTATTAGAAAATAATGAAGCTTCACTAGAAGCAGAGGTGAGATTTTTTTTTAATTGTTTTTTATTTCTTCTTTGACTTCATGTGTTGAATATGTTTTGAGATTTCTTCAGCGTTGTATCATAGCGCAGGTTACCATAAATAAATAGAAGTAACTAAGGTTTTACCAAGAAGGCATATAAGAACAAAATCTCTGCAACTAGCAAGCAATTTGACCATCTTGGATTCCTCTTTACAGGCCATTGGTACTTCAGTCCTCCTCAAGCATGCGCACAATATGGGCCATTGCAATGCAATTGTCATTTTCAGAAGGATTGCCTTTCAAGCATTGTATCTTTTAGTCCTTTCCTGACATGAGAGAGTGCTTCCTGGTTTAGCTTTCTCTGCATTCCTGCTCCCCTCAGCATAAGAATAAATCTAATAGAGATGAGTCGTCTGATGGGAGGACCCCATCGCACCCCAAAATAAAAAAACATATAAGATTTGCAAAGGTACACCTACACTTTTGAGTAAGCTTGCAATTTATTTGGTATTCGCAAGCTACGACTTTTATTTTTAGTAATAGTAATTTAATGACTGCAGAGACTCCACATGTAAAAAGACAGTCCTCTTTTTGAAGTCGTGAAATTACAATTAGTACATTTAAACTTGTAATTTATGAATACCCAAAAAATAATAAGCTTACTCAAAAGTGTATTTTTACTTTTGTGATTCCGGCCCATAAACTCTTGATACTGCATTTAAGCACACCCTTAATAACCTGACCACAAGAAAATCTAAGCAACTGGTTTTTGCAATGCAAATTTAAAAAAACCTCACTGTGATATAAAAAAGAAATTGAAAAATTAACATGGGTTTGGTCATAAATGAGACCCTGCAGTCAACCACCAGTATGGCGGCCATAGGACAAGCACAGTGGGGTTAGCTGCCTGCAGTGGGTTGGCCTCAGGACCAACACACCACTGCACAATGCTGAAAGCTTTGTGCAGTGAGGGTTGGGCACTCATGGTGGGTTGGATGCCTGCGGAGGGGTTGGTAGCCACAAGGTATTTAGGAGCAGGACCTGGCCGGAGGCCAGGCTCTGCAGTCAACCCTCACCTATCACAACTGCAAACATTCACAGCAGAATTAGTTGGTCACCCACAGGAGATTGTGCGTAGGACCTGGATGAGCCAGCCATGTTGGCCAACCACCCGTGCAAACCACTTAAGGCTATGCACAGCGAGGTAGCTGGCCAGCCATTGGAAGTCGGGTGTTTAAAGGAGAGTTGGATGCAGGTACAGGCTATGCACAGTGGGGGCATTAGCAACAGGTTGCCTGAGAGGGCTGGACGTATGCTCAGCCTTAAATATAATTTTTAAAAAACAAGTGGTTCACTGAAAAAACAATATTAAAGTTATGTTTTAGTTAGATGTCTTAATTTGATCTTAACCTGTGTTAAAAATAAAAAAAACCCTGAAAAAAACAAAGGTCATTGTTAAAGTGATATATTTAGGTTTTAAATACAGGAAAAAACCTGAAGTCCACCAGTTGTAGTTCAGAGAACTAACTATAACCAGCACCACTGGAATTATACGGCAGGAGAGAACCTGTTTATGCTGCAGGGTTGACTAAATTATGTGTCAGAAAATGGCAAATTATGTGACACATTTGTGATAGAATTACTTCATTCATTTGTAATTTTTACACTTGTTAACACTGTCTGGGAATTGGTTGCAACTTAATGGTACCTGTCCACCACCCAATTAAAGCAATGAACAACAGAAACGTGACCAATCAACCTTTGCAAATGGCCTTCCACTTCACAACAACAATTGTTGCTGTATGCTTAGTAACTTTTGAACCGTGATTGATTTCCGGCCGGAAAAAATGCTGTTATACTGAAAGACTGGGAGCCCCTCTCGACTTCACTAATGAGTTAAGTGACCTTTGGAAATACAATAAGGCAGGCCCACTTAGATGATCCAGGCAGAGGGAAACTAGTGACTTTTAATGCTTACCAATTGAGGTAGATTAAGACCCCTTTGTTATATATTGGGGTATACTCTATAAGAAATATAAAAAGAAAAAAGGAAGAATAGCCCGCAGCAGTTGGCAAGCGATGCCACCTTCTCGTTACGATTTAACTGGAAAGGGTATTTTAGACTGATTGAATTTTGTGAATATCTAATAGAGAAAAGCCAATTTGGGCACTTTATTTGAATATAAAAGGTAAGATATAAAATTCCTTCATCTTACTTCTTTGTTTTTTAATCGTCTAGCAGTCAACTGTGTGGTAGATTGTGTAAGTATTGTTTTTGTCCTGAAGAAGGTGGCAATATGTCAGAAGAACCACTTAAAAGAGTCGATGTATACATTTATCTGTGCATGATCCTCTTCATACTGTAAAATAATAGATAAATAATTCAGCGAAACAAAACATATTACTCTTTATATTCATAGTGGGTGAGCAGCATTGTAATAGTCTTATGGGCAAAGTCTTGTGTTGTGACCTTTTTTAAATTGATTTGTGTTCCTGTACAAGAATTGTTAGTGTTATATACATTTTTGCACCTCATTGTGGGGTGGAGTTTGGTTTTTGTAGAACCAAAAGTTTGTACTGTGAAGCCTCCATTTTTTGCATGTTTTTAAATGTGTGGTAAATAGCACTCTACATTATTCTATCTGAATACTTTATAACAAAGGGTTGTTGTATGTTGCTCTTTAAATGATTAAACTTCAGTGCAAATACAATATTGGTGTGGTACCGATTTATGACCGTAGACCTCCGGGGTGTGAGAGAGGAGTGTTGTTAGGTGTCTGCAGGACCCAGGTATACGTGAATGGTTTTCCCAAGGGAAGAGTTATTTTGACTGTTAACACAGGGCTTTGTCCCCTTGTGTACTGAGCCCTTTTATAAATGGGGGTCTCTAGTTGGCAGGTTGTTACCCTGTCCAAGTAAGGACCCTTCTTCCTAGTCAGGATAAGGGGATACACTTCTAAAATAACCCCTGCTCACCCCTTGGTACCTTGTCACAAGCAGTCAGGCTTATCTCCGAGGAAGTGGGTGAACCAACTGCACATAGCCAACAATAATAGAGTGAAAAGACTACAAAAGGACACCACACCAGTTTTACAAAATTTCCAATTTTTTATCTGTGCAAAACAAGACCAAAAACAATAACCAATTCACCATGCAGTCCTTAGAAGTATCAATAAGCAAAAATAGACTTGAAATACAGTTCCTTGAAGTCAATAGCTCGGTCTGGGGCTACAGCGTTGTGAACAACAAATCCAAACATTTCTGTTTGAGTGCAGCGTTGCGGGCCAGGTACAACTTCGGGAAGACCCGCAAAATAGTATCTGCACAAATTCAGTGCGTCGACAACCTCTAGTTGAGCTCCAACGAGCCAGTGTTGGCAGGCTCCAGTTCCGGAGGTCGGTGCAGGAGTTTTTGGGCTCTTTAAGTTACACATATTGCAGATCGAACTCCTCACAGTTGAAGTTGAGCGCGCTGTAGTCAGCAGGCATCGGGCTGTGATGTGAATTGCAGCTGTGCAGCATGCAGTGCCCTTAGGTCACGGTGCAGGCAGCGGCTTGATGATGGTTGTCCAGTGGCACCGTTGAGACCAGGTCAGCGGTGCGAAGTGATGCGGTGCTTGTAGCAGCTCTGGCAGGCGGTGGATGAACTGGAGTTGATGGAGCTGGCATTGGTTGGCCATGGCTGTGGTGCGGGATGAGAGTGGTGCATCAGGTAACTTACGAGTAATGCCCTCAAACCACAGTGGAAGCAGCTTTGTTCGCCATAAGTTGGCAGGGTATGCTCAGATGTGAGTCCCTCGCTCACTTTGCCACAGGATTCAAGCAAGCCTGGCTGAAGACGGTTGTAATGCCAGAAACCGGTCCTAGGAAGCTTGTTTCCTTTCCAGGGAAGGCATGGCTTGGCAGTTTGGGCTGGACTGTTCCCATGAGGCACAGGGTCAGACTGATTTGCATATGGCCATGTCTGAACTGGGTTGGCAGATTGGGCTAAAGAACTGTGATGGATTAAACCCAGATTTGTTGACTGGGTGTGAGTGTTTGATTGGTTCAGATGCTCCGTCTATCACCACCCCCTTTTGTACAGCTTTGTTCGCCATAAATTGGCAGAGTATGCTCAGACGTGAGTCCCTTGCTCACTTTGCCACTGGATTCAAGCCAGCCTGGCTGAAGACGGCTGTAATGCCGGAAAAGGGGCCTAGGAAGCTTGTTTCTGGTCCAGGGAAGGCATGGATTGGCAGTTCGGGCTGGACTGTTTCCTTGAGGCATAGGATCAGACTGATTTCCATATGGCCATGTATGAACTGGGGTGGCAGAGTGGGCTAAAGCACGGTGATGAATTAAACCCAGATCTGTTGACTGGGTGTGAGTGTTTGATTGGTTCAGATGCTCCATCCATCACCACCCCCTTTTGTACCGCTTTGTTTGCCATAGGTTGGCAGGGTATGCTCAGACGTGAGTCCCTTGCTCACTTGGCCACTGGATTCAAGCAAGCCTGGCTGAAGACGGCTGTAATGCCAGTAACCGGTCCTAGGAAGCTTATTTCCGGTCCAGGGAAGGCAAGGTTCGGCAGTTCGGGCTGGACTGTTCCAATGGGGCACAGGGTCAGACTGATTTGCATATGGCCATGTCTGAACTGGGGTGGCAGAGTAGGCTAAAGAATGGTGATGGATTAAACCCAGATCTGTTGACTGGGTGTGATTGTTTGATTAGTTCAGATGCTCTGTCCATCACCACCCCCTTTTGTGCTGCATGGTGCAAGCAGCAGCATCGTCACTGCTGAATCGCTGTAGTCGGTGGATGAAGTGAAGTTGATGGAGCTGGCATTGGTTGGCCAAGGCTGCGGTGCGGGATGAGGGTGATGCATCATGTAACTTACGAGTGGTGCCCTCAAACCACAGTGCAAGCAGCTGCATCAATGTCAGCATCAAGCGGCATCATCAGGGATAACAGGGCAGTGGTGTGAAGCGAGGCGGTGCATAGTGAGTTTCCCACAGATTGCAGTGCAAGCAGTGGCTCACTGGAGGTGGCTGGCAGCATCATCAGTGAGGCCAGGGTTGCAGTGCACCATTTGGTGGTGCCCTCTGCAGTGCCGTGAGGACACAGAGCCGGCAGTGGCATCGTTGATTGCGTTGGGTTTCTTTTGGTACTGTTGCATCACAAAACAAACTGTTCCCAGTGCTGATAGCAGATCAACCTGAAGCCTTTGCAGTTCCTGAGACTTCTTGACAGGGGGCAAGCTCTACCTCAAGCCCTTGGTAAAACTCAAACAAAGAAGTTGCAGAAAGTTCTGTCTAGTCCCACTAGTTCCACCTCACAGCATCCACAGTAGGTTCCTTGAGCCAAAAGAATTTTAAAATTCTGAGGTCTGGGACCCAATATTTATATCACATTTCCTTTTGTTCTCTTGTGGCAAAGAGTCTCTTTGCTTAGTCCAAACCAGTTGTGTCCTCTCTGGCACTGCTTCCTGGCAGGAGGTTGAGACAGCATTGTGTAAGGCAGACCAGGCCTATTCCGAGGCAAAGAAAATCTCCTCCCACTACATTAAATGCAGCCCAGGCTTTTCAGCCCAGCTCTGACTCCTCCAGAAAAAGCAGCACACACCTCAACCCCTCCAGTGGCTGTCTACAGTGAATGCACAACCCCAGCCCATGTCACTCCAAAGCCAGACATTCAATCCACAACCCAGCAGAGGCACACAGGAGGGTTAAGCAAAAAAAAAGCCTTCTTTCTAAAACTGTAACTGCAACAAATGATGGACAGAATGCTGAATGATTCAGACATTCTCCCCAGTCAAGAGATATGGGTTAAATCCAAGTGGGATGAGTATGCCCAGACATGGTTCCCTTGCTCACTGTGCCACTGGATTCAAGCTAGCCTGGCTGATGGAGGGCAATACCCAGAAACTGGTCCCAGGATGCTGGTTTCCGGTCCAGGGAGGACCTGACTTGGCATTTCGGTCTGGACTGTTTATTTGTTTATTTTTTATTTGAAAGGTTTTATATAGTTCTGGCTGGACCCGGAGATATCAGGGCACTTTACATGTGCAAAAAACAAGATTACAGGAGTTACTCAAACAGCACACAATATAAACAATAAATAAAAACAAATGTACCATTGAAGTCTAATGAAACAGAGACATAGCACGAGCAGATACAGTTACATATACAGTGGCTGTGTGGGAGAAGGGAAATCAAGGGCTGAGCTGTGGGTGAGGTAGAAATTATGAACAAGGAAACGCTGATGTGAATGCAGGGGTACGGTGCGGTGCACACACTCACGTATGGCACCATTACAATAGTGATACAAGGTGCACGCACTACAGGGATGTAGGGGTACGGTTCGCACAAGGATGTCTATCATGTACTTATCATTGCATACTTTCATGTGCAGGCTCTAGGTGTGGCAGCCAGTGATATAGCACAGAGCATCCTATCTTGTTGCACAATCAATGTATGATGACCTCTGGACACATGTCATGTGTGATGGGCCACTATGTGGCACACATCACCTTGACACTTGTCCCATATGTATCATTAGGCAGCTTTTGTCATGTACAGCAACACTGGGATGGTACAGCCATCACTACCGGCACCTGCGACTGGGGCACTTTGTCAACGGACATGTCACGCTCAGCATGACCCTATGTGACTATATCAGGTGTGTGTCATGTGTAACATTGAGCTTGCTGTTTGTGTTCCGTAAATTGCATCTACTGTTGGTGCATCTAACAAGGGTCTGTGTGGAGATGGCAATGGTTTCACAACTACGTACACCATGCCACATGTGCATTCCCACGGCTGTTGGGTCTGATGACATCAGACATCATATTTGCCCAGGTCTACATGTCTGCGTCGTGACAATGGCTGTGTTGCTTTGTTGTCATGTGTACACCTTAATTCCAATGTGTTTGATATGTACATTTGACATTCCATGTGACCTGTGCATGTGCCTTGCAGTCAGCTGTCTGGATGGGATGACAACCTTCCACTGCAGGTATTGTGACATATGTCACTCCAGTGATATCTCGGGCTGTTCACTCAGACCGGCCCTGCAGCTCATTTCAGGGCCTGTCATGTTTATTTGTCAATCAACAGGTGTATATGACTTTTCATAGGAGTGCCAGCAAACTGGCACATGTGTCCTGGATGTATTGCACACGCCAGACTCCATAGTGACCTGATGTCTAGTAGCAGTTTTGTATGTGCTATGTACATTGCCATTGACGTTGGCTGACTGTTATTCTACATTATTCGCAAAAAATTCCGGCAGGGCACCGCCTCTACCAAGGCCATTCCCAGACTTGGCTACCATGAGGGAACGTGCCTGCATCTGACGTTACATATTCACTCAACAGTTGATTCAGGAGTTGACGAACAAGCTGGCACCACATCTCCAACCGCAACACAGGTATCCTACTGCGCTTACCCCGAAGATAAAGGTGATGCCAGCCCTCCATTTTTTTGCTAGAGATACGTTTCTATTAACTATAGCTAATGTAGGTGGAATGTCACAGACGATGTTCAGCTGTGTCCTGCGTGATGTGTTGGCAGCCATGTTGAAGCACATTGATGAATTCATCAGATTTCCTACTCCTGAAGTGTTGAGAGATGTCAAGGGTGATTTCTATGCCCTGGGAGGGATGCCACATGCCATTGGATCCATTGATGGGACACATGTGGCTTTGGTGCCACCACAGGGACAGGAGCAGGCAGACCGCAACCGTAAACATTATCATTCAATAAATGCCCTTGCGGTGTGTCTTGCTAACATGCTGATTTCCCATGTTTGTGCAGGTTTTCCAGGATCGGCACACAATGCATTCATCATGAGGCATAGCAGGGTGCCACAAATGATGCTGAAGCTGTGCAATGAGCGGGCATGTCTTGTTGGTGGGTTAACTCTGTCCTGTGTGTTTCAGTATCTTTTGCTCTCACAGCATCTCCTGACCACTTATTTACATGATTTATCCATGTCGGGGACTCGGGATATCCCAACATGCCATGGCTAATGACACCTCTCCGCAACCCAAGAACAGCTGCAGATCAGCGGTACAATAATGCACATGGGCAGACGAGGCGAGTGATTGAGAGGACCTTTGGCCTCCTGAAGAGCCGATTCAGGTGCCTCGATAATACTGGCGGATCCCTCCCATATGCACCGGACAAGGTCTGTAAGATCTTCATCATGTGCTGGCAGTTGAGAAGGCAGTGCCACTCATACTGGATCCCGAGGACCAGGAACATCCACCCATTGAGGATCAGGGGCTTGGTCACTATGCAAGTGATGAGGAGGAGGAGGATGATATCCGGAGTCAGCTCATACGCAACTTCTTCTCATAATTGTGAGTCACTGGGAATGAGTGGGCAAGCTTGTAGCATTGAGTGGCATGTGTTGCAATGTGTGTGTTCAGCTGACTGTATGGAAAGTGACCTTGATGTGTGTTCTGATTTGTCACGCAATTGCTGATGTCATACCACACAGTAATGCGCAATGACTTTCCTTGAAATTTGCATGTGTCCTACATTGTTCCTGTTTCGTAACTGCCCATGTCTTTTGCAAAGATTTTTACCGGTGCACTCTTGTGTGTCTGTCATTCCCAGGTTGCTGTGCCTGTTGTCTGTTCGTGTCATCTTAGTCCTCCTGCTATTCCTCATGATGATTGCAATGTGGGCTGAATCAGCGTTCCATGCACGGACATGTGTAAATGTCAGTTCGGGTAAGAGATCCAAACAGGCTGTTTGGTGTTGGTATGGTTTGGGAATGTGTGGGAACTGTTTCGGTGCATGTTGTTCTCCCATGCATACATGTCTCAATACCATGGATCAACTTACATGTTCCACCACTCCCATGACATGCCAGTCACCCTTCTTGACAGTCATCTGTAGTAGAGTGTAGACTCTGGTGAAGGCATCAATGTGTGTAAATCTTGCCCCTGACACATTGCGGTACCACGGGTTGACATTGTGTGGGACATCACAACAACAGGCTCTATGGGGGATTGCAGCCTCGCTGTGTGCAGCAGGATGTGTTTGGCTCATCCACTTAATCTTGTGTGCCAGTACATTTTGATTTCCAACAACCATGTTTTGAAGGTGTTGGCCAGCGCATGTCCCACATGCTCTGTCAACTGTTCTGTGAGTCTGTTCTTATGGATGCTTTGCCCTTTGTGCCAGTATGTTATGTCACTGTCACGTCGCTTCCTCAGTGCTGGTGGAGAACACTGCTTTGCAAGCCTTCTCGGTAAGTTGATGAGAAATTTCTATTCCCATGAAGCCAACAACGCTGCGCTGATGACGTCACAACGTTGCGCTGTAGCAAATGTAAACGCTTTCATGGTACCAATCGGGTGCCGTTAATTCCAGGATTCTCTTGTGGCGTGCTGCTTAATCCTGGTTACAGTAGGGGTGCTTTTGTGCCATCGCTCCTCATTTCTCTCTGTTGAGTTCAGGCCCAGCAACTTGTTCAGTTGGGCATTTCAAAGCCCAGTTGGACAAGCCGATGACTGGCTCTTGCGGGGCTTCCTTGTGTTTACCGAATTCCCTCCCTTATTGGACAAGTTTCTTAAGGCTCTTGCGGGGGATGTGTAATTTCATTTCTCGACCCTCACTGATTCCTTGGGGTAACTACGGATTGTTGGCTTTGTGTGAGTTGTGCTGCAGTGCATTTGGATTTCTTTTTATTGGACCTTATTCATATGCTGTGATTTTCTGGATTACTGCATGGCTTTAATTGCCTTGAAGCAGCCTGCAGAGCGTTATACCCCCTTCATATTGCTGCAATACTCTGCTACCTTTGATGTGTCTTCTGTGATCCCTGTGCTAGTTGCACAATCCTTGAAACAGGATCATAATTTTGGCAATTTCTTTAGCAACTCGTACAACATAATCTTTGCTCTGTTATGGTGTTTCATCCCCTTTCCATGTGCTATATATTCATGTGGATTGTTCATCTCTGTTTTCACAGCAGGGGCTTGTAGTGCTCGTCCTGAAGTAATCTCAAATTTCCCAGTTACGTGGCTGTTAAGACTTTTTTGGGTATGTTGATAACTGCTGGATAAATACATGTCAACGTGTGGAACAGCCTTCTTTGTAAGTGTGTAGTAATGTCCTTGTTCGATCCTCAGATCTAGTAGCACTTTCATTACTGTGATCCCAACTAGGATACAGTGGCTGTTGTTTTCCTTTACAGGTTTAACTGTTACAGTATAGGTCCTGTGGTATTCAGTGATTCAGTGACAAGAAGTGTTGAATCCTTATGCTTGTTTACCTTTGTTTCAGATCCCCTCCCTGCTGTTCCCTTCCTTTCCTTCCTTCGCCTGATCACCCTTTTGAGTCTGTCATTTTTACGCAGACCAAGGGGCTATCGGGAGATGGACCACTTTGAGCATCAAGCGTTTCTGAGGATTCAAGGCCCTGACAGTCACAGGCAGTCCTGTGCACATTGGTTCACCAGCAGTCCAGGTAAACTCATTACATGACTGTTCATTTCTTCAGACTAATGGCACTGGCCATGGACATTGGCTCATGCAGCATGGGCTCAACACATACTTAATCCGTTTGTGTAGTAAATGTGTTAAACACAGTACAATGTGTCTCATCACTGTCACCGCAGATCTCTTGCCACTTTGCATCCGTCATCTATGGCTAATGATACCTATTGTGCATGAAGTACTTGGTTGTGTAAGTATTTGTGCAGGTTGCTACCCACAACGGGTAGGCAACACCTGCTGATGCTGTGTGTCCTGGGCGCAGCTTGGCCTTTTGGTGCCTGATCCTGTGCCCATCATTTTTGGTGATTGTTCATCCATTTTCTTTGAGTGACCCATGAGTAACCAGACACTCCTTCCTTCCATACACCTGTTACACTGTGCCTTTCTAACCTCCTTGTCTTTGTGTGCTCTCTTTGCCTGGTGTCTCACCCCTTCCTCCGTCAGGTGTTCAATCATTCCTGCTGCTACCTCCCCTGCGAAAGGGGGAAACAAGGGACCTCCCCTGCGGCACCGCACCACCGAGTGCCCTGATTCTGCCTTCCAGATGCTCCTCCATCCCTCCACCCATTCTTAATGCAGGCAGCAGCTTGTCTGTGCCACTGTTGCGCCACCTCCGTGCCAAAGGCAGGACTGTCAGCGCCTGCAACATGCACAGTGTAAGACCCTCTGGTCCTTGCATGACACATGTAACACAACAGACCCATGCTCCAGCCAACCTCCAAACAATGAACACCAGACAATCAAATACCTACTATCAGGCAACCCCTAAGCGCACAAACTACAGCTTTGCATGCTGTGTGTGCAACTCCTACTGCATACACCGCGCTGCCCCACCTAACAAACCATGTCCATACAACCAGGTCATGTGCCTCCTACTGCACACCCGCTCCATTCACCACCATGCCATTGGACTCTGTTACCTCCTCAACACAACAGCCCCACACATCGCCTTCATTACAGTAACCTGGTTGAACGCATCCTCAGCACACAACTTCAACATTGCCATCACAGAGGAATACAAGATCACCCGCATGGACCACACCAACAATCCAGGAGGATGAATTGCAATCCATTCAGTAGTACACCCCTAGAGTCACATACAACAACAAGGACACACTCAGCATTGTCAAGCACCTGTACTTAAGATTTCACACCAACCCCCTGACCACCCTCAGTCTAACAATCATCTACAGATCTCCAGGCCTACACCCACAATTCCGCTAAGCTATCAACAACTACATCAGCACGCAGGCCCTCACCTACACAGACTACATGTGACAGGGAGACAGCAGCTTCTGGCTGGAGGACAACCACACCACCATCCTTAATTGGTACATCAACATTTGCATCCAGTTCTCCGACAAGCAACACACTGCCCCCCACTCTGCTACACATCCCACTAAGATGCTTGACCTAAGTCACCACAGACGAGCTGTGTGGCATCCTCGCCCAGGACACTCCAACCAACGCCACCGCCACAACCTGCAACCTCACACACTGGATCAGCGACCGATCCAACACTCTTGCCACATTGGTGGACTTTCCTGTGAAGCACTACAACAGTTAAGCTACCTGGGACAAGGCAGACCTACTGGACTCATACAGGTCTAGCCGCACTCTCTTGCGAACCTTGCTAAACAAACAACCATCAGTTACCTTTCAGCCCTGAAATCCGCCACACACAGACAGCACCATATCATCAGCACAGACAAGAGGACATCCTTCAGGTAGGGCATAGGCACCAACACAGACAACATAAAGAAGCTCATCGGCATCGTGAGTGAACTATCTAACCCCAGCTCTCCATCCAAAAGACATCCCACCTTTGCAAGGCCAAGGGGATCCCTTGCAACATTCTACCACTGCAAGCTGATGGATGTACACAACAGCCTCGCCACACAGAGGCAGACAGCGCTATTATCCACAGGACAAACCCCCCCAGGTCCTGGACTCCCGTCAGCAGCAAAGACACCACCCCGCTCATGTACACAATCCACTCCGGGTCTCCATCAGGACCCTTCCCACACAACATCTCAATCACTGCATACCCCATCCTTGGAGCCCACCTCTGGCAGGTCATGAATATCTCCTTTGAGTATGCCACATTCCATGGGAGCTGGAGGCATGCAGGAACCCAGGCCCTTCTTTAACAGTGGATGGCAGTACCGCAGGATTGCCTGGAACATCACCCTGCTTCCCTACCCCGCAAATGTCATCAAGAAGACAGTCAACAAGCAACTGACCATCTCCCTACAAGCAAAAACCTCCAGGCAACCCGCCTCAGTCCATCTTCCACAGTAATCACCCCACTGCAACAGCCCTCATTGCCACCACCAACAATATCTTGGACCCTGCTCAACAATGGTGAGACCACCACCCTCACCCCCTCGACCTCTCAACGGCATTCTGCACCATGTGCTACCACACTGTCAGATCACACATCTCCAACACTGGGATCCAGAGGAGGGTCCAGGATGAAATCGCCAAGTACCTCACCAGCAAGGCCCAGGGATTCTGCCTCCCCCCTTCAGCACGTAGTACACTGGGGTCATCATGGCCATGCCCTAGGACTCATCTCTCAGCGTGACAATCTACAATGTCTCCATGATACCCTCTCCTCAATCATATGCGCACACAACCTCAACATCATGTCCTATGCCACTGACACCTAGCTGTTCCTCACCTTCACCAAAGACCCAGCCACTCCCAGATCAGGGGCGGCCTTAGGCATGTGCAAGCTGTGCACCTGCACAGGGCCACCAACCCCCAGGGCCCACCTTGCCAATATATATCCTTAATATAATAATCCTCTGAGGATGGATACATATTTGCGTGGCGGCCCCTGGCAGCGATTTGACAGCCTCCGGCTCTGTTCCACTTACAAACACCCTGACCCCCCCTCTTCACTGGCCTCTGTGCTCTGCCCCGCCCGGACCCCCTCTTCCGGGGCCCCTACCTACGCTCCCTGCCCAGGGTCGCCATGAGCATAGAGCCGCCCCTGCCCAGATCCAACCTTCAAGAAGGCATGAGGTCCGTTGACGAATGGATGAACATCAGCCACCTGAGGCTGGACTTGGACAATACTGAGGCCATCATCTGAGGATTGTCCCCTTATGGCTGGGACAACTCCTTGTGTCACACCGGCCTGGGCAGCACACCAACACACAGTGTCCATGCACGCAAGCAGGTGTTCATCGTACACTCCTCGCTCATAATAACCATGCAACTCAACACCATCTCTACCTCATGCTGCAACTCCCTCCGCATGCTATAAATGATCTTCACATAGATCCACTGCTAGGCAAGACAGACAGTCACCCAGGTCCACGACACCAGCCGGCTCAACTACGGCAATGCCCTCTACGCAGGAACAACAGCCAGACTCCAGGATTACTTGTGCACATCCAGGCTGCATCCGCACACCTCATCCTCAACATCCCCTGCCTCAGCCACATGACCGTCCACCTGAGATACCTACAATAGGCTCACTGTCAACTGCAGGATCACCTTCAGACTCCTCAGCCACACTCAGTCAGGAGGCACTCCACAACCCCAGCCCCAAAGACGAACATGGGCGTTTCCCATCCCACACCCCATTGCCCCAACTCTGTCCAGCCAACCTTGGCACCATTCATCACATCACAGTACAACTGCATGCGGGAGATAGTTCTCCCACATCACCAAACAGACCTGGTACTCCCTCCCTGGGCACCTCCACATGACCCATGACCTCTAAGGCTTAATAAAACTCTTCCAAAACTGTCTGTCTGAGCAGTTTGGCAAGCCCCCCCAACCCCCTCAGCAGCTTGAAACCGTCACGGGTGAGTATTGCACTCCATGTATGTATTTGATGATACATTGTGACCTATGTGTGTCCTCGACCAGACTCAGATCCTAGTGTATGGATGGCTTGAGTTTGTTCTACACTCTGGCATACTTTGACATATCCCCACACGTATGTTGTTGACTCATGCAAAGTGACTGCAACATCAATTTTCCTTGTGATTGTTTTGTTTATTTATCTGTATTGTGCGTGAATCGTGAGTAAGTGATAGGTGCTGTACAAAAATGCCGGGAATCAAAAGTTCACAGAGGGAGATGTGATGCCTTGCAGTTTGAGTCAACAGAGTCCAGATCACAGTGCTTGGCATCATTGTTCAGACTGCAACCAGCAAGTCCATGTGGGAGAGTAGGACAGTCAATGAGGTGATGCTGTTGCACACAATGTCATGGTGCCAGACCAGGTGACCTGAAAGATGCGCATGGCCCACTGCCTCTTACTGTCTTTTCCGTGGATGACCCTTTCCTTGGGGGACCCTCATATGCAGGCCTTGACGATGCATGGGATGCTCCGTTGGACGATTCCTCCTCCTCCTCCCTCCCTGTGCCTGTTGGCGGTCTTCGCCTAGAAGTGTCTTGCCTGGTGACACAGGGAGGGTGCTGTATGTTGTCTATGATCAGACGGAGTGAATGGCTTATGTCCCTTTGCACCGCCAGGAGCTCAGCCAGTATTGACTCCATCCGTCCTTGGTGTTCTTGTTGACTGGCGTATTGCTCGGCCTGCAGGTTTTTGATCTCTGTGAGGGTCCCGACTACCTGGCTGAACTCCCTGGTGTCCTGCCGGTATGCCTCCATGATGTTGCGTAGTACAGACATGCCGGGCCCTACAGCTGGCTGGTCAGGTTCTCGACTCCGCCTGCCGCCACTCCCTCCACCCCTGCCCACACGAGCCTGGCCTGCTGTTGTGGGCACATCCGGTTGACAGGACCCCTGAGGGATGGCAGTGGTGGTGTTGTCTGCCACCTCCTGGGTGCCTGGCGAACCTTGTCCCTCATTGTCAGACTGGCTCAATTGTTGACTGTGGGAAGGGCTCCGAGATGTCTGCTGGGATGTGGCAGGAATGGTAGTGGTGGTTGGCGCAGATATTCCTGATCCAGGTGCTGCACGGGTTTGGGCACCAGAGATGCCAGGTTGGTCGGGGTCATCTGTGGAGTGGTGAGAGGCGTCGCTGTCGGTGGGATGAGGGTCGTGCGTAGCCTGGGACTGTGATTCATCTCCCCTATTGTTGCGGGTAGATTCTGCACGTTGCCCTGTGGGTGTGAGAGACAGACAATGTTAATGTCATTTAATGCAACATCTATTTTTCATACACATTGTAGTTGGCACTGTTCCACCTGGTAGTTGTCTATGTTGTCCTCAATGTTCACTTGTGTGGGTATGTTGTGGGGTCAGATTGATCTGTGCTCAGGAGTCATTGACATGTGGGGGCATTTTTACAATAACTGACACAGCCCTGCATATCAGCAGGGATTCGCCAGTCATTGTGCCCCACAGCTATGCCAGCATGGATGCGACACATTTACAATACGGAGCACCATGGGGGAAAAACGGCACAGCTGCCTCACGCATATGTGCTGTAGAAGTGGCGCATTGCTGAGTAGCATCACCGGCGCAACGCAGCTCCAGCAATGCTCTTTGGGGCCCTATCTGCACAATGCTGCGTCAATCCTTACGCCTGCTTCAAGCATGCGCTGGGTTTTAATGCAGCATGTGCTTAAAAGTGACTGAGTGAAATCTTGTAGATTTCACTCACCCACTTTTGGGAGGTGTTGCAGTGCCAGAACGCCCAACCCCCCTTCCCCCCCACTATGACAGTGGGGCACTCCATTGCCTGTCCCAGGAGGTTATGTTTGTGTAAGGGGTGTGTGTGATAGGCCGTGCTGGCAGTTGAAGTCTTATTTTGAACTGGGCCTCCCTCGTGGTGTGGCTGTTCCCCCATGGCGCATGCTGCTATGACAGTGGTTGTAAGTTCCTGTCCAAGGGATCTGACCTTGTTGTCCTGGTGTTTGTGTTTGCACTGGTCACAGGGGGCCTTGTGCTGCCTACACCAGGGCCCTGTGTCAGCTATCTTGTCAGTACTTTCCCACTCCCTGTGCATTGAGCATGGTACATGAGTGTGTACCTGGGACATATGGGATGAGGGAAATTGGGCATGGGCGTCCACAGAAATGTTTTTAGGAGTGGGCACATTTTTTACTTCATCACCATTCCCCTTGCACCCTTCTCCCCACTGCCTTGCACACTTCTCATCCCCCCCTTGCACCCTTCTCCCCCTCCAACTTGCACCCTTCTCCCCTTCCCCTTGCTCCCTTCTCCCCCTCCCCTTATACCCTGCTCCATCTCAACCTTGCACTCTTTTCTACCTTGCACCCTTCTCCCCTCTGCCTTGCACAATTTTTCCCTCCCCCTTGCACCCTTCTTGTCCTCTGCCTTACACCCTTCTCGGACACCCCCTTGTACCCTTCCCACCCAATGGAGGGGGCTGCCACCTGGAACAATGTCACCATTTCAAAAGCATGATGGACTATGTCCAGCCCTGACTGGGCCCACACCAGATGCACTGGCGATCCGGGGGGGAGGGGCAAGAGCCCCCCTTGCCCCCCTGTGGACGCCCATTCAATTGGGTCTGATTTGGAGTCCCACAATGCATTTTGTGACACCCAGGATACCGGACGTCCATTTTTGAGTATGTGCTTCCTGTAGCATGGGACATAGCATGGCCTTGCTTTCTCAATGGGGCATACACATGTTAGTGGCATTAGCATTGTTTTTGTATGTAGTTGCGGGCGGTGGGCGCTTGGGGGTTGGTGCGGGCTTTTTTTGCACTTGGGGTATGGATGCCATTGCCCCTATGTTACATGAGTTGTTTGTGTACTCACCTGGCTCTACGACTCCTTCAATTCCTTGTAGTCCCACCAGCGGTAGCAGGGCCATCACCTTCTCCTCCCAGGGCTGGTACTGTACTGGTCTGCAGGGACCACCACCTCCAGTGTGCTGGCTCTGTAGGTACCCCTCGTCCATCTTCCGCTTGATCATCCTCTGCAGATCGTACCACCTGGTGTGGCACTCCTTCCTATTGCGTCTGATGGGTTCAACAGCATTCACCCTATTGACTATCCTCTCCCACAGGTGTGTTTTCTCAGCTATGCTGGTCCGTCTGCCCAATGCACCAAACAGCTGTGGCTTGACTCCTCCACAAAGGAGGCGATCTCCATCTCCTCCTTTGTGAACTTTGGGTTCTTCTGTGCAGACATGGTGTGGGGTGACGGTGTGTATGGTTGTGGGTGTGGGTCTGAATGTGAAGGGGGTGTGGGTCTGAATGTGATTGGGGGTATGTGTGAAGGTGGATGTGTGCAGTTGGTGGTGTGTTGTCAGTGTTTCTTGCTAATTGTGTCTGTTGTAAAGATCATGGTTTATGTGTGTGGGCCCTTTTGATTGGTCCATTTGTGGATGGGGCTTAGTTTGAATTTTTGGTGGGTGTGTTATAAGGGGTGTTTCTGAGTTAGCCCCTCTGTTTGCCTGTTTGGATCTGGCCAGGAGATTCATTTCCATGGTTTGTACACTGGAAACGTGTTTTGTGGTGTTGTGTTAGTTGTTTTCACCCTCCTTGTGCTGTTTTACAGTGTCCTCGTGGTTCAGTACGGCTCGTTTACTTGTATTTGCTTCTGTTTTTTTGTTTGTGCAACGGGATGTTCTCGTACTCGTCATTTTCTACCTCCTTGTACTGTTTTTTGGGGTTCGCGTGCGCTTAGTTCAGGGGGTTTTCGTCTCGTAATTAATTTTGTGGCTCCCTCATACACAAATTTTTCACAGGGTTCGCGTGTGTTTCATTCAGGGGGATTCGTCTCGTATTTGATTTTGTGGCTTGCTCATACGCAACGTTTTTACGGGGTTCCCGTGCGCTTCGTTCAGGGGGGTTCATCTCGTATTTGATTTTGTGGCTCGCTCATACACAACGTTTTTACAGGGTTCGCGTGCGCTTCGTTCAGGGGGGTTCGTCTTGTATTTGATTTTGTGTCTGGCTCACGCGACTATTGTACGGGTTTCGCGTGTGCTTCATTCAGTGTGGGTTTGTCTCTTATTTCATTTTGTGCCTCACTCATACGCGAAGTTCTCCGTACGAATTGCATTCTGAATCCCCAGTCTGGATTGTACTTGTCAGGTCGTACAGCATGTTTACGATTCGTATGGTTCACTGTCAGGGTCCGTTTCATACGGATTTTCCCTTGCTTTTTGTACGGTTCGCTAAGATTCGGACATACTTTTTACCTACAGATCGTATTACGCGATTCGTATGGATTTGTACAATTCGTACGGAAACGGCTACGAATTTGAATCGTCATATGGATTAGTTTCCTGAAACCGAATCGGCCTCTTTATGTAATAGTCTGTACTACATTTGATCATTTGTTTAATTGATAATTGTTCCCAATATTTTTATGTAAGAATTTCAACTGTATTTAAGCACATCTCTCATTAGCACTCACCGAGGACTACAGCTACTGGTGGAGGATCCTGAAGAAGAAGGGTGCCTGTAAAATAATGAAGGGGCATATTACTAAGAAGATCTCGCAAATCGCTCTTAGCGCGTTTTTTCTTGAACTCTTCAGACACTGTGGGCATGCTGCCGCTAAGTTTGCAGGACTCTGCTTGTCTAGATCTCATGTCCAGCTCACTGATACTTAGCTCATGGGCCATTCACCTCTCGTACATGGCCAATTTATTTTCTTCCATTTTGAGCCTTGCCATTTGCAAATGAAGCTCCCTCTCTGCCTTCCTGCATGCCAACTCCTCTGAGGATAGGCCCTGTAAATATACGTTGCGTTCTCCTCTGGCAGGGAGTTCCAACTCAGGAGAGGAGCCCTCCACCCTCTGAGTGCTGCATCTCTGTGTTGGAATCCAGACCATGCTCCTGTTCATCCATATCATCCTCCTCATTACCAGCGGTGGCTGGTGGCTGGTGACATTTGAAAGTGGTGGGGCATAAAATTATTGTTGTACTGCACTGTGGGGAGTGAGCCCTAACAACCTTTGGGGGGTCTGGGTTGTTTCTACCCCCGAGAAAATGTTGAAAAAAAAGAGTGGACAAATGGTACATTTTCAAGCAAATTTGAGGTCACAGAAACCCCTCTCGACTAATCTGCAAATGTCCACTTTTTTTTATTCTGCAGCCCACTATTAAGGTTTAGACATTTTCGTAATACTGCAAGATACAGTAGTGCCCCAGGGAGGTAGCCCAAAAATACCATGCGTCACCCAGTAATTCTTACAGACGTTTCTGGAAGCTTTCTGCTGTTGAGGAAAACTTAAACTTGCAAATTTACCAGTGGTAATATCAAGGTCAAGAATGTCGTTGGACAGAATATCGACCCTAAGGTAAGTAATATCGATTTTTTTCTATCGATGTAAGTAATAATCAAGTTAGTAATATCGATAGCATATATATCGATGAAACTAATCTCAATGTTACTAATATCGATATTTGTATTATTGTTTTGTATTTTATTATGTATGTGTAATATGTTTTTGTTAAGTATTTTACTTGTTTTAAATTATATGTGTACTATTTTTATATATTAATATTGTTACTTTTAAGTAAATTTTATGTTTTAGTACCGGAGCGGGTGTTGGGTTTATTGGGGAATAGGGTGGGAATTAATTTAAATATACTAAATTAATTATTAATTTTTAGGAATTATAAATTCATTTTAATTATTGTCTGTGTTTATTTCTGTAGCGGGTTCTGAGTTTATAGGGAAATTGGGTGGGAAGTATTTTAATTGTAATTAATTAATGATTTATTTTTATTTATTGGTATGGATAATTATTTTATTTTAAATAAATTATTAATTGGAAATTAATTATTTTGATTGATGTATATGTTTTTAATTGCCAATTAATGTTTTTAATTGGTAAACAATGTTTTAATTGGTAATTAATGTTGTAATTGGTTATTTATTTTGTTAATTGGTAATCATTGTTTCATAAAAAGTATTATTTGGTATGAAAAAGACATTTATTGTTTAACATTTTTTTAATTGTGAATTACTTTGAAATAGTTATTATTTTTTGGTACTTAAAAATATTTTATATTTCAATATTTATTATTTGGTGACTAATATTTATTAATAAATGTGTATTGGTATTTATTGTTAATTTATTGTTAATTAATTATTCAGTTGTAATTATGTTTTTAATATTTATTGATGGGTATTTGTAAATGATGTGGCTTTATTTAGAAATTTAATTATTTATTATTTTAAATAGAAAAATTATTTATAAGTATGTTATATTTAAATTCTATGCTATCCAATGTTTTCCCTACTGTTTCACTCTCTGGAGTTGGAATAGCAATGTTTAACCCTACGCTATCCAACGCTTTCCCAACTGTAGCACCCGCTGGAGTTGGAATAGTAATTTTTACCCCTACGCTATCCAGTGCTTTCCCTACTGTAGCACCTCTGGAGTTGGAATAGTAATTTTTACCCCTATTCTATCCAACACTTCCCCTACCGTTTCACTCTCTGGAGTTGGAATAATACTTTTTACCCCTATGCTATCCAACACTTTCCCTACTGTTGCACCCTCTGGAGTTGTAATAGTAATTTTACCCCTACGCTATCCAACGCTTTCCCTACTGTTGCATTTTCGGAAGTTGGAATCATAATTGTAAGTGTTACACTATCCAATGTTATCATTACTGTAGTTTTTTTTGGACTTTGAATAGGAGTTTTATTTATTTAGCTATTTAATATTTTTATTAATATTTTTGATAATGTAGTATATTATTAATTTTAAAAATATTGAAAGTATATTTAATATTTTTATTATATTAAATATAATTATTTACTTTTTAAGTATGTCATTGTTTTAGGTGTGTAGATGTATTTGTAATTTATAATATTTTTAAATAATTTGTAAGTTATTAAAATAATTATTAAAACAAAGTATTAAGTAAGTATATATTATATATGTTATGTATATGTTTAATTAATGTTATATTATTGTATATGTATTAATTGTAAACATTATTAAATATTTTTAACTTTGTTTATTTGGTTTATAAGTATTATTTACTTTATTTTACACTTTTTTTTATTACAAAAACAAAAATATTTTTAATTGCGATATTTTTAACATCGATATTTTGGTTGCAATATTTTTGTACTTACCATGTTGTAGATAGGATGTCGATATTCTTGCCTTTGATATTCCAGTGTCGATTTTTCTGTAGGTCGATATTTTGTCCGTCGATATTCTGCCAGTGATCCGTTTCCACTAGTTATTCCCCACTTTACGCCAATCTAAATACTTTTGAAAGCCTGTCAGCAATTATACCATTACATATCACGTTCAGTTCTGTTAATATGGAGCATAACAATTGGTAATATCGGATTTCATTTGTTTCCGGAGACATGTTTTTAGAATTTACCAGGAGATGCACTGTATTACCAGGAAAGCTTCACTATTAAATCTGCATTTAATGATCAACATCAAGACATTATCCTAATTCAGGAAAACCCAAAAGAGGCACCACACATCGAATATTCAAGGACCTTAAAGTTTTGGCTTATCAGCAATTTCTCCTTGCATTAAGAAAACACATTTCACCCCCTATTCTAACAAGCAAATCGTTGTTTAAAAAGAGTATCAGTATTATTTTGTACATAATTTTGATCAACACAAAACATCACACTGGGGCAGCTGGGGGTGCGGTGTGGGCTAGGGATGGAAGGGCTAGCAAGGGGTTGTGATGTGGGGGGCTAGTGATGGAAGGGGCAGCTGGAGGTGCGATGTTGGCTAATGACTGAAGGGGCAACTGGGGGTCCAATGTGGGCAAGACTAAAGGTGTTAGTTTTGCCCAACTCACTGCCATTTTCTTTATTTGCTCCATAAAAATAAATAGATGAAAAGGATCGAGAGACAGTTGCAAGTTTAATGGATATGTTTAACTCCCAGTAATCATAGTGCCTTTGCCTTAAAGCTTCCCCTAACATTTGGAGAAAATTGACACCTAGATATTCTGTTTTCCTCCTACTATTTGAATAAAATGGACATATTTGCATTTGATTTTCTACCTACCTTTCTTCAGTGGTGGCTGGTGACATTTCTTCAGTGGTGGCTGGTGACATTTGAAAGTGGTGGGGTGTAAAATTATTTTTGTACTGCACTGTGGTGAGTGAGCCCTGACAACCTTTGGGGGATCTGGGCGGTTTCTACCCCCGAGAAAATTTGAAAAAAGAGTGGACACATGGTAAATTTTCAAGCAAATTTGAGGTCACAGAAACCCCTCTCAACTAATTTGCAAATGTCCACTTTTTTTATTCTGCAGCCCACTATTGAGGTTAGACATTTTCGTAATACAGCAAGATACAGTGGTGCCCAGGGAGGTAGCCCAAAAATACCATGCGTCACCCAGTAATTCTTACAGACGTTTCTGGAAGCTTTCTGCTGTTGAGGAAAACTTAAACTTGCAAATTTACCAGTGGAAATGTTTCCACTGGTTATTTCCCTATTACACCAATCTAAATACTTTTGAAAGCCTGTCAGCAATTATACCATTACATATCATGTTCAGTTCTGTTAATATGGAGCATAACAATTGGTAATGTCAGATTTAATTTGTTTCCGGAGACATGTTTTAGAATTACTAGGAGATGCGCTGTATTACCAGGAAAGCTTCAGTATTAAATTTGCCATTAATGATCCACATCAAGGCATTATCCTAATTCAGGAAAACCCAAAAGAGGCACCACACATCGAATATTTAAGAACCTTAAAGTTTTGGTTTATCAGCAATTTCTCCTTGCATTAAGAAAACGCATTTCACCCCCTATTCTAACAAGCAAATCATTATTTACAAAGAGTATCAGTATTATTTAGATCCACACAACACATCACACTGGGGAAGCGGTGTGGGACAGTAACTGAAGGGGCAGCTGGGGGTGTGACTTGGGCTAGTGATGGAAGGGCTAGCAAGGGGTTGTGATGTGGGGGGCTAGTGTTTGAAGGGGCAGCTGGGGGTGTGATGTTGGCTAGTGTCTGAAGGGGCAACTGGGGGTGCGATATAGGCAAGACTAAAGGTGCTAGTTTTGCCCAACTCACTGCCATTTTCTTTATTTGCCCCATAGAAATAAATAGATGAAAAAGATCCAGAGACAGTTGCATGTTTAATGGATATGTTTAACTCCCAGTGATCATAGTGCCTTTGCCTCAAAGCTTCCCCTAAAGTAGGGAGAAAATCGACAGCTAGATATTTTGTTTTCCTCCTACTATTGAATAAAATTAACATCTTTGCATTTGATTTTCTACCTACCTTTCTTGCAGCATCAGTATTTGTTCAAATGAAGCCAGGCACGGTCTGTTCCGTTTTCTCATGAAATATGCTTTGAAAACGTTGTCAGTTGAATGTGCGCCTCTTCCTTCTGTGGGGTCTTAGTGGTACTCCTGTCCCAGCTCCTCATTACCCCTTTCCCTTTCTGGATTATGGCTGCGTACTTCCTTAATTAATCAATCAACATTTGCTGGTATGCGCCACCTCGTATCACGCATTCCCCTCTCGGCAATCTATTAAATTACATCCACACGGTTTAGGCTCATAAATTGTATAAAACTAGTGAGCAGTGGACTGCTTCTAGGCAAATAATGTATCTGAGCGTTGCTTCATGAACCCTCCTTCACAAGCCATCGTGAGCGTTCCTATAGAAGCCAATGTCAGGCTGCCCCAGGCCACCGCAGCGGGCCACCTAAGAGGGCAGCCACCCTTTGTGCCACATGATGGCACAGACGCACAATGAGCAGTCTAGTGTGCAGGACCCTGGGGGTCCCGAGTGATGTCACTTCCTGCGGGGGAGGGGCCGTAGGCATATAGCCTGGGGTCGTGGGCCTGGCGCCCTCTTTGACCCCGACCTGCCTCGTGGATGGACCCTCTCCCTCCTTGGCCAGACGAGCTGTGCTGCCCGGATGCTGATTTTCCCTCCCTACTGCTACCTAATACTATTTTGCTTTGTGTTGCAGGCGGAGTTACAGGGCGATCCAACGCTGGAAGGTACAAAAGGATACCCTCTACAGGAGCACAGTAAGGGTGCGAGAGCCAATTATCCCCAGGGAGATCCTCAGTGGGATCCTGGAGGAGCGACGGCGCCCCGTTGGTCCTTCGGGCAGTTGTGGACCTGAGCAACCGGGGGTTGCCTACAACGCTCTGCCCCCCCATAGGAGATGGGGCGTGAGTAAGGGGTGGACTGGAGGTCTGTCGGGGGGAGGGTTGTTATCTCTCCCCCCCAATATTGACAACGCCCCTGCGGTTAACACCACAGGGCGTGCATGGCTCATCAGGTGGGCAGGTCAGGAGGGGCAGCTTGACCCTGGATCGCACGTAAGATAACCCAACATGTTAGCATAATGTTTATGCAATTAAAGTTGCAACAACTTTTCTCCAACAAAACATGGTATGGTGGCTGTTATTATGGGAAATGGTTGTGAGCAGTTTGGGGTATGGGCCGATGCTGGCACTAAGGCTGGCGTCCTTCATATTTTCCGTATGTCCTCCTCCCTCTCAGTTCGACCTTTTCTGGGAGGATAGAGGGCAGCAACATCGGGGTGTTTTCAGCCTGGCACAGTGTGTGTTGTTCGCCGGATCTCTTGGTATGTTGAGACTCGAGTTCTGTCTGGCTCTCATACAGACCAGCAGCACCCATGCTTTACGTGAGGTGACCTTGAACTGACGCTGTGATGTTAATCGCACTTTGCGAAGAACACCTTGTACAATTACTGTTGGTGCCTGGGCCACGTGTACTTGTGTGCAAGTTTAAAAAACGGCTTGTAATGTATCTGTACTTTGTGAGGTCAATAAAGTAAACTGACTCTGATGCCTGTGGCACATGCCCTGCTCCCAGCAGCTGTCCCCTGTGGCACACAATAAGCTGCTGCTGATCTTGTCCTGTGGCACAGAGGTGGGTACACCACAATGAACATGTGTACACTGTTCCTGCTAGCTGTGGCCTCTGACAACAGGCAAAACTGCCCCGTGGAACACACGCAGACAGAGCAATTCCAGAGACTAGGTAGTGTGTGCCGCATTTATAAACTGCACCTTTACATCATGTCCTGTATAAACTATATGCGCTCCTGGTGGGTGTGTGGGCCCTGGCACAGAAATGGTAGTGTCTGTCCCATTTAAAGCGTGGACACAGGGTTCTGGTAGAGACTAGGACATGTGTGACCATTAATAAACTACACCTACGAACCCGACCTTGTCCTGTGGTACGGATGTGGACACCCTTCACTGAAGGCGCTTTACTCGTCTCTGTCATGCATTAATCTCTTGCAAACACAGGAGGGCATAGTGAAGCTAGGCACGGTGAACGAAATGCTAGGCAGTCATGGTGGGGGGGAGGCGGGAGGGCTTTAATTAAATAAAATGAAACTTACCCCACGGGTCCACCTCTCCTCAGCTTCTGGCCGGCCGGGTCCCGACAACCGTGGTTTCCTGCTGCTAACCGGAACAGGAGCAGCCACATGTCGGCAGCCTCCTTTCCCGGCCTTAAGCTAATCACAATGCTGCAATGGCAGCATTGTGATTGGTGAGGCGCAGGGGAGAGCGCTCGGCCGAGCCTTTTTATCTATGTAGGCTGCATGTAGCAGCCTACATAGAGAAAAGGAGGGAGTGCGCATGACTGCCTTGTTCGGCCCTGGGGCCGACCAAACAGTCAGTACCCACAACAGTGGGCAAAGCCACTCCCCCCTGCAGTCATGCAGGACCACCCATTAGGCACCAGACACGTCTGCTTTCTCACAATTCGAGAAGGCAGAAACATAAACTGGTAGTTTTACCATTTTATGTGTCTGCCTTCTCTCACTGTGAGAAAGCAGTGGGGCAACGCCCCCATGCCCCTATAGAGGAGCCACCACTTCTTACCATTACCATACTCTGTTGCTGTTAGCAACTGGTACACCTTCTTACAGGCCTTCAAATCTTTCTGAAGCCCCAACTTCTTGGTGCCTTTCATGGTTTGCAGTCCCCTTTCCTTACAGAACTGTTTGAGCTCAACCTTAGTGTAACTTTCTACGTTGGCCAGCTAAATTCCAATACTGCAGGTATGGTCTCAAGCAGTCAGGTGTCAATGAGGGTAGATTTGGAAAAAACAAAAAGAACCAATCATGGAGGATTTAAAAAAACTCAAAATGGTCTCAAATTATTATCTGGGATGTTAGTGGTAAAATCACTGTAAGGAACTGCACAAACAGAAGCCCAAATCTCACACCTGAACACCAATATTGTAAATTAAGTTACTGGTCGATGGGTGTGAAAACCTACTCAAGCAGCAACCACAATCTAGGTTATGGTGAAGTTACAAGGAACCTTCCAATTAACCTGTGCTTAACCCATTAATAGCTTGGCACAAGCAATCAGGCTTAACTTAGAAGCAATGCACAAAATTTGTAGGGCACATTAAACAGTAATAAAGTGAATACAAAATGCAAGAAAAATCCCACACCAATGTAAAAAGATAAAGTTCATTTTTGTAAATTATGGGACACCATAATGACATACATCTAATTAGTGGATCCGGAGATATGCAATTTTAGAAATGAAATTGAAATTAGTGCCTACAAGCAGAAAACACCAACTGTAGTTATCTGGTTGCATCAAACCGGGACAAAGGCACCAGTTCAGGCCAACAGATTGGAACACGGTTCAGATACAGGGACCAAATTTGGCCTATGAACAAAAGTACCTTAAATCCCGGTTTATGGAGCAATTGTTTGGGGGCAAGACTCACATCAGTCTGATTCCAGGTACTGGGTTCATGGTGGAAGGAGCCTTTTGTGTCCCTGTGACTCTGAACAGGAGGCCAGCCAACTAGCCTATGAATTCATTGTGGTGGTCCTAGGATCAAAATGCACACACAGTTCAGCAAGGCAGCAGGACAACTTATGACAGTCCTTTTGAAGAGCAGCAAAGAAGCCTTCTGAGTCCAGAGGTGTACTGAAGAGCTGGGTCTGAGAGTCAATTATTTATACCTGGAACCCACTTTGAGGTAGGAGAAGGGTCTGAAGGTTTCCATAAACCAGGTATTTTGCCTCCCTGCCCTTGCCAAAGCTTGTTTGAGGTCTCAATAGACTAGTGTCAAACCCTTTGTGAGTGTCCTCAGGATGAGCCTTTCTGATGTGTGTTGGACATGGCCCTCCTTGCAGGGTAATCCCTGAACATTCTGCCTTCCTCCTGTATTTTATCTGACCTGTTGTTGACTGTTTTATGACTCTGGGCACTTTACCACTGCTGATCAGTGCTAAAGTGCATATGCTCTCCCTGTTGTAAAGTATCATATTGAATTAGTGACATAATGATTGGCTGATTTGGTTTAGTTGTCAGACCCTAGTACAGTGCACTGAGTGTGCCCAGGGATAGTAAATCCAATGCTGCTGGTGGGCTTGCAGTACTGGTTGTGCCACCCACAGAAGCAGCCTGTAAATTGTGTCTCAGGCCTGCGGTTGCAGAGCCTGTGTGCAGTCTGGTACTGCCATGTTGACTGGGCAAGGGCACCCACTTGCCAATCCCTAAACCTCCCCTTTTCTGCATATTAGTCACCCCATGGTAAGCCCAAGGGCAGGGTGCATTGTAGGTAAAAGGTAGGACATGCCCTGATGTGTGCAGCATTTCCTACTAGTGAATTACAGCCATTTTCATTTTTCACTATTGCAAGGATACCTGCTCCCAATAGGCCAGAATGGGCAGTTTGATTATAACATCTTATAATCCTAACTTAGGGGTCGATTAGGATGGCGGACGGACAAAGTCCGTCTGTCAACCTGTCTGGGGCGGGCACCGTCCGCCACAAGGGCGGAGGTACCGTGCCCCGAATTAGGATGCACCCGCCACAGTGGTGGGTGCTCCCCGCATTTTTTACATTGCTGCCGACGGTGCTGAAAGCACCGTTCACCGCAATGTCAAAAATGCATGTTGTGCGTTTCACAGCACAACATGACAGGCACCGCGCGGTGCCTGCCATGTTGTACTGTGACCCCCCACTCCCCTTCAACCTAGGGCCCCACAACGGGCCCCCAAAGCAAGGACCAAAAGGCATTTCCCTCAGCCCATCCTAATATGGCTGGCGGTGTCTGATGGACACTGCCACTATATAAGACCTTTTCCGCCACGGTCGCAAGGTGACAGTGGTGGGAAAGCGGCAGACGGTCTTCCCGTCCGCCAGGGTCCCCCCGCCATTGTAATATGGTGGGGGGAAATAGGTGGCGGACGGGCAAGGATGGCGGACGGATCGCCACCGCCTGCATGGCCAACCTAATCGGCCCCTAACTCAGGGAACTAGGTAGAAATCCGAGTTAATATGCCTGAACTCAGAATGATAAAATACAAATTTTAGAGAAGTTGTTTTTAACATTATCAGGTCGATTCCGATTCAGGAAAAACTGCTCCGAATAGCCCTTCGAAGCGTTTTTCCCATGCGAATCATACCCTGCAACGTCCCCCGTCCGTACAACGAAGTACGATTCGTACCAGGAGCTGGACTCTGAACGAATCGTACAGAGACTGCACAAATCAAATCCCCGTATGAATCTCCCTCGGAAACCGCTGTACGCGACATCTGTACGGTTCGCGGCTTGTTTTTCTGACTCAGCAAGTACGATTTGTGTCGGGCACGCATCGTATGACCCTTTTTCTATGGGAGCTGAAAACAGCCGTAAAAGCAGAGTTCGCCCCAAAACAGGTATGGAACGCCCCCCCCGCCCGGGTATGGTGCTACACCCCATGATCGCAGGGGTACGATGCATACCCCTGCGACCATTGTGTGTTTGGTGCATACCCCTGCGATCAAGGGGTGTACAGTGCGTACCCCTGCGATCCTGGGGTGTACGGACCGTACCCCATGTTCGCTGGGTGTACGGTGCATACACCCCGCAATCGCAGGGGTACGGTGCGTACACCCCATGATCGCAGGGGTACGCACCGTACCCCGCGATCATGGGGTGTACGGACCATACGGTGTGTATGTGATTGTGTGCTTTTCCGTACGAATCGCCCTTACCTGACGTGGACCGTACAAATCGCTTCCTCATACCCCGATCCGGATTGTACTCATCGGGTCGTACGGCATGTTGACGATTCGTATGGAGAGGGCTCCGGATACGAATCGTACAGATGTTTTTATTCCAGGATCGGAATTGACCCCTATGTGTTTGAAAATACCACTTTTAGAAAGTAGTGGCCTCATTTATGAGGCTGTGCGTCACTTTTACACCTCTGGTGTGTCACTTTTTGTGACGCACCAGTGGCGTAAAAAATGCGCCTTGTTGCGCCATATTTACAAAGTGACGCATCTAGGTAGATGCGTCACTTTGTAAACCCCTGCGCCACATTATACCTGCACCAGGTATAATGTATGCAAGTGGGGCGTTTTGACGCAAGAAAGGGTCGTGGATGTGACGCATTGAAATCTAAAAGATTTCACTGCTCCATTTCTTGGCCGCTAATGTGCCAAAATCTTACGCCTGCTTCATGGCAGGCATAAGACTGATGCAGGCACTAACAACATGGGACTTTCCCATGTGAAAGTACACATTGCTGGAGTTGCGTCACTTTTGTGACACACTCCAGCAATGCATCACTTTTGCGCTTACAGATACGTCAGAAATACTGACGTATCTGTAACTCCTTGCGACATGATGCGTCATATTATAAATATGACGCATCAATCATGACACAAGAATGAGACTGAGAAGTGACGCATCGCAGCTTTCACGCAGTGATGCGTCATTTCTCATAAATGAGGCCCTAGGTATTTTCTTGCCTAACTATCCAAGCCTGTCTCTGCTAGGTTGTGTATTCCTTGTCTGGAGTTTAAGTGACAGGTGCTGAGGATTCCAGTGGACAGGGTCAGGGCTGAAAAGAGCTATCTGCATGTAGATGGGTGTGAGGAGTTGCACCTGGGACCTGTTTAGGGCTGAGCCAGCCTCCCACAATGCTGGCTCCACCTCCTGTGGTGCGTCTGATGTCCCTGGCTCACACTGTCAAAGGAAAAAAGGAGTCTTGTCAACAAAGTGCTCCAGGACTGCACAGAACTGGTTTGGACTAGGCACAGACACTCTCTGGCACAGACAATGGATTTTGGTGTATAAAAGATGGGACCTCAGAACTTTAGATCACATTGGGAAACAAGAAGAACCTTTGCTGAGGAGAGCAACCAGAGGAACTGAGGAGGAGACTATCCCTAAGCAGAGGGCTGTTTGGGGGATTGGCCTGCAGTGGTTGCCTGACTGCCAAAGAAAGGAGAAAGGACTTTGTGCTACTTTCAAATCAACTTGTAAAGGATCTCCAAGGGCTTGAGATAGAGCTTGCCTCCTGCTGAAGTCTCAGGGACAACAGACTTCAACAACCAGCTCCTCAAGAGTTATTTGGAAGTGTCTCCTGTTGTGTTGGGCTGTCTGAAGGACTACAAGGAGCTGGAAGCACAACTCACGAAGAAGAAGCGGGTCGCTACCACAGCCGCTGTCGTTGCATCACACGAAAAGGGTGTCGCCGCTGCCGCTTCGCCTCGCTGAATCGCTACGCATCACCGGAGAAGGGTGTTGCCGTTGCATCATCAGAGAAACGTGTCGCTGCCACTGCTGCTGTCGGCGCATCACTGAAGAAGAGTCTCGCCGCTGTTGCATCGCATCGCCAAAGCGTGTCGCACCACCGGAAAAGAGTGTCGCCATCGTATCACCGAAAAGGGGCGTCACAGGGTCTGTCGCGGCTCAGAAGAATCATTGAGTCGCCGCACAGCCATCGGGTGTGCATGCATCGTGTGGCATCAAGGAGAAGACACCACTTTTGTTTCATTGCACCGGATCTTCATCGCAGCGCTGCTGGTCGCATCACCATGGAAGCCCAGTAAGAAACCAACGTATCACCTCCCCACGCGATGAAGAACCAACGCATCCCCTACGCAGCAGTAGGGACCAAACGCATCACTGTTGTTGCGTGTAAGGAACCGACGAATCACCTTCCCTGCAACACTTTCGTTGTATAGCGTTACACATCCAAAGGTACATTGAACTTTAAGTGTCGAATTTTTTATCTAAAGAGAACTGAGCGATTTCTACCATTTTTGTAATACAGTATTGTGGAATGTTGTCATTTGTGGTCTTGTGTTAAGTCTATATAAAAATACTTTCATACTACAACTTGTGTGATGTCCATCTGTAGTGTTGTCATTGGGTTACTGTATGTGTTCACAAATGCTTTACACACTGCCTCTGCGATAAGCCTGATTGCTTGTGCCAAGCTACCAAGGGGGTGAGCAGGGGTTATTTTAGCAGTGTACCCCCTTACTCTGACTAGACACAAGGATTCCTACTTGGGCAAAGGTACCTACCTCTGCCAACTAAAGACCCCCAAATCTAACAAGGTGCAAGTTTGGTAGGTGACATCAGTACTCAGGCTGGACAGCTAAGGTGATGAGTGTTTAGGTCTTCTGGGCCGGGTGCACAAAGTTGATCATCGAGGTTAGGGACAAACATCTTGCAGGGCCAAAATCAGGACAGCTGGGCCACTCAGTCAGTCAGTCACAGTGATCCCTCAATGGCTGCTCAGTCATGGTCTAGTGGGAATTCGGACTGGACTCTCACTGTTGTAGTTTGGTGCAATGTGTCTGGTACCCCAGGGATTGATGCTGCACAGCTCCGGTAGTTCCTGGTTTCTTCACACTCGGTGGGGAGACAGATTTGACACTTCAGACCATGGGTACTTCTTCCTGGTTGTCTGTGACGTTGGTCAGGCCGGCGAGCTGCAAGGTGGAGGTCCGGACTCTGCTTGTGAGTGCCTTCGTACTAAAGATGAGTAGCTCCTTTACTCCAAGGGAGACTGTAGGCAATTTTCAAATTGCTGGTAGGTTACCCCAGGTTGTGGTAGATCTCCGGTGTGCAGGGCAAGTCACTCTGTCAAGATTGTTGAGAGATTTGCAAGCAGGCAGGGTTTTGGATCAAAAGTTCACAGCTTATCGGCAGGCAGTGACTCTTCATCATCCCTCTTCTCTTGAGCCATCAAATCTGAGTTCCTTGATTCAGGGGTGCCACCTAAATACTCAATGTCGGGGTGTGAATGAGAGTGACCGGTAGAAGCCAATGAGCTCACTACCTTTAGGGTGTCTACACTCTCTATATGACCACTTCCTGTGGAAAGTGAGCAAATACCTGACCCTAAGAGGCTATTCTTGTCCAAAACAAGATGGAGAAATCTGAAAACTAGTTCACCATAGGGGTGGTACAGGACTATGTGGGACACACTTGCTAATCTTGCTAATCTTCCCGTCTATCCTGTCACCAAAAAGTGGGATCCGGACAGGTGGGTGGCATCTCCACTATCTGGAATGGCATGGGTCGCATAACAAAGGAAGTGAGGCCTCGAACCTTCTGGCCCTGGAATGCATAGAGGAGGTATTAGCACCTCTTCTCAGAGCAAGCTTTGTTCCTGACCTCTGAGAGTGATGGCTCTCACCCCTGCGGTCTGAAACTCATCTGTGGTGGATAGCTGGTCGAGACCAGTCAGTCAACACACTGGTAGTATGTAGGATTTCAGTGGGCACCTTTAATATGATCTCTGTGTATATTGTTTAATAAATCTAACACTGGCATCAGTGTTGGTTTAATAAGACGTGATGTTTGGTACCAAACATTTGAGGTTACAGTGAAGTCATCATGTAGCTGGGGAACTCATAATCATGAGTGTCAAGCCCATGCACTCGTTATAGCTTTCCTGTGCACTTTGGATATCTAAGGATTGGCTTGGAAATCACAGGGACACATCCACTCATGCAGATCTGCCCCCACATAGGGAGTAGCGCACCCTGCCTTTGGGCTGTAAGGCCTGCTGTAGGGTTGACTTGCCTATACCACATGTAGTGTTTAGCAAGCGTGGCACACAGGGATTTGTGCCATGTCGACTCTTTTTCTCAGTACCAAGACATGCAGGCTGCAATGGTAGTTTGTATGAGCTTGGTGAGGGGGATCCTAGGGTGGCACAATTCATGCTGCAGCTCTTAGAACCCCTCTTTAGTCCCAATCCATATCGGTGCCATTCGTATCATTTACGAAGGACATTCATGAAGCATAAAGTGTGTTAATTGTAAAACAAAGGTGCAATTTTAGGGAAAGAACACTGATGCTGGAGACCTGGTTAGCAGGAACGCAGCACACTTTCAGTCAAAGTTGCATCAGATGCTAGGCAAAAAGTTGGGGTAGCCATGTCAAAAAAGCACATTCATCTAACCACCATAAGGTTGACAGTTCTAACAGGGTCTATGCCTGACAGAAATGCATATCAGAATTTGTAGCAGGTGTAAATAGGCTAAATTCGGTGGTACCTTAGTTATGCTTCAGTTTACCACTGAATTTACCTTTGTGAATAGGCCCCAATGAACATGTGTTTCATTTTGTGTTTTTTTTTTCTACTGGCTTGTTCTACTTATCATTTCGTAATCATTTTATTGGCTCTATAACTTGAATCTCACGATACAAATGTGTTCTTATTTTTCCACCTTAACCGTTAACATCATGATCATGACTTGAAATATTCTTGCTTTCAAACCACATTGCTTCATCATCACCTGTGTTTTAAATGATTGCATGCTGCCAATAATATCACTGCTGCATTTTCCAAGTGTTCTCTCCACAATACTGCTCTTAAGTCTTACGCTCAAAAAAGCTCCCCCACCACTCTCCTAATGACTTTTCTGCTGAGTGACATTCTTACATTCAGCACCAGTCCAGCCACCTGTCCCTGTGTCTTCTTACAAAATCCATCGTGAAGATTGGCTCTGCAACTCCAAGAGATCACGCGATTTGGAGAGAAAGGTATTTAACTATCATTCACAGGACTCTTTGTACTGTCATATTTATTATTTTTGAATAAGTAGGGCAGGAATTACAAGGAACAAAAGAAGTGATGAAATGATATCTGTGGAAAGGCACATAGCCATTCCCTAAATGTACTTAGTATTTCAGATTCAAGATAAAAGAAAGCTGCTAAAAGGGTTTTTGACGAAGTGAAAAGCACAAGATGCCAGTAGTAAGATTTAGTGGCATTAAAATGCAGGAAGAAGGCTGGCTGGTCTTTTTTGTCATCAGCTATTGGACTAAATATGCTTTTTACAGGTCTGCGATTATTTTAACATCCTACTTTTATCCCTCATCCCCTTTTCCTATTTCCATCTCACTTCAGACGCACCTCTTTGCATATATTTAGTTTGCTTTTTTGTAAAAAAAAAAAAGAAAAGAAAAAAAGCCACTCGATAAGGAAGGTGTCTTGGCCCTACACAGTAAAACAACGTGAAGTCGCGAGAAAACCCCTTCCATTAAACAGGAAGTGAACTTTTGTCATTAAATATATATAACAGCATATCAGCAAAAGTTCAGCAGGAAACTTTGCAGGCTCGGTGGGGATACATGGAGTGATATGCTTAATTAAATGGGTCAGAGGAAAGAAAATAGAGTAGACAGAGTGACAGAGGCAGGAATATATTTTACTGGTAACGTAAAAAACACAATCTGTAAACACATAAGGGCTTATTCCCAAGAACGTGTGATAACCATCGCATAAGTAACTTAAAGCAACTTCCAACATCGCAGTCTATCGCGGGAAAATGACGCTGTTTTAACCAAGCATTCTCTACACGGCGGTAACATGCGATAGTCTCCAGATAACAAGTCAAATGTCTGCGTTAAAATCAATGCCACGCCGCAAAAGTGCGAAACACGAATGCAAAAAATCTTGTGATGAGGCCAATCGCGGAACAAAAAGCATCGAACACCACTGACAGGCCTGCAAATCCCACACCTCTGGTGGGAAAATGCACCATGAAACTACAGAAACAACACACCAGAAACAATTCAAAACGCGTAGCAACTTGGATACACCCTGACCGAGCACGAAGGCCAATGCGAACCACTCAACCCCCACAGACCACCAGCAGGGAACTACAGGGACGGCCAAGGAGAAGCAGGAGAGAAAGATAGGGTGCAGTCCGCAGCACAACTCGATCAGCGTCATGGAGTTGACAGAACACTACTATCAACTTACTCACAAGTAGACCACCTGGTATGCAGTCGGACTTTCGAGGAGGCCAAGAGGCACTGGCATGATGTGATAACCTAAACCAGGCACAAACCCACTGCCAACAGGAAGGCAACAACGGCTACAGGAGGTGGGAGTCTTGCACCACAGGAGGAGCTGGAGGAAACCGAGGCCACAGTCATCAGTGTGGAGACGGTGCAAGGAGTAAGGAGTACGGACACAGCTCAAGAGGACCTGAAACAACATCAAAAGGGTGAGTAACGACCAGGGACTAGGGGGACTGGGGGACTGGGGGGAGATGAGCACAATGGCACACATGACCACGAGGTGTAGCACACTGCACACCCACAATGACCCAGGATCATGTCCCTGATCCCCGTGACACACTGCAGCACACACACATAGCAATGACAGCACACCCACATTGACGACAATGTGGTACAATGTGCAAACTTGTCACTGCAGAACAGAGGACACAACTGGCTCCGAACACGTGCAGAAACAGGCCTACTGCATCTGACAGAGCTGGAAACTGTGAAATGGAAATGTACGCATGCAACCTCACATCCGTCATGTAGTGTAAAAGTACACGGTCCCGCATCCAAATCCGGCACCTCCCAAACAGTCACAATGTACATTGTCATACAGTCTGCATGTAAACAAGAACAATGCGCCAACGTACATGTCAACACAATGTCAACATACATCTCCCCTTCACATTGCAGAGGGACACACAACACCTCCAGCAGAGCACAGAAGACAACACATCTGTGATGCTGGAGAGGACCACCACACCTTCAACACCAATGCCCTACAACAGCCCACAGACATCCCACGCAACCCACCACCAGGACTCGGGCAAGCATGCAACTTAGAGGAGAACACAGACCCGGCAACAGAAGGAAGCATCCGCAACCACAGCTGGCTCACAACACTTCCCCCACCCTCACATGGCACCCCAATGCCAGGTAGAGCAAGCGTTGTCTCCCGTGAGAGTAACGTCCCCAATAGGCACACCTTCAATCGATTTCAATAAATTTTAGGGGACTTAGATTCTGAAAGCATTCAAATGAAGCATTTCAATCAATGGTACAGGATAAATGATGGTGAATATCATAATCTGTTGGGTTACAAGCGTGAATGGATGGGTATAAAAAAGAGACGTAGGTGCCATGATACATGCAACAGATGAAAAATGATAAACATGACCTCTAGTGATGTTTAACATGTGACATACCATCAACGGATGGTGGTTGTTTTGTGCCGGTTTTAAATAAGTGAAGGTGCGTGGTGAAAAACGATGTGAAATCGTGATCATACCTTTTTTATCTCACGAATGTTTAAACAAAGGTGCAACGGTAAACTGAGGACATGTGATGAAAACAGCTTGGTTCATGCATTAAAACATCAGTACGGTGTCCAAATAGATTTGGCTCATGTATCGCAATACAATGGGTCTAACCTTAATGGTTTACGTGGTAACTGCCAGTGGACGGGTACCATTGATTGAAATGCTTCATTTTAATGCTTTCAGAATCTAAGTTCCCTGATGAAAGGCAAGCCCGAAATGCATTGGGTAAAATGATTTGAATCAATACGCAAGCTCTATATGCTATGGAAGTAATAGTATGGGACTGATAAATTAAAAACATTACTGTATGAAACAACCTACAAAAACTTTTTGTGAAATGCATCGAAATCGATTGAAGGTGAAGGTGTGCCTATTGGGGACAGTACTCTCATGGGAGACAACGCTTGCCCTGTTTGTTGACTCACCCTCACACTCAGGAGGGTTCACCAATAAGGCACCCATAAAGTATATCACTTTTGATTACCCAATCACACCAGGCGTGCGGACGTCCACGTTCTAATTGGACCCCAAAGCCAGGTGTCAAAACGCCAAAAGGAATTGGCCGAACAGGTGAGGGTGGGGTCCGAACCCATGGAAGGTGTACTAGATCACATTTGTTGGTGTCTATTATCTTCAGGGACCACCTACACCCCACAAAGGAGACCCACGTTACCATAGAGACACATGCAGCTGCACATTCCCAGTACAGAACCACGCCCAGGGGCACTCAAATAGCAGTCACATACCCACATTGGCTCTGTGTACGAAGGCCCAGGCCACTCCCCTTACAAAATGAGTGGGTAAGGACAAAGCTACATGTCGAAGCCCCAACCCTCTGCCTGTGGTGATATGTCTGTGCCCGCTGTACACGGCACAATGCAATGTTGTAGGGCCCAGGGCCCTCATGCAAAGATCAAGATCACAAGGACACATGCAGTTATTATGTTGAACTGGCTACAGGAACGTGCTCAGGCCCATTTATTGGCAGGGCCCCATGTACAGTGATGCCTGTGCTGGATGTGTGTGGGGTGAGTGTAAGTCTGCCTGCACAGAATGCTTGGTGCTGGCAACAACTTGAACAATGGACACCAGTGCAACATAAACTGAAAATACCCACATATCAGAGTCAACTGCTGAGCAACATGGGGGGAGCCAGAGCACGTACAGAGGTCACCCAATATGCAAATAAAAGTGTCCGTGAGTTGCAGTGCACTAAGGTTGGGGCACTAGAGCTGAGCACGCTCATGTGAACAAAAAGTCTAGGATTGTGTCTCTTCGAGATATTTCTGATGTAGGTGCAGTGGGGTGTGTTAGACCTGCATAATCTTCCTCATCCACGTCCCAGGTCTCCCACACTGCATGAGGTGACATTGCTGGGCAACCTCTCCACAGTATAAAACTCAATCAGTAACGGTCCATGGGTTGTGGTGCACTGAGTCAGTGGCACCTGGAGTGCTGAGCAGGGTCTAAGGCAGAAGATGGCATCCATGACAGGTGCTAGCAACTCCATCAGTCTGCCAGTGCGACCGTTTGGACACTTGCAGTTGGCAGTTGGAGTTGGTCCTATCGGTGGTGGCGTGTTCCTCTTGCGGTGATGCGACATCCGGGTGGGTCAGGACTGGATTTGATGTGTGAACCCTGGTGGGCCGCAGTTGAGGCCAGAGGCAGCAGACAGCGCAGGGCCACAGACACATGGCGTTGATGACCCCAAGGAGAGAGTGAAAAGTAACAACCTAGGCACTTAAACTACAGAGTAGTTATGGTTCAATGAGTTAAACAAAGGAGAAGGGATGTAGGTAGGTCTAAAATCAGTTTATTATTATTTATCAAATTCAAAAGGGATACAGACAAAAATTCAATTCATATATTTCCAAAGGAAAAATTAGAACAAACAGTAAAATATCAACAAAACACATTCAATATAAAATTTGAAACATTAAGTGCAAAAACATATTAAAAAAGTTTACATCAACAAATTAATTCTTAAACATCAAGTAAAAAGACATGTTAAAAAAGTGGCATTAACAGATTAAATCTCAACGCGCGTTTCAGCGACCAGCGCCTTCTTCTGGAGTAGCCACGTGTATCCTGTGCAATGGATGAAAAAAAGTGGGGGAGAAAAACCAAGCTTTAAAAATAATAATACTTTACAATTTTTTTCAAAAAGAGAGGATTTCATTACTTAAACAAATTATATCAACATTAACAAAATTGACCTACAATTTACAACGGTACACAGACAAAATATCGAGTTTTAAATTTCGATATACAATTATATCGAAGTTTAAATATCGATGGGACATAATATAGAAGGTAAGTAATATCGACAGTCTTAATATCGAAATTAGTATGATATTAGTAATATCGAAGTTTTAAATATCGATGTCAATAATATCGAAATAAATAATTTCGATGTTACTAATATCAATTTTTAAATAAAATTTGTGTATATTATATTGTATTTATTATGTTTTATTATTTATTTTTAATGTAATTTAATTAAATATTGTCTTTTAGTACTGTAGCGGGTTGTGGGTTTATAGGGGAATAGGGTGGGAAGTAATTTAATTATGTTAAATTAATTATTAATTAGTAGGAATAATTAATTAATTAATTGAGAATTAAGTTTTTAATTAATTTTAAATAATTGATTAAATGATAAATATGTTCTGTAACGGGTTATGGATTTATAGGGGAATAGGGTGGGAAGTAATTTAATAATAATTAATTAATTAATATATGTTTGTAAATATTTTCAATTAATAATTAATCGGTAATTAATTAATATTAATTAGTTAATTAATTAATATAATTTTGTACATATTTTTAAATATTAATTAGTTGGTAATTAATTAATATTAATTAGTTAATTACATTAGAGTAATTTTTTTTCTATATAATTTTTTGTTATTCTTAATTAATTAATTGGGAAAAAATAATATTAATTATTAAATTAAATTAATTACAGCTAATGTGCTAATATATTTACTTTATTGTTATTGTTAATTAATAATTAATTGGTAATTAAATAATATTAATTAATTTTGGGTAAAGGAGTATTTTTAGGGTTCAGGGTCAGTTTTCAGTTCTTGGGTAAAGGGGTATTTTTAGGGTTCAGGGTCAGTTTTCAGTTTTTGGGTAAAGGGGTATTTTTAGGGTTCAGGGTCAGTTTTCAGTTCTTGGGTAAAGGGGTATTTTTAGGGTTCAGGGTCAGTTTTCAGTTTTTGGGTAAAGGGGTATTTTTAGGGTTCAGGGTCAGTTTTCAGTTTTTGGGTAAAGGGGTATTTTTAGGGTTCAGGGTCAGTTTTCAGTTCTTGGGTAAAGGGGTATTTTTTGGATTCAGGGTCAGTTTTCAGTTCTTGGGTAAAGGGGTATTTTTTTGGGTTCAGGGTCAGTTTTCAGTTTTTGGGTAAAGGGGTATTTTTAGGGTTCAGGGTCAGTTTTGGGTTTTTGGGGTACAGGGATATTTTTAGTGTTCAGGGTCAGTTTTGGGTTTTTGGGGTACAGGCGTACAGAGTAAAAATAAAATAAATGCAAATTAAATCAATTAAATGAAATTAAAAAAAAATAAAATTACATTAAATTATTAAGTGTTTAATTTATTTTTAATGTATATGTATTAGTTTTAATTTTTTAATTATGTTTTAATATTTTTATTTAATATTTGTAAAATTATATGTATTTTAAAATTATTTTTACATTATTATTAATACATTTAAAAAAACGATATTTTTAATTTCGATATTTTTGTACTACGATATTAATTTGTCGATATTTTTGTACTTACCTTTATGAAGATATGACTCCGATATTTTTGATTTCGATATTTTTGTGCCGATATTTTTGTATGTAGATATTCTGTCTGTCGATATTATGTCAGACATTCTTTACAACACCTTCATGATACATATACATTTATAATTTTTGCCCTCAATATGGGCTTTCACTTCTTTGTGTATTTCAAACATAACTGGACAAGGGGACATGAAGATAATAGAGATTAACTCAAGAATTGTAAATGATGAAAATTTGCGTGTAATGTGTAAGATATATTTACACATTTTTTCAAAGGAGCCAAGGAAGGGAGACGATCTCCAGAATATACTTACACAATTTTAACAAAGGCACCGAGAAGTAACGAAATCATCAAATGCAATCTTGTCTTTTATACAACAGTATTCAGGATGAGAAACTGAAACACAAAAGCCACAATTGGCCATCACCTCGGGGGTCATCCAATATCTCAGAAGAAGGTGTCCCGGACCTGACCAGCACAGAGTTAGTGGCCCGGATGCACAGCGGTCGTCACAGGCACCCTGCCACGCACAGTGACTTATGGTGCACTGAGGTAGGGCCAGGTAGACTGGCGGCTCCTCATCGATGTCGAAGGGACAATGGAAGGTCTGATGTTATCCGGAAGCAGCAAATGGTGGAGTGGAAAGCGACAGCCTTGTTGCCACAACCAATTTATTATCAGCTACATGAGGATGAACACTACCCCCTAGTCCATAGACTCAGATGCCACCAATGTAGGACCAGAGAGTGTCCATGAATGTCAGGGAACAGACTTTAGTGGCACCGGAGCTGAGCAGGGATTCAGTCTGCGATTATGCCGGTACACTGATATGAACTCTGCCATTGCTAAAGCAAGACTCTGTGACCTACTAGACCGCAGTGTAGACTGGAGGCAGTGGTCGGCAGTGGCCCAAATCCACATGTCGTTGGCTCGTGATGCACAGAGTTAGTGACACCAGGGCAGTTGTCTGTAGTGATCGATCACCTTCGTAATGAGGATCCTTTTTTCCACCAAAATGCAACTCGTCATCCTCTTACACCTCTCCTTGCGTGCAATGATATGTACTCTGCCTTTGCATAATTGATGTTCAGTTCCAATTCTGTGACCTACTCGAGCACAGCGAAGGCCGAGAGCAGTAGTCTGAGTGGGCTCACAGAATCTTGTGGTTGTGATGTACTACTAAGGCCTGGTGGCACCACATCGAAGAGTGTATAGTGACATACACTCAGCCATAATTAATGTGCTCTGCCATGGTGTAATCAAGTTCTAAATGTGTGACCTACTTGTCCGCTGTGCATTCCGGTGGAGTACGTCAAAGAATAAGGAGTACTGCTGGCCTGTGTTGCGGAGGCCGTGATTGTCTGAGGTGGCTGCCAAGGTCACGGGCCTCGGACTTGGAGATTGCACTGGTATATGGTGGGCCCTCTTCGACACACGCCGATGTCAGCAGGTAGGCATTGAGGCATGGGTGCGCAGGGGCGGGCAAGACTGATTCGTGGACCAGCATCACGGGGTGAAGAAGACACACAGGATCGCTGGCAACTCCTCTCATTGCATCATCCTCGTGGTGGGGTGAGAGGCGCCAACCTGGCAGAGACGTTGGGAATTCCATAAGGGAACCACGCCCAGAGTTACATGCCTTTTATTCATGCCCCTACGCTGGCCTAGTGAACGCCGGGCCAGGCCACTCTGCTCATGCGTATGTAACAAGCTACATTTCCGCATTCCTTACACTGGCTGGGGAGACATGGCTGCGTCTACTGTCCACTACACTTCAAACACCAGCGGCATGTGTTGACATGGATATGTGCAGGGTCTGCATACTGCAGTCTTTCCAGCACATCCACGCCACACTTGGCATTGTGTACATTCTCATTCATGGGTCACTTGCCTCCTTCACACATGCCTGGGCCCCACCTCTTTCCACATCCTGATATTGTGTGGCTGAGGTGCCATGCCGTTGATGGCTAATGTACATGGCTGGGCCAGGTTCCTACAGTAAGTTGTTCTGTTGTGTTTGGTGGATATGCATGTTGTATGTGAGCTTGTGAAATGTGCATTTTCTGTGTTGTGAGTTGCATGATTGTGGAGTTGAGGTGTGTGGTGTGTTCATTTGGTATTGGCCATCTAGCAGTGCATTTCCATGGGTGCCATCCTGGTAGCGCAGGTTGATGATGGACAGTCGGAAGGTGCAGGGCTCATGTACACTTCCTGGGGGCTTGGCAGTGACATTCCCCAGTGGTCCACTAACGTCTGCACATTGATGGAATACGTGTGCTTTCGGTTGCGGTTATTGTGTGCAGTGTTGGCAGGGGGCACAATTAGGACATGTGTGCAGCACTTGCCCCCTGACACGTGCGGGAAGCCAGCTATGGTGTAGAAGCCTTGCCTGGTCTACGGCTGTTCCTGCGCAGTGTGGGGGAAGTATAGATAGTGGTGTACCAAGCTGATGGTGTTATCCATGACCGTTGTGAGGGACTTGGATTGGGCTGGATGTGTGACTCCTCTGACTCGTGCAGATGTTGGTTGGAGATTACCAGTGGCCAACAAGTGCATCAAAGCCAGCAGCTTGGTTTGAGGTGGGATGCCGGTTATCCACTGTGTTGGTACCGTCAGCCTGTGTACAATGGGGTCAGGATGTGGAGTATGGTTGTCCTTTTGTGCCTGTGGTGGGCAATGACATTTTCTGGTGTTGGGTCTGTGAGATTGGTGCATTTTCGGAGGGACGCTGTCTTTGTCTGCTCTGCCTCAGTGTTGGTCCGGGCGGGGGGGTGGTGGGGGATGGTCCTGGGGTTGTTGTTGCCCTCTTGGGTGTCCGGCCCGCATGTTCAGTGGCTCCATGCCATCTGTTGTTCTTCAGGTGTGGCTCTGGACAGGCCTCCGTTTTGTGGCGCAGGCCGTGGTCCGACTTTACACCAGGTCAGAGCATATGTTAGTTTCCTGCTGCTTACACGCCTTTTCGTATGTTTGGGGATCTTATCGCCAATTTGGCTGGTAGTTGTGAATGTTGCGGAGTGGTATTGTTGTGGCTTTTTGCATGGGAACTCCTACTCTGCATCTCATTAGCGATAGTTGTCGGGGTCATCTGTGGTGATTGGTTTTGCAGCTGGTGCTTTGGGCTGTTAGCACGAGTTTGTGAATGGTGTGATGAATTTTTCATGGCTTTGGCTGCGATAAAGTGCTGTTAACTTGGCGATAGCTCCTTGAGAATATGCCCCAAAGACTAATATGCTCATTTAGAGCGTGGTGGGCAGTCCCTGTAACTGCCAGGTCAGCAGAGTCTTAGCCTCAGCTTTATGGTAGAGGACTCCGTGCCATACAGAGATCCCCACCTTCCTGATGGGGGTCTCTGTACCTAAATTAGAGCTATTACTTCAGCAGCTTCCATGAAAACACTGAACCATGATTGATGCCTGTTAAACTTGGCATCTTTTGGCGTGTTTCCCCCATGTTTTTGCTTTCTGCCCTCCTGGTTTTGACTCGGTTTTTCCTGGTATAATGTTTCTGCGCGCTTTTCGCACTGCTGATCAGTGGTAAAGCACTGGTGCTCCTATGGTAAATTGTGTTATGATTGGATGTGTGACTTACTTGTCAGCCCCCGGTAACAGGCACTGCGAGTGCCAGGGCTTGTGAGTCCACTGCTGCTCGTGGGCCTGCAGCATGGATTGTGTGACCCCCGTAAGCCTGAACTCAGCATCTAGACCAGGGTTCCCTTTTCATTCTGAGTTCATAAAGGCCACTTTCAGAAAATGGGTATTATTTTGCTTGGTCATCCCTTGTGCCTCTGCATGGAATGTGAATTGCCTGTCTAGGTAGGTCAGGAAAGGGCTAAACAGGCCTGGGTCACAATGGGGGAAGAGGGAGGGAATCTCCTTGCACCTCAAAGGGCCTGGTCTGCCACTGACAGCTGTCTCCACCTACTGCCAGGAATTCACGCCAGAGACGGTCCAACTGGTTCTGGCCGGACACAGACTCCCTCTGCCTGAAAGATCAAAGGATTTTTCGATACAAATGCTGGGTCCCAGACCCCTGAATTTTAGAACTCATCTGGAACAAGAAGACTGCCAAGAAGAAGCACAGGAGAAGCTGTGAAAGGAACAACTGCTTTGCTGGTTGCTTTGCTGGGCTGACCTACAGTGGCTGCTTCTGTCTTGGGCAGTGAAAGGCCTGGACTGGACTTTCTGCAACCAAATTGGTGAGACTCTCCAAGGGCTTGAGGTAGAGCTTGCGCCCTTGTAACGAAGTCTCAGGAAAAGCAAATACTTCAGGTTCTTGGACCCGCAGCTCTGGTGACTGTGTGTTTTGTGCTACAACCCGAAGAACGCTCCTCAACGATGTCTACAATGACCCTGCCAAACCCGTGTCCTGAAGGCACTGCAGAGGGCACCTCCGCAACACCGCACTGCAACCCTGGTCTCACTGACGACACCTGCTGACGCCATCACTGAGCCGCTGCTCGCACTACGACCTGTGTGCACTGCACTCCACACCGCCTTGCTTCACGCCGAAGCTTTGGCACCGCAGAGGGCACCACTGACATGCCGCACCGCGACCCCGGTCTCACAGATGACGCCAGCTGATGCCATCACTGAGCCGCTGCTCGCACCGTGACCTGTGGATAACGCACTATCCCATGCCTTGCTTCACGCAGAACCTTTGGCACCACAGAGTGCACCACCACAATGTTGCGCTGCAACCCTGGTCTCACTGACGATGCCTGTTGGTGCCGCTACTGAGCCGTTGCTCACACCCCGACCTGTGGCACCGCACTCTGCACCGCCTCACTACATGCCAATGCCCCATTCAAGGGCCCTATTGCCCTGCATCTCTGAAAGGTACCGATTGCGAGTCTTTCCAACACAATAGTTGGCCTGCAACGCGGCGATCAGTCAGAAAGGCTTTGGATTTGTTGTTCACTACGATGTAATAGCCCTGGACGGAGCTATTGACATTAAAGAACTATTTTTAAAAGCATATTTTGATAAGTGAAGATTTTGAAGCATAGTATTTTGGATTTTTATCGTATTTGGTCTTCTCTTGATTATATGAAAATTGGATATTTTTCTAAACTGGTGTGTTGTCCATTTGTAGTGCGTAACCTGTATTACTGTTGGCTATGTGCAAATGCTTTACACACTGCCTCTAAGATAAGCTTGACTGCTCATGCCAGACTACCAAGGGGATGAGGAGGGGTTATTTTGAAGTGTAATTCCCTTTTCCTGACTAGAGTGTGTGGTTCCGAAATTCTGGACCCTGCTGTGATATGGTACCGAGGTCCAACACTCGTGTCACAAAATATCGTCGTACCATGACGAATTTGGTGTCTACAGACCGGTATTGAGTAGGACATTATCCCTATACATTTGCGTCATGATCGAGTGATGCTAACACCCTAAAATCATGGTTTCCATTCCGAACCCTCGGACTCCATTTTGTGAACGGCATCCATCTTATGCCTTGTCCTCATATGAGTCAATCGATTAAGGTCGAGCTTGATCCGAAAGGACACGTCCACCTTAGCTGACTTCCCCATGACCTGGCCAAACTGACTCCACTGCCCCAGCCCAAAACCTGTTTAGGCAGCTCCTCGCCCAGTGGCCGAATAAGATAGCATCAATGCACAACATGCCATAAACCATTCACTACACACAGACCATGTTTTCTACACACATATACCTGTGCATGCTCCTTGTTTATGGCCAGTTTTACGACGAGGAGGTGCCCTGTTTTATTGGGATTTCATCGATATCTGATTGTAATTCCGGGCTGGGCTGGGACATCTATCACGAACTGGACACCTAAAATATGGGTTGGTCATCATGACTTCGCTTTTTGTTCTATTTTGGAAATATGTATATGACCGTATCATAAACTAAAGAATTCTTGCCTGCAGCTGTTATTTTTGTATAAAAGGAGAAGGCTGGTTCTGTAAAAACGAACAGTCTCCTGAGAACTTACGACCCGTGCTGTCGTGCTTCTAGGACACATGCTACTTGGTTGCAGCCAATAAAACTCGATCTCTGACTTCAACTAGAAGACTCTTGGTTTCTGTGGTCCGGAACAGAGAGAACTCAGAGGTCTTCGGGTGTTATCCCCTGGCACCACCGGGTTCCTAAAAACCCGGCACCTCAGTTGGCGCCCAACTCGGGGCGGTATCAAGCGGTGACGGTCCAAGCCTGATGTTCGTGAGGAGCTTCGTGTGAAAATTCCAGAGGACGGCCAGCCACTTCAGCGACCCCTGTATGTCGACGTGGTTCCGAAGGTCTTTGCTGCGAGGTTCCCTGCGTCCCGACGGCTACGAAGGACTGCTGCCCTGACTATCACCCTGTTTTGGACCCAGTGATCCTTGGTAGAGCGAAACGATAGACGAGTCTTCTAGTGACGTCATCGATCTTCAATACTTCAGTTAAGTATAAGTGGAGGGTCTCCTAAGTCCTTAGTTTGGTTCTTAGTTTTGGTATCCTTTAGATACACCTTGTTTGGAACTTGCAAGCGCCAAAACCGAGGGATTTGTGTATTCACGAGAATATCATAATTAGATAATCCCTTGAAGTTTGAAGCTAGACTAGTGAGCGAAGATGCCTGGTCTTAGCAGACTTGGAAACTTGTTTTGTCTTGGTTGTAGTAAGGACTCCCGAGTAGAGGATTCGTGTCCGGTTCCTCCGATTGGGACTCCAACATATGAACTGTACATAAAGCACGGAGTAGGTCCTATCACGTATAATGAGGTATGGATAAAATACACCCGCAAGGATGGTGTTTTAAAATGGCCCCAATATGGTAGTTTTGATGCAGAAATTTTAGATAACCTCGAGGTCAAACTATTCAAGTAGAAAGCCCGGCCGGCGATGTTTGACTCTTTTCGCTTGTGGCGCAAAGAAGCCAAACAGAAAGAAATAAAATTAGCTAAGAAAAATAAAAGAGGTATGTCGATGGTGCAAGCTGCCATTGCATACAGGGATAATGAGGAAGAGCAGGAAAGTGAACAAATGCTCAGGAGTAAGAAACTAGCAGTAGATAAATGCTACCCAATGTTGCCCCATGAAGGACAAGATTCAAAGGGAACATCCGAGAAAGATCCACTAATGTCCCATTTGTTGAATTCACCACCCCCGTATACATCGAGTATTACTGGACCCCCGAAGAGTTTTGTTATACCGCGCCCTGGCGCACGAAATGCAGCTCTTGCACAAGCACCAGCTTCTCTTCAGCTGGTTCCTACTTCTCCGGCGCAGCCTTCTCAAGGGCCGCCGCCTTTACTACATACCCCGTCTTCTTCTCCTACAACTTTGCCTACCGCTCCACCTGTTTATCCTGATACTACTTCTGCTACTGCTTCGACTTCCTCTGCTATTGCCTCGACTTCCTCTTTACATCAGCCTGTCTTTTCTGGTGCATCTGCCTCTCCGCAAGCTTCTCCTTCTGTTCGACAGAGAGTGGCAAGTACTGTCACTGGTCTGTTCTCACCTTTCTTTGGGTCGCCTAAAACGACCCCTAAAACAGGACGTAGACAGTTGCGTAGTCAACTGCCTGATTATGAGGAAAGAGAAGTGCTGAATGAGTTAGCACGCAAATGGGTTACTGACACTGTTAGATATGATGTTCAGTCTGTTATGGAAGTCTTCCGACAATGGGAGGCACCCACTCAGAGATATGTATTCGAGGAAATGTGCGTATATCTTTGCGAAGACTTGGAGACAAATGATCCTAAACGCAAAATGCAGGAATTATTTCGTATGTGTTTTAAGTTCTATGAAGGCATGATTGTAGGTGCCGATGTTGAAAAAGCAATAGATCTGTTATTATCCTATAGGAGTAAAGGAAATGTCTCTAGATCATTGTACGAAGATGACGTGTCAGGTAGAAAAAAGGCGCGACAGTACCCTATGAGAGAAGTTCCTCCAGTTTGGAGGGAAGGTGATGCGAATGCACATCCACCCGTTCCACCGCATTTCCAGCGTGTATGGGTACATGTCCCCTGGAAAAGATCTGAAGTTTTAGCACCCAAGCAGACATTACCTGTTACACGTAAAAATCCTGCAGGGTATTATAAGGAGTTATCACAGACTGCCAGCTCATGTATAATGAATTTAGCAGATGTAGACATGTTGTTTGGGAACATTGTTCCACAGCCTTTATGGAGTAAAATTCGTCATGCAGATCATGATCAAGAACTAGGTGACACGTGGGCTAATATTACTGCTGCAGATACTAGACAAGTTGGTGGTTCCAAACCTGAGCCTTTAATAGCTGAACTTCCTGGTAGAATTATCACGTACATGAAGACCTTAATGCCTGAACTGCGTGTCAATTGGGATAAGTTGTCTGCGTGCAAGCAAAATAAAGATGAGAATGTGTCTGACTTTTTCACGAGATTTGAAGAGACTTTCGTCGATCATAGTGGTCAGGATATGGCTACCGAAGGTGGTCAAAGATTGTTTGTAGACAAATTTATACATAATTTGCTTCCTGAACTGTGCAATAAATTGAAAGATTCAGAGAGTGCTTGGGCTGTTTCCACGTCAGCGCAGATTTTAGCCACAGCCCAGTACTACGAAAATAGGCGCAAAGACGAGCTAGATAAGGCAGATAAAAAGACTAAAGATTTAAAGACTAAAGTTCTTCTCCAGCAAGCCTATCCAATTGAATTGTCATCTCTTCCAGATATACTTTGGGCTAGTGGTTCTAATGATGTAGGTCTTTTGGAGATAGCACAGTATATCATCACATTGAAAGCCAATGTTAGGTTGCCACGTGTTCCACAATACAAGATCTCTAGCGAATGTGAGAAAGCATTGTTGACGATTATTTACGATCTGATCGAGAAAGATGTCATTGAGGAGACAAAAGGCAACATTTGTAACAGTCCTATTTTGCCTGTCTTAAAGCGTACTGATCCTTCACAGCCCCCTGTGTACAGATTTGTGATTGATCTCAGAGAAGTGAATAAGATTGTTGTACCACAGCTTCCAGTTGTCCCCGACATTACTGCCTTATTGACAATGGTTCCAGCTTCAGCCACTTGGTTTTCGGTGATTGACCTGAAGAACGCTTTCTTCAGCATCCCGATTGCTGAGGAGAGCAGAGATATTTTTGGCTTCAATTTAGGAGGACGAAGCTTCCGCTTCAAACGCGCTCCTCAGGGCTACTGTGAGAGTCCATCGATATTCAGTCAGGCTCTGAAAACACAACTTGATACGATTGTTCTACCTGATGGCGCGACTCTGATTCAGTATGTAGACTATCTGCTGATCGCTGCAGATACTGAAGAAATTTGCAAACAAGCCACATTGTCGTTGTTGCGTCATTTGTGTGACATGAAGCACAAAGTCTCTCTTTCAAAACTGCAATTTTGTCGACAAGAAGTGACCTACCTAGGTCACATCTTATCGAAGGAGGGAAGGAGACTGACTCCAGAAAGAATACAGGCAATTGCAAGATTGAGTGCCCCAAGGACACAAAGAGAAGTGCGTGCTTTCTTGGGCATTACATCGTACTGTAGACAATGGATACCGAACTTCTCCCTATTGGCTAAACCTTTGCTGGCACTAATCCATAAAGACACACCCAACCCTATGCCTTGGTCTGAAGATTGTCAGACAAGTTTCCACGAGTTGCGCGAAGCATTGTGTTCGGCTCCTGTGTTGGGCAACCCCGACTACAGTAAGCCTTTTACGTTATATGTCCACGAGAAGGAAGGTTGCGCATTATCAGTTTTGACACAATACTTTGGGAACAAACAGTGCCCATGCGCATATTTCTCAGCAACCTTAGATCCTGTAGCTAAGGCATTACCAAGTTGCTTGAGGGCCACTGCTGCAGCAGCTGTCTGTATTCGACAGTCTGCTGGGTTAGTCATGAATAATACCCTGATCGTTATGGTCCCACATGCAGTAGACATTTTACTAAACAGAACAAAGACACAGCACTTAACTAGTGCTCGACTGTCCAGTTATGAGCTGACACTATTAGCAAGTCACATACACATAAAGAGGTGTGACACACTCAACCCCGCCACGTTATTGCCTATTCCGGCAGAGACAGATGAGGTTGAAAAACATGATTGCTGCTTTAGGACAGAAGAAGAGACAAAAGGGAGAAAAGACTTGCAGGACACTCCCCTTCCTGAATGTAATGATACTTTATGGGTTGATGGTTCATGCTTCAAGTTGCCAAATGGTGATACGACTGCAGCATATGCTGTAACAACATTGCACACGATTGTAGAGTCTGCACGTATATCGCACAATTCTGCGCAAGCAGCAGAGTTGATTGCACTCACAAGAGCATGTGTGTTGGCAAAAGGAAAGCGAGTGAATGTGTATACTGATAGCCAATACGCCTTCGGCGTGGCTCACAGTTTTGGAAGATTGTGGCGTGAATGTGGGTTCCTGACGTCACATGGTGCAAGAATCCAACATGGTCAGTTAGTTAACGAGCTTCTCGAGTCACTGACCTTGCCCCTACAAGTTGCAATTGTGAAGTGCAGTGCACACAGAAAGATTCAAGATGATGTTGGTCGTGGGAATGCATTTGCAGACGAGGTTGCGAAAGAGACTGCAAGGAACACAATGAGTCGGATGTATGTCGTAGGTCCTGCTAGATGGATTGCTGATGTGGGTATGTGTGAGGACACTATTGAAAGTGTGAAGTCCATACAAGCTGAGGCCACCGAAAAAGAGGTGAATGAATGTAGAGAAAGCAAGGGTAGATTGGACGCGAATGGTTGTTGGGTCGAATTGTCAGAGCACCAACGATGGTTGCTACCCGATGCATATGTACTCGCAGTGGTGACAATGGCCCATGGAATGGCGCACGTCAGCGTGAAAGGAATCTGTAAACTGTTGGCCCCAGTATGGCAGAATAGTGGTATCCCAAAATGCGCAGAGAATTTGGTCAGGAACTGTATGGTGTGTTTGAAGTACAATCCTGGTAGGGGAACCCCAACTCCAGCTGGTCATTTTGCGCCTCCAACGTATCCGTTCGAGGTTTTGCAGCTCAATTTCATCCACATGGAGAGGTGCAACAATCTGAAATACGTGCTTGTTGTTGTTTGCGCCTTCTCCAGGTGGGTGGAAGCGTATCCCCTTAAGGACAACACTGCCCTGTCAACTGCCAAAGCCCTTGTCAAGGAATTTTTCCCTAGGTTTGGCATGCCTAGAATGGTCTGGAGTGATAACGGAAGTGAATTCGTGGGACGAGTGATGAAGAGAGTGTGCGAGTGTCTAGGCATACGCCAGAAATTTCACGCTACAAATCACCCCCAATCAGCAGGTTTAGTAGAGTGCTACAACGGCACTCTAAAACTCAAACTAGCCAAGATCCAAGCCAGCACAGGTCTTAAATGGCCTGACGCCCTGCCTTTAGCACTCCTGTCTACCAGAATGATTGTCCATTCTAGATTAGGACTTAGCCCTTATGAAATTGTGTTTGGCCGCCCAGCCAACATCTGGGGCGTGCCAAGACCCAAGAAGATAAGCGAAGTAGAGCATCCTGTACTGCTTGACTATTTACACGAATTGACAACTAAATTGCGTGTTTTACACCAACAGGTTCACAGTTCCTCTCCGCCAGCCTCTGATGATCCAGGTCACTCCATTGAACCCGGCACCTGGGTGCTGGTGCGGAATTTTCAGCGCACGAACAACGAACAGCCCAGGTGGACCGGACCGTACCTCGTCCTTCTTTCCACAAGATCAGCCGTTCGGGTGGAAGGAAAGAAGAACTGGATCCACGGGACCCACTTTAAACGGGTCCCTCTGCCTCTTCCATATGACCGGTGGGTCCAGGAGGGTATCGCTGACTCTGAGACCGAATCCGTACCTCGCTTTGCACTCTTCAGCGATGCACAATTGAAAGGAACTGGTACAGAAAAAGAGAGTGATCATATTTTGCAAGGATTTGTGCCATCGTCAATGCAGTTGGACACTACAGAACCTGAAACATTGTTTGAAGACCACACCGTACCTGGGAAACAACGATATAATCTGTGGTCGAGAAAAAGGGACTAATAAAAGCAAATTTATGTGACTTTCCTTTCCCCTAAGAACTATTTTTGATTTTACAGCTCTCTCGCCCAGGGAACTTGCTCATTTTTGATTTTAGAACCGCCATCCGGTTCTGCTGCTAGGGTCGCGGTTGATAGTCTGGGGAGTGCAGCTGGGGACGTTTAGGTCAACTGTTCTGGTTGGTCTGAGGGAATTACCCCGGACTGAACAGAAAGCACTCCTTGGCAGAATCAAACTCCCACCGCGGGCAGCAACTAGAGGATGGAGTTTTCGAGGGTGGAGAGACCTGCTAGATCTATGAACTTTGAAAAGAAAATATGCACTGTAATGGCAAGAAGACGATCTCTAGTAATAAGCATTTTAATGTTGTGTAGTATAATAATGTTTTTAACTGGCTATGCTCTGTTCATTTTTCGAGTTCCATTCATGCACAACACTCAGCTCACACCTCCTCCTACTATTTCCCCGCATTCCTTTCATCCCCTACCTGAACACGAGTCTGCCAGAAGATTAGAATTTGTAAATAATTCATTTGTCCAACTCCTACACCAGCACCAATCTGTAATGAACACTACGAACTGTTGGATATGCGGACTCATGCCACACACTGCAGATAAGGGTATTCCGTATTTTGTCCTGCCGTTTAGTTATTTCGGTTCTCTGTGGGCTTTCCAGACCATGTTCCTGTTTTCCCTTGAACCGTACGTTCCAGGGAAAAATTCAAACAACAAGGCACTAGTGGCAGGAATCAGAAATATGAGTAGAGATATTGACACGGTTAGAGCAACTCCCAAAGATGAGCTTATACCATACAGTCGATGGAATATAACTAAGTATGGAATTTCCCTGGCCGAAAGTCAGAAGGTGAAGAGATCCTCCCCAATCTGGATAGTACCCCACCGAGGTCATCTATGTCTGCAGGGAAATGGCAACAACCCTCGAGCCCAGTTAGGGAAGAGTGTCTGTACTGAGACCTATGTTCTCTTATTCCAGACCTTACATTCATTCTTAGCGGCTAAGGGTACATACTTCATCTGCCATGACAAAGCATACACATGGTTGCCCCCTGACTTCTCGGGCACATGTTTTATCTCTTTTCTGCTGCCACCCACCTATACGGCCGGGGCAGATTACCATCGGACAAGGACAGTTAGGGGTGTCGTGAGTCAAGACGACACTGCAGGTCAAGAGTTTGGGGACTTCGCAAAGGGTTTTCTGCCGTTTTGGGGGCCTATGGTGAACAGCAGGAACATTCGCCAGTTAACGAGGGTAGTCGAATCCGCCGTGATCGAAACGGCCGTGCCCTTAGTAACTTGACAGCTGAGCTTCAGTCGGACAGACTTATGACACTTCATAACAGGGTCGCCCTAGACATCATACTTGCAGACCGTGGTGGTGTATGTAGGGTGATCCAATACAGTTGCTGCATTTTCATCCCTGATAATGCACCGACAGTGTACCAGGCCATCTCCAAACTGCACAATATCTCCGATTCCCTTCACGTGGAGAAAGGGGATTGGTCCTTGCTAGGGTGGTTCTGGGAACTGTTATCTGCCTGGGGATGGAAAACTCTGATCTTCATTGGGATGGTCTTAGCCATTCTGTTTATGTTCTGCCTGTTTGTACAGTGCGCCCCTGCAATATGTGGCCTCTGTGCTACTTCATGTGTAAGGAAGTCTGTGACAGGGGACGAATTGAGCAACAGGATGATGATACAGCAGCATCTCCATGAATTCATTAATACAGATTTGGACTCAGATTAGCATGAGTTATTGCCTTATATGAGGGCAAAAGGAGGGTCTGTGATTCCGAAATTCTGGACCCTGCTGTGATATGGTACCGAGGTCCAACACTCGTGTCACAAAATATCGTTGTACCACGACGAATTTGGTGTCTACAGACCGGTAATGAGTAGGACATTATCCCTATACATTTGCGTCATGATCGAGTGATGCTAACACCCTTAAATCATGGTTTCCATTCCGAACCCTCGGACTCCATTTTGTGAACGGCATCCATCTCATGCCTTGCCCTCATATAAGTCAATCGATTAAGGTCGAGCTTGATCCAAAAGGACACGTCCACCTTAGCTGACTTCCCCATGACCTGGCCAAACTGACTCCACTGCCCCCAGCCCAAAACCTGTTTAGGCAGCTCCATCGCCCAGTGGCTGAATCAGATAGCATCAATGCACAACATGCCATAAACCATTCACTACACACAGACCATGTTTTCTACACACATACACCTGTCCATGCTCCTTGTTTATGGCCAGTTTTACGACGAGGAGGTGCCCTGTTTTATTGGGGTTTCATCGATATCTGATTGTAATTCCGGGCTGGGCTGGGACATCTATCACGAACTGGACACCTAAAATATGGGTTGGTCATCATGACTTCGCTTTTTGTTCTATTTTGGAAATATGTATATGACCGTATCATAAACTAAAGAATTCTTGCCTGCAGCTGTTATTTTTGTACAAAAAGGAGAAGGCTGGTTCTGTAAAAACGAACAGTCTCCTGAGAACTTACGACCCGTGCTGTCGTGCTTCTAGGACACATGTTACTTGGTTGCAGCCAATAAAACTCGCTCTCTGACTTCAACTAGAAGACTCTTGGTTTCTGTGGTCCGGAACAGGGAGAACTCAGAGGTCTTCGGGTGTTATCCCCTGGCACCACCGGGTTCCTAAAAACCCGGCACCTCAAGTGGTGGTATCTGTCTCAGCTAGCCAGAAATTCCATTTCTAACAATGCCCACTCTCAGCAAATAGTTTTGGTTTCTAAAATCAAGCTCCCAAAGTGTTATGCCATTATGCTTTTTCACTACCTAGTCCCTGGATAGGGAAACCAAGTAATGCTTGTCCCACCGTAAATAGGGTTACTGTGATCCGACTGCCCTCTGGCAGTTGGGACATCAGATCAAGAATTAAGTCGATGAATCTAGCGGAGGATTGGCCCGTGTACAACTAGTGATTCTCAAAAAATAGAACTGGGAAATTGTACGTTTTATGGGGGAGCAGCTATAGAGCATCCTGAACTACTTATATACGAAGGCTAGAAATATAATAGTAAGTTAATTTACACCTTCAATAGGTGGGGAATGAATATGGCTAAATTAAGTCATAATAAAGTGATAGAATTTTTTTTGCATTGATAATTCGGCAGAAAAATTCTTTATTTACTGATGCAGGTATTTATTTGTTTTCTAACTAGTATCTTGTCACTTGACTGCAACTTCTGTGCTCTTAGATACAGAGAACGAAAATACGGCAAATCACTGATCGTAGGCGACGGAGGTCCTATGTCTGATCCATTTTGAGTGCTTTCAATGAAGGACTGTCAAACAAATGCAAAAATGTGTTCTTAAAGCTGGCCAAAGGCGTCAAATTGATAGGACTTTATAGGAGGTTGGATGGACACTGTAGAATCTGGGATTAATTGATGAGAAATGATAACTTCCTCAGAAACATGATTAATAGTGTTGCACCATGCGGAGATTACGGTGAACGCCCAAAATATAGAATTCAAAATATAGACAGGCCAGAATATTGACTCCAAAATATAGATAGGACAGAATATCGAATCACCAAAATATAGTTAGTCAGAATGTTGAAAGTGGGGTAGGAAATATTGATTTCCATAATTTATTTATTATATGTGTTAAAATGATGTATTATTTTTGTAATGTATGTTTAATTTTTTTTAAGCAATGAATGGTATGTAATTTAATTTGTGCGTAATTGAATTCCGTAGCAGGTTTTGGGTTTATAGGGAATAGGGTGGGAAGTAATTTATTTATAGTAAATTAAATATTAATTTTTATTTATATGAATTGAACATTAAATGATTGTTAACTATATATTATTGGTAATTCATTGTTATTAATTGGTAACTGATTTTTATTAATTGATGAATTGATAATTATGTTAATTGTATTATTTATTATTTGGAGCGGGTTGTGGTGTTATAGGGGAATCGGGTGGGAAGTAATTTAATTGTAATAAAGTAAATATTAATTTTTATTTATATGTATTGATAATTAATTGCTTGATAAATATAACTATTAATTAATTGGTCATTAATTTTTAATTGGTAATACATTTTTATTAATTGGTAATTAATTTTTAATAATTGATTAATTGATAATTATGGTAATTGTATTTTTTATTATTTGGAGTGGGTTGTGGGTTTGTAGGGGAATAGGGTGGGAAGTAATTTGATTTTTAATTGTTTTTTATTGGTATTGATAATTAATGTAATCTTATTTTAATATTAAATCATTACTTTCCCTACTGTTGCCCTCTCAGTAGTGGGAATAGTAATTTTTACCCCAATAATATCCAACGCTTTCCCTACTGTTGCACTCTCTGGAGTGGGAATAGTCATTTTTACCCTCCCGCTATCCAACGCTTTCTCTACTGTTGCACTCTTTGGAGTGGGAGTAGTGATTTTTACCCTCCCGCTATCCAATGCTTTCCCAATTGTTGCACTCTTTGGAGTGGAAATAGTAATTTTTACCCCTACGCTATCCAACGTTTTCCCTACTGTTGCACTCACTGGAGGTGGAATTGTAATTTTTACCCCTACGCTATCCAACGCTTTCAATACTGTTGCACTCACTGAAGTGGGAATAGTAATTTTGACCCCCTCACTATCCATCAAAATTGCTACTTTTTTACATTTTTTACATTACATTTATTATTTTTACATTTGAGGCTTTTTTTACATTATTTTAAGTATGTTTTATTTAATTGTTTTTAATATTTTATTACTGTTATAATTTTTTTAATACATTTTAAAATTTTATATTTTAGTTAACTATATTTTAACAATCTATATTTTTGATTTGATATTTGAGTACTTACCTGTTTGTACATAGGAATTCTATATTCTGTACTTTGATATTTTGGAGTCGATATTTTGGGCATTCTACATTATGTCCCTCGATATTTAGTCACTGAATTAGAGATTACATTTGTCCGAACACATGCAGCAAGTGCTGAAACAAGGCATTGTCCAATCAAGATACATCAGTATTTGTAAAGCGCAGCACTGTCCCCTGGGGGTATCTGGCCGCTGAGTTGCAATGTATCAGTCGAAAAGCCATGTCTTGAGGAAATGGCAGGAAGAAACAAGAAGAAAAAGGCACAAAAGAGACCAGTAAAATGAGCATGCAGAAAATGTAAACCAGAGGGCAAACAAACAGGCAGAAAAGAAAAAGCGAGCAGAAGAGGTCAAAACAGAGAGCAGAAAAATTAGCAGGAAAGTCCAAACTGAAGGCAGAAAAATGAGCAGGAAAAAAACAGAGGGCAGTAAAATGAACAAACAAAGCAAAACCTAGCAGAAGAGTGCAAAAGAGGGGACAGAAAACAAGCAGAAAAAGCAAACCAGATGGCAGGAAAATGAGCAGAAAAGGCAAAACAGAGAGCAGATAAAGAGTAGAAAAGGCAACACAGAGCAAGAAATGAGCAGAGGAGGCACAATCAGACGGCAGCAGGTAGAAAGGCAGCAGTGTAGCAGACTGCGGGCAAGCTTGACAAGAGAACTGACGCCGGAGGAGCTGGTACGAGGATCGACCTTTGAGGAACAGTGAGAAAGGTTACATTTCAACAAAGCATATGGTGCTGACTATTCCTTAATTCAGATTCAGGATTACCATGTCATAGGTATGTGACATGACATGATTTATGTGCCTTGCTTGGAGATATAACTTCAGCCTTCTATAAGAAGAATCTTTGCACCCACTCTGTCGCCAGTGCCATGATCCACCAACACCAATATCACCACTGACGCACACATTTGTATGCCCATATAGTATTATTTCAAGCAATGCGGTGTGGCAAGGGAACTTGCTGTACTTTATTTATTTATTTATTTTAAAGGTTTTATATAGCACTGGCTAGACCAAGAGGTATCAGAGCTCTTTAAATGAGTATGAAGATAGTTATGGCATAAAAAAAACAATGTTTCAATAGCAAGTAATAGCAACAGGTTGACGAAAGAGATTCAGCTTGTGTGAACACAGATCAAATAAACAGATTGATAGAGCAAGAGCTATATGCATTTATAACATGGATGTGGGAGAACAGATTTTGTATTATGATATGAGATGGAGACGAGCATACAGGGATCCAGGAAGTATGTAGTTAGGCATGAGTAGGGGGGTGAGAAGCAGATGGGGGAAGGGGGGTGTTTTTGATGGGGAAGGGTATAGGAGGGGATGGGAAAGGCTGGGAGAGGGAGCAGTGAGGGAGCGAGCAAGTACAGCATGAGGAATATATGGGGGGAGGAGAGGTGGGAGACAGTAGGAGATTAGAGGGGAACCTAAATGGTGGATGGGAGAGGGGTGAATTCGGGGGGCAGGTTATGACTCCGAATATTTATTGAGTTTTTTTTAAAGCAGATGTAGGAAGGGTTACATTGCAGGTCTTTGGGGAGGGCATTCCAGATGCTTGGGGCATTTCCCAAAAAGGAGCAAAATTGTGTGGTTTTCTTTTTAGCAGGGGTGGGACAAGGAAGAGAGTGTTAGTGCTTCTCATTGGCCGCGACCTGCCCGCTTTCTTGAGTTTATTGGTGAGGTACAGCGGGATATTTTGATAAAGGGCTTGGTGCTTAATGCAGGCCGTCTTGTAGGCGGATCTGCCTTTGATGAAAAGCCATTTAAAGAGTTTAGAGGACTGGGGAGGGTGGTCGGAATGTTTGCAGTCAATGATGAGCCTGGCTGCTAGGTTAAGCACAGATTTGAGTGGGGCTAGGTGGACCTTGGGGATTCCGGTGAGGATGGCGTTACCGTAATCAATTTACGAATTGTGATTAGACTGCTAATTTAAAGTAATCAGTAGAAATAAAGGTTTAGTTTTCTTGAGATGACGGAGAGTAAAGAGGACTCCTTCAGCCGAATATTTTATTTGGACATTGAGAGTAAGGCTATTATCGATGGAGATATCAAGAGATTTTTCCTGAGTTGGACAAGGAGAGCGAACAGTTAAGGTCAGAGATCCACGTTTGGATGGGGAGAGGGTTATTTTTAGGGGAGAAGAGAATGATTTCATTTTTTTTTTAGGGCTGAGTTTGAGATGATTCGAATGAAACCAGGATTGGATCTTAGTCAGGGTGTTGTAAATGTGCAAGCCACCCGAGTGGGATTTAATCTTATAGTAGAGTTGGATGTCATTGGCATAGAGGTGGTAGTTGATTCCGGCTTGTTTTAGAATGAGGGTGAGGGGTTCCATGAAGAGGTTGAAGACAGAGGGAGAGAAAATAGATCCCAGGGGGACCCCTAGGGAGACCGGTGTGGGGTTTGATAGCCAGTCGTGGATTTTGATTTGCCGTGTTCAGTGATGGAGATAGGAGACAAACCATTTAGGGACATAACCACTGAGGCCAAAGCAATCTCTGAGCACATTAAGTAAGGTGGAGTGGTTAACTGTATCAAGCGCTGCGGAGAGATAGAGGAAGATATGTAGGCAGGTCTCACCATTATCGAGGGAGTTGTGAAAGTCATCAACTAAGTCTAGCATGGCAGTTTCGGTACTGCAGCCTTTCCTGAAGCTTGATTATAAGGGGTCCAGTAAGTTGAAGTTTTTGGTGTGTTTATCTAATTAGAGCAGGGCACATTTTTTGAGGCTTTCGCGAGAAGGGGGAGGATAGAGATAAGGCAAAGGTTGTTTAGGTCATTAGGGTCGGCATTGGGGTTTTTAATGGTGGGAGTGATATGAGTGCATGAAAGGGATAGAGGAGAAATTCTCCATATTTACAAAGATATGGAGTGTTTCAGCTATTTCCTTGCAATGGTGCACTGTGTGTTGCCTCACACCAATACAGACATCCTTGCACCACAGTGTAAGGATCCCTGTGTTACAGGCACACTTGTTTTTGTGCAGGAAGGTAGCCCCTTCCAACATAAAAAAAACCCATTGCTGTGAATTCCTTTTCCTAAGTGTGCCACAGGAAGGAGCAAGTAAAGGAAAACTAAAGTACTTTTCCTTGATACACCTCTGTCTGGTAGGAGCATTTTGGCACTAACCCTGGTGTACAAGTGTATGTAAATGTGGGTTTAAATCAAAATACATGGGTAGATGCATGAGAATACCCATGCTCCAACCATGTACTGCCTACTTGATGCAAAGTAATGCAAGGCAAGGCTTTTTGCTGCATATAATTTCTGTATATTTACTAAACCACGAAAAGCCATGCAACGTGGCTCCGCATTGTTATATTCCATATAAACACTCTGGGGTCGATTCCGATTCAGGAAACAAATCCGTACGACGATTCGTATTCGTTGCCATTTCTGTACGAATCGTACGAATCGCGTACGAATCGCGTAGTATGATCCGTTGCGAGAAAATACGTCCGAATTATTGCGAACCGTACGAAAATGAAGGATAAATCTGTATGACATCGACCCGCACAGTGAACCGTACGATCCGGACCGGGGAATGAGTATGCGATTCGTACGGTAAACATCGCGTATGAGTAATTCATACGGAGGGCAACACTATCACATAGGCACCGTACCCCTAAAACCAAGGGGTGTACGAACGCGGTGTATGCACCGTACACCTACGACCTTGGGGTATACGAACCGTACCCCTACGGTCCGTACACCTATGATCATGGGGTGTACACATGGGGACATACACACCGTACCCCTGAAATCCAGGGGTGTACGCACCGTACCCCGATGCACCGTACCCCTGCAATAATGGGGTGTACACACCATACCCGGGGGTGTCTGTTTCGTATGCATTTCGAGGCGGAATCTGTTTCACGTACGTTTTAAGCTCCCATAGAAAAAGAGTCGTACGGAGTTTTGTCAATACGATTCATACTTGCTGGGTCAGAAAATGCAGCTTCGATCCGTACAGACATCGCGTGCTGCGCGTTCCGAAAGCGATTCATACGGATAAGTGAGTTGTACGGTCTTCGGTACGATTCGTACGGAGAACTGCTTTGGGTACACATCGTACTACATCGTACATACGGGTACGGTTCTGCATACGTTTCGTACAGGAAAAAAGCTCAGTACAGCTATTCGGAGGGCATTTTACCAGTCGGAATAGGCCCCTCTATATAGGGCCAGGTAACATCACAACCTTTCACCTATATTCTTCCCTACATTACATATATAACTGTTCTTAGCGACTGACCTTTTATCTAGATACAACACCAAATCGTAGAACTGTACCATCCTTTAACTTTCATAGTACTTCTAATCATGTATCTCTGCTACTGTCTAATTGTTGTTGCACCTCATCTATTCTACAGTAGAATAACAACTGTTCAATCAATTCTTATTGACAAAACACCCAGTATGTTTATCATGCGTATCTCTGAGACAAACTAAATGAGCATGAGTGACAGAGCGAAAGATACTACATTGTTTCCCCGATTCTGAGGGATCAGGGTTGTCATGTTCTGAGGTTGCCCAAACCTATTCTAACTACGATAAGCGGAGATTCTAGTGGCACTGTGAGCTAGCTGATACAAATAGGCACGGGATCAGCCCCCACAGGCTGATCCCGTGGGGGTGCACGGGATCAGTCTGCCACCAATCCCACAGTTCATGTTATCCATAAGCGCAGATCCTGTACATGTAGGAACTACACAACAGCATGGCTTTGCCAAAAAACTGTTGCAACCCCCTACGCAAAGTCATAGTAAATCTGGGCCTTGATGCTTTGCATGTGCACAAAATTCTGTTTTACGTGAAAGTATAGATCCAAAAAAAGAAACTATCAAGACAGCACTTTTGGTGAATGTAGATATGTTTAATAACAATGATCTAAGAGGGCATGCATAGAATTCTCATCTTTGAATGTCAAGTATTATGAACCTAAGTACTGCTTCCAGGAGTTTCTCAGTCCACACTAGGGATCTATTATGAGAAGTGTCCAAGGAGCAAAATGGGCATGTGTGCACACTTTGCATGCTCTTGGGGCACTTTGATATTACAGAAAGGACCAGCACTATCACCACATGGTGTTGCCTCATTTGCATGGGGGTGTAGCCCCATGCAAATGAGGGAATCCTTTTGCGCAGAAAGAAATAAGCAGTCAGGATGTGCCACCTTGATAGCAGCCCTCTGGAGGGTGAATGGGGGTCCTCCCCCAGACAGCTCCTTGCAGGCGGGTGCAGTCACTCACTGCACCCGCCTGCAAGGGGATTTATCTGTCCTCTTAAAAGTGGAGGCGGTTGCTGCTTGCACATTGACACATGGAGTGGAAGCTTCAAAGTCATTTTGTTTATCAATTGATTGCCCTGCCCCCAGGGCTGCACAACTTCACAGCTGCTTGGGCAGTACATTCAATGTAATAAAGAATACTTTCCCTTGTTTTTGCCTGGGGTACCTGTTTTAAGGTGCATCATGATGCAAACAGGTGTGCCATATGTGTAATAGGACCCTTAATGTCACTCATTTCAGTGAAACGCCTTATTTTTCAGCCCCCACTTAGATGTTTCGATGTTCAAAGGAATATTAGGAAGTATATCTCTGAAATCATTCTGAGGATAAACCTTCGTCCAAACAGCCGGAGTTGTACCATGCTTACACTTAAATTTGAAAGTTGCCAAATCTATTTTGATTTTTCATAGCCCGACAGAGCTTTACAAAACAATAAGAATAAAAAGTATGTGTAAATAATAAGCAATAGAAGTTCAGTGGTTATATAAATATAAGTAGTGGGTAGACTAGAACATATAGAAAAGATTTATTATGCGTTTTTTCACTCATATGATACAACAATCTCAGGGGGAAATGTTTCACATTCTAGGGACCATATTTATCATTATTTCATGCTGTGCAATGCAGCTAGACAACTTGCTGTGCTGCATGAAAGGGAAAGGGCAAAAATGCATCAAAATATTGTGCATTTCTGCACTCTGACTGTGTTGACACACAAACTGCTACCTAGCGCCAACGCAGGCACCCTTGCACCATGGCAAAAGGGTGCCCACATTAGAGGCAGGCTTGTTTTGTGCAGGAAGATGCACCTTCCTTCACAAAATTAATCCTCTAAGAATTTTTCTTCCTTCCATTTGTGCTGCAGAATGCATTCGCAGGCCTACTGGTATTGGTAAATCTAGAAATGTTTCAGATTCCTTGGGTAGATGTATGGGTACAACCACGCACCAAACTCCTCCATCGGTCAGAGTAACGCAAGGCAGCATCTTTGGCTACCTTTCATTACTTCAGATTCACCAAGCCACACAGATCCATGAAGGTTGGCCCTTGCGTGGCTTGGTACATTTTAGTATGGGTTTTGCTGTACACTGTGCCCCCTTGTGTGGTGCAAGAGCGAGGAAATACCCTTGATAAATATGTCCCTAAGTATGCACACTTGAAGAGGGTGCTTTTGCTGCATGTTAAGAAATGAGCCATCAAAACAACATCAGCCATTTCATCTTACTTAGCTACCCTGAATATCTATTACACATACTTAGATTCCATGCACAAGTTAGTTAATGTCTTTCAATTTTCCAATTAGCCTGCTCATTTAAAACCCCTTCCTTAATTGAAAGAGCCCAGCTTCATCATGGTGCACTGTAATTATTTAAATTACGGTAGCATTTACACGCTTCCCCATCTAGCATTTAAAAGCCCTCATCTACGCCTATGCTTGAGGTGGCTATTAAAGAAAATATATTTTTTAACACATTTAGAAAGCATATACAAGAAAAATAGTTACATTTTGCCAACTTAAAAAGAACATAGGTTCCAGGGATGCAAAGTTGCAGCACTGCGTGGCCTGAAGAGAGCAGAACTCTACAAAGAATTGATGCAGTTCTGTTCTCTGCATCGTCTGGCACACTATCAGCAGCTGTGAGCCAATGCAGGCACCCTAGTGACATAGTGCAAGAGTGTTTGCATTGGGGTCCGCATAGATTTTGCACAAGAAGGAGTCCCTTTCTGCATAGAAGCTATGCTTTGGGGAATTTACCTCTATGTATATGAGCTGCAGAAAGTAGCACACATGCAAAAAGGACAGAACAAGGAGAAATAAAATCATTTCTCCTTGTCACAACTGCAAGGAGGCACAGAATGTTGGTGTAAATGTCGGTCTACAATTCTTTGTAGAAAGGGATTTGCTTCAAAACCACAGGTGGTTGTATAGGAATGTCCAAGCACCATCCATTGTAAAGTAATACATACATCAGTAGACATGCACTGTGCAATCTGTTTTTATAGAAGCTAAAAAAACTTTACCGAAAATTCAGCCTCTGATTTTTGAATGTTGCCCATTGGGGCATCTTTCCAAGAGCAAAAACCATAGAGGGCTTCTCTCTATATTGAGAACTCTTGAGGGAGTTCTCTTCATAATCATGGTCTAATGGGAGAGGAGGGTTACTATAAGTCCGTAAATTCAAGATTTCAGTTCATGCTATCTCAGGACACCGGAAATATTTTCAAGCACAGTTCACAGCCAAAAGATATTCTTCAGTTAGTTAGCCTAGTAGCTACTCATGAAATATCTCTGATATATATAGAGCAATGTGGATGTATTCTTATAAGGGACGTACTAAAACTATCATTGGGGATGATGGGATGATGGGCTGTATTCTCTCGTGTGTCCACCAGTGGCAGTGTAGTTTAATGCTTACAAAGTGAAAGTTAACTCTCTTCAGAATTTGTTATTGTTTACCTATCATAATGTGCTTTAATGGTTTTATTCAGCATTATCTTTTAGATTCCTGACGATTATATGCTAATTTAAAAGTTACATTGCTAGGCCACGTACAGCTGCAATGCAGCAATTTATAGTGGTACTGGACACACAATATACATTACGAAAGAGATTATTGGATGAAGTATTGTAATAAAGTTTTTAGCACTGACTTTTACTTTTGTATATGGATGATGACGGTTTTATTGCTATTACACGTACCTATCACTGTTATTAAGTAAAGGTTGAAGGAAAATGAGCATAACTTAGTTCTGCATGGGGGAGTTATTGTTACTGTTAATGTTATAGACATTTATAGAGCGCAACTGCTATCCGAAGGAGTCCTGGTACTGTACTCGATGTCGTGCGGCGGCCTGGGTGTGAAGGGGATGTGACTAGTCATTAGGCAGTGAACAACCAAGTTTTCAAGGCCATCCTAAAGTCCAATAGTTGTGTCACGCATCTGAGAGGCAAAGGGAGGTCATTCCATGCCTTGGCTGCACCGACCAGAAAGCTTCTACCACCCCAGTTAGCTTTTTTTACGAAGGGTACTGAAACTAATTTTGCTTCTGAGGAGTGCAAAGATCTTCTAGGTACATACCAGCGGAAGCGCTGACTCAAGTGAAGGGGTCCGTTTCCATGAAGTGACTTATAGACCACACACAGAGCTTTAAACAAAACCTGCTTTCTGACAGGCAACTAGTGGAGCCTTCTAATCTCAGCCAAGATTGAGGCATATTTTGGAGTGTCAGAAAGCAGTCTGGCAGCTGCATTCTGCAGGAGCTGGACTTTTTTCATAAGCCCCTCCTGAATATAGAGATATAGGCTGTTGCAATAATCCATTTTGGACATGGCTAACGCAGTAATGACTGTTTTCTAACTGTCTTTGGGTAGGAAAGGCAAAAACAAATTGCAGGATTTCAAAGTGTACAATATGGTTGAGACCACTGCATTCATTTGATCCTCAAAAGAGAGTTTGTTGTCTATTAGGACTCCTAGATGTTTTACTTTCCTAGTGGGAGTTGGAAGAGGGCCAAGTGAATCTGGCCACCATGCAGGGGTCCAGAAATTTGGATCATTGCCAAAAAGTTCCACCTCCATTTTATTGAAGTTAAGTTTGAGGCAATTTTGAGCCATCCAACTGCCCACCGCTGTCATGCAGTCGTGAAAGCAGGATGCTGTCTCCTGTATTCCGTCTGGAAGCATTGATACTACAATCTGGGTGTCATCAGCGTAAGAAGTTAGACTGAACCTAAAGGATTCAATCAAGAAAGCTAGCTGTGACACATATATATTGAACAGAGTTTTACTCATGGAAGACCCCTGAGGGACTCCACAAGGAAGGGAGAAGAAGGATTTAGCAATGAAGTCTCCAAGTGTGATTGTCTGTATTATGTTGGCTAGGAACAATTTGACTAGATTCCAGGCCGTACCCATTATTCCAATCTCTTGCATCCGGTCCATCAGCTAATCATGATGGACCCTATCAAAGGCCGCAGAGAGGTCTAGCATAATCATGGCAGCTTTTCTTCCCTGATTCAGTGTAGTCCTAATTTCTTCAGTGGATTTAAGGACATAAGGACAGCAGACTCCGTGCTGTGTCCCCCCGGAAGCCATACTGGGTAGGGTCCAGCACCCGTCCCTCTTCCAAAAACCGACTGAGTTTGGTGTTCATTATTTTTTCTGAAATTTTGGGAGGGAGTGGAAGCCTAGATATGAGTCTAAAATTATTGGAGTTGTTAGGATCCAGATTTGTTAAGATTATGATTTATTCTGTATACGGCCCTAATCTAGATGACTCAGAATTGTTTAATTCTTTAAGCCAGGAGCTAGCATTATGTAATATTCCTATTATTTTTAATGGAGACCTAAACATTCATTTGGAAGCTAGTTTTAATATTAGGAAAAATGAAAGTTATGTTGGCTCTAAACCACGGACGCTCAAGGCTTTAAGGTCTTTGGTAATAGATAATGGTCTCTTTGATGGTTGGCACATTTTACATTCTGCAGTTCCTGGGTATAGTTTTTTTTCTGCCCCACATAGGAAATTTGTTTGTCTCGATTATTTTTTTCTTTCCCAGTTCTTTTCTGATAAATATAAGATACAAGTTCTTCCAAAATTATTGTCTGATCATAATCCTATTCTTCTCAGCTTTAACTTGCCATCTATTGGACCGTCCTCTCAATCAACTTGGTCTTTCCAGAGGAATCTGTTACTACAACAAGATTATATACTTTTCATGTCAAATATTATTCAAGAGTTTCTCCAGATAAATAATGGATTCGCATCAATTCCAATAGTCTGGGATACATTTAAATCTATGATTAGAGGTGAAACTTTAAAGTACTCGAATTTTCAACATAAATGCAATCGTGATAAATTTAAAAAAGATTGCGACTTGGTTCTAGAAGCAGAATTACGATTGGCAGAAAGTATTAAAAATAATAAGAATGTATAAGAATCTTAAATTGATTTATCCATTAAACGTAATCAAGTTTATTCTCACATCGCTGACCAGGTAGCATTACGCTATTTTCAATATCGTACAGAAAGTTATGAACTGAGCGAACAAACAGGGAAAGTCCTGGCCCAAAGACTTCGTCAGCGTGCAATGTCTAATGAGATCTTTAAAATCTTCGATATAAATGGAAATGCGATAACCACGAAAGGTGACATTGTGGTTGCATTTAATGAATTTTATAAAATACTTTATCACCAAGCTAACCAGCCATCTGATTTAGATATTAAACAATACCTTGACACAATATTTAGAACCGAATTATTGACTGAACAAAAAGAGATACTTAGCGCTCCCATTACTTGGGAAGAAATAGAATCAGCCATTCTTAGCTTAGCTGCCGGCAAGGCAATGGGACCAGATCAGATTCCATTGGAATTTTATCGGGTCTTTATGACTGTCTTAAAGCCAGAATTGACCAAGATTTTTCAATCTGCTTTTGCCGGCTATCCACCAGCATCATGGTCGTCCGCCACAATAATTTTTTTTTTAAAAAAGGTAAAAATAGTGAAGAGTTAGGATCATATAGACCCATTTCTCTTATTACGGCCGACAGCAAAATCTTTTCTAAGATTTTGGCTAATAGACTAAATACATTAATGCCATCTTTGGTTTATATTAGACAACACAGATTTATTTTCAAAAGAGACACTACTGATCATGTTAAAAAAATCATAGCCTTGCTGGATTGGGCTCAGGCCTCAGAGTCCCCCGTTGCTGTGGCCCTGTTGGACGCTGAAAAAGGGTTCGACAGGGTCACCTGGGGGTTTCTGTGGTCTGTACTAACCTGGATGGGATTTCCACATCTCTACATCACTGCAGTAAAAGCGCTTTATTCTAATCCCAAAGCAGTTATTAGGGTTACAGATACCAACTCTGAAGGTTTTTCTATATCAAGGGGGACAAGGCAAGGCTGCCCCTGTTCCCCCTTGTTGTTTGCCTTATATTTAGAACCCTTTCTCCGTAAACTATGCACCGCAATAGACATCACTCCTGTAACAATTGGTAAGAACCACTTTAAAGTTTTTGCTTATGCAGATGATGTTGCTATTACCACCACAGACATTAGACGGTCACTCCCAAAAATAATTAGTCTAGCCGAAGAATTTGGCGCACCTTCTGGTTATAAATTAAATATAACCAATACTCAATTGATTCATTCGGATTGGGGGTGACCACATGAAATAGCTTTTACACCAGAAGCCCAATACCTGGGGATAACTATTTCCCCCAAGATTGACGACATCATACGCCTTAACATCGAGCCTGTTCTAACATCTTCTAACAAGGTGTTAGAAAGGTTAAATAACCTACACCTTTCTTTGTTCGGTCGTGTGAATGTCATTAAAATGTTAATTTTTCCGAAGTTTTTATACTTATTTCGCACAATTCCCTTACTAATTTCATCACTTTACTTTACTAAAATTGATAGAATGGTATCTAGGTTCCTCTGGGGCTATTATCGCTCAAGGCGTGCCTTAAAATGGTGTATTCTGCCAAGATCAAGAGGTGGCTGGAGAGTTCCTAATTTCCGGCTGTATTATTGGCTTATTTTTTTGAGACATATGGGCATATTACTTTTTAGGGATGTTACCATTGAAGAGTCAATATATCCGTTAGTCTATGAATTACTGCTAGGTGATAAAGTATCACAAAGCTTGGTAAAATTTTTAGAACCCAGCTATTACAAAAAAAACAAATTTACAATTATTTTAGCGGCACTTACTGTTTGGCGACAAATAAGGCAGAAAATGGTAGGCTTAAAAGAATTTCACTACTATTCTCCTATCTTAAACAATCATAGGTTGCCAGCAGTTTTTCATGATCAAATTATTACAAGATGGTATCAATCCGGTATTTATGTATTAGGAGATTTATATCAAGATTCTAAACTTATTTCTTTTGCAGATCTCCGTGTTAAATATAGTTTATCTAAAAATGATTTTTTTAAATACCTCCAGATCCGGAGTTTTTTTAGAATCTAAAGGCCTTCTTGATCATAGCTATATGAATAAAAATTCTATTTTAGAAATAAGTAAGAAAATTAAAAAAATAGGTTTAGTTTATGCTACTGCAATTAATCAATTTGAAGATGATCTTCTATCAATAGAGAGCAAATGGAAAAGGAAATTTGAACTTGAGAGCGTTGATATTGGAAGATCCATTGAATTATCAACCAAGATTCTTTTAAACGGCTCATTACAAAGTCAACATTACATGTCAATCTTTGATTTATATTATTCTCCTATCAAAATAGCGAGATGGAAAATAGATGCTGATGATAGTTGTAACCGATGTGACGAGACTGGGGCGGATTCTATCCACATATTTTTTAGATGTAGGAAACGTTCACGATTTATTGCTGATATAGACATTTTTATTAATAATTGCTTAAAAATTGATGAAAAGCTAACCCCTGAATTAGTAATTTTAGGTATACAAACGGATCACATCAGTGCTAGATCGACATCCAAAGAAACTTTTTTGTTTATCTGTATGTCAATTTTTCGTTACTGTATTACTTCTAGATGGATTGATCTTTCACCATTGGCGTTCTAAATTGCTCTCTATTTATCGTTTAGAATTTGCAATGTATAAACTTAAAGGGATAAAAAGAAGGACATTGGGTTTAAAAATATGGGAACCTATAATTAATTGGGTTTAATGAGATTTAAGTACCCTATAATATTTGCTTGCATTTTAGAAGTATCATTTTTTTTCATCCAATATCTTTATTCATTTGTCTTGGTTTTGATATTCATTTCTGCTCACTGTACAGCTGACTGTTGAAATAAATGCAAAATAAAATTAAAAAAAAATAAGGATCCAGATTTGTTTTTTTCAGCAGAGGAAGTATAGATGCTGATTTCCAAGCTTTGGGGAAATAACCTTCCGCAAACATAGCATTTATGATGGCCGTCAAAGTTAAAGTGACTGGTTCAGGTGCTAGTTTTAATTTAGAGGGAGGGCACGGATCGAATGGTGATCCTGATTTAGTTTTCTCCAGCAGTTTATGGATGTCTGAGACTGTAACTGGTGTAAAATTATAGAACTGAAGCGCCGTGCTTTTTCCAATCTTAGGGACTGCTCAGCCGCGGTCGGTAGGGGAGTACCTGCCGGGGCGGTGACGTAGGGAGGGGGAGGGGCAGGTTGGGGGGTTGTAATCTATGGATAATGGAGGTTTACAGGTAAGTAAACATTTTAATAAAGCAAACGAATTTCGTTGTGTGCTATGCATCCCCACATGCAATGCAGTGCGCGCAACGAAATTCGTTTGATTTATTTAAATGTTTACTTACCTGTAAACCTCCATTATCCATAGATTACAACCCCCCAACCTGCCCCTCCCCCTCCCTACGTCACCGCCCCGGCAGGTACTCCCCTACCGACCGCGGCTGGGACTGCTGTGTCTACCATGGGAGTATGGGTATTCCATCGTCTTTGAAACTATTTAGAAGTAGATGCGAGGGGACAAGATATCGTCCGAGACGGACGCGTGAGTGGACCTCTCGTGCCGGACCCTGTTTGAAAAGCAGAAGCAGGGAAAGGAGAGGCGATTTGCAGTGAAATTATTCCTTGTAAAGTCACAGTAAAGCTACTGACAAGCCGTGGATTTCTGCCAACTGTTTAGTGCTGTATTGCGGTGCAGTGTGGAGCTACTCTCAGATACTTGCATACTCTCACCTGAAGCAGATGATTGAGCTTTTCCTGTGGCTGCCTTCGGCTTTTGGGCGTGTTTGGAACCGGCGTGGTCGCTGGGCGCTCCTCCGTGAGGGAGTGCGTCGTACCTGGGAGCCGCTGCCTGGCTTCGCGGAGAGGCTCTGGATTTTGTTAGTAATGCCGCCAAAAAATCTTTGTGGAAAGCCACGGGGCCAAGAGGAGGGAAGCACTGAGACAGCGGAGATGGCAGAGAACAGTGGTATGGAGCCACAGGTGAGAGGAAAAATTGCTCAAAGTGGGGAGCAGACCGCTAAAGAGCTGGAAACGTAGTCGCCGCAGCTACAAGGTCAAAGGGAAATACTGGCGAGGGGGGGGGAAATACCGGCTTTGTTTTCTGCCGCCGAAGATAAACACAAAGGCAAGATTCCTGAATCCGTGCCGGTAGTGGAGGCAGTGAAGATTCTAAATGAAGATGGCGGGGGACCGCCTAAATCTGTGGCAGTGACTGAGGATGATTCTGTTAATATAACAAATCTTAACGCTGGCAATGGTGAAAGTGTGCCTGAGGCAATGGGAAATCTGGCTGAAGCGGCTCTCTTGAATACACAAGTAACCACTAACATCAATGGGGCTGAATTGGGGGATATAGCAGAATGCTCTGTGGGGGCGGTATGCAACTGTTACCATGCATCTTTTACCTGTCATACTGTTACAATGCATACCATTACAACGCAGGATCCTTTACAACGCATACCTTTACAACGCAAGACATTACAACGCAGATACTATTACAACGCATGCCATTACAACGTAAGTATAGGTAAGTATATCATTTAATTTAACCTTTTTTTAAATGATCAAAATATTAAAAATAAATTTAATACATTAATTATCGTAATTTTATATATAGGTTTCAGGGTTGGGTTTGGGTTTTGGGGTACAGGGGTATTTTTAGGGTTCATGGCTAGGTTTGGGTTTTAGGCTAAAGGGGTATTTTTAGGGTTCAGGGCTAGGTTTGGGTTTTGGGGTACAGGGGTATTTTTAGGGTTCAGGGCTAGGTTTGGGTTTTGGGGTACAGGGGTATTTTTAGGGTTCAGGGCTGGGTTTGGGTTTTGGGGTACAGGGGTATTTTTAGGGTTCAGAGCTGGGTTTGGGTTTTGGGGTACAGGGGTATTTTTAGGGTTCAGGGCTAGGTTTGGGTTTTGGTGTACAGGGGTATTTTTAGGGTTCAGGGCTGGATTTGGGTTTTGGGGTACAGGGGTATTTTTAGGGTTCAGGGCTGGGTTTGGGTTTTGGGGTACAGGGGTATTTTTAGGGTTCAGGGCTAGGTTTGGGTTTTGGGGTACAGGGGTATTTTTAGGGTTCAGGGCTGGGTTTGGGTTTTGGGGTACAGGGGTATTTTTAGGGTTGAGGGCTGGGTTTGGGTTTTGGGGTACAGGGGTATTTTTAGGGTTTAGGGAAAGGTTTGGGTTTTGGGGTACAGGGGTATTTTTAGGGTTCAGGGCTGGGTTTGGGTTTTGGGGTACAGGGGTATTTTTAGGGTTCAGGGCTGGGTTTGGGTTTTGGGGTACAGGGGTATTTTTAGGGTTTAGTTTTATAAAAATACTTAAATTAAATTAATTAAATTTATTTTACTAATTTTAATATGTATTTAAAAAACTTTTTTATATATATATAATTTTAAAATTACAATGACATTAATATAAAATGTATTTAATAAATAAAATTAATTAAATTTTTATTAATTACATTTTTTTAAAATATAATATACTTACCTATACTTATGTTGTAATGGTAAGCGTTGTAATAGTATCTGCGATGTAATGTCATGCGTTGTAAAGGTATTCGTTGTAAAAGATCCTGCGTTGTAAATATTGCGTTCTAATGGTATGCGTGGTAAAAGTATGCGTTTTAACGTCATACATCCGTGGGGGCTGCTTCACACGGTGCTAGTAACTTGCTGGGAGATGGAGATATAGCTGCCCATACTAACTTTAACGGCCAGATTCAAACGCAAGGTGCTGCAGTGTCGTATGGTCAGGAGGCAGATTCAGGTGACTTTTTTTCTCTTTCTGAACAATCTATGTCCTCCTGTAAGGACTTGGTGACGCAATACTCTGCACAGCTGTCTATGGCAGACAGGAGGGATCAAAGTAGCTTTGTCCCGGAAGAACCTGAAGAACAGGAGAGTGGTCTTTCTATGACCGTAAGGAAACTTGACTTAAATGTTACTAAAGATTTACCGGCTAGAGCAACTCCTCAGGGGGGTCAAGGAGTATTGGCAGAGCAGGAAATGTTATTGTCCATGATATATCAGTCGATTATGTCCCATCGGGATGAGACACGTAAAGAGAGTCGAAGAGTGCAGAACTCCTGCCGAAAACTTCAGAACTCAGTTCTGAGAGGGTTGGCCAAATCACAGGCGGACTTTGTGTCTAGATTTATTGAAGCCAAATCTCGCATTTCGACGTTGGAGGATGAACGTGCTCAATACAAAACGTTTACTGAATCAATGCAGGCTACTAAGGAAGACACTATATGGAAACTGACCGAGATTGAAAAATGGGCACAGCAAAATAACTTAAGGGTTCTTCAGATTCCGGAAGGGAAGGAGGGGCAAGACCCTAGGGGTTACATTGTTGACTTGTTTAAAAAAGACTTTCCCGACTTGACCCAATAGGATTGGGACCAAGAAATAGAATAGGTTCCCCTTTAATATTCGCTTAAGACCTGGTCAGGTTTGTAAACCTAGGGCCTTCCTGGTATCTTTTAATAGCTTCTTGGCACGTGAGGAAGTGTTCACTTTAGCAAGACCTGACAAGAAAAGAAAGTGAGGGATGTGGAGTTTTTTGTGCGCCCAGACTTATGTCAACGCTCGGTGGAGCTTCGCTGGCAATTGCGTCAGCTGATTCCAGAATTTCAGTCCAAAGGGGCACAAGTGTACTTATTGTTCCCTGCTAAGTTAAAAGTAATTTTTCATCAGCGTACAAGCTTCTTTACGAGCTTAGCCCCTGCTAAGAAATTTCTGAGCTCTATCTAGCTTAGATAGGCCTAATTATATATTCCTGTTTTGGGTTCAAGCTGTTTTTTCTTTCCTTTCCTAGGCTTTCTTTAATTTTGAGTAAAAAAAAAAATGTGTTTATTCCTGCATTCTTGGGGAGGAGGAGATGCTCTTCTTCCCGAGATGCAGGACTTACAGGGGAAGGCATGGGGGTGTTGCGAGCTCGGATCTACAGGACTATTTGTCCTAACGCCCTGTTAAAGGGGGGGTTAGGGGTAGGGTAGGGGGCTGGGTGGGATACAATAGGGTCGGTGGGGTTCGGGGAAGGGGTGGATGGGACACATTTTGGTGGGGTAAAAGGATAAAAATTTCACAGCAGCAAGGAAACGGTTAATCTTTAATGGGAAAATGATGGTAGCGTAACAAAGTAGCTGGTGCAAAAGTGTCTATAGAACATCAGTGCTTTTATCGGCATTAGCTGTTTTGGAAGAATGTGTATTCCTACATGATGTCACATAAAAGGTTGAAAATTTGTTCATTAAATGTTTCTGGGCTTAATAGCTGGGCGAAGAGGCAGAAAGTATCTGCGGAATTACGGCATATCTAGCCAGATTATTATGCATTCAAGAGACCCATATACCGTGGCCCAAACGTAATGTTTTGAAGGATCTGGGGTTCTCTTTATTATTAGCTTCACAGCAAACAGGTATGTTTCGTGGAGTTGCGATTTTAGTTAAACCTAATTTATTTACTATGGGTCGCACTTTAGCTGATAAAGATGGCCTATAGCTGAATGTAGTGTTGCGGGACGGAAGCTTACGGTATGTAATATCTATGGGTCCAATATGGATGATCCTGAGATATTAGTAGAACTATATACGGAATTGGCATCCTGGGAGCAAGCTTTAGCGATCTGTGGAGATATTAATAATAATCTGACGAATCAGGAGTTGCTAGAGAGACCCCAAAAATACAGGGGCCGGAAACCTAGTGTTTTTAAAACCTCATATAACTTGGTTTGTGACCATGGCTTAGTGGATGTCTGGGGAACGTTAAATAAATCGGATATGGTCTTTATGTTTTACTCCTATCCCCATAAAAAGTTAGTCAGACTGGACTATTTTTTTGCCCCTTCATCTATGTTATGTGATGCCTTTAATCGTCTGTTTCCTAAGATTTCCTCGGATCATGCACCCACTGTGCTAGAACTTGGCATAGCTAGGTGAAATAGCTTGCCCAGACCTTTTATGTTTGATCGGAAACTATGTCTAAACGCTGAGTTTAAAGAATATATGCAACATTGGATTTAGGAGTTTTTTATAAATAATACTTTTTCTGCTGATACTAATATTGTGTGGGATACGTTTAAAGCTTGTTTTCGGGGGGAAGCTCTTAGTTATAATTTGTATCAACAAAAGAAACTTAAACTGGAATTATGCCAGCATTAAAAGGCTTTGAGATTGGCAGAAGAAGCCCTTATAGCCGGGATTATGTCGCAGAAAGTGGATATTTTAGGACTAGAAGATATTGTTGCAAAAAATCGGGCGAATATTATAGGGTTCTGGAATCTAGAGAATGCTAGGAAATATTTAGTATTTAAATAGCAGAATCATTAGTATGGGGAAACCATTGGTAGACGCTAGGCGGTACGGCTACGTATGAAAGAGTCGGCACGAAATATCCAAGCACTGAAGGATCAGAATGGGTGTCTTCATTTTGAACCATCAAAGATACTTTCGATATTCCATTAATTTTATACTGATCTATATACACGGGAAGGACGAGTGTGTGGGGAAGAAAGCCTACATTTACAGGAGTTAACTAAGTTAGACCCGATAATTTCTGAGCAATTGGACAACCCGATTATTATGACCGAAGTAGAGGAAGCTGTGAAGAGTTTGGCCTTAGGGAAAGCTGCGGGCCCTGATAGGATTCCTGGGGAAGTTTATAAACTTTTTTCCATCAAATAAAGGATGAGCTGCTGAAGGTGTTTTTGCTAGCGCAATCAGGTCAGCCCCCTAAATCATGGGCAGGAGCCACTATTGTGGTTTTCTGTAAAAAGGGTAAGGACCCGGAATTATTTGGATCTTATCGCCCTATTTCGCTCTTAAATTGTGACAGTGAGATATACTCTAAAGTTTTAGCAAATCAGTTATCTAGATCATCACGCCGTTAGTCTCTTTAAATCAACATGGGTTTATACCTCAGCGGGGAACAGCTACTCATGTTAATAAAGTAATTACGTTATTTGATATAGCATCTGCTGAACAGAGGGACTTAGGCTTGATTTTATTGGATGCTGAGAAAGCGTTCGATTGTGTTGAACTGGATTATCTCTGGCAATTAATGTATCAGTGTGGATTTGGTAATCAAATTATTAAGCTTTGCAGGCACCCTATATTACACAAACTGCAAACATTTTGTCTATGGGTATGTCTTTTGAGGTAGTATCTATCTCTAGGGGTACCAGACAAGGTTGCCCCTGCTCTCTCCTTTTATTTGCCCTTTATATCAATCCATTTATAGAACAGCTGGCTCATAATCCGTGTATCCCTCCTTATTCGTGATATGATTTTCAATTCTCTGTATTCGTTTATGCGGATGATATTGCTGTGGTTACAACCGATCCATCTCTGGCAATAGTAGAGATAGAATGCTTAGCGTCAGCGTTTGGTCAAATCTCTGGATATAAATTGAATGTAGCTAAAACTCAAATTTTGTGTTCAGACAATATTGCATGAACAGATGCTAGAGTGGTGAAGGAGGTCACTTACTTGGGTATTTTAATTCGTGGCTCTATGAATGAGGTGATGGATGCCAATTGGAAATTATTATTACAGAGTGTCAGAGAGTCATTAGATAAATGGGGGCGTCTACATTTTACGCTAATTGGGCAAAGCAATATTATAAAAATGAATATTTTACCCAAGGTGTTATATCTGTTTCGGTCTGTTCCATTGGAAGTAACAAATGCTAGGCTACAACACCTTCAATCGATCTGTGGCAAGTTTTTATGGACCCCGGGCAAGCCTAGGCGCGCAATGCGTTTTATGACGCTTCCAGTTTGTAGAGGGGGATTAGCTATCCCGGACTTTGCATTATATTTTTATACATGTTTTCTGTTAAAAATGCGAGTCATGTAAACAGGGGAGGGCGCTGTGAATAATGCTTCTGCCCAAACAATTTTTGAAATACTCTTGGGCCCAATAGCGAGACAATGTCTATTTAAAGAAATTGATGGGAGTTACTTCAAACGTACTAGATTTAAGGCTCTATATATAGTGCGTATAGAGTATGGAAAAGAATAAAAAAACTGGAACCTTTGGGTACAATATCATACTATACCCCCCTGAATGCTGTTAAGATCTTGCCTTCTATATTTAGTGACAATATAGTATATAGTTGGAGAAGGAAAGGTATTATTATGTTAGGTGATTTTTACTCAGCTGAGGGGGTATGTAAATCTTTTGATGAACTAGCTAAACAATATGATCTACCTATGGTGCAGTTTTTTAAATTCTTGCAGATTTGGGATTTTCTATCTCGTAAAAAAGTTAACATAATATCCCATTCCGTTACAGAGTTGGTAAGAAGACAGGGGAGAATTGGTGCGCTATATCAGGTAATATTGTCATTCAAACCAGATGATCTTGAAAAATATAATGTTAAATGGTCTACGATTTTGGGAGAACAAAATATCTCTATGTAGAAGATTATAATGAGTTCCAGGGAGATATTAATGTCAGCCAATTTGAAAGTACAATGTTTTAAAACAATATTCGATTTATATTACATGCCCGCACAAATGTCTAAATGGGGGACTGGTTTTGATGGAAAATGTTTCCGTTGTGGGGAGGATAATGCAGATAGTGTTCATATTTTTTTTAGTTGTTCTAAATTATCTAGATTTATTTCGGATATAGAGAAATGTTTGTCCTATGTAATGAATTTTCGGCTGATAATCACTCCTGTCATTATGTTATTGGGGATGCCTACATCTAATAATCAAGTGACTGCATTATATAAGCATTGACAATAGATATTCTTTTCTATGACTGTAGCCCGTCTCTGCATTGCCACGGAATGGTTGCAGAAAGATCCTCCTGCTTTTGAGTACTGCCGGGCTAAAATGTATAATTTATATAAGTTAGAATGGAGTTAATTTGCAGTTAAAGGGTTAAAAAAACAACAGATCGGTATTAATACTTGGGGTTTGTTTCGGGACTATTTTGAATCTTAAATACAGCTTATATAATGTGAATTGGATTTTAATTGCGTATTCTCCCAAACTCTCTTCTTCTTTTGCATTATGTGTTATTTTTTTTGCTGCTGTGAAGATAATAAATAAAAAAAAGAATAAATAAAAAAAAGAAACTATTAAGAAATATGGTAGGGCTGTTTTAGATAGGAAATGGAGATAGGGTTTCGTGCCATCGAGGATGAGGGCAATATATAGCTATTACATATACCTGGTACTAATAATTATTAAATGTTGAATGAAAATGGGCATAGCTGGGGTCTTCATGGGAGATTATGGGGGGTACATATTCATTGAATACATTTGGGACTGTATTAGAATTGTTCCAGGTAGGAGTTTTGACATCAGGGATGATGGATGTTAAATCGTTTTTATTTATACCTGCCACTTTATTTTCATGATTACTGTGAGGAAATGGTAATAGCTACCTTACTAACACGGGGTAATAGGCTTTAAACAGCTGTTGAAAATTATTTACCTTATATTATAATGGTCCTTTTAGGAAAATAGGAATAGATAATGTTAACATGGGGGATTATCAGGAGTAAAAGGCTGATAAATATCCTGGGACAAGTATTTTACGTAGTCTTGTTGGGATATTGACCATAATGATTTCTACATGGGGATGATGGGTGTTAAATGGCTAGTACATGTACCTGGTACTGTTATTAAGTAAACTTTGAATATAAATGGACATAGCTGTATTCTGCATGGAAGGTTATGGGTGTTACAGGACCATTGAATATATTTGGAAATATATTAGGATTGTTCGAGGTAGGAAATAGTTAAAGAGATTCTACATCGGGGATGATGGGCATTGCATCTCTTTTACATATACCTGCCTCTGTATTTTCACGAATACTGTAAGGAAATGGTAATGGCATAACAATTTCTACATGGGGATGATTGGTGTTAAATGGCAGTTACATGCACCTGCAATTGTAGGTTGGTGACGTATGCATGCATATTTTTCACATGGGGATGATGGGGATTAAATGGCTGGTAGATATATCTTATTCTGTTATTTAGTAATGTTGGCGGGGATTGGGCATAGCTGTACTCTACTTGTGGAAATATGGGAATTGCAAGGCCATTAAATATATGTGGATCTATATTAGGATTGTCTTGTTAGGAAATAAGGAGAGGGATTTTCTACATTGAACAGGATGAGTGTTAAATGGATTTTACATATATCAGCCACTGTAGTGTGGGAATTAGGGTTTTGTGTATGGCAAATTAAGGGGGTTAAAGGGCTATTGAATATATTTCCCCCTATATTCCAATGGGTTCCTATTAAAAAATGGGAATAGATAATGTTCACATGGTGGATTATGTGTAGTAAATGTCCGATCCATATCTTGGACATGATGTTTTATCCACTTGAGATATCGGGCATAGGGAATATCTATGTGGGAGAATCATGCATGTATCTGCCAATGTAATTTAGTGATTCATAGTAAGGAAATGGGTATACCTATTTATCACATGGGTGATTATGTACATTACATTTTCACTGAATATAATTGGGATTGAATGAAGCTTATTCTTTCTAGTAAATAGGGATAGTGATCTTCTACATGGGGTTGATGTGTGTTACATGGCTGTTACATAGCCATGCAACTGTATTTTCATGATTTCAGTAGTTCATGACGCAGACATCCTTGCACCATGGTGCAAGCCAATATTTTAGAACCCAACTGGACCAAGCCAGAAATCGGCTCAATACCTTTTTGAAATTGTCAAGCAACAATCCAACAATCAAGCCTACCTTCCCAGTATTGGTTCCAATAAGCCTCCTAATTGCGAAGAATTTGCTTACTTCTTTGTGGAAAAAATTAGTCATTATTGAAAAGGAGTTACAGACAATGAGGGAACTGATACAATCTAACTTACCCACCATTAGTCCTCCATCCAGTCTACTATCCCTATCGGTCATACGAGCTCTCCCCCAAAACAATGCCTCATGGCACACATCCACACCACTCAAGGAAAGTGACATTCACTACTTGCTCACAGTGCTGAAACCATCTATTCACTTTATCGACCCTTTACGTCTGATTTTCTTTAAGGAGATCAAATTGTCTTCCTACCTTTACGGACAAAGATCGTTAATGCCTCTGCCCTTCAAGGCACCATCCCTGATTGTCCAAAAGTAGGACAGGTAACCTCCATCCTAAAAAAGAACCAACAGCTGATTGCACAGACTTAAACAATTTCCGTCCAATCTCCAATTTTACCACTCTGGTGAAGCTTATGGAGAAATGTGTACAGATCTAACTATGCAATCACATAGATCAGCACCTACTCCTAGACCAATACCAATCTGAATTCCACCAATATCACAGCACAGAAACAGCACTTACACACATAGTGGATGACGTTCTATCAATGTTGAAAATGAAGCGTGTCTTCTCATCCTCCTGGACCTATCTTCAGCTTTTAACACCTTGAAACACGTCAACCTTCTAAACCTACTTGAAAGAAGGGTGGGGTTATCAGGGCTATCCTTCAATGGTTTACTTTATTCCTCCCGATTCTACAGAGCAGGGACTAGGAGTGCAGTTCCCAGGCTCCTCTGCTTCTGCTGCTACCTCCGCATCATCATTCGGTGACTGGAGGTGCATAAAGACAGCTGTGACGTCCCGCTGCGCGGGACCCAATTTAACCGAGGCAGGGACAAGGACCGCAGTTCCCAGGCTTCTCTGCTTCTGCTGCTTTCTCCTGCATCATCAGTCGGCGCTCAGAGGCAGATAAAGACAGCTGTGAGGTCCTGCTGTGTGGGCCGCACCCCGGTGAAGCCTGGAACAGGCTGGGCTGGGCCACCCCCCTGAAATTTGTCTCTAGAGGACTGTTGTCAACATCTAAAAGGTACTGTGCGCAACTGTAAAGTCACCTTAAGGCAAAGAGGGATTTTTCAGCACCCCAGCTGGTTGTCTTTTGCCTCTTTTCCACTGGCCATTGGGGTGGCATGGGGAAGAGGAAAGTAACTAAGGGAGGGCAGGGAGGTACGCACAAGAAAAACATTTGAAAGAGAGCTCGGAACGTGAGGGTACTCCCTAGGCCAATGCCCCAAGCGCACTCCCTAGCCTCATCAAAACTGGGCCCATCCCGAGTATGTTTAAAAAGGTATCCACCAAGAAACATCTCCCGAAAGCTATTGAACTGTCACATAAGAATCCAGCCACCTCACCTCATTTGCTAGTGTAGCCAATTTCCCATGTAGCAATAGATTTTCACTCCTTGTCGATTCACCAGAATTATTGGACATCATTGCTACCCCAGGGGATCTGGAGGCTAGGGAAGATGCAGAGGCTGCAGGCCAGATAATATTCCTCAGGAAAGGGGTAGTGGGGTGGAGGACTCTGAATCTTCAATACTCAAAACAGACCTGTGCAGTAATATTACTACCTTGAAAAATGATGTAGGGACCTTGACTGGGCTTATCCACAAATTGCTGGATAGATTAGAAGAACCGAGTAGATGTGATAAATTGCTCATTGCAGAAGCCTTGAGTGTAAATGCCAACCTGGAACCATTTTTGAAGGCCCACATATATTGCTCTGCCTGCATCTCCACACTCCCTACAAGCAATTCAGGCCACTGAAGCACGGGACAGAACTACATACCATCATGTTTGGAGGGGGTAGGGGGTCTAAAGAGGGACACGCATCTTATATGAGGGTACCTGCACAGCAAGAAATAGGGGGTGAGTTATTCAATCAGTTAAGACTTCCCCCAAATCTGCCTAATCATCATGGTCATGTTGTTTTTTATGACAGACGTACCCAACGATTGCAAGTTTGCCAAACATGAGAATAAAGAGTCCATAAAGAATAAATCCATACACTGGAATAGGTATGTAAGGGGGCGCATGTCTGTGATGCGGGATGATATCCTGAGAGCTAGAAGATGCATCTTGATTAATAGCCCCGTAGATGCAATAGAACTTACATTAGCAGATGAAAGCCTAGTGTATAATTTAATTTCTATAGAAGCTAGGACATGGACTCCACTCACATCAAATATACAATTCAAGCTGCAGGAGGTTAGCAATGCCGCCCAGTTTATGCCCAACATAATGCCGATAAGGCCATCTTGGTCTTCGCCCATGGCACAAAATGAGTGAATGCAACTAGGGCCTTCATCTAAATATGTTACATCTAGCACCTTTAACTCTGCTTCTAATGCAAGCCCTCTATCACTTGAGGGGAGCTCAAAAGAATTAAAGCAACTGACTGGCCCAGTACCCATTGATTACATCCCACAGAAGCCATCAGGTGTCAGAGATGTTAATTATGCTGTAGACACTGATATAGACATCCTCAACCATACCACGGTCCAGGAAGCTGAGTTCTATGGCACTCCTGTTAATTGCAATCAAATACAGCCTACAGGCTTGTGCCAGCTCAAAATAGCTTCATGGAACATGGCAGGAGTAAGAAGCAAGATATATCTACCACAATGGATTGAGTTTACCAATTTGCATGATATTTGTCTACTCCAGGAAACCTGGGGGCAGATTTATGAGTTCTGGCGCATCTCTGCAAATCAGCAGGGATGCGCCAGAACTGATGCGTCACGCAATTCCCTCCTTGCGGCACCACAGATGCACCGCATTTACAATGCGGCGCACCATGGTGCAAGGAAGGGCAGATGCGTGACGCATCTTGTGGTGTACGGGCGGCGCATTGCTGGAGTCGCAAGTGCTACGCAACTCCTGCAATGTACAGAGGCCACACATACATAACGTGGTGCGTCACTCCTTACGCCTGCTTCAAGCAGGCGTAAGGATTTGACGCAGCAGCCTCGTAAAAGTGACTCAGTGAAATCTTGTAGATTTCACTGCGTCAGTTTTACGGGGGTTTCCTGCAAGGGAACGCCCACCCTGCGACAGAACGCCCACATGAAACCTGACGCAGGTTTCATGTGGCGCAGGGCTTTACAATGTGACGCATCTGCCTAGATGCGTCACGTTGTAAATAGGTCGCAGGGATGCGCCACGTTTCCGTGCCGTTGCGTCACGCAACGGCGGCGTAAACGTGGCGCAAGTCCGTCATAAATCTGCCTCCTGGTGTTTAGAACGTATATAGGTTTTGTGGCACTCCATAAGCCAGCAGTAGCTTCAAAATAGGGCTGCCCATCGGGAGGCTTGTTAATTTTAATTTTCATTGCATTAATCTGTGACAATAAAAAGCTACTTACTGACAGACGTTCTTGCAGTTAGGTTAAGGTGTAGTTTAAGCAAGAGTATAGACATCAATGATGTCTGTGCCAGAGGCACAAGAGGTGGTGAATCTCCCAACTTGCAAAACTTAGATGAGTTGTTGGATGCAAGGCGGATCGTACTTTTGAGCCTCTTGACAGGGAGGATATCCATGATGTTAATGAGGAGGACAAATTGTGATCAGTTCCATCTCTTGACCTCCCACCCATAAAGAAGTGGTCGAATTCCACCCTGCAAATGAACTCACTGATGCTGAATATAGGTTGCGGGCCATGAATGGAAGAACACACTCAGACCGAGGAGGTTGGTTCACCTTTATTGGCCCTTCTGGTGCCAGTCATATAGATTATATTCTTGTGGACCTCATGTTATGGCCATCTGTTATCGATATGGCCATAGCTAACAATTGTGAAAGTGACCATAACCCGTTAAGCCTGATGCTAGAGTTCCCCTGAGCGAAAATGACAGTATGGTCAAAAACAAATTATCTACTACGGAGGTGGTACCCTTGAATGACAAGCGTTGCCGTAAATGGCCAATGATCATGAGGAATGAGTTTAAACTTAACATCATAAAAAGGGAGCTTGAGGCACACCTGGTTGTGATTCGATCCCCACCAGATGAGCTGAGTTCATCTGTAAATATTTGTTCCATGCATGCAAATATTTTTGTCCAACTAGCTCGAAATTGTACTGCCCCTCCACATAACCCTAGCTCAAAACGGAGAGAAGTAAATAAGGTGAATTCATGGTTTACACTGGAATGTAGGTCCCTAAGGAGACAATTGGCCACAGCCATTGGAGCTAAGAATATACCCTTGACACGTGATCTAAGGAGGCTCTATAAAAAACCTCAAGCAAGGGCTAAGTGAGACTGGGATGATAAGAAGTGGAGCGAACTCGGGAAAGCTTGTTCCCAACCAGACACTAGAAAATTCTGGGCACCTCTGGCAGAGGGAAGCTATGAAAACTCACCTCCCCTAGCCAACAAGATCACTTCCAACACATGGTATGAGCACTTTGGTGCATTGTACAAGAATATCTTCTGTCCCGATTTAGGGCAACCTCCTGTTGACTTAACTCATTCCATACCAAGTCTTTCGTTCTTTAAGGAGGACATTTTGGTCTCTATGGAGGCGATTGTTACTGTAAAAGCATCCTGGCCGAATGGGATTCCAGGAGATCTTGTCCTCTCTGATAAGGATACTTGAGCTGCATACATAATGGCACTCTTCAATGACATGGCTGGGGGGTGCCTATTCCTGCATCTTGGAAGGGAGCTGCAGTGATCCCCAGCTTTAAAAATGGTGACAGGAGTAATCTGGCCAATTATTGGCCCATTAGTCTGATTGATTGCATCCGAAAAGTATTTTGTCGCTACCTCCTAGTGAGGATTCACGATTGGATGGCTGACAATTACATTCTGTCCCCACTACAAGCAGGGTCCATCAGAAAACGGGAACAATTGATCAGATCTTTCACTTTCTTCTACACTATTGGAAGGTGGTAACACTGGGCAAGGGGAGTCCCTACGTGGCATTTATAGATTTGAAGTCAGCATTGACCTCATGCCCAGGGGCAAACTCTGGCAGGTCCTTATGGAGATGGGAAACCCCATGGAAATCATGCCTTTACTTATAAATCTTCATGCAGAGAACTTTGCCAGGGTAAGATGGGGCTGACAGGGACAAGTCACTGATCCTTTTAAAATTATGTGCAGGGTCCGCCAGGGCTGTATCTTGGCCTCAACATTGTTCTCAGTATACATCAACCAAGAAGTTGATTTTCTGGCATCAATTACAGTGGACATTCCTGCCTAGGGAAACAGAAAATCACAACTCAGCTTTTTGCAGATAAAACCCTTCTTGTCTCTAAAACACCTATGGGGCTGCAAATCTTATTAAATGTATTCAAGACCTTCTGTGATGAGAGGGGTCTTGAAATAAACACTTCTAAGACAAAACTGATGATGTTGAACCCCCATAAATCCTTAAGGGGTGCTAAACTCTAAATAACATCTCCAAGAGAGAGTGAGCAGCTTTGAATATCTGGGCATTAAACTGTCCGAAGGAATGGCCTGGAAACAGCACTTAAATAAGGCCCAAGTTAAGTATTTACAGATAATTGGGGCTTTAAGGAAGGAACACTGTCGCTTCTATACAAAACCAGTTGCACTAGCCCTGGGGCTATACAAAAGCAAGGCTGTAAGCAGTGCCCTTTATGGGGCAGAGCTAGGGGGTTTGAAAAATTGAGCAACCTAACAGTATCTGAGAACAAGTTTCTCAGGAACTTAGTGACACTTTTACGCTGCTGTTGTGTCACTTTTTGTGGCGCAGCGGCGGCGTAAACAATGCGCCACATTGTGGCTCATTTACAATGTGATGCATCTAAGAAAATACGTCACGTTGTAAAACCCTGCGTCACATTATATTTGTGGCAGGGGTAATGTATGCATGGTGGTCATTCCCATGCAGGAAAGCCTTGTTGAAGTGACGCAGTGAAATCTACAAGATTTCACTGCGCCACGTCTAGGACACCACTGCGTCAAAACCATACACCTGCTTGAAACAGGCGTAAGGAGGGATGCAGTGTATTAGGAATAGGCCTCCCCATGCATTGCTGGAGTTGTGTCGTGCTTGCGATACAACTCCAGCAATGCTTGGCTTGTGCGTCAACAGATGCGTCAGAATTTCTGATGCATCTGTCAATCCTTGTGCCATGGTGTACCTTATTTTAAATATGGCGCTTCCATGGTGGCGCAAGGTTATCGCAGGCTGACGCAGGGAAACTTCTTGTAAATGTGCCCCTTAGTGTCCCATCTATTTAGTACACCACTTTGCCCCTTAAAGCTGGACATGGCCATAAAACCAATTAAGGATCTAGTGAAGCTCCGCCCGCTTCTATCCTGGCAGAGGCTTGTAGCCACCCCTTTCTGTCTGTCTCCATATGTAGCCTCTCTAGACGGGGTTCGCTCACTAGATACATTGAACAAAATAGGATGGATTAAAAACATTAGAAAGCTCATCATGACCATTGGGCTAAAGGGGAATAAAATCAACTGCCCAGTACCACTTTCTAAGAAACACATTAAAGTATTGTATTGGGAATGGATAGTGCAGATTGATTCAATGGCTAGGAAGTGGGGCGGACTAACTGAGACATTTTTAGATTTTAAAACAAGCTGTTCACTCATCGAGGTGCCGGCCGATAGAAAATTATACACACAGTTCAGGCATGGCTCCTTGCCGGTGAATTAATTTAAAAATTCTTGGTCATGTAAGGCTGTCCATATTAAAGGCTATCCCTGCTGCCATACCCCGACTGAATCAATTGGCCATGTTTTTTTGTTTTCCCTGCATATTCTAGACTCAGGGCAAAATGACTCACCCCCATTTGTAAGCAGCTTGAAACTCGCGACTCTGGTGCAGGTCTGCACACACTAAAATCCGACACTAGACCATCATTGGTATGAGCAACTGTGAAGTTCCTGGTCCATATTTGGGGCTTAAGCAGGAAGGCCAAGAGCCCAACCTTGATACTATCCTAACATGCACAGACTTTGATGGCGGAGAAACAGTGCTTAAACATGAGGGCACATTATTATTGAATGAATCTCTGGGCACTGATTTTATGTCTTCTTATGTAGTGGAAGCATAATCACAACAGTCTATTTGCACTACCCTAGTCTAAGTCCTAGTCATCCCCAGGCTCAGTAGCCTTCCCAGACACAAACTAGCCCCTTTACGGGCTTCTCTAAACGTTGCGGACACCCTTGTCACTGGAACAAAAAGAAATAATCATATCTCCCCTGTACAGACATTCCTAAACTGGCTCCCTTATGAAGAGCAAATTCAGCTAAAAATCGCTTGCATGACCCATGAAGCCATACATTTCAACACTCCCAGATACCTAGCACAAAAGCTGGAACTATATGGCGGATGTAGATCATAGCGAAGTAACAGCTCCTTGCTGCTGAAACCACAAAATTTCTGCAAAAAGAAAACGTGCAACAGAGCTTATTCAGGCATCCCACAGAAAATGTAGAATTCTCTTTGGAAGGAAATCCATCTGTCGTGTTCTATCTAGGACCCCGATCAATATTGTGACCTTATGCCCCAAACGGCTATAATCAATCCATACTCCTATAATGGCATAAACGATCAGAGACATATTTCAGCTATATTTCATAAACTCGTCTCTGCAGCTCATTAAAGTACATGACACAGCAGAAGCCACTATCTTAGATTCCTAGATTACACTCCGAGTTCTTTCAACAGATAAAACCCCCAGCAACCTGGGAAAGCCCCGCTTGCTATGTTTTGATTAGTCATAGAACTCTAATGAGCACTGTAAGAATGACAGGTTCTTAGTGACATTTTTATTGACGTCTTATGTCCAAAAACTTACGTCAAACAAGGCACCTTCCAGGTATAAATAATACCAACGTTGCCTTAAGCAAACACAGCGGTGGTGGTGAATAGAGGAGCTGAACAGCTGTCCCTTGCAGAGCCCAGCAGATGCGAGAAGCCCACGGACGCTGCCCCTCCTCCTCCTTGACGCACTGAGAAAGACGCTGTCTTTTCTCCTGCCGAGAAAATCCAGCTCCGGCGTTTCCAGCCTACCCTTGCGGGTAACTGGAAAATCGAGTCCTGAGAGGAGATACAAGACCTCCAACATTCTATTCCAGAGGTACAGTGTTGACTAAACCCTTAGAGAGAATTCTTGAAGCAAACCCTTGGCAAACCAACTTAACTTAAACTGCTACTTACTTACTCCCTCCCAAGTATTAGGCTTAGGTCAGGTACACTGGGGTAGGCGTAGTTAGAAGCACCAGTTGAGGACGTTAGCTAAATGTATATATGAATGTATATATTTTATTCATTTTAACTATTGTATGGCTAAGAAACCATATCAATGCTTTTACAGTATTATTTCGCAATCCTCCTTTTACTGTACGCACTTTTTATAATAACAGTCTTGCAATTGTGGCAATTCATTTCTCTTGCATGAGAAGAAAGACTGTTCAATAAATAATACCTTTTATTGAAAACGCCCGTCTCTCTATTCTCTGCATGATGGTGAAAGTAATCTGCACAACTGACTGAGTGAAATAGCTGTCTATTGTTTCACACGACTCTAGAGATTGACTCTTATTCTAAGGAGCAAAGTTGTCATGTTTATGCGGTTGTTGGAAAACTGAATCCCTTCTTGTCTGTGCCTGCGAAGCTGATCACTTCCTGAGCTAGTTGGTACAAACCCAATTAAGTTTAACATAGTCAGTAGAGACCTGGAAGACCGCATTTCTACGTCTACACTGCTGTCTATGTTATTCCAATGCGCAGGGCCTATAGGGAAAATAGGATCTACACTACACATCTGATTCCCTCTACTGCCTCCTCCAAATTAGAATTGAAAACATTCCTGATGAATAAATGGTTGGCCTAAAATTCATCACCATACCAAATATCGATCTACCTTACCTGTTGTACTTTTATTCTGCTAATCAAGACTACCTCCCTCTCATAATGAGGTCTCACTCCTTGATTTGTTATTCTTCTACGATTGTATTTATGTCATAACTGCACTTTATTTCCTGTGTCTTGAGGAAAAGTGTTCTTCTGATCTGCATCATTTGTACCGAGATTCCATTGCTTTTTCATTGCCATCTCGTGTCAAAGACTTCTACACGGCCCACCTGGTCGTTTCTGCTGATGGCTGAGGAAAATCTAACTAACACGACAACAGCCATCTTGCAGCCTGCATTTCTGCCCAGGAACTGTCGCACCCCCCCCCCCTGTTCTTGCAGTTCAACAGAAAGCCATGAGACACTCACACCCTGTGTAAATGATTTGTTTTCCATCTCCTGCTCCCAGCCTGGTAAACATCCTTGACACCGTGATCAGGTTATCTGGTCAATGGGCTGACTGCTGAGCCTTGATCAGGGTGATTAAACAATGACCTGAAAGACTGAGCCTTGTTCAAGCTGAGTGAACAATGATTTGTGTACCAAGCCTTGACCAGGTCACCATCTACAAACGTCTTCTGGATCTGGTTATCAACTGCAAACACTGCCCTGATTGAACAATGAACTAACAGCCAAAAGACTGAGATGAAAAAGTATAAAAGGCTTGTAAGCTGCAGAATAAAACAACAGCCTCCTCTGTCTTGTTTCTGATGAGCTTGGGACCCATAGCCTGGGCTATTTGAATAAATCTGGGTTCCTCCTGCAGACGAAGGCTCCTGTGTCTCCTTTTACTATGTTTGAAGGGTATGGAAGGCTTGGGCGGTTCCACCGAGACCCAGTAAGTGGGTTAATCCGGTTCTTCAGTTTTTTACTGGTTTATTCATTCTCCCCCCCTGGAAAGCGTTCTGATACCCTCTCGGTTCATGTTCGGTATACAAAACTTTATAAATAAGGGTCATTTTAGGTGTTATGGTTGGGTAGTGGTGAATGGAGATAAGGGTCATTTTAGGGTTATGGGGTTTTTGGGGGCACACCATGAACAAGGATTAGCAGAGACTGAATTCTAATATGAGGTGAGTGATACATAGGCTGAGTTGCTACCAAGAGTTGCAAGGTGTGAGACATATGGCAGCCCTTTGCACCAGTATTTATTTGATGGCACAGGCAGAGAATGACAATGAGTCACCAGAGAAGGGCATGGGACACGAGATACTAGAACTGGGAGTAGGACTAATGGATAATGTCACTGCTGTATAACGCCCTGTATGGGAGAAATATTGGCGTTAGAAAGACAGTGTGATGATATATGCTATAAACAGAAGACAAATAGTATTGGGAAGACATATAACGTGTTAGAAGTGATATATGGTATACCTGGCTCCAAGCTCTACAGAAAGTTACTTTTCAGGGAATTGCTGTTCTAATTCTTGAAAACTGAGGGGATGAGTCTGATTGGATCAAAGCTTTACTCTCAGTGGGCTGTGTTTTTGTTTGCTCTTTGTGTGAAAATCAACCATGTATCCTGATTGTGAGGATAACCTTTCCAAAAATGCAATAAATAAAGTTTAAAATAAATATTTTGGGCGGAAGAATGGAAAGAAAGTAAGAAGCTTGTTGTCCTTTTTTATTTTATTGAGATGGGGTGCTTAGCTTAGGTTTGTGGTCATTGAGGGGCATATTACCAAGGAATAGAGATATTTATCGCAAAATGCGCTTAGCCTATCGCTGGATATGTTAGGGGAGAAAACATGCTATTAGCAACGTTTTTTCTTCATTGTGCTAAAATATCCAGCGATAGCGGCGAAATGCGTGAATATCGCTGAGAATACAGCGATATTCACGCATTAGCGACGAAATGCTCTTAGCCATGTTATCCACCTCCCATTGGATAACATGGCTAAGAACTAGTCTGGGCAGGTGTTAGCATTTGGAGATATTCGTGCTTAGCGCAAATATTTCCATCGCTACGCCTGCCTTGCTAATAGGCGTTAGCGACGTTAGCGACTGCTTTCAGCCGCTAACTGGTTGGGTACGCCCACTTTGCATGTCATTAGTGATAAACATCGTTGACATGCAAAGCGGGCTCCAAACCGCTCGCTATCGCCTAAAAGCTGTCGCTAACATCAGTTAGCGACAGCTTGCTAATAGGGCGATAGAATTATTGCTGCTTAGCGGACGAAAACAACCGCTAAAGCGGCGATAATTGCCTATCGCCCTGCTTGATAATATGCCCCTAAATGTGTTCTTCACAACTGACTCCCCGCTGCATTTCACCCACTTCTCATTCTTTCTAAATCCTTATGTTCTCAATCACAAGTGCCTATGCTGGCTCTGACAGAAGGTTGCCCATTTCATGATCTTATGGGTCTGAGAGAGATAACAGATATGGAGAATGAGTGAGCGGTAATCAAATATTTTCCCTGATAAAATGTATTATATTTCTCCTTTATAAGACTGCTATTTTGCAACACTGATTAAAATGATTTACCAAGATGACCTTGTATAAATATACTTGGTTCTTGGTGCACAGGGTATGTGATTGTTTGGGACCTGCATATGGGCTATGTAAGAGTCCTTTGATGACCAGCAATGTATGGCAGATCGTTCCAGCCTTCGCTGATGTGTACAGTTAATACAGAGTGGTTAAATAAGTGGGATGTTATAGCAAATATCTGTGCCCTCATTTTGCCATCAACATTCGACAGGAACTTTTCATCCTCCAGAGCCCAATGTCAGCTATTCCCTGTAGTGGTAGTGCTAAGGGAATGCTTACCTGATGGTCTGGAGACAGTGGGGCACAGCTTCTGGCCTAAGGCCCTTTCCAGGCAAAAACAGACAGCACCTCTTTAACCTGCCACTGTTTCTTTGGACACCTTAAGTGTTCTGGTTAAACAAGTTTTCAGGCTACATAGGTACAATGGGTGTTATATCACTAACAATCAAGTGACCTAGGTGTAAAGGAAAGGAAACCCTAACCCTAACTACCAAGTGACATACAGTCAATGAGACCATGCTCATATGCTCTTTTGAGGAAAACAGGTTGCATAAAAATTTTTTTTAATGTGATTACAGACATGGAGGACTTCTGACTCTACCTTTCATGTCATGCCATTCAATTGTAGAGAGTTGTATTTTGCAACCTACCTCAATACTGATGATGTACATTGAATTGTGTCCCACTATGATTCAGAATGTTATGAATTCACCTATTAGTACTTAGGTCCCTTCGCAAAATTATTTTTCAATTTGTTACCATTTCATGAGGGTGGCAAACTTCATACCCATGGCTGAAGGTGCAGAAGTAGCAAGTATATGCTGGCAGCAGACGGAATGGGAAAAATGGGTCTGGTGACAAGGACATGAAATAGGAGTACAGAAATGACACCAGACTTGGTTCATCTCAGAGCTACAGGCCTCCAAACAAACCTGCCGGAAACTTGAGAAGAAATGGCACCATGAACAGACGCCGGACAGTAATGCAGCCTACAAGAACGCCATTCGCAGACACCATCACCTCATCAGATCCGCCAAGAGGACCTCCTTCAAAGACTGCCTCAACAACAACGCACACAACAGCAAGGAGCTCTTCAACATCATGAAGGAACTCTCCAACCCCAGCTCAAACACCAACGACAACCCACTGTTGCAAGATCTGTGCGACTTCCTCGCCACTTTCTTCCACTGCAAGATCGCTGACATCCACGACAGCTTCAACAAACAGACCACCCTGACAGCCACAGCCACCGACACCTCAGACCCCACACCCACCATCAACTACGATCCCCTACTCGCCTGGGCCAACATGAACGATGACGACACTATCAAAACCATGAGCGTAATCCACGCAGGCTCACCGTCAGACCCATGCCCGCACCACATCTTCAACAAAGCCAGCGCCACCATCGCACCCCATCTTCGCAAAGTCATCAACATCTCCCTCGAGACTGCGACCTTCGCGGAGAGCTGGAAGCACGCCAAGATCAACGCCCTGCTCAAGAAACCCAAGGCAGACTGAGAGACCTCAAGAACTTCCGGCCCATCTCCCTGCTCCCGTTCCCAGCTAAAGTAATCGAGAAGATAGTCAACAGACAACTGACCCGCTACCTCGAAGAGAACAACATCCTGGACCCGTCCCAGTCAGGGTTCCACAGCAGTCACAGCACCAAAACTGACCTCATCGCCGCCACCGATGGCATCAGGACCATGCTGGACAACAGCGAAACCACAGATTTATCATCCTCGTGGACCTCTCAGCCGCCTTCATTACAGTCTGCCAACGCACCCTACGCACAAGCCTCCACAACGCAGGGATCCGAAACAAGGCTCTGGAATGGACCACCTCCTTTCTCTCCGGCAGAACCCAGACCGTCTGCCTCCCCCATTCCGATCCAAAGCCTCAGAGATCATCTGCGGCATACCCCAAGGATCGTCCCTCAGCCCGACACTGTTCAACATCTACATGGCCCGCTCGCCAACATCGCCCAACTGCACAACCTTCACATCATCACCTACGCCGATGACACCCAACTGATCGTCTCCCACACCAAGCACCCACTCACTACCAAATCCAACCTCCATAAAGAAATGAAGGCCGTCGCTGAATGGATGAAGAACAGCCGACTGAAGCTGAACTCAGACAAGACAGAGGTCCTCATCCTCGGCTCCAACCCCTCAGCCTGGGACGACTCCTGGTGGCCGACCGCACTTGGAGCAGCCCTGACACCCACCAACCACGCCCGCAACATGGGAGTCATCCTCGACTCAACAATATCCATGACCAAGCAAGTCAACGCTGTCTCATCCTCCTGCTTCAACACCCTCCGCATGCTCCGCAAGTTCTACAGGTAGATCCCCACTGAAACAAGAAGAACAGTCACCCAGGCCCTCGTCAGTAGCAGGCTGGATTACAGAAGCGCTCTTTACGCGGGAGCTCTGGACAAACACCTGAAACGACTACAACGTATACAGAACACCTCTGCACGCATGATCCTAAACGTACCCCGCCACACACTCCCCTTCTGAGAGACCTACACTGGTTCCCCGTCAATAAGAGTATACCCTTCAAGCTCCTCACGCACGCACACAAGGCACTTCACAAAGCCGCTCCGGCTTACCTCAACAGACAACTCACCTTCTACACCCTGAACCATCAGCTCCGCTCAGCCGACCTCGCCCTTGCCACCGTCACTCGCATCCGAAGACCGATTACCGACGGCAGATCCTTCTCCCACCTCACCGCCAAGACCTGGAACACCCTCCCCCTGCTCCTACGACAGACCCAGGATCTGCTAACCTTCAGGAGGCTACTCAAGACCTGGCTATTCGAGCAACAGCTCCACCCTCCACCCCCTCAGTGCCTGAGACCCTCACGGGTGAGTAGTTATGTTATGTGATGTTATGTTATGTTATAGGGATATTTATATCGCACACTAATACTCTGTAGGTGGACGATGGCAGGAGGGAGCAGAAATATTAAGGCAGCTGTTTAAATAGAAAAGTTTTAAGATGTTTTTAAAGATACGGAAATCCTGAATATGCTGGAGATCATCCGCAGAGAATTCCACATCATAGCTGCTTTGACTGATAAAGACTGACCACCAATCTGCGACCGACGGAACCTTGTGACCCCAGCAGACATTGGAGGGATGAGCGCAAAGGTCGCCTGGGCGTATAGAACGCAAAACATGTTCTGATGTAGGCCAGGCCAGAGCCATGAAGCGCCTTGTGTGACTTGGTCAGTGCTTCAAAATGCACTCGCTGGGCCACGGGGAGCCAATGAAGGTCGCGTAGATGCTGCCGACTGATAGAGCTCCTCGAGATATTAAAGAGGAGTCTGGCAACGGAATTCTGAATTACCTGGAGGTTTTTTAAAAGATAGCCAGGTATACCAATGTAAAGAACGTTGGCATAATCTAGGCGGGAGAGGATAAGCGCCCGGGCAACCATTTCCTTAGCAGTGCGCGGGAGCAGAGGGAGTAGTGTGCTTTAAAAATGTATTATTTGATTGATTGATTGATACCTGAGAATATTCCAAGCACAAACACTCTTTTGACAGCAGATAATCAAAACAAATGTTTCAACATGATGAAATATTGCGAAATATATATTAATTGGTATATGACAAAATTAAGAATCAAGACAAGGCAGTTTTAGAAAGACTACCTTTACAGTTAGGTATCATAGTCAAACAATGGTGTTGTTTAACCCCTTCGCTGCTAGGCCTTTTCCCTTTCTGTGCTAAGCCTTTTTTTTTGCTACTTGGGGTAGTGTGCTCTTAGGCCCCTGTAACTGTTTGACCACATAAAGTATCCACAACAATTTTGCATCCTTTTCCTCCAACATCATGGGGATTCTAAAGGTACCCAAGGTTTGTGGATTCCTTTGGAGGGGTCCCAGAAATTAGCCAAAATACAGTAAAATGTTTGTTTTTTTCAGAAAAATGGGAAAAACGGGCTACAAATGAAAGCCTCTGGGTTTTTCCCTGCAAATGTTTTCAAAAAAGGGTTTGCTGGGGATAAAATCACAATTTCCCCAGCTTTTAGGGAATGACAGTCTTTTGTCAGAGAACCAATATTGCTTACACACTTTTGACATTTTTCTGGAACATAGCCTATTTATGCTATTTTTAGTCCTTTCAACCTCCTTCCAGTTAATGGTAAAAATGGATATGAAAGCAATATTCGATCCTGGAAAACTATATATTTTAGAAAAGTAGACAACATTCTGAATTCAGATAGGGGTCATTTGTGTAGATCCATCAAGGTTCCAGGGGTGGAAGAAAGGCTGTAATTGTGCCAGGGGTGTGGAGGCATTGGCGCACCCGTTTTGGGCAGCCCCTACCCTAAAAAAAGTGCCCCAAAACAATCCCTGATGTATAGTGGGCTTTCTGCCCCCCCCGGATGGGCAGGTTGGGGGCTACTGCCCCATCTGACCCCCAGGGGGGGCAGAAAGACTGAATAATGTTAATTTATTTATGGGGGGAGTGAAGGCCCTTGCCCAAGGTGCCGCTCCCCCCTCCCTGGTGTCTAGTGGGTGGATCCCTGCTTGGGGATCAAGTCTAGTGGGTGGATCCCTACTTGGGGATCGCCCTCCTGGGGTGATCCCAAGCAGGGATCCACTGGGGAGAGGTGCCATTAGAAAGGGGAGATTCTCCTCTTTCCAATGATACCTCTCCCGTCTTTCTACGTATTCAGGGGGCTGAGATAGCCCCCTGAGCATGTAGAAAGTGAAACTGAAATGAGCCTAAAGGCTCATTGCAGTTTCGGTTTGTGTTCAATGACAACATCGCGACGTGCGCGCTGATCGTCATTGAAAAGAAACCAGGGAGGGGGCCTCGGAGCTGGGGAAGCTCTTTCCCAGCTCCCAAGGTCACTGGGGAGAAAAGGAAATCCCTCTGCTGTCTGCATTAGAGGGATTTTGTGCCCCTGGCCTCATGACGGAATGGTTCCGTCATGAGCACAAGGGCACCGATGCTCATGACGGAACCATTCCGTCATGAGAATCGAAGGGATTAAGGGTGTATGAAGTAGCCCATGTACCAGACCAGCGAGAAGTTATACCGGGACCCCATTCAGCTTCTACCAAGATGCTTTATACCTCTAGTTGAACTATCTACAACACCTCAAGAAACCTCCTAACTAGCAGATTCACAGTCAGTAGGCATATCAACTTTAACCCATTGACTCTTTTCCTTAGTCCAAATTGTGACTGACAGACATTGGCAAGTACAAAAAGATGCGGATCACTTCACATATATATTCAAGCTGTTCTGACATCCAGAATATGCAAGGTTGCTTCATCTTCACAACATGGATTCTAAAATAAAAAAATCTGTGCAAGACAATCTACTGTTCTAAATGGAAGCTAAAATAAATGTTAGGGCAAAACTAAGAGCCAGAATGAAATTAAATCAAGTCCATAAGATTTTGCATGCCAGGGCAGTTCATTAGTAATCAGCTCCTGTGCTTGACCGTTTGACAATGCGGAATACCAAAAATCGGCGTCTTCCCCCTATAGTCGAGGGGGAAGACGCAGATTTTTGCACAGTGAGTTTCCCACTCGTTACTGTGATAGAAAATTGAATGTTAAAAATGAGCCCTTATGAAGTCCACTGAAGCTGGACGAATCGCGTTAGCTGCTTGGCTGTTTTTTATTACAAAAGAAGTATAAAGAAATTTAACCATAAGACTGGATGGACCCAATTACTTGTGAAATCTGAATTTGGTGGTACAATCCACAGTTGCAACAAATGTATTTCTGGTCTTGGAGACTGCTCTCTGGAGAGAGCGGGAACAGTGGAGGTGCACACCATTGGATTATAATACTCCAAGTACTTGACTCTTTGTGGGGGATTTCATTGTTTTTTCTTTAGGGGGAGTTGGGTCACATATACACAGGAGTGTGTATGTTTGGTCTTGCTCTTTCACTTTTGTATTCTAAGAATGCCATTTGTTTAGCTTTGTTTTTATTATAGTTGTTAAAAATATCGCTGTATTTAATATAGTGTATGTTATATTGAAGTTTTCAACATCTTTGTTGAATTATAAATATTATAGTTTTTAAATTAAACATTTAAATATATTAGGAGCTGGATGTTGGTTTTGTGGGGGAATTGGGTGGGTAGCTATTTTAAAAAAAGTTTTTGTTAAAAAATGTTTTAAAAATGTTTTATATTAATTTTAACTGTTTGAGTTAATTATGAATAAAGTGCATTTATGTACATTAAGGGGCCGATTCCGATCATGGAAAAAAAACGTCCGTACGATTTTTATCCAGAGCCATCGCCGTACGATTCGTACCCGTCCGTCCGAGTCGTGTAGTAGGATCCGTATTCCGTCAATCCGTCCGAATCGTCGCGATCTGTACGTATTGCAAGGCTGAAACAGTGAACCGTACGACTCGTACACATGCCGTACGACCCGACTAGTATGATCCGGACCGGGGTATGAGGACGAGATTCGTACGGAAAAGCACACAATCACTTACACACCGTACAGTGCGTACACCCCATGATAGTAGGGGTACGGTGCATACCCCTGCGATCTTGGGGTGTATGCACCGTACCCCGCGATCGCAGGGTGTACGCACCGTACACCAGGCAAACATGGGGTATGGTGCGTGCACCCCAAGATCGTAGGGTACGATGCATACACCCCGTGATCGCAGGGGTACGCACCGTACCCCTGTGATCATGCGGTGTACGCACTGTACCCGGGGGGCTGTTCCGTACCTGTTTCGGGGCGAACTCTGCTTTTACGGCTGTTTTCAGCTCCCGTAGAAAAAGGGTGGTACTGTGCATACCCGACACAAATCGTACTTGCCGGGTCGGAAAAAGCAGCCTCAAACCGTACAGATGTCGTGTACAGCGGATTCCGAGGGAGATTCGTACGGGGATTTGATTCGTACGGTCTCTGTACGATTCGTACAGAGTCCAGCTCCTGGTACGATTCGTACTTCGTCGTCCCACGTGGGATGTTGAAGGATACGATTCGTACGGGAAAAAAGCTCTGAACGGCTATTCGGAACAGTTTTTCCCGAATCGGAATCGACCCCTAAATGTAGTTATATGTATTAAATTACATTGATGATGTAATTTAATATTTTTTTTATTTTGATACTAGAAGTAATTATTTGAATATGCTTACAAGGGTTTTAAAATATATTTTAACATTTAATATTGTTTTTGCCAATGATTTATGGGGGTTTTTGATTAGTTAAAATGTTGTCTTCAATTGGTTGAAATTTAAATTATATTTTATTGAATTGTGTATCAAACATGTAATTTAAAATATTTCTGAATTAAAAACATACAATACAATCAATTATTTTGAAATTTTATTTTTATATACAATTTTTGGGGAGAGGTTTGTTATATTTACTGTTGAGGATTTATTAGAAAAAAAGCAGATTTAATTTGGTAATATTATTACTTTGTAAATGTTTACATATTTTAACATCATTTTTTACAAAGATTCTAAGTTTACTAAGTTGTATAAAAAATAAAATTCTTAAAATATGTTTCAAATTTAAATGTTTTTATTTATATTTCTTCATTTTAAAATTAAATTATTGATTATTTTATATTTTTGACATCATACTTTATTTCATTTCTTCTTCAATTTAATTAGATTTAGATAATATAGACCTATTAACATTCAATGTCTTTTCTAATGTGGCTTAGATTCGAGTGGGAATAGTAAATGTACCCCTTCAAAGTCAAACACCTTTCTCGGTGTAGCTTAGATTGAAGTAGAATAAACAGACCTTTAATATAGCATATAAAGGTCTCTATGTCGGTTGCAGTCTAGTTTTGTTGTGTTTTTTTCCAAAGTATTGCTTATGGATACATCAATTCATATACCCCGGAAATTTTAGCCAGGAGCTAAAGGCAAATCTGACCTGCCATTCGGTCTCCAAATACTGAAATATCTAATTCCAAATTCCCTGGATAAGAAGACATTTCACAGAGGTGAACGATCTTTTCCATTCCCCAGGACTTTTTAATATGTTGGCTTTCAATAATGCGAGTACCATATTTTTACTACGATTTATCTGGCCTAAATCCAAATTGCAAAATTCTTTATACAACATTCTATAAGAGCAGAGGAGCCGAAAAACGTTTTCAATTAGCTTGTGAATTTCTGATATATTAATCCATCTTTCCACCAGGTGCAAGTCGCATAGCTTCCTAAACCCTACTTTTGCCCATTTAAAAACAATTTTGGGTGCCAAATTGATGTCGAACTCCATAACCAATTCTGACAGAGGTGTTGCTGCATTAATATAGGGAACAGAATATCTTCGTAAAAGATCCCTTCATTCCCGAAGAAACCACTTCAGACTCCTATACCGGAGTTTTTGTGGGTGACTATTATGATGTCTGGTGGTCCGTCATTGAAACAAGACCGACCTACCTCTGTGAACCGACCATAGTACCTGCTCCCAGAGGGAAATGGGAAGTTGTGTTAATCCCTGCACCCCTTGGCAGGCACCTGAAGGTGCCTGTCACAAGGTGTAGGGATTAAGAAGGGGGCTATCCCCAACCAGAGGCCACAGGGAAAGGGGACCCTGCTAGGTGCCCCCAAGCACGCTTTCCATGTTGTAAAAGGTCGGCATGGAAACCCTGCCGGATAACATGCATTGTAATCCGGACGCGGGAACCGGCTGTTCATTTGGATCATGGACTGGTTCCGACTGGCTGACAGCCACCATGAGCCCGGCTGAAACCAGCTGGTCGAAATTGAAACCAAGCGTGTATGGCAGAAAGCCTCCGACCTGAGGCTTTGAGACACTCACCGCAATCGGCCGCATTGCGTTCTTTAAAGATCAGCTTCATAAAACAATTTATAAATATTCCTATGGTAAGCTTTGCTTTAAACCTGGACATAAACTATAAGAAAATGGGCAAAATAATAACCTTTAAGATTAGGAAGGGCCAACCCAACTTTTTCCGGCCCTTCACCTAAAGTGCTTAGTGCTCCTCTGGCTGGTGTTTTTGTCAGATAAAAGAAACATTTTAATCAGGTAGACCACCCCAAGGATAGTCAAAGGAAGTGAATTAGAGTGTGACAGTAGATGTTGCACTTTTAAAGAGGAGCAGAGAAAAATTAAGATCATATTAATCCTCAATCCGTGATGAGAACACAATCCCCAGATATCATTATGGATGCAAATTTACGCATGAGACTATGTCTAGGTGCAAGACATCTGGGTTACACCCATATAATATTATTTGTGGTGGTGTTGCAAATAATTGTCACACATTGATTTTTGTACACTTAATTTTATTGTTAGAAATAATACATTTATTTTTTGTGTCTCACCCATCTCAGTCATTTTTTGGCTGTTTTGACCTGGGATGAAATTCTTTGTCTATCTCGGCAGACTTTGATGTAATCACTGGACATACCCCATACTCTGAATGCAATATCTAGACCATAATGTACTTGCACTCTTATTAGTGAAACATCCGGTATTGACTTTACATGTATAGTCTATTGACCTCAGTCACTTCTTAATTGTGGCTGAGGTCAATAGACTATACATGTAAAGTCAATACCGTTTGGATGGATCCAGTTTATTCATATTTCCCTCATGGCCAGAAGGATCATATAAAAAAGTGTTCTCTTCTCTGAGGTTTTTAAGCGGGTGTTGTACAAGCAATCAGTTCCAAAAATATCAAAATCGGTTTACCTTAATTTCAGCAGAGAGAACTTCTGAAATTATTGTATTCACAGGCTCCCAGAATTTCTTGACCTTAAAAACATATGGTCATCATCTGCCTCGTGACTTCCACATCTTTTACAGCGTGGACATTCTGCCTTGGATACTTTTGCTAGTTTCTGTGGTGTCCTATGTATAGTATAGAAATGTTTTTTTTCTTTAATGCAGTAGATTTGACAGTGGACTAAAGAAGTTTCAAGTATACTTGCCACAATCTCTCTAGCTCCAGCATAGGCAAGTCATTTTCCCCATCTATAGTGGCGGTGCTGGAACTTCTTTTCTTCCACCTTTAAAATTTCCCAATATCAAGTTGAGACTTAGAGCTTGATTACAATTGTGGTCGGTCAGACTGCCGACTGCTAATGAGGCAGTCAGGGGACCGCCCGACAAGCATGCGGCGCTCTGACACATTAGGATGCGACCGCCGGGCTGGCAATCAGAAAGTGCTCCGGATCATGGCGGCTGGTGCTGCGGCCAAGGAAAAGGGCAGAAGCACAAAACGCAGGGAGCACCTCCTGCATGTCCATGTTGTGCATTAAACATGGTGCATGAAGGTGAGTGGGGGCACTGCATGTGCCCCCAGGGCCACTTTACAGTGGCTCATGACACAAGAGCGCACTGTTTGGGGCCCCCAGTATCCCTTTCAAACAGCCTTTTCATGGCCATCTTCCACCCATGAAAAGACTGCTGGAAAGGGATATTGTAATCCCGACAGTGGTGCCTGCCTTGACACCACAGTCATTTGGGATTCCAACCTCAACCCCATTGGGATCCTAGACACTGAGCAGCCCTCCCTCCGACTGCTATGGATTCGACTGCTGGAAATGTAATCCGGCAGTCAGACTGAAGGGTTGTCGGCGATCGGACCGATAGCCTGCGGGTGTGAGTTCTGACTAGCATTGTTATCAGGCCCTTACTGTGGATTTTGTATGCGGTCCTCATATTCCCAATGGCTTTCTGCTCTTTGGTTTTGGGCTGACCACCATGATACAACTAGAAGCACTTAAACCTTGAGGGTCTCATTTATGCAGCCTCTAGCAGCACTTTTGCACCACCAGAGGGTCACTTTTTTTATGCTCCGGTGGCACAATGTGCCACAGCATATTTACAAGGCCACACAAAGCCACTGACTGGCTTCTGATGGCCTTGTAAATATGTGCCCCTTTCACACAGAACTCTGTGTGAAAGGGTGTTCCATGGGTATTGCACTGGGTGTTGCACACAACACCCATCGAATTTGAGGCATTCCCAGATTTACAAGGAATCGTAAAACTGAGAATGCATCAGATTCTAACACCATCCCAGGGGTGGCGGGCGATAGGGAGGCAAAATGAGGAGAAATATCCTTATTTTACCCATTTTTTCCTCTTTCTTTATGTGCTTCATTCTGCAGCTCATATAGAAAGAGGAAAATACCTCTTGGAAATATTTCCAAGCATCACTACAATGCAGACACCCTTGCACCATGGCACAAGGATGCCTGCGTTGGCGCATGCAGCTCATTGTAAGCTAGCGCTGGGGAAAAGGACAGGAATGTACCGTATCTCATAGATACAGCATATTTCTGCCCTTTTCTTTTGATGCAGGGCAGCGAAGCCCGGCGCAAAACCTCATAAATAAAAACTTTGTGTTCCTTTAGTAGTCCCTCCTACGTTGATAGATTATTTAAAAAATCCATTTATTGCCATCAAACTCTTATTTATGCATTTATCAAAGGCTGACTTAATCAATCCTTCATAAAACATCTGTTGCTTAAATGTGTAAGTCAACATATTGATGATAATTTTCCTAGGGTTCTTTCAGTTTGGCTTACACATAAAAAGGTCCCAATTTATTCTCTGGATCTCGGTTTCAACATCAGTCTCTGGATACCCTTCAGGTATGCCTTATCTGAATAGTGTTATTCAGATTGCTGCATTCTAGCCCTTTGGGGAACATTAAGCATTCTTAAATTATACTCACTGGAGTGATTTACATTCTCCTTAGATCATCTTTTAGAGTTTATTTATGGAACTTCGCATATTCTATATTGGTGGTGTCCTTTAACAGATCGTGATTGACCTTACCATACAAACTGCTTGAGCTTTGGTCCTTTCTGTCACATCATCTAGCTTTCTTCCAAGTGCTTGACATATGTTTGAATATTATTTAGATTTATTTCTGAGGTCTCAAACCTCCTATGCATTTTTGATTTGAGAACTAATCACAGGGACTCAAATGATATATTCCCACGGAGGTGTTCAGGTCTTGCAGCAACCCTCTCATCTGTTTCTAAAACCTTCAATAATTTGTCTCAGCTTGAGCTACAACTGCTAACTTAATAGCATGTGTATCATGCATGTGTGTTGTTGATGATACTACCTAGCATCTCAAATTTATTTGAGTAAGGTATACCTTGAATATTTGAGGTGGGTGTTTCTCCTGTACCTAATCTTTTGGTTGATGGATGTATGGTTTCTCTATTTCCTTACAAGTGGATGTGGTATTTTCTCTGGAAACAGAACTGCCCGTAGGATGTTGCTCGTGGAGTGACACTTTTGTCGACTGTTCAAGAAGATGTATGATCTTTGTAGCCCTGGGTTTGAAAATAGAATTTATTGATGAGTATATTTTGGATTCATGACTTCTTTCCCTGCCCTTTTCATAGCAGGATCTCTTGTCAGGGTATCAGCCTGCCTTTTTCGGAAAAGATGATTTGACTTGGTATTTTATTGTGGTTTCTTGATTGGGAGGAGCTCTAGCTGGGTTTTTTTGTGATACAGATGAAAATTGTGGGGGCAGGTGTTCACATCCATCTTTGTTGTAAGAGAAGGTAGCCTAATGAGATGTGAGCGTAGAGATTATCCATTATTGCCCTCCTACTGCTATCTTTATCAAAACTGCACTTCTAACCTACACGAAGGGCTTTCATGAGGGTTTTACAGTTAGTATGTCAATTGCTAGGACTCCACCCTACCTTATCAGAAATGCTACATTCTGGCCTTTGTTGCCTTGGAGTGTGTTTTTCCAGATGTCTTTCTACCAGGTGTTTGATGGTGAGGAGGACGAGTCTGCACTAGAGTAGTACGTCTGTACAAGCTCTCCTCGACTGCTGGATACATTTCCCCGCTTGTGCTGGCTCCGCCAAAACATATGCATGCTGGAGGATGGTGTTGTCCTAGTGGCAGATCAGTTTCCAGACAATAATGAAATGGGGCATTTGGGTATCTTTCTATGCTTAAACGAAAATGTTCTCTTTCGCACATTGGACAGAGCAGAGGGTAGCAGACCAGTGATTTAGCTGGCCGACATGTTCCCACCTACTATTATGTTCCCTTTATGTTTAAAAATGTATCACTTTTTTTAACATAAATTGAACATAAAATATATTTATACATTTGTATTTCTATTTCAGTTACATGTTTATAATTGTACTTTTTGAGGAAAACATTTGACATATATATTTGAAAAAGTTTACAAACATACAATAAAATTCACAAATACGTACGGATCGCTATCTAAAAAAGATATTGAAATGGCGATCAAGGGGATGCGATCCTCCGGGGCGATGGGCCCAGATGAGCTACCAATTACAGTTTTGAAACAAAACAGTACAATGTGGAGTAAAATTCTTTACTCGGTGTTCAATTACTGCTATGCAAACAAAATGGTCCTCCTGTCTTGGAAGGGGAGTATATTAGTCCCCCTGTTCAAGAAAGGAGACCAATATGTTCCACATAACTACCGTCAAATTGCACTTTTAGACCCAGTGGCATATTAATGACTGGGTGGACACAGGTAAAATCTTACCTTTTGAACAAACCGGGTTTAGGACAAAGCATGGAACTATGTATAATCTAACGGCCCTACAGGTAATAAATGAAAAATATGTTAAAGTTAAGAGGAGGAAGAGTGTATTTATAGACTTCTCCACAGCATTTGATAAAGTAGATCGTCTTTTGCAGTGGAGAAAACTGCCGGACCAGGGCATGCTGGTCATCCTTTTGGAGTTAGTCTGCGCTCTCCATACTGATACTTGGTGTAGAGTCTTGATGGGAGGGGAAAGAGGTCTCTCCAAAGCTATCCCCACTATAAATGGCTTAAAACAAGGATGTTTATTGGCCCCTCAATTATTCTCTCTATATATATCTGACCTCCCCTATGCTCTGCCTCTAAGTGAGTTTATCGCTCCATTACTGGGGGAAAACTGATGGTCTGTTTACTTTATGCTGACGACATACTAATATTGGATTTGAGACCGAGGGGATTAAATAGTCGTCTGCAGGTACTACATGAATATGCAGAGGTCCACTACTTAAAGATAAATGTATCTAAAAGTAAAGTAATGTGCATGCACGGTAGAAAAAAGTTGAAGTATGGGAATTTTGTTTGGTCTGTAGGTGGACAAAAATTGGAACTTGGAAAATCATATGTTTTCCTGGGAAAAACGATGTGTGGAAATGTAAGTGATAAAGGCCATATAGAAAATAATATTCCAAAAGCAATTACACAGGGGAAAAGTTTGGGTTCCCTCTATAGATCAACAGGACGAAGACACTTTGCACTCTTATTAGAGGTATTTCGTGCTAAAATTCCTGCTTCCCTGTTGTATGGTATTGAACTACTTGACTTGGGAAAATGGGGCTTTCTAAATACAACAGAAGGAAACATTTTACAGAGCCTAGCCTCAGTCAACTTTGCTTGTCCTGTAGCTGCACTAAGGTTGGAATTCGGTCTGAGAAGTAGTTGGGTACAGGGTCTCGCTGGGATAGTGCGATGGGTTACAAGCCTTGTAAAGGGTGATCCTGGTAAACTAAGATCTTTTATTCAGAAAGAATTATTAGGAAGCCTAAATGAGCAGTCATTAATTGTTAGAAGTTTTAGAATTGCGGTTGACTTGCTACAACTGGAGGAATCTGTACTTTTTATCTTATCGCCATATCAACTAAAGGCCCTTTTGAAACAGGCCACCTGGAAATTAAGTTTCACTATGGACATGGAAGCCCGTATTCTAAAGAGAGGCATTCATCCAGCTATTGATTCCTGTGTGATAAACAAAGTACAAGCTTATATCACTTGGAACCTCCCCCATGGAGTGTGTCGCTTTTGGCTATTATTGAGGCAGGGTATACTCCCGCTAAACAACGTATTATCTAAATGGTATGGTTCCTCTCCAGTTTGTAATTTGTGCAATAATTCTATCCAGGAAGGTAACCCTGTGCTATTTATCTGCCCTGCCCTATTATTGTATCAACGTAAATGGATGAGGCCAAACTGTTTACAAATATCCATTTTTTCTGCCTCTGCATTAACAGACTCCATCTATGAACCACCAAATGAAATGTTTTGTGATAGGATTTTTAACTTTTTTAAGTGCTTTTTAGATATGTATCAATACATTTGTATGGAGGTCATGATTATTAATATTGGTTTTATCATATTTAGTACATTTGTAATCATATTTTATTGTTTGCAAATGTATACTTCATTTTTTATGTGGATCTCTTTTCAGTTCCAAAATCAGAAAATAAATAAACTTGAAAACTTGAAATTCACATATACATTTTTGTTTTTAACTTCAATGTTTATGTCATTTTTGTAAACATAGAAATAGTGAATATATTAATAAGAACTATAAGTACAATTATTTTTAATGGTACTTTTTAATATAATTTCACTTGAAGAAGCTATCTTCACTTTTAACTTATATTTGCATATTAACATGATTCAATTGTTATAAAAACAATAATGCTTGGATGTGCAGAACTATGGGGCCGATTACGATGGTGAACCGACTGGAGTCCGTCCGCCATCGTGGTGGTGACCGGGACTGTCGGCAATACATGCGACAGTTCCGCACACCCAATTAGGATGCGACCACCACCATGGTGGTCGCATTTTGCATTTTAACATTCAGCGGATGCTGCTGACAGCAGCACCTGCCGCAATGTTAAAATAGCATGTCGTGCATTTCACTGCACTAAGTGGCAGGCACCACACAGTGCCTGCCACTTGGTGCAGTGAAATGTAGGAGCGTACTATGGGGACCCCCAGTGCACCCACACCTCCCCCGAACACAACAGCAGCCCGCAACAGGCCCCCGAAACCAATATCCACCAGCCTTTCAATGGCGTTTAGCCTCCACAGAAAGGCTGGCTGGAGACAGCATTGTACTTTGGCGAATGGTGCCTGCTAAGCACCACCACCATTTCATGGATGCAGACTGCTCCACCAGTCAATCGGAATGATTCCCTCCTCCATTGTAATGTGGCAGGGGGAAAATCGTGGTCCAATGGCGGAAGGACCGCCACCGCATGACTGGCGGTGGCGGTCCTTCCGCAATCGTAATTGGCCTCTATGTTTTCATGAACAAGGCCTTAACTAAGCCTAGACTCCATTTTGTAATTATATGGTTGATGTTTCATAATATTCATTTCTTATTTATATTTCTCATTGACACTGTATGCAGCAAAATGTGCATTGTTTGTTTTTATGAAGAACTTCGCAGGAATCATTTAGATACTTTCCAAGGCTCTTTCTGATCACAGACTGTAGTCCAGATGTAATTACAACATATCCTTTATCTCAATAAGCTGCCCTTGATCAAAAAGTATCACGGACAACAAACTGGATAAACTGAATGAAGGTTGTTCTCACCAAAAATGTAAAAAGAAGGAAGTCCTGTTTTCACCAGGAATTAATCGCAAAAACAAAAGGAGATACCCTTGAGATCCACTTGGGACAGGGTGAGATATTACAAAACAACAACAGTCCCTCCACTTGACACACAATGTCACTATTAGCACTTATATAGTTTTGCAGCATAAAATGCCTCTCGATTAAAGAAACAAACAATACAAATACAAGTACGTCTGTAGAGCCCACACAAATTTAAACAATTCAAAAGGAAACAAAAATTACTTAAAAAGCATCAGTTTTTATTCTATATAAAAAGGAGGGATTAGCCTCCACAATTTAAAAACATTTAATACATATTAATATACAGAAAAAACAGACAGTCGATGCAGCGTTTCGGTGATTTTATCGATGTAAAACCTTCTTCAGGACGGTTTTCTATACAAAGAAAATATTTAGATTATTTACAAACTCTACAGTGTATCGACTTACAAATAAATACAATTTCTAATACAAGATTAATTACATTTAAAACCAAGTTTGTCTATTCCTTGAACAGGAGAACACCTTCAACATCTCTAATTTTCAAAAAGATTAACTCAATCATATCCAAATTACAGGCCTGGGATTTGTAGTGTAGATTAGGCAATGAGACTCCATCCTACTTGCACCAAAATCACAAAATTGATGAAAATTTGCTATTCCTTACATTTGTGGACTTGAAAATGTGAACTTGAAAATGGCGTTTGACTCAGTCGGTAAAAACCTTTGATGGAGTATATTGAACGACCAAAGGATAAGCTATGATCTGTACAGTGGCCTTGTCAAGACACCACAGCAAGAATGATATATGGACTAAAGGGTGAATGCACATAGGATTTTTTCGATACAAATTAGTGTCCACCAAGATTGCATTCTAGCCCAACATTATTCAATTATATATAATATATAAATTATGTCAGCAAGTTCATTGAAGTTCTGAATCTGGATGTCTGGACAATTGCAGGCAAAAAGTCCCTGCCCATCTATTCGCCAACAATGCAGCATTGATGGTACAATTAAAAATAGAAACACATCACTTACTAGAAGGCTTTGAACACTTCTGTGTACCCCAAGAAACTACTACCAACATGTAGAAAACAAAATTTTATAGAACTCATAAAACCCATTATAGAGAGCATTCCATGTGCTAGAGAAAAGTTAATCCTGTATACCAATTCACTACCTGGGAATCTGGGGGCATATTATCAAGACAGGAGATAAAATTATCGCTGTTTAAGTGGCAGAAAACTCCCCCTAAAACAGCGATAATGGGCTTGATAATATGCTCTATGGAATTCCAATTGAATCCCATGTTACATGTGAAGGACATCTAACATGGGCTTCAATTGGAATTCCATAGAGCATATTATCAAGCCCTTTATCGCTGTTTTAGCGGCAGTTTTCTGCTGCTAAAACAGCAATATTGTTATCGCCTGTCTTGATAATATGCACCCTAGTTTGCTCATAAACTGTGCTGGGCAAAGAAGCAGATGGAGAAGAAGATCACTGAAATATGCGATAACACTGGATGGAGGCATACTGTGCTTCAAGAATTAATTGGACGGCAAATCAATAAAATCAATTTTAAAAGTACAGCATGAAAGCAGCAGCTGTCACCCTACACAGTGCTGAATTGTGGGGTCACAGGCAACCAGTAGTCCTGTCAAAAACTCTGAATCGATTTCTGCAAAATATGTTGCTCATGGGTCCAGGGCTGACAATAAAATGCTTTGAAGATGAGATCATGGCATGACCAGCTTAAAACCAGCAGTGCATATCAAACCTGTTATTTTCTGGGTCATAGTGACAACTAATCCTGTTGCCCATATTGATCTGAAAACTCTCACAGAAATTCTGAATAGTAGGAACTCAGTGAAAATTAATTGGCTAGATCACGTCAAAAAGTTCTAGAAAGAATAGGCTTGTCTCATTTCAGTGTTTCAATACACAAAATTGCTACTGCAAAATCACTTGTAAGAGCCAGCTTATCTCGATCAGTAGAGGACAGTTGTCATTGACATACCTGAACTTAAAGACCTTGAGTAATTTCGAAATGTACTTAAACTATCTGACAGCTGAATTGAGTAGAAGCCTATACCTAATTTTCAGAACTTTGCTGGGGGCTGAATTTGTGGCTCCTTACACTACGCTGGTTCTACCGGTGTCTCCTGACACTACGCTGGTCTCCCTGTTGCCCTGCAGCTCTCCCGCAGTCCTCCCGCCGCCGCGTTTACCATCCATACGGCCGCAGTGAGGAGGACTACAATTCCCAGGCATCATAGCGGCTGAAGCCGCCCACAGCAACTCCCGTGCCCGGAGGCGCTTTAAATCGTGCCCAGTCCTGGTGGAGCGGGTGGCGCCAAACTTTGCTGGGGGCTGAATTTGTGGCTCCTGACACTACGCTGGTCTCCCTGTTGCCCTGCAGCTCACCCGCAGTCCTCCCACCGCCGCGGTTACCATCCACACAGCGGCAGTGAGAAGGACTGCAATTCCCAGGCATCATAGCGGCTGAAGCCGCCCAAGGAAACTCCCGCGCCCGGAGGCGCTTTAAATCGCGCCCAGTCCCGGTGAAGCGGGTGGCGCTGAACTTTGCTGGGGGCTGAATTTGTGGCTCCTTACACTACGCTGGTCCTACCTGTGGCTCCTGACACTACGCTGGTCTCCCTGTTGCCCTGCAGCTCTCCCGCAGTCCTCCCGCCGCCCCGTTTACCATCCACACGGCCGCAGTGAGGAGGACTACAATTCCCAGGCATCATAGCGGCTGAAGCCGCCCACGGCAACTCCCGCACCCTTTGGCGCTTTAAATCGCGCCCAGTCCCGGTGGAACGGGTGACGCCGAACTTTGCTGGGGGCTGAATTTGTGGCTCCTGACACTACGATGGTCTCCCTGTTGCCCTGCAGCTCTCCCGCAGTCCTCCCGCCGCCGCGTTTACCATCCACACGGCCGCAGTGAGGAAGACTACAATTCCCAGGCATCATAGCGGCTGAAGCCGCCCACGGCAACTCCCGTGCCCGGAGGCGCTTTAAATCGCGCCCGGTCCCCGCGTCGCAGGAGCGCGCCGGGAGAAGCCCGGGACAAGGGCGGGACAGTCTGTGGCAGTCCGGGGCAGGACGAGGCTGGGCTGGGCCCCCCCCCCCTGACACCCCATCCTAAAACTGTAAGACTTAAGACTTTGATCAGCTGGTCACTTCTCTAATGAACTTTTCGTATTACTAAACTAAAATTCTAGTTATATTATCGATCTTGTGTATACACTGGGCTCTGTTTCAAACAGTCAAGCTTTAATTTTTATCTTTGTGAAGACTTTGTGTAGAAGGGGGTCCTACTAAGGCTCCTTCTACTCTTTATTTTTATTTGGGGCGCTAAGGCAATTGAGGTATTTCACTCCTGGGTATGACCAGTATGGGGAAAATCACTAACCCTTCACTTACACGGCCTAGAACCAGGCAACAAGCCACTATGACCCAACCACTCCCGACCCTTAAAGCAATCGATCTAATGCTCCAGAAAACTATAGGGCTAGTAGCAACGGCTATTGAAGATACGGAAATGCGTTTATCTTCAACCCCTGCACTAACCCTCCCTCGGCTAGAAGGTGACGCCTCTATGGCAATTGCCAATCCGTTTGAGTCGACCGCATATCAAATGCCCTCCTTCTTTATGTTACCGTGTGCTCAGATCACACCGGAGGTGATTGTCTCTGCTCCATCCTCTCCAGTGGCTCCCCATTTAGCAGAATCAAACGACTCCAAGCCTAATCCAAAAAGGAAAAAATTAAAACCTACAAGAAAATATGCGAAAAAGAAAATACATTCTCCTCTGGGTGTGCAGCCTGAGCCAGTTCCTTCGCGCCCTTCCTCCACACCACCTCTCTGGGTTACACACTTGATGATTGATCTGCAGGCCCACATAGAACAAGTAATTAGTTCCTATGTAAAACCCTTATCATCAAGATTAGATGGAATCTTTTCACTTATTACTAATAAATGCCCAGGGAAGCCCCAGCAAGCTAGCTCACAGGGGAACCACGATAGGGGAGAGGGTACAGCTTCCACCCTGGGTGTTTCTGCGGCCATGGGTCTGGTGGGTAGTACACAAATAACCAAACCATCACATGGTATGGCCCATGTAGTTGTGCAGAAATCCAATATTGTATCGAACAGTTCTGCGGGTACCCCTTGCCCCCCTGAGACACCTAAAGCAACTGTTCCATCATCCCGTGCCGCGCCCCTACCTTTGGTAGCACCAGTGAACCGGCCACGTGCCGATGGCAAATCCATGCCCACTGTCTCTCAGAAATGGCAGGTAGAGAGCTCAACCAAACCTGCTCCCCGCCCTCAGCTACCGCCTGAGGCCATGCCTTACGTGGTGGTGCTTACGGGAGTTCCACCCCTGGAAACAAGTTCCACCGAATCCTACCCAGAGCAAAACAACTAAATTATATTCTGGCTAAATCGGCATAGACCTATAGTGGGATTAGGGCTGGGGGAGATCCTATTTGCACGCAGAGTTAGCTGGCTGGGCACTAGACACAAGGACATAGGAGGCGACTGTGTGATCATTAATTTTAGGGACACAAAGGTGGTTAAAGCCATCCTAGGCAATGGCGGGTTGGAAAACACGAGTAAAATTCGCACTCACCACTTGGGGTATTTCGATCCACAGACCATGGCGCAGCCTCCTCCTCCTTTTGGCAGGTATGACCTGGAGTATAATCTCCCAGTGTGCAATAGATATAGGGCCCTGAGCTATGTTGACTGACTAACACCACATGGGGATGTTAACACTATGGTCAGTTATTCTTTGGAGAGGTTGATCGAGGGAGGCTCTAGTAGTGAAATTGGGCATGAGGATTTAAATCTGTGCCCCACAGAGGTCGGTGTCTTTAATCCCGAATGCTTCTGTGGGGGGTCGGGAGTCGGATGTGTGTCAGGGTGGCCTTTTACCACCTTATGACATACACCCGGAATCTCCCGTTGGTCAGGGATCTCATAGCCATTCTCTGATTGGGTCCTGGAATGTTGCAGGGCTGGGGGCAAAATTGCCGATCCCGGAGTGGGGAGAGCTGATGGATGGCTACGACTTATGCCTATTCCAGGAAACCTGGCTCCTGTCTGCCCCATTTAGGGTAGGATTTGCATCCTATCATATACCAGCAGTGCAGGGACTCAGGGGAAGACCATCAGAAGGATTGTGCATTTTGGTGGCAGTGCATCTGGGGTGTTCAGTTAAGATAGTTCACACACCGAGTCCAAACATCCTTTGCATTCTTCTTACCCGTAAGGATGCCTCGGTGGTGGCCGTGATTAATATTTATTTACGCCCGATTCCACTTAAGCTAGGATTATCAACCTTAGAGGCCCTGGAGGTACTACTCTCATCCTTTCCCTCCTCCTATAACAAGGTGACAGGTGCAGATTTCAACTGTCACTTTGAGCCACTCTGGGGATCTCCCCGGTAACGACCGAGGAGGATGAGATTTGGTCAATCTCTGAATGCCATATGTACCCAGTAAAGCTATTATCGCCGCTGGTCCTTGCAATCAATAACTTGGTTAAATCTAATTCTCTTAGGGCATGCAATGGTAGACTGTTACCAGATATACCGGGTGCTCACACTTGTAATAGACCAGATAGAAGCTCCACAATAGATTATATCTTGGTTAATGTGGAACTTTGGGCAAAAGTAAAAACATTTATGGTAATCCCCAGGGCCGAGAGTGACCACAATCTTTTAACGCTGGAATTGGCCACCCACCTAGGGGCACATAATATACAGACTGCAGTGGAATCCCCACAAAATGAGAATTACCTGCAAACGGCGGGATGCAGACGAATTCGCTGGGCGAAGGTGGCACTAGCCCCGGATACGCTAGCGGAAATCTATAACCATGTAGCTGGGGCCCTATTAGTGGCCAGCGACATGACAGGGTCTAATTTAGATCCAGCAAGTCTTCTGGCCCTCCAGCGCATTCATAATGAGCTCCTCTCCTCACTGGCAGATTACTTCTATACTATTAAGCCTGGTAGGCCTGGGGTCCGGAAGAACAAACACCACTGGTTTAATAAAAAACTGTTGGGCGGCGAAAACTATCCTGGCAAAAGAAGTAAAAACGGGGTCACCCAGACGGATTAGGAAAGCAAGACAAAATTATAAAATTCTAGTTACAGAGGCCAAATCTGAATGAGAGGCGGACAGATGGGATAAGGTGAGCAAGGCTCTCGCTGCCCGGGACTACAGATCTTTCTGGAACTTGGTCCGGGGGGGATCGGCGGCAGAGATGTCAGCCATATTTCCCAATCTTAGTAAGGACACGTGGCTTGCCCATTTCAAACCCCTTTACTCACTTGGCCCCGTAGACCACTCAGCTGTTGCAAAGGAATTAACAAGACCATTGGCTACTGTGCCCTTGAGGGGTACGACTCAAGTCAATCATCCTTGCACATTGCTGGAAGTTATTGCAGTGCTTAAAAGTCTGGCTGCAGGGAAAGCTCCAGGCCTGGACAGAATCCCTGGCGACCTTTACCGGTCTGAACAAAGGGTCTGGGCGCCCCACATCTGTGTTCTGTTTAATGCCATTATGCAGGGCTTGGATATCCCTACGACAAGGTTGGGTGTGGAAATTATCCCCATCTATAAGAAGGCTTCCCCTCTCGACCCTGCAAACTACTGGCCCATCAGTTTGATCAACGTATTACAGAAGCTCTTCGCTCAATTCCTCCTGTCTAGGTTGCAGAACTGGATGGATGACCATCACATCCTAACCTCTCTGCAGGCAGGATTTCGGGCGGGAGTATCTACGATCGGTCAACTGTTCAGGCTCCAGCTTATATACTGGAGGACTGTTGTTTTAGGGGCAGGTAGTCTGTTTCTGATTTTTGTGGTCCTTAGGTCCGCATTCGATCTAGCTATTTTTTTATATGTCTGTTATTATGATATGGGTGTGTGGCCCCATATTGTCCTCATTCGCTCTTTTGTATATTTTATGATACAGCTTTTATTGTGAAGTTTTTAAACAGTTTTTAACTTGTATTTTTATACTAGCTTATGAATTTGTAAACTGTCTTTTTATGGTTTTTAACCGAAATAAAAGCTTTGACTGACTGACTGAGTAGAAGCCTATACCTAATTTTCAGATTACAGATTCTTCCATTTTTCACTTTTGCGAAAAATTGTTCTCTTTTGGAAGCCCTTCAGGCCTATGTAATTGTGAGTTCTGAGGTCGGGAGTCAATAACTCACTTCATGCTTTTATGATCAAACATTATGAGACCTCTGAAGCAATTTCTCTGCCCAGTAACTGGGCACACAATGTAGGAACATGTAAAGAGACTCTGGGTTGAGGCATGATGATTGATTCACAAAACATACATTTACCAGTTGCTTCCTACATCCTGTCGACGTGGAGGCTATCAAGGTGAACTGTAACATTTCCACAAAGCTGCTGTTTTAAAAGAAAATACATTTTTACCTCATTTTAACTTTGTATGGCTACTACCTGAAAAAAAGAATACATTTGAAATCAACTTCAGTTACGCCTCTGACATTTTATAACCCAAGTTCATTATTCAATGCTTTGATATATGTCCAAAAAGACTGACCGTCTTGGCAGTTTAATAAACTGCTCTGCAATGTTTTTCCCCTTATTTAATCATCAACTTTTACTTGTCATAGTGTCAGAAATTCTGTGACCCCTGTCCAGCTAAATAAACACAATCTGGTTTGACCAAAAGACAGTCTTGGAGAATCTCATCTCAACCCTTAGTTGCTATAACACAAGCAACTCTTGAGCAGTAGAGGTAATAGTCATTCCTGTAGTCTGAATTCTTGGGATTTGTAGAAAGGAAAATCTCCTTCAATAACGTCTTTGCCAGATAGTAGTTGGCACAAGCTGGAGAGTGTCCCATTAGCATGCCACCATCTTTAAAGAACAACCCAAATGATAAAAAAAAACATCCAAACAGAGCTTGCACATAGCAATAGCACACAAAGAATCAGAAACAGAAGCAATAGCCAAGCCACCCAAGAAATGCCAAATGCAAAACCTGGGTAAGGCAGAAAGATCCTGGCAGGTAATCAGAAGAAAATAGCAAAACTACAAGTAAAACCTAAGTATGAAATTGTGATGAAAGGGCACAAAAGCAGCAACATCTCAACTACAATAATTGCCATCTAAGGGGTGTTAAGTGCATGGGAAGCAATGCAAAAGGAATGGGAGCACAGCCTTTATGTACTGATTTTTACTCTGGAAGGGAAACCAAATTCCCAGGAAGTTATATTCCATCTTGGAATGAGAGCATGCCATTAAGGAATGTTTAACTTTGGCCATGATGGATTGAGTTCTGTAAAAAGGAAGTCCTGTCCCATGCTAGGCAACCTTCTAATTCCCTGCTCCAGCCAAAGACTAAGGGCCTGATAGAGAATGTGGCAGACCATGGAACCGCCAACCTTGCGGTATAGTTGCAGCCACAAAATGCTTGTGGGGCCACTGCAGCAACGTAAAGTATATTAAGAGTTTCATCACTGTCCTTCTTTTTATGGCAGTGAGCACCATGAAAAGGGTAATGGTGAGAAAACCTAGGGGACCCCACAGGCCCCCCTTGTGCCATGGTGTACGGAGGTGCATGCAAGGGGGAACATTGTGTCTTTCTGCACCCCCATTTCCAGCATGCCATGGACTTTACAGTCCATGCTGTGCTGTAGCGCACTGTGGCCGTTCCAGGATGCTGTCTTTATAAGGCTCTCTTATGAGCCCTTGAAAGACAGCGCTGTGGGCTAGTCGCTGGAGGACCTCCTGGCCAGACTACAACTTGAAATCCGGTGGGCGGTCGGCAGTGGAGTTTGGCAGTGTGGGAGAATGGCAGTGGTGTGCCGCTCTGCTCCAAACTCATATTCAGGCCCTTAATCAGTGTCTGTTGCCTGTCACTCTCCGGGCCCCCAAATTTCTCAAATGACTCCATCAGGAAAAGGCCCAACTAGGGGGCACATTGGGATGGCGAGCTGACCTGGATCAGCCCGCCATCCTAGCGGGAACGGGACCGCCCGCCTGCCATGTGGCAGTTCCACACCCCTGATCATGATGCGACTGCCTCCGCGGTGTTCGCATCTGGCATTTTAACATTGCGGTGGGTGCTGCTGGCTGCAGCACCTGCCAAAATGGTAGAATGCCATGTTGTGCATTTCCAAGTCCATATTGCATGCACTGTCCAGTGACTGCCACCTTTTGCTTGGACGTGCAGGGGGTACCATGGGTACCCACCTAAGTCCATGCCCCAAGGGGTCCACAACAGGCCTCCAAAGCAAATGCCCACCAGCCTTTCCAGGGCGGCATCTCCACCATGGAAAGGCCTTGAAAATCAAACATCATAATGTGGATGACGGTGCGTGCTAGGCACCGCCACCATATACATGCCCCAGCTCTTCCCGGCCGGCAATCGTAACGATTGCTGACCGGCACAAATACAGCGGACTGACTTTTCGTCTGCCATGATACCCACTGCCATATTGTAACCTGGTGGTGAGGAAATAATGGTACGATGGTGTGATTGTTACGCCATGGTATTCACCCCGCACAATCGGGATCAATGTCTCCCATTCAGTGTGTCAGCGACAGACTATGTCAGGCCCACAGACAACCTAGTGCATTTATTCAGCTCTTTAGCGGTTGACGAGCCCCTGCTAACAATTTTGCTTTTTTACGCCCAATCCTATCTACTTACTTGAGCTATGACCACCTCCTTTTGCAGAATTTCTTTTCCACTTTACTGCAGAAATTCACATAACTTCTAACTCCAAAAAAGCTAACTTCTTCTTCCATCTGGGTTGACTCTGTATCTCCCTTACACATTCCCCCTTTTAAATGTGGTAGGCCCCACTTGTGAATCAAAACTTGTTCTCCCTTGCTTTTTTCACATCACAAAAATGGGTAGTAGTGTTCCCTGTCAGGGAAACGGCTGCACATTCGTCAGCCAGTATACATTTGTTTGAAGGACGATATGAAATGAATGGCGACGCAATGAGCTAGCATGGAAAAGTGGGAGAATGCCATGCGGGCTCCATGTTAAAGCATGGTTGAAGTCAAGGGCAAGTAATGCAAACGTTGTTTTACTTATCAGTGGGTGAACTGGAGATCCGTCAAAAGGAGTTGGTGGAGTTTTGCGCTCAAGGACAGAGGGTAGCTGTCATGAAAGAGCATTGTGAGACCGCAGTTACAGGGTGGCGTTCTGTCAAGTCAAGTCAAGTCAAAGAATTTATATAGCGCGCTACATACCCGGAGGGTCTCAAGGCGCTTGAAGAAGGGTGGGGAGTTACTTGTCGAATATCCAAGTTTTAAGTTGCTTTCTGAATGCTAGGTGGTTCTTAGTGAGACGAAGGTGAGTGGGGAGTGAGTTCCAGGTTTTAGCTGCGAGGTAGGAGAAGGATCTACCTCCCATGGTGGTTTTATTGATGCGAGGTACGGTAGCAAAGGCTTGGTTGGAGGATCGTAGCTGGCGGGAGGGGGTGTAGAAGGAAAGTCGTGTGTTGAGGCATTCGGGTCCAAGTTCGTAGAGTACTTTGTGTGCGTGGGTTAGGAGGCGGAAAGTAATCCTCTTATTGACGGGGAGCCAGTGGAGGTTTTTCAGGTGGTTAGAGATGTGGTCTTTACGCGGGATGTCTAGTATGATTCTAGCTGAAGCGTTCTGGATGCGTTGGAGTTTTTTCTGGAGTTTTGCAGTGATACCGGCGTATAGGGTGTTTCCGTAGTCCAGGCGGCTGGTAACCAGAGCATGGGTGATCGTTTTTCTGGTGTCGGTGGGGATCCAGCGAAATGTTTTTTTGAGCATGCGAAGAATGTTGAAGCAAGATGATGAGACGGCGTTGACTTGTCTGTTCATAGAGAGTGAGGAGTCCAGGATGACGCCCAGGTTCCGTGCATGGTCCGTCGGGATGGGTGCTTTTCCAAGGGCCTCTGGCCACCAAGAGTCGTCCCATGCGGAGGGGGAGGGACCTAAGATAAGGACTTCTGTTTTGTCTGAGTTCAGTTTCAGACGGCTGTGCTTCATCCACTCGGCTACTTCTTTCATTCCTTCATGTAGGTTGGTTTTGGCGGTGTTAGGGTCTTTGGTGAGTGATAGGATCAGTTGAGTGTCATCCGCGTAGGAGATGATGTTGAGGTTGTGTTGGCGAGCGATGGCCGCGAGGGGGCTCATGTATACGTTGAAGAGGGTGGGACTGAGTGAGGACCCTTGAGGTACGCCGCAGATGACTTCAGTGGCCTCTGACTTGAATGGTGGGAGGCGGACTCTCTGGGTTCTTCCGGTGAGGAACGAGGTGATCCATTCCAGTGCTTTTCCTTGGATTCCGATGTTACTGAGGCGCTGTAGAAGGGTGCTATGGCAGACTGTGTCGAAGGCCGCGGAGAGGTCGAGGAGGATGAGGGCGACTGTGTCTCCATTGTCCAGTAGAGTTCGAATGTCGTCTGTTGCAGCGATGAGGGCGGTTTCGGTGCTGTGTTTGGCTCGGAAGCCAGACTGTGAGGAGTCGAGGGATTTGTTGGTTTTGAGGAAGGCGGCGAGCTGGTTGTTGACGGCTTTCTCGATGACTTTGGCCGGGAATGGAAGGAGTGAGATGGGGCGGTAGTTTTTGAGTTCGGTGGGGTCAGCTGTGGGTTTTTTCAGAAGGGCGCTGAGTTCGGCGTGTTTCCAGCTATCCGGGAAGGAGGCGGAGTTGAGGGAGCAGTTGATGACGTCTCGGAGGTGTGGTGCTATGATGGAGTCTGCTTTGTTGAAGATGTGGTGAGGGCATGGGTCTGTGGGGGATCCTGAGTGGATAGAGTTCATCAGGTGAATGGTGTCCTCAGTGGAGATTGGGTTCCAGTCATTAAGGATGTTCAAGGGGGGTGAAGGTCCTGCAGAAGGTTGGGTGGGTTGGTCTCCGGGTCGGTTGTCGAAGCTGTTGTGGATGTCTGCGATTTTGTTGTGGAAGAACGAAGCTAGGGAGTCGCAGAGGGCTTGAGAGGGGGTGATGTCGTTGGAGTTGGCTGAGGGGTTGGTAAATTCTTTGACGATGTTGAATAATTCCTTGCTGTTGTGGGCATTGTTGTCTAGTCGGTCTTTGAATGCGGTTTTCTTGGCAGATCGGATTAATTGGTGGTGTATGCGGGTGGCGTTTTTGAAGGCGTCCCTAGTGCTGGTGTTTGGGTCTTTTTTCCAGGCCTTCTCGAGGGAGCGACAGAGTTTCTTCGATTTCTTAAGATCATCGTTGAACCAGGAGGCGTTTTTGCTGCCTAGTTTGATTTGACGTTTTTTCAGTGGTGCTAGGATGTCGGCGCTGCTGGATAGCCAATGGGTGAGGTTAATGGCTGCTTGGTCGGGGTTAGAGGAGTGGGTAGGGGGGTTTTGAAGAAGGGATGAGGAGATCTGGTCGATAGTGATTTTGTTCCAATTTCTTCGCAGAGTAGGTTGAGGATGGTTGTGAGTTGTGGTCTTGTTGTAGAAAAAGTGTACGCAGCTGTGGTCCGTCCAGTGGAGAGTAGTGGTGTGACTGAAGGAAACATGTTTGCTGGAGGTGAATATAGGGTCGAGTGTGTGACCTGCGGTGTGGGTGGGCGTAGAGACAAGTTGTTTGAGTCCGAGGTTGGCGAGATTGTCCAAGAGGGAGGTGGCGTTGCTGTCATTGCTCTTTTCCAGGTGAAAGTTGAGGTCTCCCAGCAGAATGTATTCCTCGGAGGGGAGGGTGTGTGGGGTGATAAAGTCCGTGATAACGTCGCTAAATTGTGCGCGGGGTCCTGGAGGTCGGTAGAGGAGTGTGCCTCTGAGTGTGGTCTTGGGGTCGGTGTGGATCTGGAAGTGAAGGTGTTCGGCGCTGGTAAGGTTGACGTCTGAGCTGGTTGAGATGCGATGGAGTTCTTATGGACGATGGCGATGCCTCCTCCTGTTTGGTCGATGCGGTCCTTACGGAAACTCTTACTGTAGTTGTGACCAGTCTTGGTCTGTACACCGTCCGGATATCTAGGACATACACATTACCTTTGCCTTGAAAAAGTTTTTATGATAAGACGAAATACGTGTCGGCAAGTCGTGTGTTGGGAGCTTATATTGAAGTGATTTTTAGAATAAAGACAATCAAGATCATTATACGTCTTGGATCCTTATGTTTTGGACTAGTGTTGTTGTCAATGTCTCTATACTTGAGTTAAATGGGGCTACTGATACCCATGAATGTGATACATGTCTTTATGACTAGAAAGTGACAAGAGGTGTGCTGTCTAAGCCCTTTTTCTTTGCATGTTCTCCCTAGCTTGGTTAGGATTCTGAAACCCTAGGAAGACCATCAGAATGAATGTAGCAGATCCTTCCAGTCACATTCGACATGTCTATGTCAAAAGAGGACGAGTGAAGGCAATCCCCTCCCAGGTGGTTATTTACTGTAAAGTGGTGAATTGTTGACACCCCTGCCTTCCTCAGAGCAGAGGCCAAACCAGCATCCTCTGGGAGCAGGGTTGGTAACGGCCAGCAAAGAATGCCTGTTTGGCCTCTAAGATGGCTGAGAGGCAAATCTGCTTCTAAACCAGTTATGTTTCAGGCTTCACAAAGTACGCTTTTATAAAGTTGCTTTACGTAAAGTAATTAAAATACTATTTTCAAAATAAATGTTTTGAAGTGCAAGCTAACATTGAGTATTTTTCTTCCAAAATATTCATAGGCAAAGGTAAAAATAATAAAATTAAAATGTTAATCTCACCTACACCTACTCATGCAAAATCTAGCTTAACCTACACAGTGAAAGCAGCTTCTGGGTATTTATTCACTGGGAGAGCCTCTATTCCTGATTTGTATTGTACCCCGTTTTATTCAATTCCTTTCTAACATCGTTTTTCTAGAAAGGCAAAGACCATTTTCCTTTCCACGTGTCACTGCAGTGCATTTAACATGAGGTCCCTACAGAGCACAGTGGTGCTCCTTGCAGCATTATATATTTTTTTAATCATATATAGCTATGGTTTAAATACACAGCATATGACATTTAACTTCCATACCACTGGTGTGGTTTCTGTATTTACTTAGAATGGCCTTGTTTGAAAGTTGAAGACACCAAATATGGTGAAACCAATTTTACAATACCATTTAAAGGCATAGCACATGCACTGTGTCTTTGATTGGTGATGTCACAGTACAGAAAGTCCTAATAACAGCCAATCTATGGTCCAGAAAAGGACAAAAAAATCATGGGAGACCATGAAGAAAATGTGGCGTTGCAACAGTTATGCTTTTTTTAGCTATTTTTCAAATTAAAACAAATATATCCTGTTGTGATATCCATACAGTGCAACAGTACTGTAAGAACTGCAGTGCAATGGTGAAATAGAAAGATTCCATAAGGCTTTGAAGAACAGTGGGGCATATTATCAAGGGGGTTTATCTCCGCTTTTTTGGCTTTAAAAGCCAAGAAAGCGGGGATAAAATTATCTCCCTATTACCTAGCTGTCGCTAACACCAGTTAACGACAGCTAGTAGGAGATAGCGACCATCCTGGGCCCCACTTTGCATGTCAGTGATATTTATCACTAATGATATGCAAAGTGGGCGTGCCAAGATGTTAGCGACTGAAAACAGTCGCTAACATCGCTATCTCCTATTACCAACTTTTGGAGATATTCGCGCTAGGCGCGAATATCTCCAAAAGCTAACACCTGCCCTGAGCAGTTCTTAGCCATGTTATCCAATGGGCGTTGGATAACATGGCTAAGAGCATTAGCTCGGTAATGCATGAATATCGCTGACTTTTCAGCGATTTTCATGCATTGCAGCGATTTTTATCGCATTTGCGATAAACCTTGGTAATACCAAGGTTTATTTGCTGTAAAAATTGCCGCAGCTCAGCGGTAAATTTTTGTCTCTAACCAAGCAATAGCGATAATTATCGCTATTGCTTGGTAATATGCCCCCTGTGTCCTTTTGACCTAAATAGAGAGTGAACCATGGATTTTTGAGTATGCATGTTTGAATCTTGGGGCATAAGGTTACCAAGTACTCAGGGGCATATTATCAAGGGGGTTTATCTCGGCTTTTTTGGCTTTAAAAGCCAAGAAAGCAGAGATAAAATTATCTCCCTATTACCTAGCTGCCGCTAACACCAGTTAGCGACAGCTAGTAGGAGATAGCGACCATCATGGGCCCCACTTTGCATGTCAGTGATATTTATCACTAATGAGATGCAAAGTGGGCGTGCCAAGATGTTAGAGACTGAAAACAGTCGCTAACATCGCTATCTCCTATTACCAACTTTTGGAGATATTCGCGCTAAGCGGGAATATCTCCAAAAGCTAACACCTGCCCTGAGCAGTTCTTAGCCATGTTATCCAATGGGAGGTGGATAACATGGCTAAGAGCATTAGCTCGCTAATGCATGAATATCGCTGACTTTTCAGCGATTTTCATGCATTGCGGCGATTTTTATCGCATTTGCAATAAACCTTGGTAATACCAAGGTTTATTTGCGGTAAAAATTGCCGCAGCTCAGCGGTAAATTTTTGTCTCTAACCAAGCAATAGCGATAATTACCGCTATTGCTTGGTAATATGCCCCTTGTGTCCTTTTGACCTAAATAGAGAGTGAACCATGGATTTTTGAGTATGCATGTTTGAATCTTGGGGCATAAGGTTACCAGTACTCAGGGGCATATTATCAAGGGGGTTTATCTCCGCTTTTTTGGCTTTAAAAGCCAAGAAAGCAGAGATAACATTTTCTCCCTATTACCTAGCTGCCGCTAACACCAGTTAGCGACAGCTAGTAGGAGAAAGCGACCATCTTGGGCCCCACTTTGCATGTCAGTGATATTTATCACTAATGAGATAAGTGGGCGTGCCAAGATGTTAGAGACTGAAAACAGTCGCTAACATCGCTATCTCCTATTACCAACTTTTGGAGATATTCGCGCAAGCGGGAATATCTCCAAAAGCTAACACCTGCCCTGAGCAGTTCTTAGCCATGTTATCCAATGGGAGGTGGATAACATGGCTAAGAGCATTAGCTCGCTAATGCATGAATATCGCTGACTTTTCAGCGATTTTCATGCATTGCGGCGATTTTTATCGCATTTGCGTTAAACCTTGGTAATACCAAGGTTTATTTGCGGTAAAAATCGCCGCAGCGCTGCGGTAAAGTTTTGTCTCTAACCAAGCAATAGCGATAATTATCGCTATTGCTTGGTAATATGCCCCTCAGTTACTGGGGAGAGATAGATTATAGCGATAAACACAGGTTTAAGGAGACTACTTTTACCATGTTCGGTTTTGTGTCTATGATGAGGTAATGATTTAGTGGTCTGTTTCATATGTAGGACATATACCGCAAACAATTTTTGGAAATATCGGCAGGAAAAATGTCAATGGAAAAAAAATAGTTCAGAAAACAGAAGCCAGACCTTACTGGTCTCTGGCAAAGGGTTATTATTGAGTTGTAGATTTGATTGGAAGCATATCAGGGCTTTTTTTTACGAAGACACGCATTGTACATTCTCGGCTAGTTTAACAATGTTAGAAAAGAGGAAATTATGTGCAAGTTGCAGTTAGTCATAAGGCAGCAGCTTCAAAAGGATGAATCATAGCTCATCCGTAGGAGCAGATGCGAGTTAACATTTGACTTTTTTCATTAGGCATGATAGCGGTCAGTGAACATTACAGAAGGTAATTTGAGAGAATGATAACATGCATAGACAAGAGGAATAACCAAGACCGAAAATTTTCAGCCAAACAATTGTCCCTACCTCTGAATTGTACAGAATGATTTTTGCTTTCTTTCTTGCAGTCTTGCCCTGCGAGCATCAATCTCAAAATTTCTGTAACATAAAATATGCAATTTTGTAGTGACAGACTACACTAGCAATTGGCTGAAGCAACGAGAATTGACACATTGGTAATTCTATTATAAGCCAGGAGGTTTGATTATGACTAAGGCTCCCTGTTTTATGTTTTTACTGATTTTCACAGATAAATATAGACAGAAAAACATTTATTTTCTTTTCTGTATTTATTTCTAAATGTGTTTAAAAACGGAAATTTGGTGCTTTTTGAGTGATTCTAAATACACTTTGCCATGACTGCCAGACCAATAACTGTGTGGTTTGATAGGAAAGGGAGGTAAAAATGAAAGACATTTTAGTAAAGAAGATTAAACAGCAGTAGATATGCACAAGGCTGGTACTGGAATTTGAACTGGGTCCAAATCTAGAGTTAAGGCTAATTTATGCAGAAGTAAAAGGCTTAGGATGCTCTACACAAGGTCTGTTTCAATTGGCCCTTTCCATCGCCATTGTTCTATAGTGGGTCACAAATTTTGGTATTGAGGCAGAAGGCGCACATTCACCTGGTCTTAGATGTGTTATAATCTCAGGGTTGAAGTAGGTAAGGAGTATAGGAGGACTGCGTTTGAGATAGGATTAGGATGGGTTATATGTATCTTGAGACAACTGGGGTTTTCCTAGATCATCATCATCAGTATGTCCCTACAGGCTAGGAGCCTGATTCTGTATGAGATCTCTCAAGCTGCAAGGCATTTTGGTATCTTAGGAAAGGATCACCCACATAGATAACTTTTCTGGATTTTTTGAGCCCCCCCATCTTGAGACTCCTGGCTTCCCTAACGAGAAAGGGATGTAGACAGCATCTGTACTTGAGACTGCTCATCGCTTAATTTTCTTGGAGCAGTATATAAGTACTTGGAACATTTGGAACTTCGTCTCTGTGAAGTATGTCTCCTTGAGGACTGGAAAGGTAGATGGTTTATCAGCTTGTTAAGGTAAACTGCATGCAATAGTAGATCACTTCGTAGATTGAATGAATTTTGATATGACTGAGATTGTATAACCTCACTCGCAGTAACCTGCCTGTCAATGTCAGTGGCGGTCGATTGTAAATTTTGTAGCCATTCAACAGAGGAATCAGAGGGGGATATTCTCAAGAACATGTGATGATTATCGCAAAATAAGCTTAAAGCAACTTTTCACATCGCAGTCTATCGCGGGAAAATAACGCTGTGTTAACGTTGTATTCCCAACAGAGTTGTACTATGTGATAGTCTAACGACAACACATGAAATGGCTGCGTTAAAATTAACACGACGCCTAACAAATGCATAACACGAACGCGAAAAAAGCGTTGATGTCCCAAACCGCGATACAAAAATCAGTGATAACCAGCGACAGGCCTGCAAATCCCATGTGTCATGTGGGAAAATGAACCATAAAAGCAGAGAAAAAAAATTGTGAGATGACAATGTACGAGTACAACCTAACATCCGTGATGTAGTAGAAATGTCCACTGTTCCGCATCGAATTGGCATCTCCTCACAAACAGTCACAACGTACATTGTCATGTAGTCTGTATGTAAACTTCGCCAATGCATAAACATACATGAAACACACTGTGAAACTGCACCTCCCCTTTACATTACAGAGGGACAATCAACACCTCCTGCAGAGCAGACCCTACATCACGTCAGTGATGATGGAGACAACCCCCAGGACAGCGACTATGACAAACTCCAAATGTTCATGGACAACCTTGGCACCCCACCTTCAGTAGCAGGGAAGCCCAGCACCATCAAGGAAAGCCGACCCTCTGCACAGACCAGATGGCAGGAAGTACCGACCACCACGATTGGCTCCCAGCACCTCAACGAAGAACATATGTCGTTCCAACGCTCTGTGTTAGACCGCCAGAGGGAGCTGGTTGAACAGGTGCAGCTGGGGTACGGCCTCATGGCAGCCAAACTAGATTCCATACGTGGGTGTCTAAGTCTCTTCAGGGACCACTTACACTCCCTAACGGACACCCACAGTCAGCCCCATGCCATCCAACAATACATGGCTGCCGTCACTGGAGTCATGACTCGGAGACAACAACAACTGTCTAGTCAGAGTGGCTACAGCGATGTCATCCGTGATTTTGGAAACATAAGGTGGGTCATGGAGAACATGGAGCGGACGCAGGCGCAGAGAATGGCTACCACGGCTGCACACAAGAAAGCTGTAGATGGGATCTTCCATGCCCTGCAGATCCTCATCATGGGAGTGATGCCACAAGACATTGCGCAGATGAATGCTGTTGCTTCTTTTACATCCACATCTCCGGCCCCTGATGTGCCAGTGTCACCAAGTGCTGCAGACCAAACACCACTACCCACATGTGAGGCACATGAAATGTCAGAGGATGAAGATGAGGATAAATCTGCCTTAGTGGTAAGAAGGAAGCCGTAGCACTCATCTCCGCCATATAGCTTCTTTCTGCTTGGTTCTGCCCTCTGCATCATTCCCTGGAATAACACCTTCCACTGTCCCCCGATACACTCTGCAACACTAACCTTGGACCTCGACATGCACTGCCATATTTTGTTTGCTTAACAATGACACAGCAATAAGCCTGTGCACTGGACTCTTCCCCTTCCAAATAACTTGCCTATCATAAAGGACTCTGGCTGGCCCTCCATGGGGCAACAACGTAAAGTGTTGTCTGCATGGCCCAGGACTAAGACAGCTTCAACACTCCACTGAACATGAATAATGCATACTAATACACACAGACGTGTCATGTCTATGATTAATCAAGTATAAAGCATTAACAAATGTAGGGGCAGTGATTCCCCCTTACTTCCATGTTGCTCATGTTGTGGGATTTGAGTCACAGGGGGAATCCCTGCATCATGGTGGTACATCTTTGAGACCATAAGAAGGCCTGTTGTCAATTGTAGGTCACAAATGACAGCCTATATGTAATGATTTGGAACACATTTGAAACGTTGATGAGTGGGATTCCGTGCTATCTTTGACACACATAAATGGCATTTTGAATATGTGACACCCTAAACAGCCTCTCTGTATATAGGTGACACACCCACCATCCACTTTCAAATTATGAGATTGTAAGCACTACGTGTTGCCACTACACTTGTCAGAGTGATGTGCTTGTACAGAGGAGTGACATGCACTCAGGGAATGTGTGTTGGAATGAATTTATTTGCACATGATGTGCCTGTGGTCATTTTGTACTGTCCCATGATTGCTAAGGACTGTCAAAATGTGATGTGCTCATGTGAAGAAATTGTCAATGATGGTCTTCCTACGGGCTTTTCCTGCTGCAGCTGCAGTCGGGTGTGGTCCACCTGCCTGATCTTTCTCATCATCGTCCAATGCATCTGGCACTTGTATCCATGGGGCATTTGTGCGTACACATATGTTGTGCAACACACAGCATGCAATGATCATCTTGCACACAATGTCTGGGCTGTACAGGAGCCTTCCACCTGTGATGTCCATGCACCTGAAACATGACTTAAACACGCCAAATGTGCGTTCCACAATGCCCCTAGTGCGTTGTGGGCCACATTGTACTGCCTCTGGGCCAGTGTGTTCGGGCTCGGAGGGGTGTCATCATCCAAGGGCAGAGTGTATATCCTTGATCACCTATCACAGTGCAGAGAGACATGAGTCAATAGTTGGTTCTGCATGATGTGTTGGCAGGCTCACTGGTTCATTGGTGTGTGATATGTGTGACTTAGTAATTCCTGTTTGACATGTACTGCTTGTAGCAAATGATTGGCATCAATGTGTATTAAGTAGCCTCACTGCTGTTCCTCCCTCCCCCGAGCCTATTTACTAGTGTGCACAGCGCGGTTGCATCACTTGCAATCCTATGCCACACCATTGTCATGCCTGTCTGCGCATGTCCACAACACTGTGATGTTGTGTGTTGAAAGTTGATGGCCACTTGTGTGTAGGCCTATGGTAAGGATAGGGCAGACACAAATGTAGAGTTCATGGCTGGCTGAACTTGCGATGCGGTTGAGGGCGGATCTTTGGCTTATGTTGCGGTAATAGCGATACCCACAACAGTTGGCATGTATGATCCCAGACCCGAGCGGGCTTGCACTCCTTCATTTACCCCTTCGGCCGAGTCTGCACTCCAGGGCATGCTACAATGCAACATTGTCCATTGCGAGATGGGTGGTGTCGACAGTACAACAGAGACACACGCATTAATTACTTCCTTGGCAAGGCCAAAACTTAACCACGCCCAGAGCCCCGGGTTGATTATCCACACCACTCCGCTTACAGGGGGTATGACACAGCTACATGTCCCGGGTCTTCCCCACTGCGGGAGGTGACATGGTTGCGTCCACTGCACACAGCACAATGTAATGTGGTAGGGCCCGGGGCACTCATGCATTCATAATGACTACACAGACACACTTAGATTGTTTGTGGAACTAGCAACGGGCACGTGCGCCCGGGCCTTTTTATTGCCAGGGTCACATGTCCAGTGACGCCTGTGCTGGATTGGTGTGGGGTGAGTTTAAGCCAGCCCTCAGGGAGTGGTCGGTGCTGGCAACTACTAAAACAGTGATCAGACAATCAGAAGTTCAAAGTTCAAACAGCAAGGGTCCCTGACTTGAGCTGCACAGAGTTAGTGGCCCCGGATGCACTGCGGCTGGCACAGGCACACCGCCACAGGACGGTCACTTGCAATGCACTGAGATAGGGCCACGAGAGCTGAGTGGGTCCTTGTCGATGTCAGCTGAACGTTGTGGAGATTTTCAGGGGACAGAGTAAGGTGCGCAGGAGCGGCCAAGACGTGTCTGGGAATCAGCAGCCTGGGGTGCAGCTGGCGCACAGTATCGCAGACACCACAGCTCACTGCGTCAGCTTCGTAGCGGGGTGAGAGGTGCCCCCAGTGCAGACTCGTTGGCCATTACAGAAGAGATCCACGCCCAGAGCAACTGGCTTTTTATTCACACCCCTCCACTGGCCTGGCGTACGCCATACCCGCCCACTCCGCTCACGCTTACAGGGGGGGAAGTAACAAGCTACATTTGTGTGATCTTCCCCACTGCCTGAGGTAACATGGTTGCGTACACTGTCCCCTGCACTCCAAACACCAGCAATTTATGTCAACATGGACATGTCTGTGGTCTGCATACTGCAGTCTGGCCTGCACATCCACTCCACACTTGGCATTGTGTGCATCCTTTTTCATGGGTCACTTGCCTCCTTCGCACATGCCTGGTTCCCACATCTCCCCACCTTCTGCTAATGTGTGGATGAGGTGTCATGCCGTTGATGGCTTGTGTACTTGGCTAACCCAGGTTACCACAGTAAGTTGTGTTGTCATGTCTGGTAGGTGGGCATGTTGTTTTGCATGTTGGATGTGATTTTGTAATGGGTGCATTCCCAGAGTTGTGAGTTGCATGATTGTGGAGTTGAGGTGTGTGATTTGCTCATTTGGTACTTACCAACGAGCAGTGCATTTCCGTAGGTGCCAGGCTCAAAGCGCTGGTTGATGATGGACTGTCGGAAGATGAAGGAATAATGCACACTGCCTGGGTAGTTGGCGATGAAATTGGTGAATAGTCCCCGGTAGTCCACTATTGCTTGCACATTGATCGAATGTGTGCGCTTTCTCGTGCGGTAATAGTGTGCTGTGTTGGCAGGGGGCACAAGAAGGACATGTCTGCAGTCAATTGCCCCCAACACGTGAAGCCTTGCTTGGTCTCCAGCAGTTCCTGCCGGGTGCGGGGGTAGTGATGGTGCTGCAGTACCAAGCTGATGATGGCATCCAAGACAGGTGTGAGGAACTTTGATAGGGCTGGCTCCTCTGACTCTGGTGGTTGTTGGTTGGAAAGTACCAGAGGCCAACAGGTGCAGCACAGCCAGTAGCTTTGTCTGTGGAGAGATGTTGGTTGTCCGCTGTGTTGGTACCGTCAGCCTGTAGGCATTGATGGTAAGGATGCGGAGGATGGTTGTTTCTTTGAGCCTGTAGTGGGCAATGACATCCTCTGATGTTAAGTCTGTGAGGCTGGTATGTTTTCTGAAGGTCTGATGTCATTGTCTGCGCTACCTCTGTGGTAGTCCGGGAGGGGTGGGGGATGTCCGGGGGGTGGCTGGCGTGGGTGTTGTGGCCCTCTTGGGGCTCCTATCAGTAGCTCCATGGCATCTGTTGTTCTTCAGGTGTGAGTACGGGCTGGGCTCCCTTTTATGGTGCCGGTTGTTGTTCCGTTGCGGACCGGCCCAACACCGCAGGAGTGAAGAACGTCCCAATCCTCTACCCTCACCGTGACCCCCAACACCCGCAATCAAAATGGATGGTGGAGAACACGACACCGGGAGAAGGTGGGTAACAAAACAAGGGAACCCAAGGTCTTGGGGAACACAACTCGTCTCCTCTGGCTTCTTCGCAGCTGACAGCTTGACTCAGACGAGACCGCTAAATTGAAAGAAGGGGACAAGATTAAACACACCCCTATTACTATGACCAGTGCCAAGTACACACGCAAACCACCGACCTCCCTGTTTTCCCCGGATAACAAACGGGTGTAGCTTGATACGAAACAGGACTTTATCCACTGCAATCGTATTGGTTGTTACTTTGCGTAACCCCAGACCAACCACACCCCCTCGGGAAACACCGAGAATGACTAAGGGGGTGGAAATCACAATTCTTTGGACAAAAAAGGGACAGGGGAAAAATGGTTTCAAGGGAATATGAAAGATACCTAAAAAACCCCTGCAATCTAAAAAAGAACACAAAGGTAGCACAGAAACGGCCGTTATTCAGCTCCTCCGTGAAACCACCCAAACAATGCGCAAAACAAGATGGTTAGGATACAAAAAGGGGATAATTACGGGACGATACAACTCAAGGAAACGCAGCCGCGAATCCTGGAATGTCACCAAGGATCAAAAACAGGTCCCAATAAAAAGGGTTCAGAAATGCCCAAGGGAATAGGAAAACAGGGGGGGGGGGCATGACAGGGAAAAAAGGGGATCAAAATCCAGCACTAGAAAAGACCGCTGGAAGGGAGCTCGAAGGAAGGGAAACAAGGTAGAAACACAGGAACAGGAATCACTCGGCAAGGGACCAATAACAAAACCAAGCACCTGTTTCCTGTTGGCAGCCCCCTTTTAAAGCAAGCTCTAGGGAGCGTCCAAAAATTCACATATGCACCTGGGACTTCTAAGGATTTATCACTAACAGGGAACTAGACAGAAGGACCCAGGCTCCCTAGAACCCCAACAGTACCCCCTCCCGAAAGTCTCCCTACAGGCCATGGCTTCCTAGGGTGCAGGCGATGAAACAGACGAACCAACCGGGCAGCATGAACCCTACTTGCAGGAACCCAAGAACTATCCTCAGGGGGATAACCCTTAATCCGATTGGAATTCAAAACAGTTCTAACCTCATACTCCAAGTCCATATGATCCGTATAGATGGTAATGGGGTGACAAGCGCCCCAAAGATAATGGCGCCATTCCTCAAAAGACAGATTTATGGCCAATAGTTCCCTTTCGGCTATAGTACAATTCTGCTCAGCAGGTAGTAGTTTCTTTGAAAAATACGAGATTGGATGCATCAACCCAGGAGCAGACATAAAAAGCCCAATCAATATTTCCAAAGCCAACTGAGCGCAGGCGTCCACTCAAACACCACTCCCTTCATCAACAATGAAGTCATAGGCGAAACAACGTCAAAGAAATGACTGATAAAACGCCTGTAGAAGTTGGCGAAACCAAGTAGCACCTGTATCTCCTTAACACATGTGGGTATGGGCCAGTTAGCAATAGCCTCGATCTTCCGGGGATCCTTCTTTATACCATCCACAGATATCAGGAATCTCATAAACTCAACATGTGTCGCACTGAAAGTGCATTTATCAAGCTTGACAATTAGACGGTGTTCCAGCAACTTAGACAAAACCTGCGAAGCATGTGCAACATGTTCCTCAAAGGACGGGAAAAAACCCAAAATATCATCAATGTAAACAATCACACTGACATCCAAAAACTAATTTATAAAAAACTGAAAAGCGACAGGGGCGTTTCACAAACCAAAAGGCATAAAACAAATATTCAACCAAACCAAACTTAATACGGAACGCCGTTTTCCATTCGTCGCCCTCGCGGACGAGAACGAGATGGCAAACACCTCTTAAATCTAGCTTTGTGAACACCTTAGCATGTCGCAGCTGGACTTTTAACATCTCATCCAAATACAGCCGTAGATGTTTCTCCTCTGGCTCCGACAATACATAAACCCTACTATAGGGCAAAATGGCCCCCGGAACCAAATCAATACGGCAATCAAAAGCCCAGTGTGGTGACAACACACACGCCTGGTCCTTATCAAACACCTCCTTATACGCTACCAACGACGGAGGCAAACCATTCTGATTGCAACCACTCGCTGCACAAGACAACGGAGACACCCAGTCAGTCCTCTCACAATAACAGTGAAGAAGACAATACTCCGCATCAAGCGTAACCAGCCTCCGTGCTCAATCGACTCCGGGATCACGGGCCTGCAACCAGGGCACCCCTAGTACCACCCCAAAGGTCGGTGCCGCAACTAGATCGAAACAGACCGTCTAAAAATGCCCATTATCGAATGTCATCAACAAAGGTTCGGTTTGTCGTACAATCGACCCAGAAGTTAGCTCCGTGCCGTCAATAGCCCTCACCGGTTCAGGTTGTTTCTTCATCACACAGGGAACCATAAACGACTCAGCCAACCCAATGTCCATAAAGTTCCCTGTGGCCCCACAATCCAGTAATACCGACAAGGAAGCTCTACCACAAGATGAATAAGCGAAGCAAGCCGATACCGTGAAATGATGCAGGACTCTTTGAACCACTCCTTGTATATCACATGGGTTACAAAAACCACTATCATGGACTAAAGGACGCTCATAATCCCTTCCCACAATAGCCACAGCCATATTCTCCGGGGACCGGGACGGTTTCACTGGACACTCTCGAGCAAAGTGTCCAGCCCTCCCACAATACAAACACAACTGCATCAAGCGCCTTCGCTCCTTTTCCTCCTTGGATAAGGGACCCCGCACCCCACCCAAAGGCACAGGTTCAGGATCTGTTTTCACGCCTCCACTCTCTGATGTTTCTCTCTTGGTTACAGTTGTTCTTGGGGGTCGAAACCTATTCTTTTCCCCTTTTCCTCCACTCATTCGATGGTTGAGTTTGACAACCAAATCGATAAACTCAACACAATCAGCAGTGGGTCTACAACCTGAGAGACTATATCTTTCAAGTCCTCGCACCAGCCCTGATAAAACAAAGAGGTTCTTTTTGTCATGGGCCATTGTGTCTCTGCTACTAGGCGATTAAAAGTAGCCAAGTAACCCAAAAGCTCCTGCTTAGCCTGCCGTAGTTTTAGCAATTCAACATCACTTGCCTTCATAAAAGCATGCTTAGCAAATAGACTATGCATCTGGTTCTTAAAGGCCGGGAAACTATTCAATGCAGCATCATTGTTTTCCACTAAGGGGACCGCCTATCTAGCTGCAGTACCCGAAAGATATGAGATCACAAACGCAACTTTAGTAGTGTCGTCAGGAAAAGCGGTCGGCCGACACATAAAGTGCAAAGGGTACTGATTCATAAATATAGCGTATCTGCTACTATCTCCGGAAAACCTCTCTGGAGCTGCTAGAGGCACCGGCACAGGAGTGTTCACTGTACCGGACAAAGGAGAAGAAAAACCACTCTGCCCCCCACTTCTCTCATATTTAAATGTGGCTGGTTGAATCAGAGGGGGCTTAGCTTAACTTCACTTAGTGTCCCCCGTATTCCTGATTCTCCTGACGCAGGGATTGGACTTCACCCTGTATATGCGCTAAAGCCTGCATAGTATCTTGCATCGAAGAAGCCCCCCCTGCTGCCTCCTCATCCATTCTTCACTCGGGCGGTGTATTAATTCGTGGACTTGGTTTTCTGTTCCGTTGCCGACCGGCCCAACTCCGCAGGAGTGAAGAACGTCCCAATCCTCTACCCTCACCGTGACCCCCAACACCCGCAATCAAAACGGATGGTGGAGAACACGACACCGGGAGAAGGTGGGTAACAAAACAAGGGAACCCAAGGTCTTGGGGAACACAACTCGTCTCCTCTGGCTTCTTCGCAGCTGACAGCTTGACTGAGACGAAACAGCTAAAATGAAAGAAGTGGACAAGATTAAACACACCCCTATTACTATGACCAGTGCCAAGTACACACGCAAACCACCGACCTCCCTGCTTACCCCGGATAACAAACGGGTGTAGCTTGATACGAAACAGGACTTTATCCACTGCAATCGTATTGGTTGTTACTTTGCGTAACCCCAGACCAACCATGCCCCCTCAGGAAACAACGAGAATGACTAAGGGGGTGGACTTCACAATTCTTTTGACAAAAAAGGGACAGGGGAAAAATGGTATCAAGGGAATATGAAAGATACCAAAAAACCCCTGCAATCTAAAAAAGAACACGAAGGTAGCACAAAAACGGCCGTTATTCAGCTCCTTCGTGAAACCACCCAAACAATGCGCAAAACAAGATGGTTAGGATACAAAAAGGGGATAATTACGGGACGATACAACTCAAGGAAACGCAGCCGCGAATCCTGGAACGTCACCAAGGATCAAAAACAGGTCCCAATAAGAAGGGTTCAGAAATACCCAAGGGAATAGGAAAACAGGGGGGGGGGCATGGCAGGGAAAAAAGGGGATCAAAATCCAGCACTAGAAAAGACCCCTGGAAGGGAGCTCGAAGGAAGGGAAACAAGGTAGAAACACAGGAACAGGAATCACTCTGCAAGGGACCAATAACGAAACCAAGCACCTGTTTCCTGTTGGCAGCCCCCTTTTAAAGCAAGCTCTAGGGAGCGTCCATAAATTCACATATGCACTTGGCACTTCTAAGGATTTATCACTAACGGGGAACTAGACAAAAGGACCCAGGCCCCCTTGAACTCCAACAGTTGTCATCCGACTTAACAGCAGGTACGAGCAGGTGTTAAATCCATGCTGCTAACGCGCCTTATCGCATGTTGTGGAATCTTATCGCCGATCTGGCTGGTCGTTGAGAATGTTGCGAAGTGCTTTTCGCACGGGAAAGCCTACTCTACATCTCATTAAAGTTAGTTGCTGGTGTCATCTGTGGCAATGTTTTTTGCTGCTGCTATCGCAGGAAAACTGCTGATATCGGCTGTTGGCACCAGCTTGTGTATGGGGTGATGAATTTGCGCCACTTTGGCTGCAACAAAATGCTGATAACTCAGTGATAAGTCCTTGAGAATATGCCCCAAAGTCATTTAACACTGAAATCAGTGGGGTTATTTTTTATAGGGAGCCTCCAGCGTCACTTTTTTCTGGGTGCTCCATGATGCCTAAAAAGGTGCATTATCTGGAAATGTCAAGCAGTCCGAAATTAAAGTGTAAAAGAAAAAAAAAATTTAGTTTAAGAAATCCTTGTGTTTTTTATGTAGTGGAATAAGAAGAAAGCACAAAATAAAAACTAAAAATGTATACACACAAGGTATACAGTACTCGTGGAAATAAGCATGCACTAGCCTTAATCGATGGAACAGTCACTATGAGGAGAAGCCATCTGGAAACAATGTCTTGAGGGCAGCCAGCAGCAACGTTATAATGTAGCCGCTTCTGAGGTAAGGAAGCATGAAAGCTCAATCAAAAAACGTGCAGAAAAACAATGCTTCACGCCTGGAAGCAGCTCTGTCAGGCGTTTGCAATTTTTTAAGAGCAGTGAAGCTTACAAATGCCCATATAAACACATACACCCAGGGCTTGGCAATATAAATTAAATAGGACATTTTATCAATGATTTCCAATATCAATATAATATAAAGTCATGTAAGAATAAAAACTGCAAAGTAATAATTATCTCTGCTAGAGCTCAAAAATGAAATGCTTTGCTGCTCTGGAGAGGTGGGTATACAATTATTTGGCAGCTGATCAGTAGCCCGGTTGTGAGGTCATTGGCATACCAGAGTGCAGACCCCCTATTGCATATATTACTGCATATATTACTGTGTTTTTTCTTCATCTGTGTTGAATATGCTTTGGTAGATATTACAAAAATCACAAGAAGGTGGATATTGAGTTGTGAGGAGACTTTGGAGACTTACGATGGAACTTATCATGGCTCCACCAGCATAAGTAACAAGGATTTCTGCCTATAATTCAAGTACTTGGATATTCCTGACTATACTCTTGGTGAATTTGATATTAAGAATCACACATAGTGGCAATACTGTGCTTTATTTACTGGAGAGTTTTATATGCTGCGAATTAGCCTTGAGGAAGCCCGCAAAGGGCAAAACGCGCGTCGGCTGTGGAGCACTGTGTTTTAAAAATAAATAAAAACTGCATTCTCTACACAACGTGACTCTCTTGGATTCGATAAGAAGTGTGTCTACAATCATATGAATTAGAGAATAAGTGCTGAGTGCACAAGGATAAAAGTGACTCTTTGTGATGTGCGCTGGTGTTTTACCTATGCTTTGGTAGACCTGTCAGCCTTAGGGTTGTCTTTCCCCAAACCTTTTCTCTACTTACCTCCATTTTTGGTGCCGAAATTCATTTCAGGACTTTGTGCACTTTATCACTGCTAACCATTGGTAACTCCTCTGTTAAGGTGGAGGAGCAATGCCCCACTACTCTGCAGCAGTAAAGGAAAGGAATAAATAAAATGATAATAACGTAATGTTATTATGATTTTATTTTTTCCTCCTGCTGCAGCACCTTTGCATGTGGGATCGGGCAGGGATGCAGAGCAGGGGAGGAGTGGAAGAACCCTCCTAAGTGCATAATGACTGTTTAGTCCGCACTCTTGGGTGCACTTTCCCAGTTCTCCATGCAGGAAGCATTACAGCCTGCTTGGAGTACATGCCCACCCCTCTAGCCCCTGGCTGAGTGCTGAGTCACTGCGCTCAGACCAATCTGATTGGTCATGGGAGCATGGCTGTGCTTCCTGTTCCTGGAGTTGGTTGCAGGAGAGCAGGAGCAAAGACGAGAGACCCGGCGCCAAGGTAAGCATTCATGTTTATTTTTGATTATTTTTGCATTATGACCTGCGCCTGCCCCGTGAGACATGCCGGCTGCCACTGGTGCTAACCAGTGTATAAGTTTATGATCACTCCCCTAAAGATGGTTTGACTGGCTTACTCCTGATTGGCATATTTAATTTACTTGTAAGACTCTTGAGTTGTGGTATAGCATATACCCACAACCTGTAAATTAAATGGTACCAGTGGGCATGCAGCACTTATTGTACCACTCACCTAAGTAGTACCCTAAAACATGCCCAGGCCTGCCTCTGCAGCCTGAAATCAGTTTTAAAGTGCCATGTCCACTTGGCATTTAAACCCCTTTGCCAAACCTTAAACTCCCCTTTTAGTAGATATGTCACCCCTAAAGTAGGCCCTATGAAGCCAATAGGGCAGGGTGCTGTGTAATTGAAAGGTTGGGCATGTACTTTTAAGTTTTACATGTCTTGGTAATGAAAAACTCCTAAATTAGCTTTTCACCCTCTTGTAGGATAACATTGGGGAATCCATATTACATTTACCAAGCAGTCATGTTCAAATTGGAACAGGTGGCTATCTCATGCTTGGTATCTATGGAAATGTAATGATAACCCCTCTTTAATGGTAAAGTTGGATGTATCATTACAATTTTGAAAATGCCACTTTTAGAAAGTTGTCAGCATAGATGGTGGACTGCAGACCTATTGTAGTCAAAAACATCAGATTCATTTTGAAATGCAATGATGTTCATTTTCAGGTTAATAATATGGGTGTTTAATATATAATTTACCTTCACTTACCATGTATGATATGTTGTACATTCACTGATTTACAATTGTGCAATTCAGCAATCTAGTTTTTCTGCACGCAGCATGAATGTGATTTATTTTTTCGACAAAACGCACCTTCAAGTGGGTTTTTCACATTTTGCGTGTGTGCCTACACATGAGCTATGGATCACGTGGTTGAAACAGCGTCACTCCATGATAAAAAAAGGACATTGGTTACACTCGATTTATATTTAAGGAAGATTAATTAATAGGCTGCTCACGGTCCTTGATGACCATGTCCCTTTAAAAATACGTAGCTGTAGGGGAAAAGACTCTGCCCCCTGGTACAATGCTGAACTAAAAAACTTAAAGCTAGGATGCAAACAAGCTGAGAGAAGGAGGAGACGCGATTACAGTAACACCTCGAAAGAGCTCTGGAAGACCAAGGTTTCTACCTATAAGAGTCTGATCAAAAAATCCAAAGCTGAATATTACTCCTCGCTTATTTGCAACACCACCAACAATTCCAGGAGTATTTTTAACATTCTAAATAGCGTTACGAATCCGGAGTGCGCCAAGAATGCGATTGTCCCGTCCCAAGATCTCTGTGACAATCTTGCTATTTTTTTTAACGAAAAAATCGAGCTTATCTTTAAAGACCTGGACATGCCTCCGGAGTGTATCCCTCCACCTGACCTGAGCTCTGTCTCTCTAGCAGAACGACCGGCCAACCTCGACTCTGAGGCTAGTGATCTGCTATTTGCGTTCCCTCCACTCAACGATGAGGATTTCACTGAGGTAGCTAGAGGGATCGTTTCCGGCTCGCCTTTGGATCCGGTGCCTCCCAAGATTTGGAAGGAATTTGAGGACGAATTATTCCGCCCCCTTCAACAAATCTGCAATCAATCCTTGGTTACTGGCACTGTCCCAACCCATTGGAAACGGGCGCTAGTTTCTCCTCTGTTAAAGAAGCCCTCTTTGGATCCTGACTGTTCGAAGAACTATCGGCCGATCTCCTTGCTGCCTTTCCCGGATAAGATAGTTGAATGTTTGGTTAGTAACACTCTTTCCAACCATCTCGAACGCCATCTATTATTGGATGGGGTCCAATTTGGTTTTCGGCCTGCCCATTGGACCGAAACAGCCCTCATCACCGCTATGGACGAGCTTCAAAGGTGTGCAGACAGAAGACAGGCAGCATTCCTGATCCTGCTCGATATGTCTGCCGCCTTTGATACGGTGAACCATAAGATCTTAATGCAGCGGTTATGGGAGGCAGGAGTGAGAGACACCGCGCTGCTCTGATTCCACTCTTTTTTGAAGGATAGGCAGCAGGCAGTCTCTATGCCACCTTTTCAGTCGGCCTTTTCCCTGGTATCACATGGAGTCCCTCAGGGCTCTGCTATCAGTTCCATTCTTTTTAATATTTATCTTAGACCTCTGATCTCTCTTATCAAAAGCTTCGGCATTAAGATTGTGAATTACGCCGACGACACGCAGATGATTCTCTCCCTGGAAGGCAAAGTTTCTACTTCCTTGGAGGTTTTACATAATTGTCTGCGTGAAACGTCTAGGTGGCTGGAGGACAATTCCCTTCAGTTTAATGCAGGAAAGACGGAGGTGCTTTTCAGTGCTGGCACTAGGATTCCTCAACCTTTTCCACCTAATTTTTGGCCACCAGAAACGAGGACTTCTGTCCGGCCAGTGGAATCTGTTCCGAATCTGGGGGTCATGCTGTACCAGAGGTTCAGCATGGAAACGCATGTTCAAAAAACGTCTGCCTGCTGCTTTGCTATCCTTCGCTCTCTAAGGAAAGTCCTGCCCCTCCTACCTACCTGTGCTCACGCTCAAGTGGTTAGATGTACCATCCTTAGCAGGCTGAACTATTGTAATGCCCTCCTGCTCGGGTCCCCTGAGTTTTTGCTGGATCATCTCCAGAGGGTCCAATCAGCGGCTGCGAAACTGGCCCTGGGGCTTCCGAGAAGGTCTCATGGAGCATCCACACTGGCAAAGCTGCACTGGCTTCCTATAAGGCAGAGGATCCAGTTTAAGGCCCTCTGTATAGTGTTCAGGGCTCTCCATGGAGCTGGCCCAGCTTCTTTGCAATCTAAATTTGCTTGGTATTCCCCTACTAGACTGCTTCGTTCCTCTGACGCTAAACTGGTGGTTGTTCCCAGATTCAGAAAGGTTAGAGCGGGTAGCAGATCCTTTGAAGTAACTGCCGCCAGACTATGGAACACTCTTCCCATCGAGATAAGGCACATTGGTGAACTCCTCCCGTTCAAAAGGAGGATAAAAACTTGGCTATTCCCCAGCTAATCCGCTTCCCTCCGGTCTTTTTTATCTCTTAGCGCCAGGATGCCTGCAATGGGGATGGTTGCGCTTTATAAATGCTTAAAATAAAATAAATAAAATAATAAATAAATTCTGATCAGCCTACATGATGGATGTATTGGTGTTTTAAATGACAGTGGTTCACGTTTTAAGATTTACAATTTGGGACTGATTTATTAAGAAGGAGCACATTACAGTTAGAAGTTTATGGCAGTGGGTTTCTAATCAGATTGTGGACACAGGTTTACTTTTAATGTTTCACCTTTTGATTTATTGTTTTGCAAGGGGCACATTTTCCAAGCTTGATGGACATATTATGCATCGAGTTTTCAGTACTAAGCATGTTTTCAATTCCAATTGTCATGAGACAGCAGTCTAGTCAATGGTTAAGGGTGAATTAATGTGAGATTTAGCTTCTGCCGGTCCTGATATGTCATGTTTTATATCACAGTTACCCCTGAGGAAGGGATAAAGGCCTGAAATGTATTGGGTTTGCAAAATCAAGTTATTTTACAAACTGTGAATTTTGACGTGCTGTAGAAAATGCCAAGATGGGCACTTTACATACATCTGTATGTCAGAATCACAATGTTTGGATACAAATTGGAGAAGAATGAAGACAAACTATGAATAAAATGGATTAAAATGGATAAAGTTTGGTGAATGCATTGGTTTACATTGATGATTATTCAATCTTGGTTCTGACGTTTGTCGCATCCTGGAACTGGTTCATGTATATGCATCAGCTTTGTAATGGACTTTTAGAAGATTGGCATTTTCCTGCCCTTAGCCTTTTAGTGCCAGCAGCTTGTCTTGGGTCACATGACTGGGTGTAACTGGCAGTTAGACTTTGTGAATTCCTCTCAGACAGTCTGACAATAGAGGGGTTAGGTGTACCTCAATGAGCCTTCTGCTGGCAGGATGGGGGGTGAAAGCTGTGCAAAGACCCACTTCCAGCCAAATAGGGTGAGCTCTGCCTTCACACAAACAACCCCACACTGTCAATGCAGCCAGGTTGGAGCTAGGGTAGGGGCGGCAGGAAATTCCATGCACCTCAAAGACCCTTTCAAGAAGCTTCTCCCACCTTCCAGAAGAAGGGCACCAGGGTAAAAAAATAGAACCTTTAGACCCACTCTTCAGTTCACTACTGGACCTGCAGAAGATATCCCAGAGGACTGTTGTAAATCAACAACGATTAGATTAAGCATTAGCAGAAGACATGCTTCGTTTTGACCATTATCGTAACAAATGTGCCGACTCTATTTTATATTTGTAGCAGCCATTTTGTATGCCATACATTGCCATGTGCTCGTCATGTGCTTAGTCCCACCTGCTTGTTTACCGCGCCTGAAGTCTGCCCGGCAACAGGCTATTTTTAGGATTCTCCGCTTCCAGCTTGTCGAGACATGCACAACAGAGTCAATGACCGTTACTAATTGGTTCCAGATAGGAATGTGTTTACCAGTTATTGGAGACTGTTAAATCCGCCCACTCATCGATTGTGCCTTTCAAAATGTCCTTGTATGGTCATAAAACTGCTCTTGTCTTTTGTACCGCCTTATCTTGAGCCCCCTCATTGTGTATAAAAGGGGCCATGTGCTTTAGTTCGGTGTGCAACTCGATACAATACCGAAGGGTGTTGTGTGGACTGTAGTACCACCTTTAACGGTTTATTAAACTTTGCTTTTGTATTTTCCAGTTTCATTGGTAACTTCTTCCTAAGGTCTGAGGACTCTGTGCAGAGAAGGACGAACCCTTGCACTAAGTAGGCCTAGCTGAGGTTTGCTTACAACAAATTGGCACCCGACACGTGGGGCTCATCGGCGACTCGGATGCCCGAAGGAGTGGTCGTGACGAAGGATTGGAATCTCGCTGCGGACGCGTACGCATGCCAGAGGAGACCTAAGTCTTGGCATCCAAGGCGTTTTTTCCTTTCTTTCCGAGCTGACCATCCAGGTGGTGCCGGTCCTCGACTGAGATCTCTTCTGTCGGCTTGCCATGCAGTGGCCGTTTGGTCGAATTTATAACTTGGCAGTTGGAGACTGGACACCCTGTGAGTGGTAAGAACCGTTGTACGGTACTTGCTGAGGGTTTTGGAAGCCTGTGAGGGGCAAGGCAGTTATAGAATACGCTTGCTGTGGCAATTTTAGAATGACTAGTCACTGATGTGTATGTGTATGTGTATGTGTAATATATGTATTGCAACACATATAGGCAGGTAATGAGGAGACTTTTCTCCATAATTTGATTTTGATTTGAACGGCACAACGTATTACAGATACCTTAAGTGCTACTTTGATTATAATACTGCATATTCTGCACTATTTTTGGCATGCCTGTTTTTAGCGCACTTCGTAGGATGTGCTGCTTTTGTGGGAATAACCGGTGAAAACTTGAGGAATCGCAGCCGGCTACCCCAGAGGGGACGCCTCATAGAGATATGTACTTGATATATGGTCTTTTTTCTATAATGTACAGCACGTTGTGGAGGAAATACACACCAAAGGATCCTGAGTTATGTTGGCCGAAGTATGGGCTGTTTGATAAGCAAAAAATTGAGTATGTGGAACAGTGTATGTTTCAGCGAAAATCTAGACAAGATATGTTTGAGAGTGTGCGAATGTGGGTGAAAGAAGTACGTGAGCGTGAGAAACGTGAGCAAGCGCTGATTGAGAAAGAGCATCGAAAGAATGTGTATGAAAATGCGCAAGAATTGAGAAAAAAGGAAGCAAAAGAGTTGGAAGAGAGACAGGAAAAGGAGCACAGATTACAGATATCTAGCCAATATGCTGTTCGGCAACCTCTTTATCCTGTCCTTAATAAACCACAAGATGATGTTTCTTTGTTAGATCGTCCTCCACCTTCGTATATCGTTCCGTCCACTCCATCTGGCGACGATGGGGATTCCGGTACAGATCGAACGAAACCAGATACCCGCTCCATAATTTCGGTCGAGCGTGCGGCTGAACTTAGGAAAATGGCTCGCCAGTCACTTAAAGATACTATTACTGTTTTGGATATTTTAGAGACTTTTAAGGATTGGCAAGATAGAGAGCAGATATATTTTACTGAACATTTTGCAGAAGAAGTTGTTGATATGTTTCGAAAAGTATCTGATGTTCTCGAACCTGATGATGTGGCAATCGATTGTAAGCCATAACGTAAAGGTCCTTTTACTCTTTCTCAGGTGATTGATACGATCAGGCGGCTGGTTAAACTTCGAAATGAGGCGCTTCGGCTACGGGAGGAGAAACTGAAAGCTAAAGCAGATGAACGAGCGGGATTGGTCGACGGGAAACAATCATCTATTTTCGAAACAGATAAGACCGCGATAGTGCATGCAAAGCCTATGAGAGAGGCCGCGCCTTTATGTGTTCCTCCTAAAGGAGCGGGTACTAGTGACGATAAATATTCTGTAGATACAAAAGGGTATTTTATTTATAATTGGGTATATACTCTCTGGAATAGAGCAGATGTTATGGCACTTAAAGCTGCATTGCCTGACCCGCGTAAAAATCCTAGCGCCTTTTATGAGGTAGTCGAGTGAGCCTTAAATTCTTGTACCATGACGCTAGTAGAGATTGTTTTTTTTTTCGGGCTCATATTGCCGCCCCATATGTGGCGATCCGTGCGTAAAATAGATGATAGCACAGAGTACGGGGCTTTGTGGAAGGAGATAGAGAGGGAAGATACGGACAGGGAACCAGTGCAAAAGCCTTGTCAATTGATTTTAGATCTTCCCGGTGCAATATTAGCTAAATTAAAAACGATTATTCGCCCTAAAAAGATTGATTGGACTATTTTAGCATCTTGTAAACAAACGACAGATGAGTCGGTTTCAGATTTCTTCACACGTTTTGAGGAAGCTTTTCATGATTTTAGTGGCCAGTCGCTAATGGACGATACGGGCCATCACTTGTTTGTAGATAAGTACGTTACAAATCTATTACCAGGAGTGGCTAGCCGCTTGAAAGCCAGCGAAAGTTCTTGGACAACCTCTTCTCCAGCATCCGTCCTGACAATGGCTCAATATTACGAGTGTCAGGAACTTGAAGCGAAGGGCAATGAGGATAAAAAATCTAAAGAATTAAAAACAAAAGTTATGTTATATCAGGTCTATGGTTCACCTCTTCGAGGTAACGATAGAGGCGGACGAGGATTTTCTAATTCCTCCTCTACTCGTTTTTCTTTGGCTATTGATTAATGCGCGTATTGTAGAAAATTTGGTCATTGGGCAGATGAGTGTCCATTGTTGCGCTCACAGAGCTATGTCCGTGGCCGAGGATCCATGAGGAACCGCTCTGGGAACTCAGGACCTAAAGGTGCCATAAACGATCGTGCTAGGTTTGATTCTAATATGCGGGTACAAAATGGGTACAATACTTTTGATAGGCGCAACCAATACCAAATGTCTGATTATGCGCAGCCTGAGTCGCATGATTCTGCTTATGCATAGGATTGCGTAGGATGAGGTAAGGAATCAGTTGAAGTTCCAGTAGATCAGAGGGGTCCTTATGTTACAGCACATGTTTTGGGTTCTACTGATCAGTTTCTGGTTGATACAGGAGCTACTCGTAGCGCTTTGTCTAAACAATTGGTTCCAAGGGCTCCCCTGTCTGGCTTAATGATTACATCGATAGGGTTCGATGGAACACCTTCCCTTAGCCCATTGTCACAACCACTTGCATTTCATGTTGATAAGTTTGCTGCTCCATGCCCATTTTTGCTTTCTCCAAACACTCCTGACAATATTGTGGGTCTCGATATGCTCAAGTTTTTCAGAGCCACAATACGATGTTCCCCTGAAGGAGTACGTGGGATTTTGAATGACAGTTAGCCAGTCACAGACAGAGTTTTTATTGTTCAAGAAGATATTGCATTAGCTTCCCTACCTAACACTCTGTGGGCTACTTCAGATACCGATGTGGGTCAGATGGTTATTCCACCAGTGCATATTAGTGTAAAGGAGGGAGCTGTGTTGCCACGCCTGCCTCAATATCGAATTTCACAGGAGGATGAGGAAGCACTCACACAAATTGTACAAGATCTTATTGAAGTTGGAGTTGTTGAGGAAGTTCCTTTTAACATTTGTAACAGTCTGATCCTACCAATTTTGAAGAAAGACACTGATACTAGGATCTACAGATTTATTATTGATTTACGGGTGGTCAATAAGATAGTGGCGCCACAATATCCAGTGGTTTCTGATATCACAACACTTCTTACCCTCGTTCCACCTACTGCAACTACGTTCTCTGTTATAGACTTGAAGAACGCTTTCTTTTCGATCCCTATTTATCCTGATAGCCGATATTTGTTCGGTGTCACTTTGAATAATTGATCATATAGATTTTGCAGAGTTCCTCAAGGCTATACCGAGAGTCCTAGTATTTACAGCCAAGCATTGAAAAGACAGCTTGATTCCTTTGTTCTACCTGAGGGTGTGGCGCTCATTCAGTATGTTGATGATATTTTGTTAGCAGCTGATACCCCCGAACAATGCGAGAAATGCACCCTGTCTTTGCTTTCTTTCCTTGCTTCACATCACCATAAAGTATCAAGAAAGAAATTGCAGTATTGTGAACCAAAGGTAACCTACTTAGGTCACCTTTTGTCTAAGGAGGGGCGTGTACTCACATCAGATCGCATTCAAGAAATTCGAGACACACCAGTACCTTCCACACAGAAAGAGGTTCGAGCATTTTTAGGTCTTACTTCTTTTTGTAGGCAATGGATATTAGGATTTTCATATATCGCTAAACCCTTGTTAGCACTCTTGACAAAAGATACTCCAGTACCCCTCCCTTGGACAGATGAATGTGAGAATGCTTTCCGACACTTACGACAAGCCCTTTGTTCAGCACCAGTGTTAGGTACTCCAGATTACACGAAGCTCTTTACATTGTACGTACACGAGAGGGATGGATGTGCATTGTCAGTTTTAGTGCAGACACACGGTGATAAGCAACGCCCTTGTGCATATTTTTCAGCAGTACTTGATCCTGTTGCTCGAGCGTTGCCTGGATGTTTTCGCTCGGTTGCAGCAACAGCTGTGTCAATACGCCAGAGTGAAGGGATAGTCTTATCACATAATCTGTTGGTGTTGGTACCTCATGCTGTTGATGCTCTTTTGAATCAAACAAAGACACAGCATTTGACTAGTGCTCGTCTGACAGGATATGAGCTGACGCTGTTGGCTCCTCATATTACATTGAAGATATGTGCAACGTTAAATCCAGCCACGTTGTTGCCATTTCCGTCGACCCAGCCTGAGTCGCAGGAAACACACGATTGTATTTTTCTGACTGAGGAACAGACAAAGGGTCGTATTGATTTGCAAGATACGCCCCTTCCAGATGTGGATGGAGAACTGTGGGTTGATGGGTCTTGTCTGAAGTTACCGGATGGTACAACTTCTGCCGCATATGCAATTACTACACTTCACACAATAGTAGAGACAACTCCCATACCACAGAAGTCAGCTCAAGCAGCAGAACTAATAGCTTTGACACGAGCGTGTGAGCTTAGTACAGAATTGTGTGTGAATATCTATACAGATAGCTGCTATGCTTTTGGAGTGGCCCATGATTTTGGCCTGCTCTGGAAGGAAAGAGGCTTTCTGACATCGCACGGGATGCACATAATGCACAGAGAACTAGTGCATAATCTTTTGACTGCATTACCATATCCAAAGAAAATAGCTATAGTGAAATGTAGTGCGCACAAAAAAGTGACTGATAAGGTGGAACAAGGAAATGCTTTTGTAGGCCGAGTGGCACGTGAGACTGCGATGCAGCCTGATACTACTTCTATGTATGTAGTGAAATCACAAGCTCAGTGGTGGGACGATGCCAGGAAGAAGTATTAGAGATACAGAGGACCGCTTCTGACAAAGAAAGAGAGCAATGGTCCATAGATGGAGAGTATGATGATGAAGGTTGTTGGCGAAACAAACAGATGGATAGATGGAAGTTGCCTATAGCTTTTGTACAACCTATAGTTCAGATGGCACATGGGCTAACACATGTTGGAGCTTCAGCAATAGTGAAATTTCTTACACAAGTTTGGGAGCATCCAGAAATTGCTAGCACAGCTAAGAGAGTAGTGCAGTCCTGTAGGATTTGCTTACGATTTAATCCCGGAAAAGGGACACAAACTCCAGCAGGAGGATTTGCTACACCGACCACACCTTTTGAGGTTTTGCAGATGAATTATATTCAGCCTGAATGCTGCAATAATTTGAAATATGTCTTGGTGGTGGTATGTACCTTTAGTAGATGGATTGAGGCGTACCCTACCAAAGACAATACTGCAATTACTACGGCAAAGGTGCTTTTGAAGGAATTCTTTCCTTGCTACGGTGTTTGCAGATTTTTGTGGAGCGACAACGGATCTCATTTTGTAGGGGACGTTATAAAGTATGTCCTGAAAGGATTAGGGATTAAACAGATGTTTCATGCAGTATTCCACCCACAATCAGCAGGTTTGGTGGAAAGATACAATGCAACTCTGAAACTGAAATTAGCTAAAATACAGGCTTCTACTTCTCTGACTTGGCCAGTTACGTTGCCACTGGCATTGTTGTCAATCAGGTCAGTGCCTCATTCTCAAACAGGTCTCACACCTTATGAGATCCTATTTGGCAGGCCAATGTATATCTGGGGAATTCCTAAACCGAGTTCTGTGTGTGATGTACCTTGTGTCTTAATGAATGACTATTTGGCACAATTAACTGATAACTTGGTTTCTATTCATCAACAGGTTCGAGAAGCACTTCCTGACAGATCCACAGGAGAGGGTCATAACCTTCGACCTGGCGACTTTGTCCTTTTAAAATCTTTCGAGAGGTCGAGCAGTTTGGAGCCAAGGTGGCGTGGGCCAGAGCAAGTGCTACTTGCTACAAGAACAGCAGTTCGAGTCACGAATCGGAAGAATTGGGTCCACGGTACCCATTGTCACCGAGTACTCCCGACTTTGGTGGAGCCTGCTGTATTGACCGACCACCGAGAGGTTCTGACTGCAGAGAGAGGTCGTGCTGTGACGCCTGACGGATCTGAGGAGTTCTTCCCGGACCAAACAGTCTCTGGAGCAACAAGATATAATTTGAGACCGAGAGAGAAATCTGCAGCATTATGAAAGTTGTCTGAGCATTCCCTGGGTCAGTGAAACGGAGAGCCGATGTGGCAAGGGGGGGATCAGCCCTGCATTAGAGTAGTGACACCCGTCTTGGCCCGTGGTGAAGAAATCAACGGCTAACCAGGGGTAAGAGCTCTGACAACTACTTTAGTTTCAGGAAGATTTGTTTTGTGTTGTGACTAAGAATGGAAAAGAAGAAGAAGATTTTTTGTGTTATAGGATTCGTTGTTGCCTTGATGATTGTGGCAACAATAACATGGTCTGTTGAGGAAACAACTCCTGCTCGTGAGTTGTTTGTTGTTACTACGCCTACACCAGAGGAGCATTATTTCTTTACGCTCCCATATCAAGAATTGAAACATCGACAATCTTATCTTAATAATACTTTCATTTAAATGCTGCATCACACCCACATCGCTACTAATGCGACAAACTGTTGGATTTGTGGGATGATGCCTGCACATCAAAAGAAAGGAGGTACACCGTTTATACCTCTCCCTTTTTCGCATAATGGCTCTTGTCAAGCCTGGTATACTTTGCTCTTTGCGACTAGGAAGCCTAAAGTGGGCAGACTGCTTTTCCGGTTAAATAAAGAGGACCATCAAGACAAAGATGGGTATCCCCAAGCGAATGGAACTAAGTGGGAGTGGGAGGAATACCGACCGGACAATATTTCAACGCCATATATCTTCACCAACACTAGAGACTCATCTAATGCTGAATATTTTGTCATTTCTGTTACCCAAACGAAAGCAGAACTATGTGTACAGAGCATTGGACATATCACTGTATTGAATATAGACAGTCTAAATAATAGTACCTTTTTAGCTTCACACAACACTTATTTTGTGTGTAGAAATCGTGGATATTATCGATTGCCAGCCGGATGGACTGGTATTTGTTACGTGTCTTTTTTGTTGCCCCCTGTGTTTCTAGCACCTCCATTGTATCACCGAAATCTTAAATTGTTCAACAATATTACTGTAAATAGGTACAAAAGGGCGTTGATTACTGATAATGTTGATCAGACTGATACAAGCCTATAACAATATATAGATTTTAATTTAGGATTGTTCTTTTTTGTAGGTGCTGCATTAAATATCAGGAAAGTGTGACAATTAACTAGAGTAGTAGAAGCTGTTACCGGTCAAACAGCTGCAGCTTTAGGAAATATTACTGAAGAATTGCAAATTGCTAGAATTGTAGCTTTGCAGAATCGGATGGTGCTAGATGTAATGCTAGCAGATAGAGGTGGTGCATGTCGTGTTATAGGTAGTAGCACTGCATGTTCATACCTGACCATACCCCATCAGTGTATAAAGAGATTAATAAACTTCATAAAATCGCTGCAGACATTCACACAGATAATGGTACATGGAATTTTACAGGGTGGCTTTGGACTCTGATTTCTGCTTGGGGCTGGAAAGTATTAACAGCCCTATGTATAATAATTGCAATAATGTTCACCTGCTGTGTCTGTATTCAATGCAGCCCGATGATTTGTTTTATGTGTGTCAATGCTTGGATACCAACTAAAAGTAATATTACAGAAGTCAAAATGCAGAATGATCTGAAAAAGGAGATAGCTAGTATGATGGCCATTGATGTAAGAGATGAACATCTGGCTTTTCCTAGGAAATCGAATGTCTTCAGCTAATGCTTAAAGGGTCATCTGTTGTAAATCAACAACAATTAGATTAAGCATTAGCAGAAGACATGCTTCTTTTTGACCATTACCGTAACAAATGTGACGACTCCATTTTGAATTAGTAGCGGCCTTTTTGTATGACATACATAGCCATGTGCTCGTCATGTGCTTAGTCCTACCTTCTTGTTCACCGCGCCTGAAGTCTGCCCGGCAACAGGCTATTTTTAGGATTCTCCGCTTCCAGCATGTCCAGACATGTGCAATAGAGTCAATGACCGTTTCTAATTGGTTCCAGATAGGAATGTGTTTACCAGGTATTAGAGACTGTTAATTCCACCCACTCATCGATTGTGCCTCAAAATGTCCTTGTATGGTCATAAAACTGCTCTTGTCTTTTGTACCGCCTTCTTTTGAGCCCCCTCATTGTGTATAAAAGGGGCCATGTGCTTTAGTTCGGTGTGCTACTCAATACAATACCGAAGGGTGTTGTGTGGACTGTAGTACCACCTTTGAAGGTTTAATAAACTTTGCTTTTGTATTTTCCAGTTTCATTGCCAACTTCTTCCTAAGGTCTGAGGACTCTGTGCAGAGAAGGGCGAACCCTTGCACTAAGTAGGTCTAGCTGAGGTTTGCTTACAACAGGACTGCAATGACCCGCTATGCGTTTTTGAAGTATGCTGCTGTAAAGGAAGGAATGCTTTGCTGTCTGAAGCCTGCCTTGAACCCTCAGTGGCCAGCCCTGCTGTTGAGCCCAGCTTCTTCAAATGAACCTAAGACTACCAGTGTGACTCCAAAGGCCAGATTGGTATTCAGAGCCGCAGGGACACACCATCTTGAACTCACACCTGGACCTACCCTGAGTGAGTTCACAAACCCCAAGAGATGTCCTACTAGTCTTAGACCATTGGTTGTGGTGTTAAAGGTGAAGAGATGGCCAAACCCCAAAACAGAGGTCTTAGAAAATTTTGGCCCGAAACTGCTCTGAGAACAGGAGACGGGACTCAAGCTGCTCACCTATCCACACAGGGTGCATCGCCGGTATGATTGACTTTACGGCTTCTCTTACTACTTTCTTCTCTGCAGCACCAAATCCTTTAAGTAGTCCTTCATCAAAGAGATATTCAGCCTTGAGGAACTGTCTTCAGCTACACCCTTCTCCTTCACCCTGCTAGACATTTTCAACTTCTGTTTCAGAGCCCATGGGCCTGATTACGAGTGGGCAGAGTTTGCAGAGTTGCACTATGTGGAATACTACGGAGTTGAATAAAAACTCTGTGGAACTCCGCAGAGTTCCACTACACCCTAATAAAGTGAGTAAACATATATCATAGCTCTTGCCGACAGGGGAATATACATTTTCTCAACACTTAGAGGCAGTAGAGCTCTGTAGACAGTGTATTACAGCACAGTCAACTTTGTTTTGATATTAAATAATGAATGATTCACTGCCTGAGACTGTTCAATGTGTCAAGAGGACTCATGAGCCCCACACCACTCCCTGTGCTGCTTCCTCTCTTACCTTCAAAAAACCGGCAAGGGCAATAGCGTTTTCATGGCAGTCCAGGTGGTTTGTTGTGCTCGCTGACAGCATGGCTGGGGGATCCGAGGCGTCTGGGGGCAGATATAGGCTGCCGCTGGTGTTCTGCTGCCGCTGTGTCCTGATGCCGCTGGTGTCCACTCAGGTACTGCAGTGCAGCCTCCTGCTCCCAGTGCTGCAGTGCTGGCTTGGGCTCCTAGGACAGGCAAGGCTGGTTTTTCAAGAGGAGCCACGATGGGAGCCTCAGCTTAACTGGAGGGCTGCAGTCAAGGAAGCTGCACTTGCACCGTATGGATGGGAGGAATGAAATATTTGCTCTAGGACCGAGGCATGATGCAAGAAATCAGATCCTCAGCCATCCTTTCCGAATGCCGACTGCCGAATATGCCACAACGTCAGTGAGTCAGCCATACCGAGGCTTTGAGCGGATTTGTTTGAGGGCCTACGGTGTGCATAGAGGAACAGTCACAGAAGAGGCAAACTTGCAATACATGCTGGTTGGAATGAAGAACACAGGGAGACCAATTATCGGGTGAGCTGAGCGGCACACACTGTGAACTCGGCTCCATGGTGAATGGCAGAGTTTTTGCTTACTCAGCACTCCAAGCAGAGGGAAGAGTAGAAAAATCTCTGCAAACTCCGCTAGTGGAGCGGAGTTCACTGCCCACCGAATTATGATTCTGGTTGGACCGACCATCCAACCATAGGCTTCAGGGTTCAGCCGCCGCAGTGAAGGATGGACATGGAGAAAGGGATCCACGACAGAGACTGTCAGTTGAAGATGATTTAGGTGACTATGCACCCCAAATTCATTGTTTCCGATGGCTCGAGGGAGTTGTCAGACCTCCACTGTTTGATCTTCGGAAACCCACATCATAATCTGGACGGCAGACGGAGATTCCTGTACTGCCCTATGGGTCCTGTTTTTCTCTGACCGCCATCATGTTGCTCCTTCAGCGGTCGGACCTACAGCTTCTGACAAGACCGCAGCAGTCAGTATGATGGAATCATGTCCTACCGGCATCGTAATCAGGCCCCAAGTCTGAATGTAGAAATCTTCACAGCGGCTTTGACCCAAGGTTATCCAAAGATGACGCTCCCTCCTCAGGCAACTCCTGCAGCCTTGCCCCTTTACCTTGTCAGACACTTTTTCTCAGAATTTCTTCTAAGCCCAACTGGGCCCAATCCACTTCCTGTATTCGAACTGCGTTCCATCCTAGTTCACCATATTTTTATCTTTGATCTAGTCTCACGCCACTAGATGTCTGTGGTTGGCGCTTTGATCTTTTAGGTGCTTGTTTTTCTAAAAAGATAAAAAAATCATTACTCCAGTTCCACTGATTGGATTTTTGTCATTTCGGTGTCAAATAATTTCTTAAAATGTTCTCTAGTATTTGAAAGTGGTGTGAGATTTTTCTTGTGTTGCGTTTTGACTATATTACAGTTTGTGTGCTGCATAAACACTTTATACATTGCCTCTAAGTTAAGCCTGACTTTGTATGCCAAGCTACCCGGTGTTGAGCACAAGTTAATTCAGTGACTTTTTGTGGTCCACCCAGCAAGGGCTTCTGGATGCGGTTTCACCATGGCTCACACCCAAGTCCACCCAAGTCAGTCAAAATCCCATTTCTCACATACTTTTATTTGCTTTCCTGCTAGAGTTTAACAGTAAAGAAGATGACTTTCCTTTTACGTGCAGTCAGGTGAAATGATCTCCAGCTTCATGACTGTGGTATTATATGGTATGGTATGCTATGGTATGGTGCAGTACTGTATGGAGCAATGTGGTAGGGTAAGGTATAGAACGGTATGCTAGGTTTCACTATACTATGTTATGGAGTAATGGCCATGTTTATAAAGAGAAACCTATGACATTTGCTTCTTGATGCTAATACAGCCAATGAAAGATAGACTTAGGAATTCCAGGCTTTAACCTTCTAGTTGAAACAGTCCAGATTTGTTTCTTATCAACCTTAGAAAGGCGGAACATCTGTCAAAGACCAAAAATGAATGTGTCCTCATGTAATGCAACTGCTGCTCGTGTAAAGCGCTCTGACACCTGATACCTTCGGGTCAAGTTGGTGCAGATACAACTCTCTAAAACAACAGTCTGAAAATTTAATCATGCCTAAAACAGATTTACAATACCAACTTTCTATGAAAACAAGCATCAAACATGGGACTACCAATAAGCACAGTGCCAAGGTGTGACAGCACAAACGTGTGTGCGTGTGTGTGTGTGTTTCTCGGTAAATGATTATATAGAGCATGTATTTGCAACCCCTTCTGAAAAGTTCCTTCTATGAACTGCCACCATCCTAGTCTACTGTGTGCACCACCCACTCCCACTGCAAGTTCACCTGTGTTATGGGTGTATATTGGTTGTGCATGCTAAGTGCAACCTACATCCCTGTATCCAGATGAATCTCTGCATTATTAGCCAACAGCGTATATAGCAATGCATGTTGCACATGGTTGTGGATTATAAACCTTTGCTTATCAATCCCTGCATGGATCTCTTCATGCATATTGCCTTCTTCTATGAAAAATCTCATTCTTTAATTTGGACAACACGCCTGAGACTCCACTAATTGTTCTTCTGTGAATAGGTTCATTATCTTCTGTTGTGTGATAATTCTTTCCTCCTTGAAACCACTACATCAAAACAAAGTGGGAGTTCAATAGCAAAGGTTAATTTTGATAATGTAACAGCGAAAGTAAGAACACTATTACAGAAATGGAATGCTTTGCCATTATCCTTTTTAGGCAAATCTAATCTTGTAAAGATGTCTATCCTTCCAAAGTATACGTTTTTATTTAACTCTATTCCTCTGGAGTTTAGGAAGGAATGGATAAATAAGGTGCAAAGTCTTTTTATTAGTTTCATATGGGCAAAAAAAGCCCCCGAATAGCTTGGCAAAGGCTTAGAGCTAAAAAAGAGAATGGTGGGATAGCAACTCCAGATCTTCTTCAGTATCAGAGGGCATTCCACCTACAAATCTTCAGGCAGCTACTGGGTGACACCCCAGCATTTTCAACACTATTTCAGGCTCTAACAGCTATTTATAAATCCCAAGCTAGATTCTTCTTGTTTAAATTTGGCGACCCAAAATACTACAAGAAAGTGAAATTAAAAGTCCTATTTGCAGCCTGCAGCGTATGGCATCAAATAAGAGTTTCACAACGTATCCCTTATTACAGTATTTTGGCCCCAACTTGGAACTCACTGGGAACCCCAACTTGTTTACAAGACTCCCTAGCCAGAGCAATTCAAGACAATGGAATAGAAAGGTGGGGGGGAGTTGTTGGAGGACGATGAATTGATATCATGGCCAAATCTTCTAGCTGCAACAAAAGGGGACATCTCTAAATTTAATTATCTTCAATTACTAAGCTGGGCTAAATCACTTTAAAAAACTGGAAATGGAAATGGGTGGTTTGAACGGAAGGCAGCCACTTTTCCAGTGGGTCGGAAGGAAATTGCCATATGGTACTGGAATATGATCCACTCCCATGAAGATATGCAGCAGTGGCCCGGATCTATTTGGAGGAAAGAGCAGCCGAGCTACGATCGGGATACCTTATGGCAAGTATCTCTATCTCTTCTATGGCAAAGTGTTACAGCTGCACCATTAAGAAAAAACATCTATTTACAGTTCACAAGGCTTATTGGACCCCGAGAAGATTATCCAAGTTTGGTTCCAGGAGAGTGAAATGTCAAAAGTGCGGGGAAATAGAGGCTGATGAAGTACATATGTTTTGGAGATGCCCAGCAATTCAATCGGTTTGGGAGAAAGTAGGTGAGACAATTTTCAGCATCATGGGGGTTGAAGGAAAGGATGAGTCTCCACAGGTAATTTTTGAGGTAATACTAGATGAGGATACTTTAACTAGTTTTTCGAAGAAGTATAAAAGTTTAATGTTTGTGCTAATGTTACTGGCACGAAGGGTACCATGTATTAAATGGGTTTTACCTGTCCCGCCGTTACAGAGCGAATGGATCAACTCTGTCCACAGGGTTGCCAAATTAGATAGGGCAATATGCACAACAAAAAAACCTAGATTTTGGGATATTTGGGACAACTATTGTAAAACCAGATAGGAGCAGATGATGGGCCACATTAGGTATAGTGTAGTAAATACCTTTTCAAGGTTTTCCTTCTTTTCCTCCTCCTATTTCTTGGTAGACATGTTTTTTCTTTTCTTTTCCTTGTTTTCTTTTCACCTCTTTTACTTTCTTCTTGTAGTAAATGACAGGGGATTTCAGTTCTATGATTACGTTTAGCCATACAGGTTTGGGATAGTCCATTGGATGTGGACTGATAATCCCAGAGCAGAACTCTCTGTGGGACCTGTTATACTGAAGAGCTAGCCTGGGGGACAGAGTGATGGACTATGAGGATAAAGGTCGCGGCCAGGTGGGGACCCGAAGTGTTGTGAACACGCCTTCAGTGAATGAAGCGATCGAGAGTCCCAACTCTAGTGATCTAAGGCCATTAGACTTTGGGCCTCTTCCTCTGGGGGTTTTGTCTCTGCCTCTACATTCAACCTCTCAAATATATATCGGCTATGTACAAATGAGGACAAAAAAAACAAAGTGGGAGTCCACTTAGGCTCTCAGAACCTAGCTAGCTATCTGGTTACTCGACACGCCTGAGACTCCACTAATTGTTCTTCTGTGAATAGGTTCATAATCTTCTGTTGTGTGATAATTCTTTCATCCTTGAAACCACTACATCACAACAAAGTGGGAGTCAGCTTAGGCTCTCAGAATCTAGCTAGCTATCTGGTTACTCGTTAACTCTATATTCATCATTGGCCCTGTAAAGCACTCTGCTGCCCTTTGACTACTTTAACCCTGTTCAACTACTGCATATGCACATACATGCAAAATACATGTAGTCTGATGAGCACAGACTCTTAGAATTACAACATATGACTTGTAGTGGTGTTATTACCTGTGAGACACAAAAGTGTCCCATTTTGGATTTTATACCAGTGGAAATATTTTTGTAATTTGTGACGTTGAATCTTTGTCTACCCTACGCCTATTTCTTGTGGCACCCCTTGGGTGGCACTGCTGGTTTATTTTGGGCTTCTGCATTGAAGCACTTCCACATTGGTCAAGTGTGTTTTCAGCTGGAAGACAGTGCTAAACCAGTGAGCATATTTATGTCAATATCCCTTGTAGGGTTGCCCCCTCCGCCTAGCAACACTTTTGTGAATTGTAATTTATTTTTTAAATAGAAAGTGTGTTAAATAATACAATTAATTCTGATTCATTTGCCTTGCAAAGGCACACATGTCAAGGAAACTGTACTGCCTCACCGATTTTCATCTATTCGGTTCTTGAACCCTCAGCATTGCAATATGGAATTACATTACCGTTTGAAACCATTATTGATCTTAGTTCTAAACATAAGATCCTTTCATTTTCTGACAATACGCTCTTCCTGCTGTCTAACCATAAAACTGCAATAGTTTGATGGTGAATGGTCAGGGTATAAAATATAACACAATCGGAGGTCTACCCTATTAACTGAGCTTCGGTCGAAATTTGACCAAAATGTAATTTTTTTATGGTTTGTCAATTTATTTTATTTGCAGCAAGTGCATGGTGCCCAGCAATTAGAGCGTTAAGACATATGAATCTACAATAGTAACTCCAGGTTCAGAAACTGTACAAGCAATAGAATCAATTTTCCTAAAGCCATACATTTTCTTTCAGATTTTATTTGAAAAAAGAATGAGGACAGAACGTTCCAAAGTTTAGCACAGTAAGATTAGGCAGTTTGTCATCAAATCTTGAGAGTATTTCAAAATTGGTGTAATTAGGTGTGTTGTATCCCTGAGCAGCTCCTGTGTACATTTTTTAAAATCATATATATATTTACATATATATATATATATATATATATATATATATCAAACCATAAAGTTTGCCTGTTTAAGGAAGACGCCTCACCACAAGTAAGTATTCGCCCCATCTGTTTATTGCTGGAAAAAGCAGCGTGAGTGCATCTCAGTACAATTGAATTTAATGCCAGTTCCAACGCATTTCGTAGCTCACTTCATCAGGGTCTATGGCAATGAAGGCAGCAGCAGGTACATTTGGGGGCACAATTATAAACTACAACCACCCCGCCTCAGTGGGCGTGGCCCTAACGAGGGCCTGCTGGTACTTGTAGTGCCCACCGTTATCCTCCAGTGAGTAGCCTGGTGTTCCCCTCATGAATGAAACTCGTATCATCCCAGTGGATCGTGGCACCAAGGGACCGTTCACAGCCACCTCTTAAATCACTTCAACAAACGGCACCCGTGTCATATGCAAATCTGTGGATTTACAGGTTTGCTGGAATGCTGCTCACAAGGATATAGCTCGAACGGCTGAATGGAATTACACCAGATTTGGCAAAATGGTAGGGACTGGTATGCAGCAGTGCCTTTTGTATGTTTGGTGGAAATCCCTCCAGTAGTTTCTGAGAAAACTGAATGTGAAATTGAGTCCAATGCAGTTTTTCATAGGACCTTTCGGCACAGCTACAGCCCGAATGGCTGAACAGAATTACTGCAAACTTGGCAAAATGGTAGAGCCTGGTATGCAGAAGTGCCTTTTGTATATTTGGTGAAAATCCCTTCAGTAATTGTTGAGAAAATCGACTTTTTTCAAATTATATATCTATAGGCAGGAAACGGTGCGCGCACAGGCTTGCACCGTCCTTGCACTGTCCTTGCACGCGCGCGGACCTTAGGATGCGCGCGTGGAATTCTGATTGGCTGTTGGACGTCTGTCAACATTCCAGTCAGTCGAAATGAGGAAGTGTTGTCCGCCATCTTGTTTTTTGTGGCAGATGATAGTGGTTGTGAACAGAAGTGTAATAGTTGACAAGGAGGCAGGGTAGAGATTCCTGAGCCCCCTAGGATTTGTCATGGGGTCTGTAAAGAACCCCGAAGGTTGAAAAAAAAATCACGCATCTCTCACAGCATTTCATATTGTTTTCTATCTGCTATTCCTATCCCTCTCCATACATTCACTGCTTGCATCCATGTTAAAGTTAGCACAAAGCGCTTGTAAAAAAAGGAGCATATTTACAAGCCCAATGAAACCATTAGCACTATCTCTATACCAGCATTTAATCCAAGCATGAGAAACACTTTAAAAAGACGTTTACCCTATAAGGTAAAAGATACAAACTGTGAGAGCACACAGCTAACATTATGGAAAAAGATGAAAATATAATTCCTTAATTCACATACACACTCAGTGTAAGGCTTGTCAATAATCTTAAAGCTAGTCATTGCAGCAAAAAACATTTAGCATGGTAAATCGTTTTAGGCACAGAGAGTGAGATGACACATACACACAAACAGACAGATGGTGTAGGCAGAGATTGAGATGACACACACATACAAACAGAGAGATGGTGGAAGGAGAGAGTGAGATGAGGAATGCAAAGAGGGAGATGGCGCAGGCAGAGAGTGATATGAGACACACAAAGAGAGATGTGAACTAGTGTTTATAATGTTTAGTTAATGTAATTGCTATGTGCTATGTTAGTAGTGGTCTATAATATGTCACATTTTTCTTTTCAACAGATTGTAAATATCTACAGAGTCATAATAGATTATGCCTACAAAAGACCGCCAAAAAAGACTTTATAAGAAAGCTTTATCGACCAAGAGGACTCAATTAGAAGATTCATGCAAAGGACAATCTTCAGAGAAAAGAAAAAATGCTCCTGGTTAGCAAACCAAGATTTTTTTAAGGAAATTGTTAAAATGCAGAAAAAGTCAAGAAGTGTTTCTACGAAAAAAAACCAAAGTCTAAATACAAAGAAAAAGCCGAGGCCACCAAAAAATGGTATAACGGTACGGGGAGATCATAGTGTGTCTGGTAATCATAGGACAAATCAATTTATTGACATTCTTAGACGAATGTTTTGTAACAGAGTAGTTTTGAATTTATTAAAAAATCTTAAGAAATATAATAGGAAAACTGCTTTTTACAAGAAAAAGAAAATAATAGAAAAGTTTGTTGATCAGGCTTTTGAAGTGAGGAGAAAGCTGTATATTTTAGTAATCAATAGAGTTCGTACACTAGATAAGGCAATCAATGATTTGAAATCAAAATGTAAGTGGAAAAGAGTAATTAATCGGACTAATTTTTGTGATGTTTTTTCAGGGGAATGGAAGCATAGTTCAAGTTGTGAGCCATTTTTTAATGAAGAGAGTTACTTTCAAGGTAATGTTTTAGTGCATCCAGTTGACACCAGTGGTCGAGCATATGAGGTGAAGGACAGTTGTCCAGTTGAAAAAGAAAAAATGGTGCCTAGAAATGCAGGTGAGGTGTTAGCTGATGTATGTTTAGGGAGATGTCCTAAGGCTCCGGTGTATACTTGGAATTTTAGTAGTATTTGTAGTGTCCGACAGGATTCTATTAATTTGTTTTGCAATTTCTTACGTACATATAGTAAGAAAAGTGTAAAACAAAAGTTTAAGATGTCTCAAGACTTAGGTCCTTGCAGCGTGAGGGAAAAAACAGGTTTGCATGGTCATTCACTGGCTTGTCTTTCTAGAAAAGTATGTCAGAGTACTTTTCACCATTTTAGAATGTTAGGAGTGCATCAAACTAAAGTGAGGAAAATAGTGAGAAGGTTGTATTATGCAAAAAGTCCAGCACTTAAGCTTAAACAGTTAAACAGTGCTCTTTTGCATGGATCTGAATAAGATGTGAAGAAGATGTGTGAAGAAATAGAGTTTTGTTACTTTGGTGAAAAAGAGGACACTGCCAAAAATGATACAGTAATAGAAAGTAATGTGGAAGAGAATGTACAGATTGTAAGTACTCAAAATTTTGATCATGAAATTACAAAGTTTAAGGCCATTACAAGTGAAAGGCCAAATTTTTCATGCGTGTGTTGTCGACAAACTCATTATAAGAATCAGACTTGGTTAGTTGATTTATATGTTAAAAGTGAAATGGAAAATAATAATGAATGGAAGGATTTTGCAACTTATTTGTTGGTTGAGAATTGTTTTGATTTGGGCTCTGATCTATGTATTTGTAAATATTGTTATAATAAATTAAATGAAAACAGAAGGCCTGCTAGAGCTGTACATAATAATCTTGAGTTGGTAAAGATTCCGTCTGAATTGAAGGGTTTAAATACATATGAGTGTATTCTGATTCAATGTGTGCATCCTTTTCAGGCTATGGTTCGCATGGAGCCTAAGACAGGGAAATTGCCTCCTTCAGATTTACAGAGAGGATTATAGGGAAGAATTGTTTATTTGCCTTTAGATTTAAAGAAAAATATTGACACCATTGGCAAAGAAAAAGTGAAATAGGAACCTCTAGTTAATGTAGTTAATGGCGTTCCTACAAAGAGTAAGAAAATCTGGCAAGAATTAGTGGATGTTAGGAAAGTCAAAAAGGCAACGTTGTATTTAGTAAAAAACAATCAGTACTACAAAAATGTATATGTAGGAGAAGAGGAAACAACTGTAGAAGAGGACAGTGATTCATCGGCTGGACAGATTGAAAAAGTAGATGTGTCTAAAAGTGAACAGATTTATGAGCATTATAGTGTTCATCCTCTGCATTCCAAAGAAGTAATGGGGAATGCTATTGAGTTGTTCCAAATGAAAGAAGCCAAAGGAAGTCCCATAAGTGTATGGGAAGAAAGCTTGGAAGCTCGTTGTTTTCCTCAATTGTTTCCAACAGGTCAAGGTGGAAGATATGATGACCGACCTGTTCAAATTCCTGCGTCGGAATACCGGACTTTAAGATTATATGCAGAAGATCCAAGTTTTCGTCAATGCATTCCATATTTGTTTCATCTTCTGTTTCAGAGTGACTTCTCTGGACTATCTTATGCTGGGAACCATATACTGAAATCTGGAGTACATCTTCAAAATGTTTCGGCAGGGGACTTTATGGATAAAGTCCAAGTGGAAGACAGTATTTTGGAATCTCAGCTAATCAATCTCATGGCATGTCAGTGTGGTACGAATGAGTATTGGTACCGTTGTCATGGGGAATTGAAATGTATGCTAAGAAACTTAGGAACTCCTACATGGTTCCTCACTCTTAGCTGTGCTGAGTATGCCTGGGAAGACTTACTTGAATTTCTTCGAGAGGCAAATGGAAATATAGAAAATATAGAATTCAAGGCACCTGGAGAACTGTGCTCTTTTGATCCAGTTAATGTTTGTAGGTATTTTAATCATCGATTTGAAGCTATGATGTCTTTCATCACAAACAAAAAAATTCCTCCACTTGGAGAGGTTTTGGATTTCTTTTGGAGAAAGGAGTATCAAGCAAGAGGGGCTCCTCACATACATATGCTGCTATGGATCAAAGATGCTCCCAAATTTGGAACAGATTCGGATGACACAGTGATGAGTTTCATTGAACAATATTCCACATGTGTTGTTCCAAAAAGTACAGAAGAAGACAATTTACGACATCAAGTCTTACGCTTTCAAACCCATCGCTGTGGAAAGTACTGTCGTCGAAAGTTCAAATCCAAGGAGAAGTTATACACACAATGTCGTTTTGGATTTCCACGGCCAGTAATATCTAAAGGAAGAGAGAACAATTTTATGTCTTCACTGCGACATACTGTGACAAGAAAATCACCGAAAAATACGTACAACTTGAAAAGAAATGAAGAGTCCAAATACATAAATGACTACAACCCAGTCATTTTGTCCATGTGGAATGCTAACATGGATATTCAATATGCTGCTGACAACTCTATTGCTGTGGCGTGATATGTAACGTCTTACATCACAAAATCAGAAAAGACGGAACTGAAGGAAATGTGGGAGGATATTTCGCATGAAAAGAGCCTAAGTAAGAAATTATACAGTTACAGTCTGAAGATGTTGTCGCATCGAGAAATTGGAGCATATGAATGTTCAGATCGGTTATCATCAGCAAGTCTGTATGCCAAATCGAGATCCATCATTTGGGTGAGTCTAGGTCTTGCTGCAACACGAAACCGAGTTTTGAAGTCTGCACAAGAAATTGAATATTTGGCGGTGTTTCAACCAAACAGTACAGATATTTTGAAGACAAACATGTTGGATACATATTATCCAAATAGAAGTAGTCATCTTGAGAATGTTTGTCTCTATGAAGTACTGCAAAGCTATACTTTTAAGAGAAATATGACAGAAGATATCAATAAAGAAGTATATGCTGAAATTGGATGTGAAGGATGTCTGGTGAAACAAAGAAAAAGATATTTGATTAATCATCGTAAATTGAGTTACGAATCTCCTGATAAAAGGGAATTTTACTATTTAGCTCTTTTGCAACTCTTTAAGCCATGGCGTTCAGAAAAGGAACTACTTGGACATTTTCTCAGTTTTGAAGATTCTTTCAATGCAACCAATGATACCATAGAATGTCCTGTTTTTTCAAATTATCTGCAAATGTTGAACAATGAAATACAGCAAGAAGCTACCATTGCAGCAGAGATTGCTAGAGACAGTTCTCAAGGCAGTCAAAGTTCTGTTTCGTTGAGTCAGGATCCACTAGGAGGACCAATTATCCAAAATGAAGCTGCCACTGCCATGGAAGAGGTAGAAGGAGCCATGAAACGAGCTCAGGAGGATGTCGTTAATTTAGAAGATTTGGAAAATCAACTAAACGTGGAGCAGAAAAAATTATATGATGAAGTCACAGAACAGATTGAGCATGGTTTAGGTCATGATAAAAAAGAGTGCTCATTGTACGTCATTTGAACCTGTCCGACTGTATGTGAGTGGAGAAGCCGGAACTGGGAAAAGTTTTTTGATTAAATCAATTGCAACTTATCTGCAGAAAAGAACAGAGTCATCACTGTCTTGTGTTGTTACTGCTCGAACTGGGTTGGCAGCACATAACATTAAAGGGATTACTTTACATCGTTTATTGATGCTGCCAGTAGAGCATGATAATACATTACAATACCACAAGCTATCTGGAGAAGCTTGTTGTGAAGTTGGTAGAGTCCTGAAGAAAATGAAACTTCTTATCATTGATGAGGTAAGCATGGTTTCAAATGTGATACTTGATTTGTGCAGTTAAGAATGCAACACATTCTTAAAACAGAATATGATGTGTTATTTGGAGGCAAACACATCATTGTCTTTGGAGATCTACTGCAGCTAACTCCAGTGAAAGGACAACCCTTGTTTAAGATGCTTACGCATGAAGATACAAGAAAGTGCCTAGGAAGCATTGTAAATGTGAATATCTGGTTATATTTTAAATATGCAGAGCTGCTTCAAAAGATGCGACAGGCAAAGGATGCAGATTATAAAAATATTCTACAAGATGTAAGAATCGGAAAAGTAACTAAACAAGCCAAAGAAGCTTTATAGTCACGATTAATTTCAAATTTGTTTCCAAAGGAAAATATTCTCCCAGAGATTATTTATCAGAAAATTGCTGAAAACAAAACTGTAATATGCTTGATGCCAACTCTTCAAGAATGTTTAGTCTTCAACAACAAAATGTTAGGGTTAGAAAATCAAGAGATTGTGAAACTGGAAGCTATTGATAAAATAGAGCACGAAGGAGTTACTATTGTTTTGTCAGAAAAGTTGAAATCAAAGTTGAATTCTTTAGAAAAGACAATTTCTAAAACTGCTGGTTTTGAAAAGACCCTATATGTATGTTTAAATTATCGTATAATTTTACGACGGAATTTAAATGTGGAAAGAGGTTTAGTAAATGGAGCAATGGGTCATGTTGTTGATTTGGTGAATTACCGAAATAGAGATGGAATTGAATTTTTGAAAATTAAATTTGATGGAATTGAAGAAGTACAACAGTTTAGTCGTTGTTCTGTTCGATTTTTGCTTGTGAAAGATTTACTTGTCCGCCGAAAACAGTTTCCTGTTTCTTTGTCATATGCAATAACTATTCATAAATCTCAAGGTTTAAGTGGAGATAGTGCTTTGATGAATATTGGAAGTACTGTCTTCAAGGAGGGTATGGCATATGTTGCTTTATCTCGAGTCAGAACTTTATCTGGATTGTACTTGATTGATTTTGATGAGACAAAGATTAGTGCAGATCTAAATTGTGTAAAGGAATATAATAGGTTAAGAAGAGAGTATGCTCCAAATTTACCTCAATATCCTCTATTTGAAAAGCGTGTGGTAGGCCAAAAAAGAAGAAATGAGAAAAATTGTAGCAAGGCTGTAGCAAAAAAAAGAAAAGTCGATGAACCAGTAATTGTAAGCTGAAATAAAGAGGATTTTGTTGAAGATATTGTTGGATTGTTGGATTTCAGTTTGAGAATAGTTCTGGTGTCAACGGCTATGCTAATGTAGTGGTTAATGTTGTTTTTTTTCTCAAACGTTTGCAAGAACAGATTGTTGAAAATCAGGATCAAAGTTTTTGTTGTTTGTTGAATACTGTGTTTGAGAAATGTAGCAGTGATAGAACAAATATAGAAAGTGTTTCTGATATTCGAAATGATTTAGACATATGTTCTGGCATAACTCAATTTTCTCAGGATATTCAGCAAGATTGTCAGGAATTTCTAATGTACATGCTTGTTGTATTGCAAGAGGAAGGTATAGATGTTGAAAATCTTTTTGGCCTTTCTTATAAATGGCAACATGTCTGCGATAATTGCTCCTTTTCAAGTAGTACAACAGAAGATACTAAAAGATTTATATATTTGACTTTACCAGACTGCAAATCAGTGTCTTTTAATAATCTAGTTAGAGCAGCTGATCAAAACATGGTTTGTACCCAATGTAACTTTGCAATGCTATCAACATTATTTATACAAAGTTATGGATAGTACCTAATTTTAATGTTCCAACGATGTAGACCTGATGGAACTAAATTAACAACTTTAATTAAAAATGTGGTGGCTTCTCAATTATCAATTTCAGGAAGAACCTTTGTAACAGTAGCAATTATTTTCCATGATGGTCCTTCAACAACATCTGGACATTATACAGCTTATTTAAAATGTCAAAAAGGCTGGACTTATTGTAGTGATACTGTTTTGACTTTCCAAAAACGTTTGCCTTTTGACTTAAAACATTCTAACCCAGTGTTTTTACAACCTAAATTTTAGGAAAAGTAATTGGCCTAGAAAGATTGGAGCAATTAATAAAAGTTAGTCATCAGGATACTATATGATGTTCAGATTCTTGTAGTTAACTGGTTGTTTAAGGTTTTATGGACAAAATACACATCCTTGGGTGGAGATATAAATATTGTTAGGTGTTACGAAAGACGTTGGAGCTTTTCATGCAGAAGGTTGGGAAATGGAAGGTCAAGAGTATTATTAAGTATTTTCCAAACCAAGGAATTTTTACGTACTATTTGGCCATGTGGGAAAATATATCAATGAAAAATGAGTTTCTCGGGTAAATGTTGATAATATATGTTTTTACATAAGTTTGTAATGATACTCAATTGATTTTCAAACAACGTTTGCCTTTTGACTTAACAAATTCTTACCTAGTGTTTTTAGAACCGAAATTTTAGTGAAAGTAATTGGACAATGAAGATTGGAGCAGTTAATAAAATTAAGTGTGTTGTTCAAAATTAGTTTGTGAGTGAAAGTGATCAAGATAAACAGTAAACTGGTAGTTGTCATAGAGGTAGTGTAAGTGTATCACATAGTGAGTGATATCAGTATTATAGGAAATGTTAATGAAGAGTAAGTCAGAGGTGCAAATATAATTATTGTTAGATGATGAAATAGATGTTGGACTTTTCATTTAGAAAGTCGGGTAAATGGAAGTTTAAAACTACTATTAAGTAATTTCCAAAAAGAGGACTTTCTGTATACCATTTGGCCATGTGGAAAGGTATGTAAATGAAGAATACGTATTTCGGGTAAATGTGGTTAATATATGTTTCTATATCACTTTAGTTTGAGAGTATAATAATGAGATACTGTATCTTAGAAATTGCTGTTTGGAAGAAAACATTTAAGATATGTTTTTTCAAAGTTTTATGTTTTTTTTAAACACAATCATTTTGATTGTGATTTTTTTTGCCCGCTGTGATATGATGAATAGTATTGAACTCACTGTTTTTAGTGAAAATCAATATATTCTGAGAACAGCAAAAATAAACCATATAACATGTTGTACAAGTTAATTTGCATTTTGTATTGTGAAATATATATTATAACTGATTTGTTTACTCTCTTCCACAGATATTACATTTATAAGGTAAGTTTGATGTTCTGTTTCTCTCTATCCTTCTCTTACTGTCTCTCTCTTAACCTCACTGCTTTTATCCCTTCAGTTTCTCACTCCCTTTCTCTTATGTTCACATCCTTTAACTCATTCACATTTTGTCACTGACTTATTTTTGCTCCTTCACTCAGTCCCCTTCTCTCACTCTTTCCTTCACTCCCTCTATTTCCTCTATTCCTCACTCTTTTACTTTTCTTGTCTCATGCTCATTTGCCTTTATTCATCCTCTATCACCTCTGTTTCGTCAAACTTACTGTCATTCTTTTACCCTACGTCACCCCTGTCCCTTTATTGTGCTTCCCTCACTTATCCTCATTTCCTATACTTTACTCCCCTTCATCTTAGTCCTCTCACCCACTCATGTAAAGTCAGTCCCTTTGTTTCACTCCCCTTCACCTCTCTTTCCTTCCTTTGATTACTCACTAATTCCCCTTCTGTCACTCACCTAACTGCACTTCGAAAACACCTTTACAAAACTCCCTGTGTCCTCTTACTTTCTCTGTACTCTTCCATCACTCCCTCTCTCTTAGACTCACTCTTGTTAATGCACCTGCACTAATTCCCCCTTCCCTCTCCCTCATTTCCCTTCCCTAACTCCTCTTTCCTTTTTCTCCTGCTTTGTCTCTTGTATTGTGAATAATGTATTATAACTGATTTGTTTTTTCCTTTCCACAGATATTTCATTTATAAGGTAAGTACGACTGACCCCAAAAACTTTTTTATTTTTATTTTTGTCTATCCTTCCATCGCTCCCTGTCTCTTAGCGTGACTCTCTTCATCACCTCATGCTGTCACTTCTTTTCCCTCACCTACACTACCTCATTTTCCGTTCTTTGATCCCTCACTGAGTCTCCTTCTATCACTCCTTCCTTCACTCCCTGTGTGTAGTCAATCACTCACTCCCATTGTCTCACGCACACTCGACTGTATCCACCCTCTATCATTTGTCTTTCTTCAACTTCACTGTCCTTCTCTCACTCACGTCACCCTTGTTTCGTTAGGCTGCTTCCCTCAGTACCCTTTATTCCTATCGTTCACTCCCCTTCTCCTTTCTTGTTTCCCTCACTTACCTTTTCCCAGTTCATCTGATTTACTCCCCTTCACCTCTCTTTCCTTCTTTTGCTCCCTTACTCATTAACCTTCCCTCACTCACCTTACTCCACTTCACTTACTCCTTCTGTCACTCCCTTTGAACTCTGACATCCTCACTTTTCTTTCTTCACTGTCTCTCTGTTAGCCTTACTTCCTCTGTCCCTTCACTGTCTCACTGCCCTTCCTTTATACTCACTCTCTTTAACTCACCCACACTCCATCACTTGTCTTTCTTTGCTCCTTCACTCAGGCCCCTTCTCTCACTCTTTAGTTCACTCCCTCTGTGTCCTCACTCCCCTTGTCTCACGCTCATTCGCCATCTCTCTTTTGACTGTGCTATGTCTTCCTTTGCCTGTTCCATGTTTCTCTGTGTGTGCGCCATCTTACCCTCTGTCTGCACAATATATGCATGTGTGTGTGTCATCTTACCCTCTGCTTGCACCATCTCACCCTCTACTTGTTGTATCTCACTCTCTGCCTGTACCATCTTACTCTCTACCTGTGGCATGTGTCCCTCTGCATGAGCCATCTATCTTTCTTGACTCTTAATCTCCTTCCTTCTCTCTTGTGTTGTGAAATATACATTGTATGCATTATAATTTATTTGTTTCTTGTGTTTTACAGATATTATATTTCAAAAAATAATTTCTTTAAGTTTTTTTATATCTTAGAAGGTAAGTATAACAAATAAAAAACTTTTTTCGCACCAGTGTCTAAGTTTTCATTATTTATACGGTAAGTATGAGAATCAAAAATAAGTTTGTTATCACTCTCTTATTGTGACAGAATAACTGCCTCACTCTTTCTCAGTCCCTTGCTCCCTCTCTCTCTACATGTCTCTCCCTTACAGTTAATCTTCTTTGCTCTCTCTTTCTACCACTCTTCCTCTTTACCTCAGTCAGTTTCCCTCTTTCTTTATTTTGTTAGGTTTGATCTTATTCTCCATCCTTCACTCTGTTATCCATTTCTTACCTGTTAGTAAACCTTCATTTACTGGCACTCCACTTCCTCCAGTGCACTTCCTTCTCTCTGTTTCTCACACCTCTTCCCTTTTGTGTTTACTTTTGTTTTCACTTCTTTGTTTTGAAAACAGTGCCACAGGCCCTTAAATATTCGTTAGTTACCACCGAATACTATACGGCCTCAAGGCCCACAGGAATCAATGGCAACTACCGAATCGGTAAATACCGATTCGGTAAAATGACTGAATTATATAGATTCAGTAATTTCAAAAGAGAAATTACATACATCCCATTTACCTACTCTTAAATATTGAAGTGGTATGATTTGGGGCCCGATGTAGGTAGGCATTTACCGGTCGGTAATGGACGAATTTGGCCGTTAACGACCGGTAAATGCCTTTTCCTATGTAGGAGGCATTTATTTACAGATTTGGTATTTTTACTGATTCTGTATTTACCGAATCGGTAAAATTACCGAATCGATAAATACAGACTCGGTAAAAATATCAAATATGTAAATTCTAATGTAGGTAGCCCTGTTGACAGTGCTAGAGGCATCTAAGAATTCATTATTTACCACCCAATACAATTGGGTGGTAAATAAGGAATTCCTGTGTGCATGCACATCTGTGCATGTACACCTGTGCCATGTGGCACACATACATGCCCTAAGGGCATGTATGTGTGTCACATTGCACAGAAGCCAAAAACAGGGATGCTACAGGGTGTCAAAGTGACACCCTATTCCCCCTGGCAGGATTCAAGGCCCATAGGATTCAATGTCAAATACAGATTCAGGAATTACCGAATCGGTAATTACTGAATTTTACTGAATCGGTAATTAATTCGGTAAAAATACCTACATCCCCATTGCCAGTTCTTAAATACCGAATCGGTATGATTCGTATTTAAGAAGTGGTAATTTGGGATTACCTACATCGGGCCCTCGTTATTTATGAGTAGGTAAATCGAGATTACGTACATCTGGCCCATTGAGTTGTAACATATTTATATACATATGTTATATTTCAGTGCTTTGGAAGTAGTACAGTATACTATAGGTAAACACCTTATAGGTTTATGCTGTACCACATCCTTATAGTTTTGCACTTTGACATTCACTATGACAAACCTTTACATACAAACATAGAAATATAGTTCTTTCTTTAACCAGTAGAGGTAGTTCTAAAAAGAACTGGGTTTTTTTTTGTTTTGCTTGAAAAACGATAAAAAAATAAACTTTTTAAGGCAGATAATTGTTCAACTGGAACAAACTATGAAAAATAAAGAAAAAAATTATAGGGTGCACCTGTGCTTCCTGTTTTTTTGCAGGATAACTTGAATGGACTCTTGTCCAAAGGCTATTAGTTTCTGGCACCGAATGCATTGCATCATCAAATTCTTAAGTTCTGGTTGGATATTTGCAACCATTGAGGCTTGCATTGGTGGTGCTGTTGGTTGAGAAGAAGTACTGGGAGCAGAGCCCTGCTCCTCTGATGATCTTTTCAGTACAGCTTTACTCCAATTGTTTGGGTGTATATTCTTGACATGGCGTTCCATGCTAAAAGTTCCAAAGCTGGAAAGTATTGTGTCACAGATTTTGCATGTGACAAAAGGCGCATTTACTTTTTTCTGACCTTCTGGGAATTTAAAAAATTTCCAAACTATGGACTCTTTTGGTGAGCTAGGAGTTTCAGGAACAAGCTCAGGTTCATCATGTTCAGAATGCTCAGATTCCACATGTTCTGAATGCTCAGGTTCCTCATGTTCTGAATGCTCAGGTTCCTGCTGTTCAGACATTTCAATAGATTTTTCAGGAGCAAAGTGCTGATGAAAAAAGGTGTTTCTTCCTCGAAAGACAAAGAAGAATGATGAATATGGGAGGGGTCTTTCAACAATTGGAGTAGGAAGTATTATAAACCAAATAAATCTTTTGTTTTGAGGTCACATGGTTGGACGTGAGCTTACGGAGCGCTTACGTTGCGTTTACGGAGCGCTTATGTAAGCTTACGTTGCGTTTACGCTCTATTTTCGGAGCGCTAACGTCATCTTACGATGCGTTTACGTAGTACGCACCCTCGCAAGATTTATAATTGCTTAAATAAAGTTATATATGGTCTTTAGAAGTTTAAATTAACATGTTCTTTATTATCCCAGATAATGTGTACCTTTACATTGTGCAATGAATACGTAGATATCACGATTTAAAGTTTAGAAAACTTTCGATGGTAAGAGCTCGAAGCTTTTACGGTGCGCGGACGAAGCTCTTACGATGCGTGCACGTGCGACATACCCTCGCGAGATTTTTTACTACTTCAAAAAGAAATATATTGTTGTTAAAATTTAAAAAAAACATTTTCTACATTAAAGCAGATATTGTCTACCTTTAAAATCTACGTTAAAAACATAGATAATATGTTTTAGAAACTTAAAAAAATTTGTCAGGGTAAGAGCTCAGAGCGTTCACGGTGCACGGACCCTGTAATCATATAAAAAAACTTGAAAATAAAAATGATATATATATATATTATATTAAATATATATATTCACTGAAATAACCATAGGTTTCAAGCCTTACATAGTTAGGTATTAGCATTTTAAAAACCTTGAAAATTCACTAAAAAAACATAGGTTTCAGGTCATATATAGTTAGGTATTAGCATTTAAAAAACCTTGCAAATTCAGTGAAAAAAACCATAGGTTTCAGGTCATATATAGTTAGGAATTAGAATTTAAAAAACCATTGAAAAAGCTCCTATATAGTTAGTTGTAATTACTATATTTCGCGCACCCGCAATCCACTGCTGATGATGTCACATATTACATCATTCATGACATGGTCAGTGACATCACTGATGACATCACTGATGACATCTCAAATGACATCACTGATGATATCATTCATGTGATAATACGATGCACCTCTTCACACTGTAATATAACCTTTGATACACCCAGTGTTAAACACAGACTACCATTCTTGAAACCATTGACACACCAATACCAGTTACTACATACACACACACTGATTGCTAGGTCTATACACACATCCAATCATTTACCCATAGAATCACTCATACATACAGTCACTCATCAATACAACACTATCATCTGCACTCAAACACCTATACAGACACTCACACTCTGCCACTCATCCATGGAGTTACTCACACATCTAGTCAGTCATGCAAAGAATCAATCACACTTTCATTTCCTCAACTATACAGTTATACACACAACACCTTACGTATTCAAACATATACTAACACATACTTAATTTGTTATACAATTACTGATACAAGTACACAATGATCCATACAGCCACTCGCGCAATCAGTGGCTCTTATGTATAGTCATTTAAATGTGCCAGCTACCCACACACACACCCAGTCTCCCATACAAATACTCGGGCAACCAATCAATAACACATATAGCCACTCATATAGCTACTGATCAACACATGCAGTAGCTTACACAACAACAGACATACTGATGCACACATTCAGACAGTTTAGTCACTAACCCATGCATTCAGTAAAACATTTAATCACTCACTCATACATTCAGCCATGTACCTACTAAATCTTTCATCCAGACACTTAGGGCCCGATTCACAGAATGAACTTAAGACTAAATCCTAAAGTTACTACTATTTGATATTCACGGAATGCACTTACTACTTTTGGGATTCACAGAGTGAACTTACTACTTTCGGGATTCACAGAATGAACTTACTACTTTCAGTATTCACAGAATAGATTTAAGACTACTAACTTTACGTCCGCACTCGGGCCGTAAATTCCGGCCCGGAGGCGGAGTTTCCGGCTTGGGGGCGGAGCTTACGGCCCGGAGGCGGAGCTTGCAGCTTGGAGGCGGAGCTTCTGGCCCAGAGGTGGAGATTTCAGCCATGGCTAAATACCCACCTCCGAGCCGGAAGCTCCGCCTCCAAGTCTCCCCGCGTCAAAACCTACCCTGCCAAACAGAATTCTGGGAGTTGGAGTGTAAGATTAACGCGACAACAAGGTGGACGATCACATGACTCAGGGGGGCGTTTACTCCAAGGATTGGGAGCACTGCAGATTATAAATTATGCTGAGATGTGTGGACTTTCAGTTGTGCAGCAGGCGTCTGAAGAAGGTTCTTACCGAAATGCATCACGCCTTACCTGCTTTTTCAAATAAAGAACCCCATTTGAGAATCCCTGCTTGTGGCTCCTTCCTTCGGCGAAACTGGAGGCTTGTGTCAATATATATATATGCCAGTGTGAATAGCGACTCGGATTCCAATACCTCACAGGTGGAATCACAGTTGGGGTCTACCAAGCTTACACTGGCCCAGGAGCTGGAGTGTCTACGGAAAGACAGACGCGAGACTCTACGTCCCAGGATCCTGGTGCCCACAGAAACAAAATCCGCAACGCCAAACGCTACCAACGCCGAAGAGCCAACTCAAGGAAAAAATCTGCCAAAAAAGAAGAAACACGACAGGAGGTGGAACAAGAAGTGAGTCAGCTATATCAGGCACTGCCCTCTCTGTGTTAAATCTCACTGATACTGTTTTTTCTGAGTCTGAATTACGTATCCTATCAATGGGACTTACCTTTTGTCCTCCCAGTGATTTCAACTATGCTAACACTAGGATTGATTTATATAAATTTGTCAGCAAGTTGAAACTTCAGAAACATTTTGCAGGGAGTAAAACACGTACAACAATGGCGCAAGCAGAGATAGACAACCAGGGGCTCCTGGCGCGAGATGCTCCGCTTTTACAAGATATGGAGTCACTCAGATTGGAACAGTCAGTGTCACAGAGCATGCCGGCACAATCAAATGCCAACCTAAGGGGCCTAACCTCCTTCAAACCACGTTCAATATATACTCCTGTAATGTTATATGACCACATTGACATTTTCCATGAGGCGGCAATCAAAGAAATTAAGGTGCTTTACTCTAAAATGCTCAGTACTAAACAACAGAAACACCAACAAAATGACCAATATCAGAAACTGATAAAGAAGATTCAGCAAAATGATAACATCATTGTCAGGCATTCGGATAAAGGGGGCAATATAATTTTATGGCCGAGACAACTGTATTTGGAGGAAGCCCTCTCTCAACTGAACAACTCTGACTGCTATAGACATTGTGATGTTAGTTCAGTTAGAAAAGCCCAGACAGATTTCTACTCATTATTGATGGGATGGAGGTCTTCTGGACTGATCAGCATGGACGAACTAAAGTTTTTGAAAAATGACAATCCGGTCATGCCGGTTTTATATCTGATCCCAAAAGTTCACAAGAATCCAGCCAACCCCCCGGGAAGACCTATTATTGCAGCATGTGGGGGATTACTGGAAAAAACAACTGTTTATGTGGACTCATCCCTACAAGAACATGTACAAAGTTTACCATCGTTTGTCCAGGATTCCAGTGATTTCCTCCGTAAAATCAAAGACATCGATTGGGATCCTAGTTGGTATTTGGTAATGCTAGACGTTACATCTTTGTACACCAGCATAGTCCACCAAGATGGCATAAGAGCCATTGAATTTTATTTGGGACATAGACCGGTTATGATGGTAGAACACAATCGCATGCTCCTATCTATGATTGCTTTTTGTTTGAATCACAACTTTTTCATGTTTAACAATCGATATTACCAGCAGGTCAGGGGTGTAGCCATGGGGGCCTGTTTCTCTCCCAGTTATGCCTGCCTGCATATGGGCTATTGGCAGAGACAGGTCCTCTATGGTGAACACTCTGACACTGCCACACGGTCAATTGTGCATTGGTATCGTTATATTGACGATGTGTTTTTTATCTGGAGTGGCACACGCACAGAAGTAGAGCATTTTATTGAGACTCTCAATTGTAATAATTTCAATCTAGTGTTTACATCAGACATCAGTCAGGAGCAAGTACATTTCCTCGACATGACCATTGAGATTTGCCAGAGTAAGCTAGAGAATGGGTTATACAGGAAGCCCACGGCAGGAAATACGGTACTCCATGCCAGTAGCCATCATCCCGCCCATCTTATACGCAGCATCCCCTATGGGGAGATGCTGCGTATTAGATGGCTGAGCAGCACAGACTTCCAGTGCTAATTGGCGCAGGAGGCCAGTAAAAGCAGATTCCTTGCCAGAGTGTATAAGCTGGGTCAGATTGATAAGGCTATATGCAAAGCAAATGCTTTACCTCGCAATCAGACCCTGGAACGTAAAGTAAAACCTAGACCCTCAGCCACTCAAGACCAATCAGGTAGACTGATTTGGGCCTATGATAGGCAACATGGCGCACTTAGAAAGATCATAACCAAGCATTGGGACTTAATCAAATGTGACCCTATAATAGGAGAAAAAATTCCGGCCAAACCGTCAATCACCTTTAGGAAAGCTTACTCTATGCAGGATGCTCTGGTTAAGTCCAGTCCTGAGGTGGTTACGCATAAAAACTGGTTGGATAAAAGTAAAGGCTTCAGGAAATGTGCTAACTGTAAGGCCTGTCTACATGGGGTTAAGCAAATCGGAATATGCAGTTCCCTTTGCTGCTACTGCACGCAAGATTAATAAACAACTAACTTGCTAAAGTGAATACGTGGTGTATGTGCTGGAGTGTCCTTGTAGCCTGCGGTATATTGGTAGTACCAAACTGCAGGTTCATAAAAGGATACTCCAGCACATACGGGCCATCAACACCAATGACTCCGCGCACGCCATTTCAAAGAGTGCCATAATAACAACAGTGCACTACTGAAATACTATGCCATGCCATGTAGGTCCTTTGAGAAGAGGAGGTGACAGGGAGGGGACATTGAGAAAAGTGGAGACAAGATATATCTTGGAGATGGACAGCAGATCTCCGGGAGGTCTTAACTCCACGGAGGATTTTTACACCTGCCTCTAAATACCTCTAGGTCCAATGGATCCTCTTGAATAGTGATTACATCTCAGCTAGGATTCAATAGCTTACTGCTTGTCTGTGTTAAAAAGAGGATAAGAATCCTATGTACCTATGGGGCCATGTACTGTTCTAAAATCATATGCCCCAGTTCTGATGTGCATTGTGGAAAATACAGTTGTGTTGCATAGCCTAGGCTTAGGCTATGCGTTACATATAAATGAATGACAGATCAATATAAAAAAAGAGAAAAAGAGAAAAAATATTGAGATTCACTTATCACTTGTTCACTGTCACTAGTGTTGCAACATCACAAACCCTATGGGTAGAACAGTCTAGTAAATTCTACCGTAGTATTCATGGGGGAGACTGCGATAATGTATTCAAACAGATATTATCTCCTCCCCATAGTTGTTAACAATAGTAATAATAGACTTTCATCAATGTGCAATATATTTATTTATATATATCAGGGAGTATTTTCTACTGTTGTACTAATTGCATTTATGCAGTGGCACCCAGGTGAGTGAAGCTCAGGGTCAGAGAGTTGCGGGGGGTTGGAGTGGTCTGAAAAACACTTGATACCGCAATAGGAAATGGAGAATGCTGCCTTAGGTCCCCGACCTCTTCCACCTTTAGTCCGGTCTGCAAATCACATGGGCAGGAGAACAATGCAACCCACCCTGGCTAAGGCGATACCTCAATGTGCCAATTCAATTCACTTTGGACTGCCGGCGAGCCTGGAGATTACAACAACTTGTAGAAACAAAATGCCGAAGCAGGAACCAGATTCTCCAGGCCACTTGCGATATTATCTCCTCCCCATAGTTGTTAACAATAGTAATAATAGACTTTCATCAATGTGCAATATATTTATTTATATATATCAGGGAGTATTTTCTACTGTTGTACTAATTGCATTTATGCAGTTATATTTTTTTTAACACTTTTTCTATCCAGTCTGTATATATTGATATGAAATTACTGTAAATATATTTATTGTTGATGGTATTATATATTTTTATAAATGAAATTCAAATCTTAAGTTGAAGAATATATATATTATTATTTAATGTAAATACAGTGGTATGTCTGGATGAAATTGCTTACACCCTGCTTTTTGCACATGTACAGCTATTTAAATGGGGATTACCCCGCGATTTTCAAAGTAGCTGTGCAAGATGTTGTCTATGTCTATTACTTCTTGTGAATAGCATGTGACCTTTTGCAACCAATCACAATTTAAACTCAATTGCACTTGCACTTTAAATTCTGCCTTCCCTCTCCATGCGTCATGTGACCAAGGCCTCTGTGTAGGCCGAAACGTTATGCCGAGGTGTGCCTTCCACTTGATTGAAGAAATCACTGCTCACCTGCACTTGGGTCTCCTTCTCTTCTTCTGCGCCGCTGGTATCCGGGAATTGGGCTCCTGGCGAGAGAAAGCTGAGATTGTGTTTATATATATATATATATATATATATATATATATATATATATATATATATATATCGTAACGCTCCCCTGCGTGTATACCGCCGCCTGCCTCGAGAGTCGTGTCATCAATCTGGACCCCACTGGAGTAGGTCCATAGTATTCACATATCCACGTTGTCGTTATCCTTTGCTAAAACAGAGATAACGTGGAGTGAATATATATATATATATATATATATATATATATATATATATATATATATATATATTTTTTTATATATATATATATATATATATATGAGTTGAGCACTTTTCAGGGAAAAGAGAAGCGGCCACGCGGGGAGTAGGGAACAGGTAGCAGTTTTATTCAGGGGTCCAGGTAATGGCGGATGCATTTCAGCTTGAGAGCCTTCTTCAGCGCCTTCCTCCTAAACGAACCAGTCCCAAATGATATCCTTCCGTGATTAAATATCCGCAGGCACTGAGTTCCCTCCTCCTAACGCCTTCTGCGCAGCGTTTGAAGCCCGTGTTGAATGTAGCGGACTCCAAGTCCCAGTGTGCACTGTCTCGGCACAACTTGGTTGCTGGTGTGGGGGAGTGGAGAAAATGTAGTTATAATGTAATATATATTTTTCAACAACCACATGTCCCAGCATACATCGTCAAATTCACCGCATTCAAAGCGGGCCCACTGGGGGCAGTACAAAAAGATGTAAGCAATCAGGAACTCCGTGTAACATTTGTCAGCTGCCATGATTAAGAGGCTGTTGCCTCGAAACGTGTAGGCGCAATAAAGAAGAATTACCTTGCATGCAGAGGCTGGTTTTTCCTTGTAAACTAGCCAGAAGGCGAAATCAGCTGTGGAGTGCTGCCTGAAGCTTTCGGGCATTTTGTTGAAAAAAAAAAGAAAAAAGAAAAAAATATATATATATAGAGGAGAAGGGCGAGGAGGACCGCAAACAAACAACGCAACAAAGAGAGGAGGCAGAGGCAGGGGGTCATGGACAAACAAGAAAACAAAATAACAGAACCTGCAATTACCCCTGGCAATGCCAATACCATTATCAATCTGGCAGGCATTGACTTAACAACAGCAGAAGAACAACTCTTATCGCTGGGTCTTTCATATTGCCCTGAATCCAATTTCCAGTACACGAAAACTAGGGCCGACATGTACCAGTTTATAAGAAAATTAAAACTGTGTAAATATCATAAACAGGCGAACACTAAAGCGAGGCCTAATAATTCACCGTTGGACACAGCGGCCATGCCTAACTTATCAGCTGGTGACTTTGGATTATTAAGGGATGTTCAATCCATTGTAAATACCATACCTGAAATTCAAACACAAAGTACCCCTCAAGGAAGTCAAGTAAGTCAGGTGGGATTTCCAATTTTGAACACCCAAGACATAGACAATATGGGAAACAAGAAGCCTGAAACCCCGTTCAAAAAGAAATCCAAATTTGTACCTATTATGACAAAAGATGCCATCGATGTCTTCAGTGATGTGGTTGTTTCACAAATAAAAAAATTGAATATGAAAATAACAAATACAAAAAGGAAACTTACCACTCAGGAAAGAAACTATGGGGCTTTAATGGAGAAATTAAAAAAGCAAAAAGACATTGTGATACGGAATTCAGATAAGGGGGGGGAAATAGTGCTGTGGCCCCTCAAAGATTATTTGTCAGAAGAAGAGAGACAATTAAATGACATACAGTGTTACCATCATAGCACGCCCCTGAAATATAAGCAGATGCAAGATGAACTCTGGAGCAAACTACTAGCATGGAAGAGCAAAGGTTTACTGAGTTTGGAAGAATTCAAATTCTTAAAGAAGGATTTTCCAAAAACCCCGGTAATTTACTTCATCCCGAAAATACATAAGAGTAAAGATCATCCACCAGGACGCCCAATCATTGCCGCCTGTGATGGACCCCTTGAAAATGTATCAAGATATATTGATTTTTTCCTCCAGGAACATGTACAAGGGTTAGATTCCTATGTGAGAGACACAGGAGATTTCTTGGGTAAAATAGGAAAAGTCAAATGGGAAGAAGGATACATGCTTATTACTTTAGACGTAACATCATTATATACTTGCATACGTAACATCGATGGCATAAAGGCAGTAGAATATTTTTTGGCAAGGAGACCTATTGAATATACTGGTCATAACAGAATGCTGATGGATCTATTAATTTTTTGCCTAGAGCATAATTTCTTTCTCTTTAAAAAGCAAATGTTCAGACAAGTGCAAGGTGTAGCAATGGGGGCCAGCTTCTCCCCCACATATGCCTGTTTGTTTATGGGTTGGTGGGAGGAGCTGGTCCTAATGAGAAAACACAATAACACCTTTAAAGACAAAGTTATATCGTGGCTACGATATATTGATGATTTAATGATCGTATGGAATGGGACAAAGGAAGAGGCAGAAAAATTCATTGAAGAGTTGAATGACAATGAGATTAACCTTAACTTTACCTCACACATAAGTAAGGAACAAATACCGTTCCTAGATGTCCTGATTAAGATAGAAAATCAGACAATAAGCACTACACTATACAGGAAAGAAACGTCTGGAAACACACTTTTGCACGCAACTAGTGCACATCCTGTTCATCTCATTCAAAGCATCCCCTATGGGGAAATGCTTAGACTACGTAGGATATGTAGTAGTGAGGTAGAATTGTCTAAGAATCAGCAAGCAAGTAAAATGAGGTTTTTAGAAAGGGGCTATAGTGCCAAATGTATCAAGAACGCAATCAAAAAATCTAGAATTAGACCAAGAGAGGACTTGCTGCTACACAGTAAGAAGGATTTGGAAGGCCTCAAATCCAACACAGCAGAAAAGGAGGGAAATCCAAGACTGATACTAACATATAATCGTCAGCACAAGTCCCTGCGCCAGATATTTAAAAACAACTGGCACATAGTTAAGGACGATCCAATTATTGGGAAATCATTGTCAGAACAGCCGACTATAACGTTCAGAAAATCAACTTCAATGGCGGATACCCTAGTAAAGAGTAGCCCGGAATGTGAGAATACCACGGACTGGCTCAGTGCTAGAAAGGGATTTTTCAAGTGTATCAGCTGTAAAGCTTGTACATATGGAAAAAATACAACGTCATACATGACAGCCTTCAGTCCCAAACCATATATGATCAGACAACATCTAACTTGCAGAAATGACTACGTAGTGTACGTTCTAGAGTGTGGATGTGGTCTCAAGTACGTAGGAAGTACAAAACTCCCAGGGTACCAGAGAATATTACAACACCTTAGGGCGATATCCAATAGTGACCCTAGCTATCCAGTAGCCCGCCACTTCAAAGAATATCATGGTGGAAAACCCAAAGATTTGAAATATTACCTCATAGACAACGTCCCAGTACAAAGAAGGGGAGGTAACAGGGAAGGGGCATTACGTCGCCTGGAAACCCATTATATATTGCTATTAGACAGCAAGCAACCTAATGGATTAAATATGGGGACGATTTGTACACTTACTTGGATTAAAACGAGACCACAACACCCATATGGCCACTAGAACAATTTGGGAAATAAGAAAAGTTAACTGAACATGAGAATAACAAGGGTCAAGTTAGAAAGAATAATATAACTCGTTGTATAAAGTAGATCTGTAAATATGTTAATTTTATGAATTTTTGATAAGTATTTTAACTTATTGTGAAAATTAACTGTTGAAACCATATATATTTTTTTCTACAAAATGTGATTATATGTTGGTTTTATGATCTTAAATGGATTGGAAATTTTAGCTATTTAAACATGAAATTGATTTTTAATAGATTTTATTGGTATATTTATTGGAGATTAATTGTGGGAATCATGTTCTATAAACCCAGCTAAATGAAAGTCCATTCAACCTGCATCCTACTTGGTGTGAAAAGTGCCGACTTATAACAAACAGTATAAGAGAATAGATACATACCGCACACATGAAAATTAAATTTATGCACTATACCAGCACTTTATTATTTATATGCACTTACATAGCACTTTTGGATGTGATACACTAAAAAGGCTAATAAGGGGTTGTTCCAGGGGAAGCACAATAGTTTGATTCAAATAAGAGAGGTATCAGAAATACAAGCGTAAGAAAATCCCAATGAGAAATGAGAAAATATACATTCATGTAAATATGTCATTTTTTTATAATAAGTATTTATACAGATCATTGTAGTATAGGTGAGGAGCGAAAACTGTACTTTACAAGTATTATTGGTGACAGTTATGGAATGTTATATTTTATGGTGGACATAAATAACCATGGAATTCTCATATTGCACAAATGTATTTTACATACAATTGCAAAAAATGGAAAAAGTTTGTTTTTATGAAAACAGAGTGCAGAAAGACGGATTACCGTCATGTACATATGTAAATACCTCTTTTATGTTTATTAATGAGCACTAGCACTTTAAAAAGGGATGTGCTTCACTGACGTGTTGTCATGTGATCAAGGCAGGGATCTGCCGAAACGCGTTGTGAGGACTGGTGTATGAAATAAACTGAACAAAGCACCGAGAAGGGTCTGCCTCGTTTTTCTTTCTGACCCTATGGGAGTTGGTGGTTGAAGCGAGCAATTTTGAATATATATATATATATATATATATATATATATATATATATATATATATATATATATAAAACAAGGAACTCCTCTCAGCGAAAGAAGCAGAAGCCACAACGGGGAGTCAGAGACAGCATAATTTATTCCATCAGATTGGCGAATGCATTTGGCCGGTGTGGCCTTCGTCAGCGCCTGCAGTAAATGAAAAAGGAAGTCCTGTGCATTGCAGTAAATACACCCCAGCCGCACTATGATAGGTGCGTGTGTCCGCTCCGCCCATCTGCCTCATAGTTGCTCAGGTGAAAGTTCATGCGGTCCGAGACGGTCTGCGGACTCAGTATCCCAGGATGCAGCAGTGGCACCCAGGTGAGTGAAGCTCAGGGTCAGAGAGTTGCGGGGGGTTGGAGTGGTCTGCAAAACACTTGATACCGCAATAGGAAATGGAGAATGCTGCCTTAGGTCCCCGACCTCTTCCACCTTTAGTCCGGACTGCAAATCACGTGGGCAGGAGAACAATGCAACCCACCCTGGCTAAGGCGATACCTCAATGTGCCAATTCAATTCACGTTGGACTGCCGGCGAGCCTGGAGATTACAACAACTTGTAGAAACAAAATGCCGAAGCAGGAACCAGATTCTCCAGGCCACTTGCGAAGAGGGAGCTTCTGGACGCGTTTCTGGAGCACGCGTGACAAATGTGAAACAAGGAACTCCTCTCAGCGAAAGAAGCAGAAGCCACAACGGGGAGTCAGAGACAGCATAATTTATTCCATCAGATTGGCGAATGCATTTCGGCTGGTGTGGCCTTCGTCAGCGCCTGCAGTAAATGAAAAAAGAAGTCCTGTGCATTGCAGTAAATACACCCCAGCCACACTATGATAGGTGCGTGTGTCCGCTCCGCCCATCTGCCTCATAGTTGCTCAGGTGAAAGTTCATGCGGTCCGAGACGGTCTGCGGACTCGGTATCCCAGGATGCAGCAGTGGCACCCAGGTGAGTGAAGCTCAGGGTCAGAGAGTTGCGGGGGGTTGGAGTGGTCTGCAAAACACTTGATACCGCAATAGGAAATGGAGAATGCTGCCTTAGGTCCCCGACCTCTTCCACCTTTAGTCCGGACTGCAAATCACGTGGGCAGGAGAACAATGCAACCCACCCTGGCTAAGGCGATACCTCAATGTGCCAATTCAATTCACGTTGGACTGCCGGCGAGCCTGGAGATTACAACAACTTGTAGAAACAAAATGCCGAAGCAGGAACCAGATTCTCCAGGCCACTTGCGAAGAGGGAGCTTCTGGACGCGTTTCTGGAGCACGCGTGACAAATGTGAAAGAAGGAACTCCTCTCAGCGAAAGAAGCAGAAGCCACAACGGGGAGTCAGAGACAGCATAATTTATTCCATCAGATTGGCGAATGCATTTCGTCCGGTGTGGCCTTCGTCAGCGCCTGCAGTAAATGAAAAAGGAAGTCCTGTGCATTGCAGTAAATACACCCCAGCCGCACTATGATAGGTGCGTGTGTCCGCTCCGCCCAGCTGCCTCATAGTTGCTCAGGTGAAAGTTCATGGGGTCCGAGACGGTCTGTGGACTCGGTATCCCAGGATGCAGCAGTGGCACCCAGGTGAGTGAAGCTCAGGGTCAGAGAGTTGCGGGGGGTTGGAGTGGTCTGCAAAACACTTGATACCGCAATAGGAAATGGAGAATGCTGCCTTAGGTCCCCGACCTCTTCCACCTTTAGTCCGGACTGCAAATCACGTGGGCAGGAGAACAATGCAACCCTCCCTGGCTAAGGCGATACCTCAATGTGCCAATTCAATTCACGTTGGACTGCCGGCGAGCCTGGAGATTACAAAAACTTGTAGAAACAAAATGCCGAAGCAGGAACCAGATTCTCCAGGCCACTTGCGAAGAGGGAGCTTCTGGACGCGTTTCTGGAGCACGCGTGACAAATGTGAAACAAGGAACTCCTCTCAGCGAAAGAAGCAGAAGTCACAACGGGGAGTCAGAGACAGCATAATTTATTCCATCAGATTGGCGAATGCATTTCGGCCGGTGTGGCCTTCGTCAGCGCCTGCAGTAAATGAAAAAGGAAGTCCTGTGCATTGCAGTAAATACACCCCAGCCGCACTATGATAGGTGCGTGTGTCCGCTCCGCCCATCTGCCTCATAGTTGCTCAGGTGAAAGTTCATGCGGTCCGAGACGGTCTGCGGACTCTGTATCCTAGGATGCAGCAGTGGCACCCAGGTGAGTGAAGCTCAGGGTCAGAGAGTTGCGGGGGGTTGGAGTGGTCTGCAAAACACTTGATACCGCAATAGGAAATGGAGAATGCTGCCTTAGGTCCCCGACCTCTTCCACCTTTAGTCCGGACTGCAAATCACGTGGGCAGGAGAACAATGCAACCCACCCTGGCTAAGGCGATACCTCAATGTGCCAATTCAATTCATGTTGGACTGCCGGCGAGCCTGGAGATTACAACAACTTGTAGAAACAAAATGCCGAAGCAGGAACCAGATTCTCCAGGCCACTTGCGAAGAGGGAGCTTCTGGACGCGTTTCTGGAGCACGTGTGACAAATGTGAAACAAGGAACTCCTCTCAGCGAAAGAAGCAGAAGCCACAACGGGGAGTCAGAGACAGCATAATTTATTCCATCAGATTGGCGAATGCATTTTGGCCGGTGTGGCCTTCGTCAGCGCCTGCAGTAAATGAAAAAGGAAGTCCTGTGCATTGTAGTAAATACACCCCAGCCGCACTATGATAGGTGCGTGTGTCCGCTCCGCCCATCTGCCTCATAGTTGCTCAGGTGAAAGTTCATGCGGTCCGAGACGGTCTGCGGACTCGGTATCCCAGGATGCAGCAGTGGCACCCAGGTGAGTGAAGCTCAGGGTCAGAGAGTTGCGGGGGGTTGGAGTGGTCTGCAAAACACTTGATACCGCAATAGGAAATGGAGAATGCTGCCTTAGGTCCCCGACCTCTTCCACCTTTAGTCCGGACTGCAAATTACGTGGGCAGGAGAACAATGCAACCCACCCTGGCTAAGGCGATACCTCAATGTGCCAATTCAATTCACGTTGGACTGCCGGCGAGCCTGGAGATTACAACAACTTGTAGAAAAAAAATGCCTAAGCAGGAACCAGATTCTCCAGGCCACTTGCGAAGAGGGAGCTTCTAAACGCGTTTCTGGAGCACGCGTGACAAATGTGAAACAAGGAACTCCTCTCAGCGAAAGAAGCAGAAGCCACAACGGGGAGTCAGAGACAGCATAATTTATTCCATCAGATTGGCGAATGCATTTCGGCCGGTGTGGCCTTCGTCAGCGCCTGCAGTAAATGAAAAAGGAAGTCCTGTGCATTGCAGTAAATACACCCCAGCCGCACTATGATAGGTGCGTGTGTCCGCTCCGCCCATCTGCCTCATAGTTGCTCAGGTGAAAGTTCATGCGGTCCGAGACGGTCTGCGGACTCGGTATCCCAGGATGCAGCAGTGGCACCCAGGTGAGTGAAGCTCAGGGTCAGAGAGTTGCGGGGGGTTGGAGTGGTCTGCAAAACACTTGATACCGCAATAGGAAATGGAGAATGCTGCCTTAGGTCCCTGACCTCTTCCACCTTTAGTCCGGACTGCAAATCACGTGGGCAGGAGAACAATGCAACCCACCCTGGCTAAGGCGATACCTCAATGTGCCAATTCAATTCACGTTGGACTGCCGGCGAGCCTGGAGATTACAACAACTTGTAGAAACAAAATGCCGAAGCAGGAACCAGATTCTCCAGGCCACTTGCGAAGAGGGAGCTTCTGGACGCGTTTCTGGAGCACGCGTGACAAATGTGAAACAAGGAACTCCTCTCAGCGAAAGAAGCAGAAGCCACAACGGGGAGTCAGAGACAGCATAATTTATTCCATCAGATTGGCGAATGCATTTCGGCCGGTGTGGCCTTCGTCAGCGCCTGCAGTAAATGAAAAAGGAAGTCCTGTGCATTGCAGTAAATACACCCCAGGCGCACTATGATAGGTGCGTGTGTCCGCTCCGCCCATCTGCCTCATAGTTGCTCAGGTGAAAGTTCATGCGGTCCGAGACGGTCTGCGGACTCGGTATCCCAGGATGCAGCAGTGGCACCCAGGTGAGTGAAGCACAGGGTCAGAGAGTTGCGGGGGTTGGAGTGGTCTGCAAAACACTTGATACCGCAATAGGAAATGGAGAATGCTGCCTTAGGTCCCCGACCTCTTCCACCTTTGGTCCGGACTGCAAATCACGTGGGCAGGAGAACAATGCAACCCACCCTGGCTAAGGCGATACCTCAATGTGCCAATTCAATTCACGTTGGACTGCCGGCGAGCCTGGAGATTACAACAACTTGTAGAAACAAAATGCCGAAGCAGGAACCAGATTCTCCAGGCCACTTGCGAAGAGGGAGCTTCTGGACGCGTTTCTGGAGCACGCGTGACAAATGTGAAACAAGGAACTCCTCTCAGCGAAAGAAGCAGAAGCCACAACGGGGAGTCAGAGACAGCATAATTTATTCCATCAGATTGGCGAATGCATTTCGGCCGGTGTGGCCTTCGTCAGCGCCTGCAGTAAATGAAAAAGGAAGTCCTGTGCATTGCAGTAAATACACCCCAGCCGCACTATGATAGGTGCGTGTGTCCGCTCCGCCCATCTGCCTCATAGTTGCTCAGGTGAAAGTTCATGCGGTCCGAGACGGTCTGCGGACTCGGTATCCCAGGATGCAGCAGTGGCACCCAGGTGAGTGAAGCTCAGGGTCAGAGAGTTGTGGGGGTTGGAGTGGTCTGCAAAACACTTGATACCGCAATAGGAAATGGAGAATGCTGCCTTAGGCCCCCGACCTCTTCCACCTTTAGTCCGGACTGCAAATCACGTGGGCAGGAGAACAATGCAACCCACCCTGGTTGAGGCGATACCTCAATGTGCCTATTCAATTCACGTTGGACTGCCGGCGAGCCTGGAGATTACAACAACTTGTAGAAACAATATGCCGAAGCAGGAACCAGATTCTCCAGGCCACTTGCGAAGAGGGAGTTTCTGGACGCGTTTCTGGAGCACGCGTGACAAATGTGAAACAAGGAACTCCTCTCAGCGAAAGAAGCAGAAGCCACAACGGGGAGTCAGAGACAGCATAATTTATTCCATCAGATTGGCGAATGCATTTCGGCCTGTGTGTCCTTCGTCAGCGCCTGCAGTAAATGAAAAAGGAAGTCCTGTGCATTGCAGTAAATACACCCCAGCCGCACTATGATTGGTGCGTGTGTCCACTCCGCCCATCTGCCTCATAGTTGCTCAGGTGAAAGTTCATGCGGTCCGAGACGGTCTGCGGACTCGGTATCCCAGGATGCAGTAGTGGCACCCAGGTGAGTGAAGCTCAGGGTCAGAGAGTTGCGGGGGGTTGGAGTGGTCTGCAAAACACTTGATACTGCAATAGGAAATGGAGAATGCTGCCTTAGGTCCCCGACCTCTTCCACCTTTAGTCCGGACTGCAAATCACGTGGGCAGGAGAACAATGCAACCCACCCTGGCTAAGGCGATACCTCAATGTGCCAATTCAATTCACGTTGGACTGCCGGCGAGCCTGGAGATTACAACAACTTGTAGAAACAAAATGCTGAAGCAGGAACCAGATTCTCCAGGCCACTTGCGAAGAGGGAGCTTCTGGACGCGTTTCTGGAGCACGCGTGACAAATGTGAAACAAGGAACTCCTCTCAGCGAAAGAAGCAGAAGCCACAACGGGGAGTCAGAGACAGCATAATTTATTCCATCAGATTGGCGAATGCATTTCGGCCGGTGTGGCCTTCATCAGCGCCTGCAGTAAATGAAAAAGGAAGTCCTGTGCATTGCAGTAAATACACCCCAGCCGCACTATGTTAGGTGCGTGTGTCCGCTCCGCCCATCTGCCTCATAGTTGCTCAGGTGAAAGTTCATGCGGTCCGAGACGGTCTGCGGACTCGGTATCCCAGGATGCAGCAGTTGCACCCAGGTGAGTGAAGCTCAGGGTCAGAGAGTTGCGGGGGGTTGGAGTGGTCTGCAAAACACTTGATACCGCAATAGGAAATGGAGAATGCTGCCTTAGGTCCCCGACCTCTTCCACCTTTAGTCCGGACTGCAAATCACGTGGGCAGGAGAACAATGCAACCCACCCTGGCTAAGGCGATACCTCAATGTGCCAATTCAATTCACGTTGGACTGCCGGCGAGCCTGGAGATTACAACAACTTGTAGAAACAAAATGCCGAAGCAGGAACCAGATTCTCCAGGCCACTTGCGAAGAGGGAGCTTCTGGACGCTTTTCTGGAGCACGCGTGACAAATGTGAAACAAGGAACTCCTCTCAGCGAAAGAAGCAGAAGCCACAACGGGGAGTCAGAGACAGCATAATTTATTCCATCAGATTGGCGAATGCATTTCGGCCGGTGTGGCCGTCGTCAGCGCCTGCAGTAAATGAAAAAGGAAGTCCTGTGCATTGCAGTAAATACACCCCAGCCGCACTATGATAGGTGCGTGCGTCCGCTCCGCCCATCTGCCTCATAGTTGCTCAGGTGAAAGTTCATGCGGTCCGGGACGGTCTGCGGACTCGGTATCCCAGGATGCAGCAGTGGCACCCAGGTGAGTGAAGCTCAGGGTCAGAGAGTTGCGGGGGGTTGGAGTGGGCTGCAAAACACTTGATACCGCAATAGGAAATGGAGAATGCTGCCTTAGGTCCCCGACCTCTTCCACCTTTAGTCCGGACTGCAAATCACGTGGGCAGGAGAACAATGCAACCCACCCTGGCTAAGGCGATACCTCAATGTGCCAATTCAATTCACGTTGGACTGCTGGCGAGCCTGGAGATTACAACAACTTGTAGAACTAAAATGTCGAAGCAGGAACCAGATTCTCCAGGCCACTTGCGAAGAGGGAGCTTCTGGACGCGTTTCTGGAGCACGCGTGACAAATGTGAAACAAGGAACTCCTCTCAGCGAAAGAAGCAGAAGCCACAACGGGGAGTCAGAGACAGCATAATTTATTCCATCAGATTGGCGAATGCATTTCGGCCGGTGTGGCCTTCGTCAGCGCCTGCAGTAAATGAAAAAGGAAGTCCTGTGCATTGCAGTAAATACACCCCAGCCGCACTATGATAGGTGCGTGTGTCCGCTCCGCCCATCTGCCTCATAGTTGCTCAGGTGAAAGTTCATGCAGTCCGAGACGGTCTGCGGACTCGGTATCCCAGGATGCAGCAGTGGCACCCAGGTGAGTGAAGCTCAGGGTCAGAGAGTTGCGGGGGGTTGGAGTGGTCTGCAAAACACTTGATACCGCAATAGGAAATGGAGAATGCTGCCTTAGGTCCCCGACCTCTTCCACCTTTAGTCCGGACTGCAAATCACGTGGGCAGGAGAACAATGCAACCCACCCTGGCTAAGGCGATACCTCAATGTGCCAATTCAATTCACGTTGGACTGCCGGCGAGCCTGGAGATTACAACAACTTGTAGAAACAAAATGCCGAAGCAGGAACCAGATTCTCCAGGCCACTTGCGAAGAGGGAGCTTCTGGACGCGTTTCTGGAGCACGCGTGACAAATGTGAAACAAGGAACTCCTCTCAGCGAAAGAAGCAGAAGCCACAACGGGGAGTCAGAGACAGCATAATTTATTCCATCAGATTGGCGAATGCATTTTGTCCGGTGTGGCCTTCGTCAGCGCCTGCAGTAAATGAAAAAGGAAGTCCTGTGCATTGCAGTAAATACACCCCAGCCGCACTATGATAGGTGCGTGTGTCCCCTCCGCCCATCTGCCTCATAGTTGCTCAGGTGAAAGTTCATGCGGTCCGTGACGGTCTGCGGACTCGGTATACCAGGATGCAGCAGTGGCACCCAGGTGAGTGACGCTCAGGGTCAGAGAGTTGCGGGGGGTTGGAGTGGTCTGCAAAACACTTGATACCGCAATAGGAATTGGAGAATGCTGCCTTAGGTCCCCGACCTCTTCCACCTTTAGTCCGGACTGCAAATCACGTGGGCAGGAGAACAATGCAACCCACCCTGGCTAAGGCGATACCTCAATGTGCCAATTCAATTCACGTTGGACTGCCGGCGAGCCTGGAGATTACAACAACTTGTAGAAACAAAATGCCTAAGCAGGAACCAGATTCTCCAGGCCACTTGCGAAGAGGGAGCTTCTGGGCGCGTTTCTGGAGCACGCGTGACAAATGTGAAACAAGGAACTCCTCTCAGCGAAAGAAGCAGAAGCCACAACGGGGAGTCAGAGACAGCATAATTTATTCCATCAGATTGGCGAATGCATTTCGGCCGGTGTGGCCTTCGTCAGCGCCTGCAGTAAATGAAAAAGGAAGTCCTGTGCATTGCAGTAAATACACCCCAGCCGCACTATGATAGGTGCGTGTGTCCGCTCCGCCCATCTGCCTCATAGTTGCTCAGGTGAAAGTTCATGCAGTCCGAGACGGTCTGCGGACTCGGTATCCCAGGATGCAGCAGTGGCACCCAGGTGAGTGAAGCTCAGGGTCAGAGAGTTGCGGGGGGTTGGAGTGGTCTGCAAAACACTTGATACCGCAATAGGAAATGGAGAATGCTGCCTTAGGTCCCCGACCTCTTCCACCTTTAGTCCGGACTGCAAATCACGTGGGCAGGAGAACAATGCAACCCACCCTGGCTAAGGCGATACCTCAATGTGCCAATTCAATTCACGTTGGACTGCTGGCGAGCCTGGAGATTACAACAACTTGTAGAAACAAAATGCCGAAGCAGGAACCAGATTCTCCAGGCCACTTGCGAAGAGGGAGCTTCTGGACGCGTTTCTGGAGCACGCGTGACAAATGTGAAACAAGGAACTCCTCTCAGCGAAAGAAGCAGAAGCCACAACGGGGAGTCAGAGACAGCATAATTTATTCCATCAGATTGGCGAATGCATTTTGTCCGGTGTGGCCTTCGTCAGCGCCTGCAGTAAATGAAAAAGGAAGTCCTGTGCATTGCAGTAAATACACCCCAGCCGCACTATGATAGGTGCGTGTGTCCGCTCCGCCCATCTGCCTCATAGTTGCTCAGGTGAAAGTTCATGAGGTCCGTGACGGTCTGCGGACTCGGTATCCCAGGATGCAGCAGTGGCACCCAGGTGAGTGAAGCTCAGGGTCAGAGAGTTGCGGGGGGTTGGAGTGGTCTGCAAAACACTTGATACCGCAATAGGAAATGGAGAATGCTGCCTTAGGTCCCCGACCTCTTCCACCTTTAGTCCGGACTGCAAATCACGTGGGCAGGAGAACAATGCAACCCACCCTGGCTAAGGCGATACCTCAATGTGCCAATTCAATTCACGTTGGACTGCCGGCGAGCCTGGAGATTACAACAACTTGTAGAAACAAAATGCCTAAGCAGGAACCAGATTCTCCAGGCCACTTGCGAAGAGGGAGCTTCTGGGCGCGTTTCTGGAGCACGCGTGACAAATGTGAAACAAGGAACTCCTCTCAGCGAAAGAAGCAGAAGCCACAACGGGGAGTCAGAGACAGCATATTTTATTCCATCAGATTGGCGAATGCATTTTGTCCGGTGTGGCCTTCGTCAGCGCCTGCAGTAAATGAAAAAGGAAGTCCTGTGCATTGCAGTAAATACACCCCAGCCGCACTATGATAGGTGCGTGTGTCCGCTCCGCCCATCTGCCTCATAGTTGCTCAGGTGAAAGTTCATGAGGTCCGTGACGGTCTGCGGACTCGGTATCCCAGGATGCAGCAGTGGCACCCAGGTGAGTGAAGCTCAGGGTCAGAGAGTTGCGGGGGGTTGGAGTGGTCTGCAAAACACTTGATACCGCAATAGGAAATGGAGAATGCTGCCTTAGGTCCCCGACCTCTTCCACCTTTAGTCCGGACTGCAAATCACGTGGGCAGGAGAACAATGCAACCCACCCTGGCTAAGGCGATACCTCAATGTGCCAATTCAATTCACGTTGGACTGCCGGCGAGCCTGGAGATTACAACAACTTGTAGAAACAAAATGCCTAAGCAGGAACCAGATTCTCCAGGCCACTTGCGAAGAGGGAGCTTCTGGGCGCGTTTCTGGAGCACGCGTGACAAATGTGAAACAAGGAACTCCTCTCAGCGAAAGAAGCAGAAGCCACAACGGGGAGTCAGAGACAGCATAATTTATTCCATCAGATTGGCGAATGCATTTCGGCCGGTGTGGCCTTCGTCAGCGCCTGCAGTAAATGAAAAAGGAAGTCCTGTGCATTGCAGTAAATACACCCCAGCCGCACTATGATAGGTGCGTGTGTCCGCTCCGCCCATCTGCCTCATAGTTGCTCAGGTGAAAGTTCATGCGGTCCGAGACGGTCTGCGGACTCGGTATCCCAGGATGCAGCAGTGGCACCCAGGTGAGTGAAGCTCAGGGTCAGAGAGTTGCGGGGGGTTGGAGTGGTCTGCAAAACACTTGATACCGCAATAGGAAATGGAGAATGCTGCCTTAGGTCCCCGACCTCTTCCACCTTTAGTCCGGACTGCAAATCACGTGGGCAGGAGAACAATGCAACCCACCCTGGCTAAGGCGATACCTCAATGTGCCAATTCAATTCACGTTGGACTGCCGGCGAGCCTGGAGATTACAACTACTTGTAGAAACAAAATGCCGAAGCAGGAACCAGATTCTCCAGGCCACTTGCGAAGAGGGAGCTTCTGGACGCGTTTCTGGAGCACGCGTGACAAATGTGAAACAAGGAACTCCTCTCAGCGAAAGAAGCAGAAGCCACAACGGGGAGTCAGAGACAGCATAATTTATTCCATCAGATTGGCGAATGCATTTCGGCCGGTGTGGCCTTCGTCAGCGCCTGCAGTAAATGAAAAAGGAAGTCCTGTGCATTGCAGTAAATACACCCCAGCCGCACTATGATAGGTGCGTGTGTCCGCTATGCCCATCTGCCTCATAGTTGCTCAGGTGAAAGTTCATGCGGTCCGAGACGGTCTGCGGACTCGGTATCCCAGGATGCAGCAGTGGCACCCAGGTGAGTGAGGCTCAGGGTCAGAGAGTTGCGGGGGGTTGGAGTGGTCTGCAAAACACTTGATACCGCAATAGGAAATGGAGAATGCTGCCTTAGGTCCCCGACCTCTTCCACCTTTAGTCCGGACTGCAAATCACGTGGGCAGGAGAACAATGCAACCCACCCTGGCTAAGGCGATACCTCAATGTGCCAATTCAATTCACGTTGGACTGCCGGCGAGCCTGGAGATTACAACAACTTGTAGAAACAAAATGCCGAAGCAGGAACCAGATTCTCCAGGCCACTTGCGAAGAGGGAGCTTCTGGACGTGTTTCTGGAGCACGCGTGACAAATGTGAAACAAGGAACTCCTCTCAGCGAAAGAAGCAGAAGCCACAACGGGGAGTCAGAGACAGCATAATTTATTCCATCAGATTGGCGAATGCATTTCGGCCGGTGTGGCCTTCGTCAGCGCCTGCAGTAAATGAAAAAGGAAGTCCTGTGCATTGCAGTAAATACACCCCAGCCGCACTATGATAGGTGCGTGTGTCCGCTCCGCCCATCTGCCTGATAGTTGCTCAGGTGAAAGTTCATGCGGTCCGTGACGGTCTGCGGACTCGGTATCCCAGGATGCAGCAGTGGCACCCAGGTGAGTGAAGCTCAGGGTCAGAGAGTTGCGGGGGGTTGGAGTGGTCTGCAAAACACTTGATACCGCAATAGGAAATGGAGAATGCTGCCTTAGGTCCCCGACCTCTTCCACCTTTAGTCTGGACTGCAAATCACGTGGGCAGGAGAACAATGCAACCCACCCTGGCTAAGGCGATACCTCAATGTGCCAATTCAATTCACGTTGGACTGCCGGCGAGCCTGGAGATTACAACAACTTGTAGAAACAAAATGCCGAAGCAGGAACCAGATTCTCCAGGCCACTTGCGAAGAGGGAGCTTCTGGACGCGTTTCTGGAGCACGCGTGACAAATGTGAAACAAGGAACTCCTCTCAGCGAAAGAAGCAGAAGCCACAACGGGGAGTCAGAGACAGCATAATTTATTCCATCAGATTGGCGAATGCATTTCAGCCGGTGTGGCCTTCGTCAGCGCCTGCAGTAAATGAAAAAGGAAGTCCTGTGCATTGCAGTAAATACACCCCAGCCGCACTATGATAGGTGCGTGTGTCCGCTCCGCCCATCTGCCTCATAGTTGCTCAGGTGAAAGTTCATGCGGTCCGAGACGGTCTGCGGACTCGGTATCCCAGGATGCAGCAGTGGCACCCAGGTGAGTGAAGCTCAGGGTCAGAGAGTTGCGGGGGGTTGGAGTGGTCTGCAAAACACTTGATACCGCAATAGGAAATGGAGAATGCTGCCTTAGGTCCCCGACCTCTTCCACCTTTAGTCCGGACTGCAAATCACGTGGGCAGGAGAACAATGCAACCCACCCTGGCTAAGGCGATACCTCAATGTGCCAATTCAATTCACGTTGGACTGCCGGCGAGCCTGGAGATTACAACAACTTGTAGAAACAAAATGCCGAAGCAGGAACCAGATTCTCCAGGCCACTTGCGAAGGGGGAGCTTCTGGACGCGTTTCTGGAGCACGCGTGACAAATGTGAAACAAGGAACTCCTCTCAGCGAAAGAAGCAGAAGCCACAACGGGGAGTCAGAGACAGCATAATTTATTCCATCAGATTGGCGAATGCATTTCGGCCGGTGTGGCCTTCGTCAGCCTGTCTGTTAGGGGTGACGGGGTTGCAATAAACTATAAGAAATCGGAGACCTGTGTGCTGGCCTGTTTTCAGCCTTATCGGAGTGAAAAAGTGTTCGAATATATATATATATATATATATAGACGCGTTTCGCTTAAAAAAGCTTCGTCAGTGTCAGTTTGCATGTACATAGTGGCACCATTTTAAAGACACATTCTAATTGTTATTTAACAACATAGAAGATGGTGTGGTACGTTTGTGCAGCCTTTGTGGTGGCCATCTTGTAGTGTGTTACTTTACATATATTTCTTTGTGTCCTTTTTATGGCGTTTTTTAAATAAAGTGCTCTAGTGCATACCCGCTTTAAAAACATGTGACAGCAGACTGAAAACATATCACAGTAAATACTGGCTTTGAACAAGAATAAAGTGCATAGTTGTTTCTTACATTGTATTTGTGTTTGTTATGCCCTGAATGGGCATATTCATTCTTATGTGGTTGCTTTGTGGCCCTGAATGGGCATAGATCTACTCAAATCCTATGGTTATAAAATGTCTTTCATTATGCGGAGGTTATTAATGAGTCTTGTCAGTCTTTGTACCTCCAAATTGAATTTGTTGCTTCCATGATTTTCTGTTTGGATTCAGTTCTTTCATATGTCAGATGGTTCAGACATTACAAATGGACCCACATCTCTTCATCATTGTTGAGCCCCCAAGGTGCCATGGTTTTTAGATCAATTATATACTTTGATTCAAGAGTACATAAAGCCTTTACCCTATCACCCCCTCTTTCTGAGAGTTCGACTTGGTCTATGCAGTAGAATTTCAACAGGACCCTGTTGCTTTGGTGTAATTCTGCAAAGTGGCGTGCCACTGGATAAGACCTATTGTTCTTTGTTATGGCACGCATGTGCTCTAAAATTCGCAGCTTTGTGGGGTTAATGGTGCTCCCTATGTACCGTTTCCCACAGGAACATTCTAGGCAGTATATGGTGTACTCTGAGTTGCAATTTAAAAGTTTTCTGATCTCCCTGTTAGGTGTATTCCCATTTGTTCTTCCTGGGTAGCTGGATACTTTTTTACTACCTTTACAGGCCTTGCACCGTAAACATGGAAAGAACCCTTTAGCTTTGGATAGTTTCATCGGTTGAGTTTTTGGGGAGAAGTGGCTATGGACGAGGTGGTCCACCAGAGATTGACTGCGTCGATATGTTATCAACGGTTTCTCTGGAAGGACTTTTTGAGCACCTGATCAGTGGTCAGGATGTGCCAATTTTTCTTAAATATTTGCACTATTTTTCCTGCCTTCGTGCTTAAGTTAGTGATCATTCTAGTAGGTTCCTCTGACTTTAGGGACGGTTTAACCACTAGGAGATCCTTCCTGTGTATTTTAGAGGCTTTGTCTTCAGCTTGTTTTAGTGTATATATTTATATTTATATATATATTCACTGAAAGAAACATAGGTTTCAGGGGCGTTATATTTAGCTGGACATTTCAAACCTACAAAACCATAGAAATTCCACCATTATAGTAAGTTGAGCTAACTACAACTCGCGCCCACATAATGCACTGTTGATGATGTCACATTTATATCATTCATGACATGGTCAGTGACATCACTGATGACATCACTGATGACATCTGAAATTACATCACTGAAGACATCATCCAGTAAATGTGTGTTTCTGTAAAGTTTAAATATGTTTTATATATATGCCAAGGTGTATTGAAGAATAACTGGATGTATAAGTGTATGGATGAAGGATTTAGTAGGTGCAAAAACCACAGTTGATGGACAGAATGCAGAACAATGTCATACATTTACCACAGTACAGATTTAGTAGGTGCGTCACTGACTGTATAATTGAGTGAATAAATGTGTCTTACTGAATTCATGAGTTTGTGACTAAACTGGCTAAATGTCTGTATCAGTATGTCTGTTTTTGTGTAAGCTGCTGCATCTGTTGATCGGGACCTACATGAGTGTCTATATGGGTTATTGATTGGCTGCCTGAGTAGTTGTATGAAATACGGAGTGTGTGTGGGGGTGGGTGGGAGGTGTGTGACTCTGTGCATAGATATGTGAGTGGTTGATTCACTGGGTGTATGGGTTTAAGAGTGCATGGGGAAACAGCTGTATGGGCGGGTGAGTGTGTGTATGGATGTGTTGGTGAAAGGTTGGATGTCTTAGTGGTGCATGTCCGAGTAACTACATATGTAAAAGGCAGTGTATGTGAGAGTTGGAGTATATAAATGAATTAGCAGCCCGCCCCTGCGTTGCCTGGGGCAGAAGGGGGCTGGGGGCAGCATTTATAGATATATAGGGTCAAAATAGTTTGAATAATCGGGAAATTATTGAGTCAACATTAATATCTGCCTGAAGACAACCATGTATTCCTCTAAGGGCTTCTATAAAAGTCTAACTCGCACATTATAGCAGACCGTTTTCTGAGCGTCCATCAGATATGTGCCCGCCCAGATTACGTGCATCCTTCTGCTTACACTTTTCACGGTGTGTGAGTTTTGTGTCTCTTGTCCATCATTTCTAGGATCATTGTCGTTAACATGGCACTTGGTGTGGCTTGCCGTGATTTCGCATTTTCATTGGCACACATCGCTTTTATATTGGTTCAGCACTCAAATACAGCCCCGACATTGCCCATGTTAATAGCAGAACATGGGCTTCTATTGGAATTCAAAAGGGCCTTTTATCAAGCCTATTATATCCGCTTTAGCGGCAGTCCGCTAAAGCAGCAATAATTGTAACACCATTCCTTGATAATATGCCCATTTGTATTTTACAGGGTGTGTATCAAAGGTTATATTAGGGTGTGAGGAGGTACATCAGACTGTCACGTGGATGATGTGATCAGTGATGTCATCAGTGATGTCATTTGAGATGTCATCAGTGATGTCACTGATCATGTCATCAATGATGCAATATGTGACATAATCAGCAGTGTATTGTGGGGCGTGAGTTATAGTTAGCTCAACTAACTATTACGGTGGAATTTCTATGGTTTTGTATGAGTGAAATGTACAGCTAACTATAAGGTTCCTAAAACCTATGGTTTACACAGTGAATTCCTATAGTTTTTTAAATGCTAAGTTGTAACTATAACATTCCTGAAACCTATGTGAATTTCAAAGGCAACTGTATTAAATGGGTGGGGGAGCTCTGTACCGACAAGACTCGAACCACTTAGAGGCCTGCATATATTCAGCAGACAAACACACTCTGTCAATTACCTTCACTAATAATCACATTTTCTTTAGCACTCTGAAGAAAATAATACTGAAAATATACACAGAACCTTTTCATTTATTTTTATCTCTCACATATTTACAAAAAATGTCTTCTGAAAAAACACTCCCCAACAAATTCCATTTGATAACAACACCAAATTCCAAAGCCTCCAGTAACACACCAGTCTTTACTGACATTGAAATATACCTTTCAGTATAAAAAATGAGACCATAAATTGTCCACATAACATTTTAGCTTTTGTTCCATCTCTGATAAGTTAATAACACAAGAATTTTCTACTCTTACACCTTCCCCATTATTTCCACACTAAGCATAATTTCGTAATTGGTATGCAGATTCCAAATGTCACAAACACATGTAATTCTTTCCTTGCCAAACAGTACATGTAATGCGCCGCTCTCATCAAGAATGGAACCAGTAATGGCACAATTTCCCTGTTGCTCCACACATAAATACATATATAGAACAAATCAGAATAGTTCCTTGATTTTTCCAAATTGCAAAACTGTTTTTTTTTACTTAACAACACATGCAGATGAGATGTTGAACATATTCTAAGAACACACTTTCTAGAACTTTCTACGACACCTACAGGTTAAAAGATCATCATTTTTTCAAACCTACCGATATTTTTTTGCAACATTTTCTCCAACACTTAACTCACCTGCAGTTTAAAAGATCACCATTGTTTTAAGTTCGAACAGTGCCTTCCAAATGCAACTAATGGGTGTGGTTGAACTGAGCAAATGTTATCCTATCATATGAACTCCACGTTCAAACTGCTTTTTATTAACCAATGACAAAGATGCTTTTCAACAAACTAAAATGCACCCTACTTTTTAGAAAACAATGCTTTCATCACCCAATCAGTTTTCCTTTTGTATGAGAAAAAAGTAGTTCCCCATCTTTAAACATAGCTCTTATTCTACGAATGAACTGCATGAGCTACGGACATCTATCCATATCTTCCAGCTATACCTTCAAAATGCTGTTGTGGATCATAGGACATAGCTATGTTTTCTGGTTGAAGAGATATGCAGAACAGAGACATCTTGAATTAGACCTAGGTTTACAAAATGTGGACATTAAATGGTTCGGACAAAGAGGATTGAAGTGGCACCAATTGCTCCCTTTGGTTAAAACCTGTTTGCATCTCCAACACCCTGACCTCATGATTGTACATAGGGTGGTAACGATGCAGGCACATTGACTGGGGTAGTTTTGGAAATGCTAATGAAGGGCACCTTTAGACAATTGATGTTGCTTTTGCTTCAAGCTGTCTTTGTATATTCCAATATATGCCAAAGACAGAAGTGGAATTGGTCAAACCAATTTTGTCCTCAGATTGAAAAATCTAGGAAGAATGTCAACAAAGCTGTGTCTGCATACCTCAGAGACCATAGAATGGGGTTGTTTTACAACAGCAACATACATTTTGGTATGGCTAATATCTACAGAAATGAAGTAGTATACTTCACAGATCAGGGAAATTGAGGGGTATATTATCAAGCATGGTGTTAACATTATCGCCGCTTTAGTGGCAGAAAACTGCTGCTAAAGCGGCGATAATGGGCTTGATAATACGCCGTAGAGAATTCCCATAGAAGCCCATGTTCACACCAGAACATGGGCTTCTATTGGAATTCACAAGGGCGTATTATCAAGCCCATTATCGCCGCTTTAGCTGCAGTTTTCTGCCACTAAAGCGGCGATAATGTTAACGCTGTTTGTTGATAATGTGCCCCCGAGTTTTTCTGAATAACCTGAAGCTGTGCATCTGCACTTATATGTAGCTCCAACTCATAAACACAAAGGCTCTTTTTAGAGCCACCTTATATTCCCAATATCAATTCGCAGAATGACAGCTGCGATCCGGCTACCACAGGGAGACCTGCGGGCCATCGAGCAGCCTCGCAGAGGGACACCTGTTGCCCATGGGCTTGGCTTGCACACAGAGAGCAATGGGCAGTCAGGTCCTAAACGCTGAGTTGTGAGCCAACGTACTTCTAGTGTTTTATGGTTTAGGGTACTGCAGTGGTGTTCGGGTAGTATAGGGGGTCGAGCTGGGGTAGATTATGGATTTACAGCAATGCAGTGTTTTTTCTGTAGTGTAGGGGATCATGTTGTGGTGACTGTTTTAGGATTTAGGTAAATACAGTGGTGTTTCAGTAGTGTACAGGGTCGTGCTGGGAATAGCGTTTTACGGTTAGGTTAGTGCAGTGGTGTTTGTCTAGTGTAGGACATCGTGCTGGGGGTAGTGTTTCACAGTTTACGGAAGTGCAGAGCTGTTTGCATAGTGTAGAAGGTGATGCTGGGAATAGTGTTTTAGGGTCTAGGGTAGTGTAGTGGTGTTTGTATACTAAAGGGGGTCATGCTTGAGGTAGATTTAGGGTTTACGATAGTGCAGTGCTGTTTGGGTAGTATAAGGACTCATGCTGGGGGTAGATTTAATGTTTAGGGTAGTGCAGTGGTGATTGTGTAGTGTACCGGGTCGTGCTCGGGGTAATGTTTTGCAATTTACGGCAGTGCAGATGTGTTTGCGTAGTGTAGCAGGTTGTGCTGGAAGCAGTATTTTAGGATACTGCCGTAGTGTAGGAGATCGTGCTGGGAGTAGTTTTAGTGTATGGGTAGTGCAGTGGTGTTTGCGTAGAGAAGGGGTTCATGCCGACGGACTGACTCACAGAGCTCCGAACCGACAGAATGACTTCAAAACGCATAGCTGCAACCTGTTGATGTGGGGAGAGCCAGCGTGAAAGGGGTATCTCACACTGGCACAGATGCCAGTGTTACCTCGCAGAAGTAAAACTACAGACCCGATCGCTTCAAGCGCTTAGAGACCGTTGGTGATAACGCGCTATATATTATATAAATATAAATTACAAATTACAAATTACAAATTCAACACGGAGAGATGCAAGCTGATTGACTAAGTCACAAAATGCCTGCCAACACTTCCTAATTTCAACGGTTCACAACCAATGAGCAGCAAGCTCCTAACTCCTCAAACAATCAATCACATATCAGAATTTGCAAATATCGATATCTGTAAAATGTAATATTTCTCAAAAACTACTGAACGGATTTACACCAGTTCAACAAAAGCTCGCTTTATGGACCACGACCTTTCGCCCTGCCCAATTTGGCGTAATTCAGTTCAGCAGTTTAACCTGTAGCCTTGTCTAAAGTTTCCTATGGAAAATGCATGGGGAAAACACATTTTGAGACTCTCCTTTTTTCTCAGCCCCCCCTTGACCAATCACCCCTAAACTTTCAAGATAGCAAGTATTCAAAAAAGAGAAACATTTTGGAACATTTTGTAAACAATCGTCAAACGACATCAAAGATAGAAGCAAATGAAGAGCTCCACGGGGGGGGCCGCGCAACCCCCCTCGCACCATGAGTGAAACCCCGACACTGCGGGACCCCAGCGGGCACGCCCAGCCCCAGTGACCCCCGCTATTATTTTTTAAGAAATACCCCTGGGACGTAGCCCACCCCGGGATCTCATTAAAATAAAACACAGGAACATGAACCACAGTGCAAATCGCGCCAATTATTATTGTTTTAATTTTGGGGGCCCTGGGGGTCCTTCTGGGAATCCCTGACCAGGCCTAGGGGTTCAGGGTGTTTCTACTCTGCCCCCTTCTCTTATTTTCTACCTTTGTTTCTCTGTTTTCTAACGACTCACTTCTACAGAGCCACAAGTTGGCTGCCAAAGCTTCCTGGTTTGGAGTGTTGCCAGCCAATCACGGTGAAGCTCGTGCACAGGACTTAAGCTCCGCCCAGATATCAAAACTTTTATTTGTTTAATTTCTCAGCAATTACTGAATGGATTTACACCATTTTAAAAAAAAGTCGCTTTCTAACCCAAGCACTACCTTTGGGCCAAACTTGGGGTAATTCCTTTCGGTAGTTTCGGCTGTAGCTTCAAACACATTTTCCTATGGAAAATTGATTTTTTCATTCTTATTTTTTTAATTTCTCACGATCAACTGAACAAATTTACACCATTTATAAAAAAAGGTTGCTTCCTGATCCAACCTCTACCTTTCTGCCATATTTGAGGTAATTCCGTTCAGCAGTTCAGGCTTAAGCTCGTCGCAAAATTTCCTATGGAAAATAACATGGGGAAAACACGTTTTGGAACCCCCCTTTTTCTCAGCCCCCACTTGTGGAATCACCCCCAATCTTTCAGCATGGGAGCTGACCTGAAAAGTGCAATTTTTGGAAAAGTTCATAAAGATTTGTTAAACGATGCCAAAGTTATTAGCAAATCGAAAAATGCTTTTCCTATGGAAAATAGGTGTAACTATAACTACCTACTGGCGAGCCCCAGTAGGAAATATATATATATAGCACAAAACCAGTTTCCCAATTACCAGAACTGTTCAACGAGTGCACTCCAAAGCCATATATCGGTTCAAAGCAAGGTTTCTATTTATTCCATAAATTACAGCGAAAGTTGACAAATGTGTTAGCGTTTCCGCCTTCATCAGTGTCAACAAAAACTTTACTATACAGTGCTAGATCAAACAGTGAATCAAGTTCGTAGACATAGAAAGTGATTGTGCAAATCAACAAAAATGGAAAGAGGACTATACCTCAGCGGCCATCTTGTAGTGGATAAATATACATTTTACGTGTTGAAAGTGTAAAATCCCATATATGGGGACAAAGATTAAATTCATCAATTGCCCTAAGCATTATAATAAAAGAAAAATATTCTTAGATGCATATCTGATTCCCAAGTAGTTCCTTCAATTATCCGCAAGAAGTCTTTGGTGTCACGTAAATAAGAATTCAAATCTTTAACCATGGAAGAGATGAAGTGATCAATGTAGATTAAAGTATTTTCTAATAGACTGTTCTTTGATACTACAATGGGTCTGCCTAGCAGCCACACTGTGCTTATATGAACTTTCGGGAGGTGATAAAAGGTGGCTATTGCTGAGTGATCACATTTGAGGAAATGCTGAAGTAGAAACAGTACTGTATTACAATAATAGTGTGAATGATACTAGTACCTATCAGAAAAGGGGGTGGTGATGAACAGAGTGTCTGAATTAAGCAGACCACTCTTACCCAGTCCAAAGATCAGGGCTTGATCCATCACCGTTATTTATCTCACTGCACCATCCCAGCTCAGAACGTGGCTATATGCAAATCAGTCTGTCCCTGGCCCAGTGCATCATGGGAACAGGGCAGACTAAACTACCAAGCCAATTCTTATACTGGGAAGGAAACAAGCTACCGGGGACCGGTTTCTGGCATTTCAGCCGTCTTCGGCCCGGCTTGCTTGAATCCTGATGGCGCAGTGAGAAAGGGACTCATGTCTGAGTATACCCTGCCACACCTATAGTGGCCAAAAACGATTCAGAAAAGGGGGTGGTGATGAACAGAGTGTCTGAATTAAGCAGACCACTCTTACCCAGTCCAAAGATCAGGGCTTGATCCATCACCGTTATTTATCTCACTGCACCATCCCAGCTCAGAACCTGGCTATATGCAAATCAGTCTGTCCCTGGCCCAGTGCATCATGGGAGCAGGGCAGACTAAACTACCAAGCCAATTCTTATACTGGGAAGGAAACAAGCTACCGGGGACCGGTTTCTGGCATTTCAGCCGTCTTCGGCCCGGCTTGCTTGAATCCTGATGGTGCAGTGAGAAAGGAACTCATGTCTGAGTATACCCTGCCACACCTAAAGTGGCCAAAAACGATTCAGAAAAGGGGGTGGTGATGAACAGAGTGTCTGAATTAAGCAGACCACTCTTACCCAGTCCAAAGATCAGGGCTTGATCCATCACCGTTATTTATCTCACTGCACCATCCCAGCTCAGAACCTGGCTATATGCAAATCAGTCTGTCCCTGGCCCAGTGCATCATGGGAACAGGGCAGACTAAACTACCAAGCCAATTCTTATACTGGGAAGGAAACAAGCTACCGGGGACCGGTTTCTGGCATTTCAGCCGTCTTCGACCCGGCTTGCTTGAATCCTGATGGTGCAGTGAGAAAGGGACTCATGTCTGAGTATACCCTGCCACACCTATAGTGGCCAAAAACGATTCAGAAAAGGGGGTGGTGATGAACAGAGTGTCTGAATTAAGCAGACCACTCTTACCCAGTCCAAAGATCAGGGCTTGATCCATCACCGTTATTTATCTCACTGCACCATCCCAGCTCAGAACCTGGCTATATGCAAATCAGTCTGTCCCTGGCCCAGTGCATCATGGGAACAGGGCAGACTAAACTACCAAGCCAATTCTTATACTGGGAAGGAAACAAGCTACCGGGGACCGGTTTCTGGCATTTCAGCCGTCTTCGGCCCGGCTTGCTTGAATCCTGATGGTGCAGTGAGAAAGGGACTCATGTCTGAGTATACCTTGCCACACCTATAGTGACCAAAAACGATTCAGAAAAGGGGGTGGTGATGAACAGAGTGTCTGAATTAAGCAGACCACTCTTACCCAGTCCAAAGATCAGGGCTTGATCCATCACCGTTATTTATCTCACTGCACCATCCCAGCTCAGAACCTGGCTATATGCAAATCAGTCTGTCCCTGGCCCAGTGCATCATGGGAACAGGGCAGACTAAACTACCAAGCCAATTCTTATACTGGGAAGGAAACAAGCTACCGGGGACCGGTTTCTGGCATTTCAGCCGTCTTCGGCCCGGCTTGCTTGAATCCTGATGGTGCAGTGAGAAAGGGACTCATGTCTGAGTATACCCTGCCACACATATAGTGGCCAAAAACGATTCAGAAAAGGGGGTGGTGATGAACAGAGTGTCTGAATTAAGCAGACCACTCTTACCCAGTCCAGAGATCAGGGCTTGATCCATCACCGTTATTTATCTCACTGCACCATCCCAGCTCAGAACCTGGCTATATGCAAATCAGTCTGTCCCTGGCCCAGTGCATCATGGGAACAGGGCAGACTAAACTACCAAGCCAATTCTTATACTGGGAAGGAAACAAGCTACCGGGGGCCGGTTTCTGGCATTTCAGCCGTCTTCGGCCCGGCTTGCTTGAATCCTGATGGTGCAGTGAGAAAGGGACTCATGTCTGAGTATACCCTGCCACACCTATAGTGGCCAAAAACGATTCAGAAAAGGGGGTGGTGATGAACAGAGTGTCTGAATTAAGCAGACCACTCTTACCCAGTCCAAAGATCAGGGCTTGATCCATCACCGTTATTTATCTCACTGCACCATCCCAGCTCAGAACCTGGCTATATGCAAATCAGTCTGTCCCTGGCCCAGTGCATCATGGGAACAGGGCAGACTAAACTACCAAGCCAATTCTTATACTGGGAAGGAAACAAGCTACCGGGGGCCGGTTTCTGGCATTTCAGCCGTCTTCGGCCCAGCTTGCTTGAATCCTGATGGTGCAGTGAGAAAGGGACTCATGTCTGAGTATACCCTGCCACACCTATAGTGGCCAAAAACGATTCAGAAAAGGGGATGGTGATGAACAGAGTGTCTGAATTAAGCAGACCACTCTTACCCAGTCCAAAGATCAGGGCTTGATCCATCACCGTTATTTATCTCACTGCACCATCCCAGCTCAGAACCTGGCTATATGCAAATCAGTCTGTCCCTGGCCCAGTGCATCATGGGAACAGGGCAGACTAAACTACCAAGCCAATTCTTATACTGGGAAGGAGACAAGCTACCGGGGACCGGTTTCTGGCATTTCAGCCGTCTTCGGCCCGGCTTGCTTGAATCCTGATGGTGCAGTGAGAAAGGGACTCATGTCTGAGTATACCCTGCCACACCTATAGTGGCCAAAAACGATTCAGAAAAGGGGGTGGTGATGAACAGATTGTCTGAATTAAGCAGACCACTCTTACCCAGTCCAAAGATCAGGGCTTGATCCATCACCGTTATTTATCTCACTGCACCATCCCAGCTCAGAACCTGGCTATATGCAAATCAGTCTGTCCCTGGCCCAGTGCATCATGGGAACAGGGCAGACTAAACTACCAAGCCAATTCTTATACTGGGAAGGAAACAAGCTACCGGGGACCGGTTTCTGGCATTTCAGCCGTCTTCGGCCCGGCTTGCTTGAATCCTGATGGTGCAGTGAGAAAGGGACTCATGTCTGAGTATTCCCTGCCACACCTATAGTGGCCAAAAATGATTCAGAAAAGGGGGTGGTGATGAACAGAGTGTCTGAATTAAGCAGACCACTCTTACCCAGTCCAAAGATCAGGGCTTGATCCATCACCGTTATTTATCTCACTGCACCATCTCAGCTCAGAACCTGGCTATATGCAAATCAGTCTGTCCCTGGCCCAGTGCATCATGGGAACAGGGCAGACTAAACTACCAAGCCAATTCTTATACTGGGAAGGAAACAAGCTACCGGGGACCGGTTTCTGGCATTTCAGCCGTCTTCGGCCCGGCTTGCTTGAATCCTGATGGTGCAGTGAGAAAGGGACTCATGTCTGAGTATACCCTGCCACACCTATAGTGGCCAAAAACGATTCAGAAAAGGGGGTGGTGATGAACAGAGTGTCTGAATTAAGCAGACCACTCTTACCCAGTCCAAAGATCAGGGCTTGATCCATCACCGTTATTTATCTCACTGCACCATCCCAGCTCAGAACCTGGCTATATGCAAATATAGATCAGATGTGAGTCCCTAGCTCATTGCACCATCAGGATTCAAGCAAGCCGGGCCGAAGACGGCTGAAATGCCAGAAACCGGTCCCCGGTAGCTTGTTTCCTTCCCAGTATAAGAATTGGCTTGGTAGTTTGGTCTGCCCTGTTCCCATGATGCACTGGGCCAGGGTCAGACTAATTTGCATATAGCCCAGTTCTGAGCTGGGATGGTGCAGTGAGCTGAAAAACGGTGATGGATCAAGCCTTGATCTTTGGACTGGGTAAGAGTGGTCTGCTTAATTCAGACACTCTGTTCATCACCACCCCCTTTTCTGAATAATTTTTGTCCACCATAAGCGTGGAAGGGTATACTCAGATGTGAGTCCCTAGCTCATTGCACCATCAGGATTCAAGCAAGCCGGGCCGAAGACGGATGAAATGCCAGAAACCGGTCCCCGGTAGCTTGTTTCCTTCCCAGTATAAGAATTGGCTTGGTAGTTTGGTCTGCCCTGTTCCCATGATGCACTGGGCCAGGGTCAGACTAATTTGCATATAGCCAAGTTCTGAGCTGGGATGGTGCAGTGAGCTGAAAAACGGTGATGGATCAAGCCTTGATCTTTGGACTGGGTAAGAGTGGTCTGCTTAATTCAGACACTCTGTTCATCACCACCCCCTTTTCTGAATAATTTTTGTCCACCATAAGCTTGGAAGGGTATACTCAGATGTGAGTCCCTAGCTCATTGCACCATCAGGATTCAAGCAAGCCGGGCCGAAGACGGCTGAAATGCCAGAAACCGGTCCCCGGTAGTTTGTTTCCTTCCCAGTATAAGAATTGGCTTGGTAGTTTGGTCTGCCCTGTTTCCATGATGCACTGGGCCAGGGTCAGACTAATTTGCATATAGCCAAGTTCTGAGCTGGGATGGTGCAGTGAGCTGAAAAACGGTGATGGATCAAGCCTTGATCTTTGGACTGGGTAAGAGTGGTCTGCTTAATTCAGACACTCTGTTCATCACCACCCCCTTTTCTGAATAATTTTTGTCCACCATAAGCGTGGAAGGGTATACTCAGATGTGAGTCCCTAGCTCATTGCACCATCAGGATTCAAGCAAGCCGGGCCGAAGACGGCTGAAATGCCAGAAACCGGTCCCCGGTAGCTTGTTTCCTTCCCAGTATAAGAATTGGCTTGGTAGTTTGGTCTGCCCTGTTCCCATGATGCACTGGGCCAGGGTCAGACTAATTTGCATATAGCCAAGTTCTGAGCTGGGATGGTGCAGTGAGCTGAAAAACGGTGATGGATCAAGCCTTGATCTTTGGACTGGGTAAGAGTGGTCTGCTTAATTCAGACACTCTGTTCATCACCACCCCCTTTTCTGAATAATTTTTGTCCACCATAAGCGTGGAAGGGTATACTCAGATGTGAGTCCCTAGCTCATTGCACCATCAGGATTCAAGCAAGCCGGGCCGAAGACGGCTGAAATGCCAGAAACCGGTCCCCGGTAGCTTGTTTCCTTCCCAGTATAAGAATTGGCTTGGTAGTTTGGTCTGCCCTGTTCCCATGATGCACTGGGCCAGGGTCAGACTAATTTGCATATAGCCAAGTTCTGAGCTGGGATGGTGCAGTGAGCTGAAAAACGGTGATGGATCAAGCCTTGATCTTTGGACTGGGTAAGAGTGGTCTGCTTAATTCAGACACTCTGTTCATCACCACCCCCTTTTCTGAATAATTTTTGTCCACCATAAGCGTGGAAGGGTATACTCAGATGTGAGTCCCTAGCTCATTGCACCATCAGGATTCAAGCAAGCCGGGCCGAAGACGGCTGAAATGCCAGAAACCGGTCCCCGGTAGCTTGTTTCCTTCCCAGTATAAGAATTGGCTTGGTAGTTTGGTCTGCCCTGTTCCCATGATGCACTGGGCCAGGGTCAGACTAATTTGCATATAGCCAAGTTCTGAGCTGGGATGGTGCAGTGAGCTGAAAAACGGTGATGGATCAAGCCTTGATCTTTGGACTGGGTAAGAGTGGTCTGCTTAATTCAGACACTCTGTTCATCACCACCCCCTTTTCTGAATGATACTAGTACCTGTCTTTTATGAGAATTCTATGTCCTGTTCTAACTCTAATGATTTCTAGATGAACCATTTAGGTTTAATTTTTTATTTTTATTTGTGATCGAGATCAGCTGATAATTCTGTTGTAGTCCATACCGGGTGTAATGATGACTTAGCGGCAATCTATATGTATTGCAAGAAAATGTATTTCTTCTGAATTGTTTTACAAATTGAAATAAGGAAGATGTAAGGCTATGGCGAAGCAACTATGCATCTAAGAATATTTTTCTTTGATTATAATGCTTAGTGCAATTGATGAATTTAATCTTTGTCCCCATATATTGGATTTTACACTTTCAACATCTTGCCTACTTTACCTTGTTTAGAAGGTGCACTTAGCTCAAACTATTATGACATGTCTTGAGGATTACCAATCATATACTCTGGGCACTAACCTAAACACATGCTTACAATTCAAACATATTGTTTTCTAGCTTTGACAAGGGACCCTCAGCAACTCGAGACTATAGAGCCACAATTGAAGCATCCTGTCGGGTTCATCTATCACTACTGCAAGGTCAATCTACAAAAAGATTTCTTTCAGACATATTGCTGGGGTGTTTGAACAACCTTGGTGAACTCCACTTGTTATTATATTTTGGCATACACACAAGTCTTTCCTTTCTTTTCAGAGTATTGACTCTAAAGCTCTTTATCATCTGCTGAGCTATGTTTTTGGCAATACTTTCTATCTCCTATGTTGTCATATTCATATGTTGAACCATGTGAGTCAAAACTGCACATCTTCTCATCTTGGATACCTTACCATACTTTTCCTTATTCCTGCTAGCTCTGGGTGTTGCTTTTTGTGGTTTTCTGGTGTGACACAAAAACATTTTTATCTTTCACACACCTTTTTCTTACCTTCTTAACTTTAGACACAATTATTTTATCTTAAGTTTGCTTGAACTCATGTCTCAACTATTGTATTGCATGCCTACTTTTTACAGCCTTGAGGAGGTCACGGTCGTGACGAAACGCGCGTTGGCTGTTTCAACTACCAAGTTAAGAACTGAAACGTCAATTACATCAAAAGAAGTTGCATTTTTTTGAAATGCAAAGATTATTTTAAAAAACAGTATATGTGTCTCTGATGCAAAAAAACACTGTTTAATCATCCAATTCAATTTTGCCCACTAAATCCCAGCTCTGGAAATTTTCGCTCAACATCATATGTTGTTTTCTTTGCTTGTTTAAATCTATTCACTAAATGTACCCATATCATTTAGAGTGCCGGCGCTTGTTCTTTCTTATATTGCGGGGTCTCTACAGCACTGGGGACCTTAATCTCACATGTAAATTAGGCGCAATAGGGCACAGAGACCTTTCGCAGCCTAGGGGATCGCCACGTCGCCGTGTATTGTTTACTAATTGTTCGGGGGCTTCAAGGCCAACTCAAGTCTGGGGATCGCCAACCTCCGGGGCTTTACCTAAATATGCAGAGTGGGCCTTGCCAGTCCCTAAACCTTGTTGGCCCTAGGCAGTGGCTTATTGGTTCTGTAATCACACAAGCAGTACTCATGGTGTAATAAAGTGATACACTCATAGAACCCTTGCAGTTGTAAAATTACGCAGGCTTCATTTATGTAATAGTCTGTTGGTTTATATTTGGTAGGTGCACTGCAAAATTACAAACGTTTTCCCTCATAACCTCCTATAAACAGTTGATTTTTACAATGAACTACAGACAAGTGTTGTCAGAAAAAGAAGACCCATATATTCACTTATTTATTGGTAAAAAAATAACCTTTATTAAAACAAATAAATGGAAAAGCAACTTTATTCAATCAAACAACAGTATAACATGAAATAAGTGGGTGGGACTCCTCCGTAAGCAGCATACAAAACCTGCAAGACAAAAAAGAAACATAAGTATGTGCGCCATGTTCAAGAGAAAAAGAAAGGTAGTCGGCCTACTGCACCCAGCCCTCACTGTTTACCTCCCATCACCCGTGTATTTAGGACGCTGTGGTCCACGAGAAAGAGTGCAGTCCAGCAAGTCCTTAAAATGAAACAGATATGAATGAGGCCAGAGATTACACTATTATCTATGGCAAAATCACTTGCCTGCACCTGTGCACCCAGGCTGCTGCATCCCAGCCCCTTCCCCCGCACTGTGCTCAATTGCAGCTCCTGCGCACCGAGGCTTCACTGCTCAACGACGTGCTGGTGCAAGCTCTGACTCCGGGGAGCCTCTCTCCGTCGGGGGCGGTGTCTTGATACCACGATGGAAGGCGTCAGAATGCCCAGGTCATCATCACGGGGTGAGCACCCGCTCCGCCCATTTTGGTAGAAGCAACTTAGTGTCTGAAAAGGGAGAAATAATATAATACTGGAAACGTCTTGAGGTAAATGAAGGTTTATTTCAAGCTTAATAGAGAACACCAGTTGAGTACATCCTTCCTTCTTGAAGTACGATCTACCAACTATTAGTGGTAATCATGGTTCAAAGAGTTGGAGTGCACGAGAATACACAAGGTTAAATAATAAGATGTTATGTCAAAGTTTACATATAAAGAAACAGAGCGCATGCTAGAAGAATAATGTGCATGTGTTATGCAGTCGAGCAAGCCTGTGTGCATTTACACTTAGTAATTAGCTCACTACAGTGTTCCAAAAGCCAACGCCACGTGTCTGTAGGGCAGCGGGGCCAGTACAGTAAAGTAAAGGTGAATTTAAACCACATATGAAAACATACACGCAATTACCATCGACCCTTTCTTTTGGAGGCACTATACTAGATAAAGCTCACACTCTAGATATTTCAGAAAGCGAGTTGAGCCCGCTGAGTGCGCTATTAAACTTAAGTATAAGGTAGGCCTCTTTTTTTAGTAGAAGTTTATGATAAACAGTGCCTCCAAAAGAAAGGGTCGATGGTAATTGCGCGTATGTTTTCATATGTGGTTTAAATTCACCTTTTTTCACATCTAAATGATAGCCTTCTCTAGCGACCCCACTCTAAGATGGCCGCCAAGCAAGTAGCTATAAGTAGGTCCAAAACCATGTTACAACATGGCTGCCAAACTAAGTGAATGAGAGCTTTCTCTAGCGACCCCACTCTAAGATGGCCGCCAAGCAAGTAGCTATAAGTAGGTCCAAAACCATGTTACAACATGGCTGCCAAACTAAGTGAATGAGAGCTAGATGCCGAGTCACAGCTTGTTCAAGTAAGTCTAGAGCTAACATGGGTTTGATTTGCCACCAATATTGCAGTAGCCCCAGAAACCTAATAAAACGCTGTTATTTCCTCTAGGGAAAGCGAGCGCAAATAATAAGGACTGAGGAAAGCGGTGCCTACATGGTTAGAAAGCGTTTACCGCTGCAACCGATTAGAACACGAACAGCCCAAGCGAGGAATCCCTCAGAGCAGGTATGCCGAGTAGAGCAACGAGTGCCATACTCTCTCCGTCTGTGCATAAAAAGCGCGTAAAACGTTATTCTCATTATTTTCAGGCTGTAATACAAGACTGAAAATTAACTCCCATTTGGTGGAAACGTAGGATCACGAGCATGATCCAGTAAGGTATGTTGATAACATATGTGCCCCATTCTGGTTTTAGAAAGTGAGCAAGAACAGGTCATGATACCTGCGTTTGTTTTTAGATCCCGAAAAGAAAAGAAACTCAGTCAGAACTAATACCCTACCCTTGACCGGCGGCTGCTGGCTCAACAGGTAATATGAGGAATCCGAGTTAAATGTAGTTGGAAGCTAAACAACTGTCAGAAATGTAGCTAAAACAAGTTTTATTTTATACACTTGCAGATATCCCGTATTAAGACAGAGCCCTGATGAGAATCCGTAGAGTTGACATACCGGATTCGAAACGCATTGGCGTAAAAAGATTAGCCATTTATTGGTTGAATGGACTGAATGAATTAATTTGAAGTCTATTTTTCCTTTTTTGAACTGCCTACATTCAACTGTAGTTCATTGATTTATGATTGTCATCAAGTTTATACTTTTGACTCTGGTCTTTATGGAATTAGGGATGATTTTTTCTTCGTAGTATGAATATTTGAGTGTATATATATCAGAGCAATTTACTTTGTATAATACAACTAGTTATGTGTATGTGTTTGTGTTGTAAATAATCACAAATTGTAAATAATTGTATATAAGTTGTACAAAACGATAAGGTGTCCCTTTCATACATCAATACTTAAAAAAAGACAAAAAACAAATAAATAATAAAAGGGTTTGAGTGATATACCTGTACGAACCAGGAAGTCTCTTATGGTTTGTTCCCTCAAAAATAGAGGATTTAAGTAAGTGTGTGGCTGGCAATCTGTGTACTTAGTTATATTAATGGTCCAGCTAGCCCCACGTCCCAGGACCTGACTCCCCCATTCTTCATAACGAATTGAGGAGCATAGTCTGATTCTGATCCTGACTTGATTGCTGCAAGAGCCACCCTTATTTGCTCCGTAGTGATAGCGGAAAAAGATTTGAGCTTGGGTAGGGAGGGAATCCTACTCTTCAGGTTGGGTGGCTTTGCGGTCACTCCAACCCCCAAAGAGTTATAGATTTTATCTATCTTCTTATATGAATGGATGGAATGAGAGATAGTGTCAAAAGCTGCCGACAGATCTGACAGTACCAGCATGGTGGGAGTCCCATTATCTAGGGACATTCTTTGCTTTGAGGGAATCCTAATCTTCAGGTTGGGTGGCTTTGCAGTCACTCCAACCCCCAAAGAGTTATAGATATTATCTATCTTCTCTCTGAAATGGATGGCCAACTTATCGCATAGATCTTGCATATGGGGGACCGCTGTGCTGCTCACCATCGGATTAGTGAATTTTTTTAGTATCTTAAACAATTCCTGTGAGGAATTACTTGCCTCCCTAATCCGCACGTTCAGATGTTCTCTTCTGGCGGTTTTGCAGAGGCCTAGGTAAACTCTATGTGCCACATTGCAAGGCAGCTTGTCCTCAGAACATTTAGTTCTTCTCCATTTTCTTTCCCGCCCCCTGCACTGACCCTTCTCCTCTTTAAGTTCTTTCGAGTGCCATGGCGCTCGCTTCTTGTTTATTTCCACTGTTTTTAGAGGGGCAATACGGTCCAGGGCAGTCTCAACAGCCACCTTCCACCTCTCCAATACCTTGTTGCTGTCTAACCCCCTCTCTATAGAAGGGGCTAAGAAGGTCCGCTAAATGCCTCAGGAGTAACTTTCCTCCAAGACCAGCACAATGCCTTCCTTCCAAGGGGCTTTTTCGCCCCTTCTGGCTAGATAAAGGAAAACGTTAAGGCCCGATGGTCAGTCTATGTTAGCTCCTGAGGTGTTTCTACTGACAGGCAGGGGACGTTGGTAAAGATAGAGTTCAGGGTGTGTCCTGCACAATGCGTCGGCTCATACACTCTGGACACGAGCCCCAATGATTCCATCGACGAGAGGAGGGCCCTAGATTCTATGTTCGAGGACTCTTCCAGATGATGGTTAAAGTCCCCCCTAACACGAAGCAATCTGATTGTAAAATATAAGGGGCAAGGGTTTCTAGGAGGGAGGAGCAGAACAGTTGCTTGCTTTCCCCCGGAGGATGGTACACTACCGTGCCCATCAATCTGGTATCTTCCGTCGAACTGAAATTTCAGTAGCTGTATGTAAGTTTGGCATGGGGCATGTTCCTGACCGAGACCTGGGTTAAAGATACTTCCAATCCAGATATCACCCTGGCGATTCCCCCGGACTACCACTTTGTCGGGATCAGTTGGCCGGGTACAAAAGTGGGAGCAGGGATCCCCATAATATTGCGGCCCCAATGGAAGATAACTTCAAGGAAATTAGCAAACACTGGCCCTATTGAAGCAATGTACTTCAGTATTTCAGACTCAACTCATCTAATTCTTGCGGTAGCACTGATCTACAATCCCCCAGGTACTCAGCCTTCTTATCTCACGGAGTTATTAGTGACCCTAGCGGACCTATCCCTGAAACACCCTCACTTTACCATCTTAGGCGACTTAAACCTACATGTTGATGACATCTCTTGTTTTATTTAACAAACTACAGGGGCTGTCCAACATCCCTGAACTAGGGACAATATATTATTACACCTAACAATTGGTTCAGGTGAAAAATACAAAATCAACAATTAAACAATAGAAAATAGATAAAGAAAGAAAGAAAATGAAGAAGCCTATGCACACATATTAACAAATTTACAAAAACAGTTATAATTTATTATAGGTATACTTTTTTTTAAAAACATCCTCGAAAGAACAGTCATGCTCAAAAAAGGGGGATGTTGGCAAAACAAAAACAAACAATTCAGATACCAAACAAGTGGCTAACAAACAGACATAAAATATGCAGAAAGGAACAACCAACTAAATGATTTGTCCTTTCGCAGATTATGGCCTCAAATAGCGTCGACGGCGTTTCAACTGCTGGGTAACTGTGCGGTCATCTTCAGGACAACAGGTACTTTTGAGCATATAATTTCTGAATATGAAATCAGCCAGTCATAAATGAAATGGCATATACGTGAAGCTTCCAAATTCCGAATAGTAAATACCCTGGATCAATCATCTATTTTTGGTTCAGGCGTGTGAATACTGCCTTCCGGTTTCTCCAAGAAAATGGATGTGGTGGGTGGCCTATAATTGTGCCAGCCAATCTGCCCAATTAATGAGCGATTAGAGATGTACACGCGACGCAAGACTCCAATGAGGCTTTCGTGTACGCCTCCCCCTACCTGCCCTTGAATTCTATGAGGACGATCGTGCATGCCCTCATTACCTCTCATCTAGACTATTCTAATCTATACTACTATAATAAAGGAAGAACTTTCAGCCTTTGAGGCGGGTAAACTCGGGAACCACAGCGCCAATCCACACACCTGATACACCGTTGGAATCGTCAGGGTGCGTAGATGGTTATAGGCTATATAAATAAAAAAAACGTTATTTAAAAAATTTACAGTAAAAAAAAGTAGTCCCTCCGAAGTAGCGCCGGCCGCGACGTGCGTGCTCACGTCAGGAGCGGGGGAGGAGCAACGTCCAGGAGCGCGACGAGGAGCGGCGGACATGGCACGGGGGAGGAGCAGTGACTTGAGGAGCAGTGGACAGGCCAGCGGCGGTGCGAGCAGCGGACAGGCTGGAGGAGCGGCGGCTGAGGTAAGGGAGCGGCGGACATGGCGTGGGGGAGGAGAGGTGACGTGAGGAGCAGCGGACAGGCCAGCGGCAGAGCGAGCAGCGGACAGGCAGAAGGAGTGGCAGCTGAGGTAAGGGGACCCATGTCGGGGCAGGTGGGGGATGGGCTGGGCGGGGGCCCTGTATGCAGGACAATAGAGAATGCAGGCGGGGGTCAGGGCAGGTGGGGGTCGGGGCAGGCGGGGGACGGGCCGGGAGGGGTCCCGGGCTGCTGGACAATGTCGGGGGGGGCGGGGGTCGGGGAAGCCTGTTGCTCCCGGACAAGGTCGGGACGGGCTGCTAGTAGCCTATACGTGGGAGCTTCAGCGTATTTTCTACATCAGCTACGGATTGTTCAGAATGCTGCGGCCAGGCTGATATGTAACATCCTTTATTGCCACTCCATCCCCCCTCACTTGAAGAACCTTCACTGGCTCCCGATATCTTCTCGTATCCAGTTTAAAGCCCTGGTCCTGACTTTCAGGGCTCTGAATGGGAAAGGACCAGGGTATCTCAGGCTGAAGCTAGTCCACTCATCTCGCGCTCTCAGATCCAACCACCTCCGTCTCCTGCTCCCTCCCCGCTTCCATCGATCAAGAAAAGGAGGCAGACCTTTTGCGGTGGTCACTGCAAAGCTATGGAATTCCCTACCATTAAACCTCAGATTGATTGAATCAGAACCCCAGTTCAGGCGCAACTTGAAGACATTGCTGTTTTCCAGTTACTAGTATCGCAGGGTCTCTGCCGCTGTTGTCCTCAGCACCGGGACACCCTCGCTGGGGTAGCCGCGCGCCTAATAAATTTCATAAATAAGTTGTAAGCACTGCGTCTACAACCTTTATATGGTGGGGAGCCCTTGTTGCTACTGCCACCCCTCCCCCCGTTTGTCATCCCTGTCAAGTCTGGTCACCTTCTACTCTTCAGGGGATGCCACAGCTAACGCTGGGGTAGAATGGTTTTGGAGCCAAGTCTCCGTCAGGAGACATAGATCCGGCTGACCTCCCAGAAGGTCCCGTAGTTCTCCCGCTTGTTTGGAGACTGACCTGGCATTCACATACAGCCCCCGGACCAGGCCTCTATGTACTTTATTATCTGACTGGGGAGAAACCCCCTCCCTAAGTGGTTGGGGGGTTGAGAGATTATGGGTTGAGGGCCTTCCCGGTTTTCGCGGCCAACCACAGTCCCTACAAATGTCCAACTAAGTATAACATCCCTGAAACCCATGTTTTTTTTAGTGAATTTCAAAGGGTTTTTAAATGCTAATTCCTCACTATAACCTGTAAAACCTATGTTTTTTTCAGTGAATATATATATATACATACATATATACATATAGATATATACACACACACACACATATATATATAATAATTAATGTAATAGATTTATATGTTTAGTTCTTGTTGCATATTGCACTTATAAAAACATTAAAAGCATTCAATAATGCACAAAATGTGTGCCACTCACCTTTGTAATCCACTCCACACAACTTGTGCCTTATTTTCTGAGCAATTCTTCAGGAAAATACCATTACTTTAGTTTTGGAATTATTTATTCGCAGGTCATTTACATTACAATATTCTGAGAACACTTCAAGTTGCCTCTGATGGCCGAAAGGAGTGAGGTCCAACAGAACTGTAGGATCAGCGTAGTACAATTATGAAAGAACCTTTTCTCCTATTTTGGATGGAAACGAATCAACCTAGTTTAATGCTAATAGATCATCAGCAAAGTAGATTGAAAAAAAGGAGAGGGGCCAGTTTACTAACCTGTATTAGAGGAGGATTTATTTCCTAGACACTGCACCATTTCTACCTAGTCCTACCCTTGTCCATGAGCCCTCGTGCAGTTGAATTATCAAAGTTAACAAACCAGGCAGAATATTCCGTTGCACATTTTTTCACAGACGAAATCCTAGTTTACTGTGTCAAATGCAGTTGATAAATCTATATTTGAGACATAAAGAGGTTATTTCCTTTGAAAAACATATTTATCAGCCAATAGTTTGAGTATTAAGCAAACATAAACTGCTTAGTGCCCTTCATAGAAACCCAGTTGGACCATTGGGAGAACACATTCACTTACTACCCACTCTTACAGTAAACCTAACAGATGTTTATCATATCTTTTACTAGAGATATCCAACAGGGCTATAATGCAATAACTCATCCGAGACTCAAGCGCCCCTTTTTTATACAAAGGGAGCAAATACTTCCTTTCCGAGAGTCTGGTAAATCATGGCCAATTAGTATAGCTAAAAAAAATGGGAGTTTGAACTTGGGTCAACAAACTAGGATTATTTCTTATTATATCCGAGCACTGGTCTCTAAACCGTCGGTCCCTGAACTTCTTTGTTTTTTTATAAGAATCTCAATTCTGCTTACTGTGGGAAGCAGAGAAAGCTCCTCCACTGTCCTCAAATAGGGTTTGAGATTTTTTATATTCTCCATAACAACCCTATTTTCTTCTTTTAGATTATGTAAATCTGATATGTATCTGTCCCACTCTCCCTCCACCAGCGATGCTTCTTTTTCTTTTGTTAGCCCAAGAACATTACTGACTGTATTCCAAAAACCCTTCCTTTTTCCTATTCAAAGAGAAAGTATAACCTTTGTCATGTTATCTCTTTCTCCTTCCAAATTATTTTCCTTATTTCTTTTCCATAATTCTTCCTATGTTGTTCGATTAAAATCTCCCTATTAGCATCGCTCGCTCTATAAGCCTCCCGTAAGTTTGCCCTCTCCTTAGTAGATCTTTGAATGCCCTCTGAAACCTACCACAGTTAAAGCCCACCAAAGCCGCCTCCTGTATTGAGGAAATCAGTTTAATATATAGTCTTTCAGAATAGTCTCATGCATATGATTAACATGGGATGTCAGGAGCTTATCCACATTATTTATAGCTTGGGTTTTCAATTTAACAGACCATAATATCCTACGCTAATTCCTGCAACAAACTGGTAAGATATTTTACCAATGATCTCTTACCAATACGAGACTTAGTAGATCTTTGAATGCCCTCTGAAACCTACCACAGTTAAAGCCCACCAAAGCCGCCTCCTGTATTGAGGAAATCAGTTTAATATATAGTCTTTCAGAATAGTCTCATGCATATGATTAACATGGGATGTCAGGAGCTTATCCACATTATTTATAGCTTGGGTTTTCAATTTAACAGACCATAATATCCTACGCTAATTCCTGCAACAAACTGGTAAGATATTTTACCAATGATCTCTTACCAATACGAGACTTTGCAGGGAAAGTAAGAGCTGTTTATAATCACTACCTAATAATTCCCTGATTATAAGATCTTTTACTATGCCAAAATGATCAGAAAAAACTATAGCATAGTGGACATGACAGACGTCAACGTTCTCACTGATCACTACAAGACTTCCATCTTGAACATTTTTAACTCAGTTGAGCACTTACAACTAAAAAGAATATGCACCAAAGACTATACCATGGTTCAATTAATGCGGAAAGGGGCAAGCTGAAACTAGCAGAAAGAGCTTGGAGATCTTCACCATCCATTGATCACCTACGATCGATGAGGAACCCCTACAATAAACAAATTAGAAGTTCAAAAGCTAATTTCTTCAGAACCCAACTGTATCTAACCACAAACCATCTCAAAAAATATTTTGAACTTGTCAAACAACAATCAATCAATCATCCAAATGTTTCTTGAAATGGGTCGAACAGTCTTCCACACTGCAATGATTTTGCGTCCTTCTTCCAAAGCAAAACAAAACAAATCGAGGATGATCTGCAGACAGCGTTGAGGCTCCTTCCTATCATTCCTTACACCAATCTACTCCCTTTATCTATAGTTATGTCTGGGGGGTCGCACCAGGCACTCCTTCAAAAACAATGCTTCTTGGCATTCATTCACATTTTTCAATGAATGCGACATCTACAACTTCCTTACTGCATTGAAACCCTCTAATCACTTCATAGATCCATTACCACCAAATGTATTCAGGGAGATCAAATCTTCTTTACTCCCGCCTCGGATAAATATAGTTAGTGCCTTGCTTCACCAAGGCACTATACCAGATTGCCTAAAAGTAGGGCAGGTAACCCCCATCCTAAAAAGGCCTAATGCAGATGGCCTGAACCTTAAAAGTTTCAGGCCAATTGCTAACATTCCCACTCTGGCGAACCTCCAAGAGAATTGTGTTCAAGTCCAACTTTGCGACCATGTAGATCAATTCCAAGTTCTAGACCAATTCCATTCTGGTATCCTTCAAGGCCACAGTTCTGAGTCAGTGCTCATGCACACAGTTGACAACATTCTAAAAATGCTGGATCAAAATGAAGCATGCCTTCTCATCCTCCTTGACCTATCTTCTATTGTTGACACTGTTAAACACAATAGTTTAAAAGATTTACTTGAACATGAGATGAGGCTGTCAGGAACCATCCTAAACTGGTTCACTTCATTCCTCCACAACGGATCCCAAAGAGTCAAGTGGAAGCAATCCTTGTCCTTTACAACATCAGTCACTCTAGGTGTTCTAAAAGGGTATTCTCTTTCATCTGCTCTCTTCGCCCTTTTCATGCAGCCTCTAACATGAAAAAGTAGCATTGAACCCTCAAAGATTCAATATCACATGTAGGCAGACGACACTCAACTCCCCAGATTATATCATGTTCCTTAACATACCTCTACATGACACTCAAAATTGGCTAACGCATAACCATCTGAAACTAACCGCTATTAAAAGAGAATTCCTCCTCGTTGTCCGATCCAAACCACAAACTAAAGATTGATTAATGGATGACGCATCAAATGGCCCTCAACAGCTCTCTTCACACTATTAAATCTGCAAAATCTCTGGGGATAACATTAGACAAGTATTTAAACATGCAGGAGCACATCACTGCTGCCACCGAGGAGTAAACTATCAAATGAACACTGTAAGGAAATCAAAAGCTTTCCTCCCTCATGACGACTTCAAATTAGTGGCCCAAGCCTTAGTTATTTAAAAATTGGATTATGGAAGTGCAACTATTTTTGGCCTTCCCAGATCCAAGCTGGCTCCATTACAATACAGTCTGGTATTTGGTGTTGTGAAGACAAACGAAAAGGTTAGGGGTGGTGATGTCTACTAAATCTGCCAACTTCACTATTTTAGGAGATCTCAATCTTCATCTTGACGACCAACATAACCATGAAACTGCAGATTTTCTGGCAGATCTCGCTGCCTGTCAATTACTGCAATTTGTGGTTGGTTTTACTCACCAGGCTGGCCATCTTCTTGACCCAGTATTCTCTAACATATCCATCCTTAGAGTCCTACCCCCTCTCCCCATGGTGTGGACTGATCACTTTCTCATCTCTATTGCTCTTCCTTATGAGAATCAACTGACCCTGAGCCTCTGCTAAAACGTCCTTGGCACATACTCAATATCAATCTCCTTATGGACACCTTAAGTCCCCAAACACCCGAACTGTCTGATGATGTTGAGGCATCTGATAGATGTATCAACAAGTGGCTCTTGCAGGCTCTTGATGAACACATTCCTGCCAAACTTACTACTCGTTGCAGAACATATACCAATCCCTGGTTCAATGAAAAATTGTTCCAGGCGAAGAAAGACTGCAAAACTCTTGAAAGGGCCTGGAGATGTAACTATGAGCAGGGATCGAAAAATCCAAAAAATTATACTAGTCCTGCAGGACTAGTACCTTAAAAAATGTCCTCGACCTAACTGCAGCCTACTTGACCTCCGTCTCTGAAAGCGGAGCAAATGTGACAAGATAACAAGATTTAAAGGCATCTTTATTGCTCATTAACTTTGTGAGCAATAAAAATGCCTTTAAATCTTGTTATCTTGTCACCTTTGCTCTGTTTTCACAGACAGAGGACAAAAGTTGTTTTGTTTTCCTTCTCGCCAGAAAGGGCGAGTAGGACCTAAAAACAGCTCGACCTTGTTAAAGTTAGCTCGACTATACGAGCGGTCGAGTGAAATTTTCGAGCCCTGTATGAGCCTGCTCTTAAAGCTCAATATCGCTCCGCCATCAGAACTTATCACAAACTGATCCGGAAAACACGCGCCGACTATGTTGTAGAAACAATAAAGAGCAGCAACAACCCTGTCAAAAGCACTTTCACTCTGCTTAATAATATTAAAAATACACCCTCAGCTAGGGCCTCGACTACTCTTTCCAACTCACAATGTGAAGCCATTGCTACTTTTTTTGTCAATAAAGTTGAGGAGTTCGACAAATCCTTCCCACCCAGCATCAATAACAAAAAGTGAATTGATTTCACCAGAGGTCCAGGCACTCTTCTATTGTCTTTTCCTGTCTTATCCTGTGAGACACTAGAGACCTTGTGCCATAAAATCAAATCTGGATCCCCATAGACCCTCTTAAGCCTGATCAGTTCCTACAATTTCTACCCCTACTTCTACCCACACTGTGTGAATTAATACATCTCTCCCTCACCTCTGGCACCATGCCCATGTCAAGGAAACATGCCAAGGCCATTCCCCTGTTAAAAAAGCTTGACACTGGATGCCACCGAACCTGAGAGTTTTTGCGCGATCTCTCTTCTTCCGTTTTGCTTCCAAAATTACAGAATCCCACATCAATTCTATCCTCACCAAATTCATAGAGGCTAATAACATTCTAGACCCGACACAGAACAGTTTTAGGCCTGGTCACAGCACTGAATCTGCTCTATTAGCTGTGACTGAACAACTGTGGTGCTCTTTTGATGAGGGCCGGACCTCCTCTCTGATCCTCCTTGATCTTAGTGCCATGTTTGACACGGTATCGCACAGAATCCTGCTGCAACGTCTCAAAGAGATTGGTATAGGAGATTTGGCTTTTGACTGGTTCGTCCCTTTTCTAGCTGACAGATCCTGTCACGTCATCTCTCCTCCCTATGGCTCCCAGAGGCAACTTGTCAACCATGGGGTTCCTCAGGGCTCTGCCCTGAGTCCGACACTTTTTAATATCTATGTCCAGCCCCTGGTGGAAGTGGCTAAAGGCTATGATCTTTTATGCTGATGACACTCAGCTGGTCATCTCGCTGTCCAACACCTCTGATCAGCATGTCACCAGGTTTCATGAAGACATGATGGCCATCCCTGAATGGATGATGACCAACTGCTTGCAGGTTAACGCTAGTAAATCCAAGATCCTACTGGTGGACATGAACACCCACCTCTGGAACAATCAATGGTGGCCCCTGGCCCTGGGAATTTCTCCCACTCCTAAAGCCACTGTAAAAAATCTGTGCGTGTGGCTAGACAGCACTTCCCCTTTAAGTCCAGACAAAACTAGTGGGAGGCAGTTGCTTTGGTCTCCTACGCAGCCTGAGGCCACTGCTCAGGTTCTTTGACCTTCACACTTGTCAATTTATTGTCCAGTCCACCATCCTCTCTAGACTGAACTACTGTAACTCCTTATATCTCGGTGCCAACAAGGCCAGCATTTCCAGATTACAGAGGGTGCAAAATGCGACAGCTTGCTCCATCTTTGCCCTCCTGCGGTCCTGCTCTACATCTAAGTACCTGCGGAAATTGCATTGGCTACCGGTGAAAAAGAGAGTCAAGTTCAAATCTCTGTGCATTGCTCACAGATTCTTTCATGCCCAAGCCCCCCTATTCTAACCAATCTTCTTACTACCTATAACCCTGAAAGTGACCCCCCGTGTTAAAAGAGCACCGGTGTGAAGCTGTTCCTTCCATGTTCTAGCTACGTCCCTCTGGAACGCTCTCCATAGCACCATCAGGAACCTTCAGGATCTCAGGGTGTTTAGGAAGGCCGTCAAGAGTAAGACCTGGCCTTTCCCCTGATTTCCTTCCAGTCGCAGTCTCCCCCTCCTTTCTACTTTTTGCTGCGGATTTAGCGCTGTTACGCCCTGTTGCTGGGGCAGCCATGCACTTTACACATCTGATAACATAACATGTCAGAGGTCAGTGCGTCCTGTTCCCCGGACACCTCCCTCCCAATGTATTACACCCCTATACATCTGTGCTACAACCGTGAGGCCAAACCCAGCTGCTCAGCCTACCCACAGAATCCCACAGCACTTGACTGAAGCTGTGGCTCATTGACAGAGCCACGGCCGCCTCGTCCAGCATGCCTTCCAGTCGGCCGTCCTGGCTCCCGACCTCCACTCGTCCTTTTTCTCCTTCGACCGCTGTGTCCCGTTTGTCGCCTGCTCCTTCTCCGCTCCTCCCTCTGCCGACGTCCTCTCTGGCGTCTGTCACCTCGCTCTTTCCTCACACTGCTTCTTCTCTGTTTAGGCTCTCCCCATTCTTGGTGTGATCACCTCCTTGCACTGGTATCAATCAGCTTGCCTCCTCCTCACGGGTGGATAACGCCGCTATCCCCCGATGACCCGAAAGTACAGGTCTTCCGGGCGGCATCATGACCAGCAAGCAGGGTTATGGCGTGCCCCCGGGGCTCGTACTACAAGCCCCTGAGGTCTCGATGTCACAATACTCCCCAACCAGGCATGGCTGATCGGGCCATGAAACATCCGTAGAGCGGGATAGGTAGGCGGCATTGTTTTGCATCTTCCCTGGTGTGGGTTGGACCTGAAAGGAGAAGGGTTGTAGAGCAAGAAACCATTTTTTGATTGGTTGTGTCCTTATGTCGGGCCAGTCACACTAGAGGAGAATGATCAGTAAGAAGGGTAAAGGTGTGACCCAAGAGATAGTATTGAAAAGCCTGGATTGCCCACTTAATGGCAAGACATTCCTTCTATATGGTGGAATAGCAGGTTTCCCTAGGTAAGAGTTTTCTGCTTAGAGAGGAGACAGACATAGTGGGCTGGAGACTCCTGTCTGGGTTAGTACAACCCCCAATCCCTGTGCAAAGCATAAATCTGCAACACGAAAGGTCTTGTGAAGTCTAGACAGGCTAACACTGTTTCCCCACACAATAGTCCTTTCGGGGTATCAAAGTTTTGTTGGTGGAGCACCGACCAGTCTTTGATCACGGTTGGTCGAATGGGGGATGAAGCGGCGAGAGTAGCCCACTAGACCCAGAAACGCCCGTACCTCCTTTTTTAAATGGGGTGGTTCAATTTCTGGATGGCTTCCACCTTTTCTACCTGAGGACGTATCAGACCATCCTGTATCTGGTACCTCAGATATCGGATAGAGGTCATAGCCAAGGTGCACTTCTCTGGGTTTGCAGTCAAATCTGCTTTTTGTAGGGTTTCTAACACTACTTTAACATGGACCACGTGGAAATCTCAGTCCTGGCTGTGAATCACAATATTGTCTAAATACGCAGATGCATATTCATAGTGGTCCTTCAGAATCAAATCCATCAGGCGCTGGAAGGTGGCTGGGGTGCCGTGGAGGCCAAAAGGTAGTACTTTAAACTGATATATCCCTGAGGGGTCGAGAAGACGCTTTGTTTTGCGTGCCGTTATAGCCAAGGAGATCTACCAATACTCCTTTGTCAGGTCAAGAGTAGTCAAATAGTGTGCTGTTCCCAGGTTTTCGATAAGTTCATCAACTCTCGGCATGGAGTAGGTATCGAACTGGGAAGCACTGTTCAGTTGTCAGAAGTCAATACAAAACCTAAGTGTCTTATTTGGTTTTGGGACCAACACAACAGGAGAACACCAAGGGCTGTGTGAAGATTCTATAATGTCATCTCGTAGCATTGCCTCTATGTCTTCCTCTAATGCTTTGCGTCTGGCCTCTGGGACCCTATTGGGGCGAAGCCTTATGGGTTTTGCACCCTCTGTTCGTATATCATGTTAGATAAGACCGGTCTTCCCGGGCTCTTTAGAAAATACATCACGATACTCGGATATCCATCCCTTGAGGATTGTCTGTTGTTCCACAGACATGGTAGGATAAATTGGCACCTGTAGGTCACTATCCCATGGGTCTTTTGGGGGAAATGAAAATGTCAGGGGCTGGGTATTCATCACAAGCATAGTGGAGAACGCTTCTGTTAGGTCGTCTTTTGCCACCCACTTGTTTAGTAGGTTCACATGATATATCTGTCCATATTTACTGGTGTGGGGTACAGCTAACCTGTAGGTAAACAGGGGTTACCTGTGCTGTAATGGAAAAAGGACCCTGCCACTTCGCCACTAGTTTAATCTCAGAGGATGGGAAGAGAATCAAGACTGAGTCGCCCACCAGAAAGTTCCTTACATTAGCTGAACGATCATAGTTGTCCTTTGGCCTACGCTGGGCTGCATCCATGTTCTTGTAGACTTCGTCCCTTAAGGTGCATACCTTGGTTCTTAGAGTTGCTGCATAATTCAGAAGATCTAACCCTTCGTCCTCCTCCTCTTCCCACCTTTTGTCAGCCTTATCCAGAAGAGTTCTATCAGTTTGAAGAGGATGCACCCTGTTGAGGATTGGACATGTGTGCGAATTGCAAACAATGTCAGAGGCAGGGGTTTGTCCAAGGCTTTCCATGGGTCGGAGATAGTCTTTTTCCAGGATAGTCCTAATCGTCCGATTGTACCGTTCTACCAGTCCGTCTGTTTGGGGGAGATATACAGAAGTGCAAATCTGTTGTATTCCCAGTATTTTGCAGATCTGGCTCATCAATTTAGACATAAAGTGGGTGCACTGGTCAGTCAGGATTTCCGGAGGAATTCCCACCCTGCTAATAAAACAATCATGGCCTGTGTCACCGCGGCAGTTGTCATGCTAGTGAGTGGAGTGGCTTCTGGGTAGCGAGTAGCATAGTCAACCAACACCAGTATGTATTGGTAACCCCGGGTTGACGTGATCAGTAGTCCTACCAAGTCCATCCCTACCCTGGAAAAGGGTATGTCTATGATGGGTAAGGGACGCAAGGGGGCCTTTGCCACCTGAGGTAGTTTTAATCTAAGAATGGGCAAAATTTGCGAATTCGCGATACGCAAATTCGTGCGAAAGCGAACTCGTAATTCGCAAAATTCGCGAATTCGTGCGAATTTGCGCGAATTTGCGAATTTGCTGTTTTTGCCAGTTCGCGAGGGTTTTGTACAAGTTCGGGAACGCAAACTTACTTGTGTGGTCGCAACGGTCGGCACCATGTTGTTTCTACGTGTCCAGACTGTTTGCGACCCTGTGGTTCATCGCGGCCACCCTCCGGTTCATCACTGCCACCCTCTGGTTCATCACTGCCACCCTCTGGATCATCACTGCCACCCTCTGGTTGATCACTGCCACCCTCTGGTTGATCACTGCCATCCTCTGGTTCATCCCTGCCACCCTCTGGTTCATCAATGCCACCCTCTGGTTTGCCACTACCACCCTCTGGATCATCACTGTCCCCCTATGGTTTATCACAGCACCCTCTGGTTCATCACTGCCACCCTCTGGTTGATCACTGCCATCCTCTGGTTCATCACTGCCACCCTCTGGTTTGCCACTGCCACCCTCTGGATCATCACTGTCCCCCTATGGTTTATCACAGCACCCTCTGGTTCATCACTGCCACCCTCTGGTTGATCACTGCCATCCTCTGGTTCACCCCTGCCACCCTCTGGTTGATCACTGCCATCCCTTGGTTCATCACAGTGTAGGAAGGTGGATACCTGACTATGGTTACCCCAGATTTTTTTGCCTAGTGTTTAGCTGGTTTTCGACTTAGTTGGCCTGGGATCCTGCTAACCAGGGCCCCAGGCCATCTGCTCTCTCTGTAAAATTCATATCCATGTACTTTAGGTACATTACTAATTGGGATTGGATCACCTTATCAGCCCCTGTACAGAGTACTATAGGTACCCAGGGCATAGGTGCATCCAAGGCCTACCAGGGGCTGTAGCCACCCCTGGCTGGCTATCCAAACTGACACAACTGGCTGATCACTGAGCTGGGGCAAGATGGTGTAATCACCCCTTGCTTAGATATAGTATACCTATATCTAAAGCTATATCTGGACACATATGCACCTATAAGTCACTCCTATGGCAGGCCTTAACAATCCTGGAGGAAGAGTGCTTGGTTTATGTGAGATGGTGCTCTAGCATGAGCTGAGCCTGTCTGCAGCTTTCTGAACCATGTCCTTTAGCTGTTCTGGGATATTGCCATACCATATACTCTTAAGTGCATTATAATCCTTGCGGTTACTTGCTAACTTTGGTTTGGCTTTATCGAAACATATTGTGTAGGGTGTCATACGCTTGCGAATACTACCCCCTCGCCAGTTCTGGCGACGGGGGTAGTATTCCACCCTTCTAGAGGGAGAAGACATGTTAGTTTGCTTAAACACGGTTAAATCTAACCAGAGCCTCAGCATCACAAAATGGATGCTTCTGCTACAGACACAAGTGTGGCCTCCTGCTGCGGACCGAAACTCCGGCAGGGGAGGCTTGAAAAATAGGTTTCCTGTCGCAGGGAGGTGTTACACCTCCCCAGACAGGAGATAGTGGATTGGGGCAGGAAGGGCTGAATGAAACTAGACACTGCCTGGGGCACACAAGGTGTCCCATGCAAAGTCCAGTTCAAACCGGTGCTGGGGCTCTCCAGCCCCAGCTCTGGCGCAAAACTGGAAAAAGGGAAAGGGGTGTAACCACCCCCTTCCTGGTCCCACCCATGGGAGGGACCTAGCAGGAGATCCAGCCCCTAGATTTGGAATAAAGTTAGGAGCTGTGCCAATGCAAACCAGATCATCCTGACTGAAACTTTGAGACGAAACTCTGGACCCTTCGACATCCCACTTGACGTGGAAGACTGAAGAATCTCCTTTGTGGTCAAGGAGTGGCCACCCTGTGCAAGCAGGCACCATCAGCGCATCGAGACTTTCTTTGCTGTTGCTCCCGCCGGAGCTCGAACAGCAGAGATCAACAAGACCCAAACTCCCAGACATCCAACAGCCCGATCCACAGTCCTGGCAATGTAATGTAATATAATGTAAATGCCAATTTGTATCGCGCGACAATCGCTCCAAGGAGCATCTAGGCGCCCAAAAGAGGACCACCAGATGTTAGGTAGTCTCTATGCTTACTTGACCAAGACCCGGATTACACTAGGCTTCTGGCAGTTGTGTCTTGGAGATTAAAGATCCTGGGGCATATTATCAAGGGGGTTTATCTCTGCTTTTTTGGCTTTAAAAGCCAAGAAAGCGGAGATAAAATTATCTCCCTATTACTTAGCTGCCGCTAACACCAGTTAGCGACAGCTAGTAGGAGATAGCGACCATCTTGGGCCCCACTTTGCATGTCTGTGATATTTATCACTAATGAGATGCAAAGTGGGCGTGCCAAGATGTTAGCGACTGAAAACAGTCGCTAACATCGCTATCTCCTATTACCGACTTTTGGAGATATTCGCGCTAAGCGGGAATATCTCCAAAAGCTAACACCTGCCCTGAGCAGTTCTTAGCCATGTTATCCAATGGGAGGTGGATAACATGGCTAAGAGCATTAGCTCGCTAATGCATGAATATCGCTGACTTTTCAGCGATATTCATGCTTTGCGGCGATTTTTACCGCATTTGCGTTAAACCTTGGTAATACCAAGGTTTATTTGCGGTAAAAATCGCCGCAGCGCTGCGGTAAATTTTTCTCTCTAACCAAGCAATAGCGATAATTATCGCTATTGCTTGGTAATATGCCCCCCAGGTTTTTAGGTGTTTGCGGAAGTCTGTTTCTTTGTCCAATATTCTCAGCTGGGGGGGGAGAGTGTTCCATGCTTTTGCTCCCAGTACCGCCAGGGATTTGCCCCCTCGGGTTTTGAGTCTGAAACCCGGGACGGTAAGCAGGTTGGCAGTTGAGGAACGCAGTGCTCTAGTTGGACAGTATCTGCTGAATTTTTTCCTTAGATATAACGGGCCTAGGTTATGAACAGCTCTAAAGGTAATTAGCAGTACTTTAAACAAGACCCTTTTTGTAATGGGCAGCCAATGTAATGCATTGAGGGCTTTGGTTGCTGATGATCTTTTCGGCCATTTTAGAACCAACCTCGCTGCTGCATGTTGCACCATCTGAAGTTTGTGTGAGACAGCTTTATTTGTACCAGCGTAGAGGCTGTTACAGTAATCGATGCACGATGTTACAAGTGCAACCGTAACTGTTTTTCTTGCTTCGAAGGGCAAAAAATCAAAGAACTTTCTCAGTCCCTTTATTACCCCAAAGCACATGCCTGCCACTCTAGCCGCTTGTTGTCTAAAAGACAGGTCAGAGTCGAAATACACCCCCAGATTACGGGCCGAGTTGGTTGTATGAGGTGGTATTTCAGCTTTTTCTGGCCACCATAATCTTGGGATGAACTCGTTTTTTGGGCCTATTGGCATGATCTCCGTTTTACCTGTGTTGCATTTCAGGTGATTTAGGCGCATCCATTCAAAGGTGGCCGTTAGGCAACCTTTGAGCTTTTCCTCCCAGGCTTGGTTATCCTTATCCATTACCAGGATAAGTTGTGTATCGTCAGCATAGGCTATAGCGTCTATGCCAAATGACGATATCAGCTATATGCAGTATAGACATTAAACAGGGTCGGGCTCAAGCTTGAACCTTGCGGAACTCCCGTCAACAGCGCTTTTTCACTGGAGCAGAATTCCCCCAGGGTCACCACTTGTCTCCTGTCACTTAAAAAGTTTCTTATCCACTCAAGTACTGTCCCTGTAACACCAGATGTTATTAGCCGGTCTAATAGGATGGCGTGTGAGACCGTGTCGAAGGCCGCCGATAGGTCTAATAAAATCAGGACGGCCTTCTTGCCTTGGTCTAGGGCTGAGCGGATAGTTTCTGTAGTGAACAGGAGGGCCGATTCCGTGGAATGTTGGGTCCTGAAACCTGCCTGATTGGGATGCCATACATCACTATCTTCCAAGAAGCGTGCAAAGATGAGACCCGTGGAGGCCACAAGAGACGTGGGACCAGCCATCTTAAAAAGTTGACAAAGGGCTTCCTGTGCAGCTCCCGAGGCATCCTTAATGCTGTGCTTTGGGGTTTGAGAAGCCCCAGCCCTGAGCAGCCTGTGCCTCGAAGATCACCCCTCCACACTCACCAAGTGCTGTGTGGGGCCCTTTTGCACTTTCCTGCTTGACGCGTTGTCCGGTCGCTTGCCCATTGGCTAGTGGCCTCTGTGACGACGATCCATCAAAACTACACTGCTGGTCTGGTTGCTCCAGACTGGCCCTAGCGCCCCTGAAAAGGAGCCATCGATCTGACCTTCCCGGTCCGATCCAGAAGACATTTTTGAGTCCTGCTTGGGTTGCATTTGCCAAGGTTTGGTGACTCCAATTTGAGAACCGACACCGCCAACAGCAAGAACCTTTGTGGGACAGCTTGTGTCTACCAGCTGGTTATCTTCGATCCTTCCTGGTCCACGTGGCAGCGGAGACAAACTACTCGACAGCACCTGATCGCAACCCAACACTGCCTGGTTCCGTTCTGGTCACTGGCTAGTGTCCTAGACTCTGTCCCCTCTGCTTTCAGGTACTCTACATCTTCGATCCACCCTTGGATCCAACCAGACTCTTCTCTCCTGGCTGCCTGCAGCATCTTTACCTCCAGGCTCCATAGAACTCCACGAAGAAACCCGATGCACTTTGGCGCCTATGCACCCGCTTCCTGTGGGTGAGGTAACGAGATTACACTGGTGCTCCTATAGTGGTTTACACCTCTAGTGTCCTAGTTTTTAGTGGCTAAGTTCTAGTCCTGTCGGAAGACTCCTAAACCTATACCTTTCTGATTTTTACGCACCATTGACTTATATGGTAAACGCGATTGCCTATAGACACTGCACCCGCATCCTGTGGGCCTCCTATGTCCTAACCTTTGTTAGTCCAGTGTAGGCCCAGCAATTCCCTAGGCCTGTTCATTGTTTGTGACGTGGTACTTATACCACTTTCTTAATATATGGTTTGAGTGGCCACCCGGCCTATCCATAATTGTGCATCTTATTGTATGTTGTACTGTGTTCTTTGTTTAAAGCTTGGGCTCCTGTGCTCATAAAGAGTCAAGGGGATTATTCTAGAAATAAATACATATATTTTATAATATATAACTTGTGTGGTGTCTTTTCATGTGGTATTTAAAGGATTGCATATGGTAAAACAGCTGGCTTCACATGCCCTCTTGAGTTTAGCCTAAGACTGCTTTTGTCCATGCTACCACTAGGATAGCTGGTCTATAAGGTTGACTTACAACCAATCACCATAAGGGTTGTTTGGACTGGTGCAAGGTGCTCACTAGAATAGTGATCATCATATACCAGGCCAACTTCTCACACACAGCACCCTCTGGTTCGCCACGGCCACCCTCTGGAACATCACTGCCACCCTCTGGTTCATCACTGCCACCCTCTGGTTTGCCACTGCCACCCTCTGGATCATCACTGTCCCCCTCTGGTTTATCACAGCACCCTCTGGTTCATCACTGCCACCCTCTGGTTGATCACTGCCATCCTCTGGTTCATCCCTGCCACCCTCTGGTTCATCACTGCCACCCTCTGGTTTGCCACTGCACCCTCTGGATCATCAATGGCATCCTCTGCTTCACCAGTGCCACCCTCTGGTTCATCACTGCCACCCTGTGGTTGATCACTGCCACCCTCTGGTTCAAGGCTGCCACCATCTGGTTGATCAATGCCATACTCTGGTTCATCCCTGCCACCCTCTGGTTCATCACTGCCACCCTCTGGTTGATCACTGTCATCCTCTGGGTAATCCCTGCCACCCTCTGGTTCATCACTGCCACCCTCTGGTGTGCCACTGCCACCCTCTGGATCATCACTGCCACCCTCTGCTTCACCAGTGCCACCCTCTTGTTCATCACTGCCATCCCCTGGTTGATCACTGCCACCCTCTGGTTCAAGGCTGCCACCCTCTGGTTGATCACTGCCATCCTCTGGTTCATCCCTGCCACCCTCTGGTTCATCACTGCCACCCTCTGGTTGATCCCTGCCATCCTCTGGTTCATTCCTGCCACCCTCTGGTTCATCACTGCCACCCTCTGGTTTGCCACTGCCACCCTCTGGATCCTCACTGTCCCCCTCTGGTTTATCACAGCACCCTCTGGTTCACCACTACCACCCTCTTGTTCACCACTGTAGATTATAGAGGGAAAGCAAAGCACACCTCCCCAGCCTCAACTGAGATTAATTCATTTGGGGATGGTTAATGTGTCACTGATTTTGAGCTTCAAGTCTGGCACCTGCTTCCTTAGCTGTAAGTACTTCCTGTTGCAGTTTAATGTTTTTTTTACAGGAGCATTGTGCCATACTTGTAACTATTCTCTGACCCTGCTTTGAGGGTCAGAGCAGGGTCAGAGAATAGTTGCAAGTAGGTAACTGAACTTTGGATGGGCCCCTCAGGAAGCACTACAGGGAATGGTTACAAATCAGCTTGAACTTTTGCACCTGCTAAGTGCTTTCAGTTTTGCAAAATTCGTTTTTCTGCAATTTCGCGAGATTCGCGGGGCGCGAATTCACGCTAAATCGAACTCGTAATCCGCGAATTCGTGCAAAATAGCGGGGTTTTTTTGCGTGTTCGCGGGGTTTTTTGCATCTTCGCAAGCCGCTTTCAGCGAACCGACCGCGAAGTTACCCATGCGGTCGTACATGGGCGCGGCCATCTTGTGCGCGTTGCGTATTTCGGTTCCGGGCGCTATTGGCAATCTCGGGTTGTGTGCGGCACGCTATTACGAGTTCGCCTGTGTTTTTGCGTGCTTGCGGGAAAATATCGCGCAAACTTACCCACGCGGTCCTATATGGGCACGGCCATCTTGTTTTTCATTCATTGCTATGAATTTTGGGCATGCTACCTTTCTATCCATCTTACATCTTTGTAATCCTCTGTTTTTCTGAACTTTTTTTTGGTTTTTTTGCTTATTATCTATCTCTACAATTTCCTACATCTATATTTTGTGTTTTATTTAACTTTTTGTTACTTTATTACCTAGTTTATTTCTTTCGCTCTCTCTCTTATTTTTTTTCACACCTATTCTTCTTTCCTTTTTCTTGTGGGCAGGACCATGGCAAAGGGAGCCAACAAGGGCAAGGGGAAGGGCCAAGCACCCCGTACAGGGCTCCCTTGCGGGCGTTTGAGGGGGGAGCTAGTCCAGGCCAGGGAGATCTTCTCTGCGGTGGAGGTGGCCGCCTTGCTGGTTTTTGTCCAAGTACACCTCCCTAAGACCTTGGCAGCAGATGGGTGGATTGCTTCCAATTACAGCCTTCGGGAGCGTCGCCAGTTGTGGGAGAAGGTGTGCCGGCGCATGCGGAAGGAGTCTGGGGTCCGGCGCACCTACCAGCAAGCGACGCACCGGTGGAGTGACATCCTGGACCGGGAGCATCACATGCTCGACCTGCTAGGATTGGAGATCCCTAGCCTTGGTAAGTAGCTATTTAATAACTACTTTTTTCTTTTGCTCTGTTATATTGCTAATCTATTTCTTTCCTGAAGAGTACGAATGCTGCTGTTTCGATTACACCAACCCACAAAAACCTGGAAGCCCCCCAAACAGCATCCCAAAGACAGGCAAGTGAGCAAAAACGCTAAAACTTTTTCAGCATGGATTTGGTCCAAAATACTTGATTCCGATATTAGACCTTCCAAGCTATGCCCCCAGAACCCTGCAGCCACCCGCAAAAAAGCAGAACACCCCCAAACAGGCAAAAAGCAAAAATGCAATAACTCATACTTAGAACGTATTCAGCCAACCAGTCAACATCGGTCCAAAGGCGCTCTGCAGCTAGGCCCTAACTCCTCTTTCCCACCATGGATTTTCTTCAAATCATTTCCAATAAAAATGATGCTATCCCAGCAGTGCTCCCAGACCCCCAGCCCCTCCCCCACAAATCAAGAACACCACCAAACAGCCCCCCAAATACAAGCAATACTCGTATATTCAAAACTTGGCTAATTGCGCTGTTCACAAAACATTGCTGTTTTCAGCACTTCCACTACTTTGATCCTCTGGAAACTCAACTGGACAGTCACTTGTTCCAGCGATTCACAAGAATTTCAGCAAGGCAGAACAAAATCAAACCACTGCGCTCTTTGAAGAAGAAGAAGAAGAAGAAGAAGAAGAAGAAGAAGAAGAAGGTCAGCAACTAGTTTTCACTTCGTTTTCACCCAAATACAGGCGCCCGCAAAACACCAGAAACGGCCAAAATTCTGCCAATTCTGGACCAAAGAACACCAAACCCCCCTAAAACTTTGCCAACATCATTATGAACAAGCCTGCATCGGGCCCGAGCCCTAGAATCAGAGTGAACCATACCAACTTAAACCCAAAAAGCGTAGTAAAACGCACTGAACCATAAACCGTAGATATGCTTTGTGTGTCTGCCTTGACCGTCTGCAAGGCCCTGCCGGAAGCATGGGCCAAAAATCCGTTCCGCTCAAGAATTTGCGATTTTTCGGCACTTTTGCGAGATTTGCGAAATACCGAAAAACCGCAAATTTTGCAAACATAACGGATGTTTGGCCCAAGCTTGAGGCAGTGCCATGCAGAGGGTCAAGGCAGGCACCACTGAGTGAAGCAACCTGATGTAGCATAACTAGGCTCTTTGTCAGACAGACAAAGCATATCTAATTGTATGCAGCAAGCCACATAGCCCTAATTTTACATGAACTGCTGTCTGGAGTGGACTCTGCCTGGCATAACAACAACAGTACACTGCCTCGCCCTCGACCAATGCATACCATGAATAGACAGACATGTAGTCCTGCTGTAGTAGTTGTTGTAGACTGGTTTACCTGTTTGCCACTCACGAATTGGCCATAGTTCTTCCATAAATCGACGCTGATGATCCACCCATTCCAGTGAGTGACTGTAAAGAAAAAATATACATTATTTAATCAATCATCATGGTATATTGTCAAGTGAGTCCGCTCCAAGAACATTTTGCATATTTTGTGGAATACAATATAGTGGCCCCTGAATTTGAAATACAATTTTAATTAAACAAGGTAAAAAAAAAAGAGTTGTTGATTGACATGAGTTACAATTACTGTGTGAAAGATTAGATAATAACTAAGACAAGACATATGAATCATCATTTCATGCACAAAAAACAAACAGCAATTGGTTTCATCAGAGCCAGACAGCCATTCCTGTCCAGTGCATGCCATCTTCTCAATTATTCATTACCTGTTCTACTTTTTGTCCGCATCTCCTTCGGAAAGTAAGGGGCCACAGGGCAGCCTCTCCTGTCAATATTAAAAGTAACTCTGTCAGCAATCAGCAAGCATGTAGTCAGTCAGTAATTTCAGTCCCACTTGAGGGGACTCGTCGTAATCCATCCATCTGCCTTGAGGGAAATGGATAGGGGGAGTCTGGAGGAGGAGTATAAAGGAGCATGATTGAGTTGTGAACTTGTGAACCTCAGGAATGCAGACTGCGGCACCTTCAAATCAATAAGGAATATAAGATGAAGACAGTGCTGCTGATGGACTTGTTGTGATTATGTGATTAGAGTTTTGTTGTGGTAAAAGTTGCAAAACAAAGAAAGACACACAGGAATGAGGTGCCGGGTTTTTAGGGACCCGGTGGTGCCAGGGGACCACACCCGAAGACCTCTGAGTTCTCCCTGTTCTGGACTACAGAAACACAGAGTCTTCTAGTTGAAGTCAGAGATCGAGTTTTATTGGCTGCAACCAAGTAACATGCGTCCTAGAAGTACGACAGCACGGGCCGTAAGTTCTCAGGAGACTGTTCGTTTTTACAGAACCAGCCTTTTCCTTATATACATAAATAACAGCTGCAGGCAAGAATTCTTGAGTTTATGATATGGCTATACACATATTTCTACAATGATATTTATTTATTTATTATTTATTTGGTGTATTTGTAGAGCGCTAACCTGTCACCCAGAGGGCATCCTGGCGCTTTGATCAGGAACCATAACTTTAACCGCTCAGCCTTTATGGAAATAGGTGGGTTTTTAGCGCTTTCCTAAAAGGTAAGTAGTCCTTGTGGCTTCTCAGAGAGAGTGGCAGGGAGTTCCAAAGTTTGGCCGCTGCGACACTAAAGGAGCGGCCACCCATCCTCACTCTGTGAAACCTCGGGACTACAAGAAGATGCGCCGTAGAAGAGCGGAGGGGTCGCGATGCAGAGTACCAAGCAAACATCTTTTGCGGAGGGACGGGGCCTAGTTGGTGAATCGCTTTAAACACAAGGCATGCAGCTTTGTATTGTACCCGCAGATGAATCGGGAGCCAGTGTAGGTCTCTTAAGGCAAGAGTGGAGGAACTAGACCTAGGGCGGGAAAGAGCCAGCTTGGCGGCCATGTTTTGCACCCGCTGAAGCTTACCGGTCAGATTTTTTGGGGCCTCCAAAAGAAGCCCATTACAGTAGTCGAGGCGACTTATTATGGTCCCACAAACTACTTCCGGCCTTGCCTGAGCGGGGAGAAAGGGCAAAACCTTGCGCAACATGCGCAACAGCATCATACACGTAGCAGTGGTTTTGTTGACGTGTATGTCAAGCTGTAGGTTAGGGCCAAAAATCACCCCCAGATTGCGGGCTGATTCCGCCGCCAGTACTGGCTCAAGAAAGGTACTAGGCCAAAAGTTGTCTGGGAGTGCCCGCGGAATCCTATCAGTAGAACAGTGGAGTACCTCCGTCTTGGAGCTATTGAATTGTAAAGAATTAGCTCGTAGCCCGTCTGCTGTGGCTGCCATGCAGCGATGAAAAGTGTCCAGCGAGACCGCATTATTCCCTTCCAATGAAAAGACCAGCTGGGTATCATTGGCATAATTAAATGCCGAGATACCAAAGGATTTTATTAGCTGGACTAAGGGGCGGAGGTACATATTAAAGAGTATAGGGCTGATGGCCGAGCCCTGTGGAACCCCCTGTCCTACACTCCTTGGTTCAGAGGTGAATGGTGGAAGTGAAACCAGCTGTTGCCTGCCGTCAAGATAAGATGTCAGCCAATCTCTTGCCCCTTCAGTGACCCCGCACTCCTCGAGTCTCCTGACAAGGGTCCGGTGGCAGACCGTGTCGAACGCGGCTGACATGTCGAGCAGCACTAAAAAGGCTGCCCGACCACTGTCGACACGCGAACGAAGATTGTCCAGCACGGTCACCAACGCGGACTCCGTCCCGTGACCGGGGCGGAAGCCAAACTGGTCCTCATCGAACCAGCCGATGTTTTCCAGGAAACCTGAGAGTGAGCGGGTCACCCATTTTTCCAGAATCTTGATAGGAAAAGGGAGCAAGGATATGGGCCTGTAGTTGGAAAGACAGGCAGGATCCAGAGTAGGTTTTTTAAGCAGAGGTGACACTACTGCAAATTTCCAACATTCTGGCACCGACGACGACTCCAAGGATTGGAGACAGATCGAGAACAAAGGCAGGAAAAGGTCTGCCTGAAAGACCTTCCAAAATTTAGGGGGCAGCGGGTCAAGCGGGGACCCCGAGGACACCGTTTGTGCCACCTTACAAAATTCCTCGAAAGAGGGGGAAGGAAAAGACCTTAGTTGGGGTCGACTGGGGGGGGTAACCGGAGCTCCCAAACAGAGGTCAGGGACCTTGGTCTGGGGTCGACTGGATGGACTGACCGGAGCTCTCAGACGGAGGTCATCACCACCCGTCTGGGGTCGACTGGGCAGACCCACCGGAGCTCCCACATCCGGGACTACCAAGGTGTCAACGTGGCCGGTCGGCTGGGGTCGACTGGATGAGCTACCCGGAGCTCCCAGACTCAAGGCGACAGTCCGGGGTCGACTGGGCAAATCAACCGGAGTTCCCAGCTCCGACACACTTGGAGGAGGCGACCGGGGTCGACTGGAGGGCGCGGTCGGAGCTCCCAGACCAGTGCTAACGGCAACTGGCTGGGGTCGACTGAACGAGCCAACCGGAGCTCCCGGGCCGGGGGAGGTGGGTAGAGGGTGCGTTAGGCCCGCTAAGATCTTAGCAGTCTTCTCCTCAAAAGCGGTAGCAAGGGAGTCACAAAGTGCCTGCGACGCCCGCACCGTATTAGCCGCACAAGCCGGGTGGGACAGATCCCTGACAATTTTAAACAGGGCTTGGGATTTATTAGACGCCTGAGTCAAGGAGGCTTCTAAGAAGGTCGCTTTGGCCCTCTTGATCTGGGCCTTATATTCACGCAAGGCGAGCCTGTACGAGTGTTTGGCCGGGGCAGAGTACTGCTTCCTCCACTCTCTCTCGGTACGTTTACAGCTCAGCTTCAGTTGTCGTAGTTCTTCCGTGTACCAGGGAAAAGCCCTGTTCACTCTCCCTCTAGATTTACAGAGGGGTGCAACCCTGTCAAGCGTGTCAGTAATCGACCGGCAGAACAAAGAGTAGCTTTCCTCCGCTGAGTTGCTTAAACATACAAAGAGCGAAGTCATGCTGGTCAGCACATATTTTAGATGTCCAGTTTGTGATGGATTACCCCGCCAGATCCAGAATTCCCATCAGATATCGATGAAACACCAATAAGGTCGGGCACCCTCCCATCATAAAACGGGTCATAAACAAGAATCATGGACAGGTGTATGTGTATGGAAAACAGGGTCTGTATGTAGTAAATGGTTTATGATATGTTGTGCCTTGATGATATCTTGCTCGGCCACTGGGCGAGGAGCTGCCCGAACATGCTTGGCTGGAGGCAGTGGAGTCAGCTCGGCCAGGTCATGGGGAAGTCAGCTACGGCGGACGTGTCCTTTCAGATCAAACTCGGTCTTAATCAATTGACTATATGAGGGCAAGTCATAAGATGGATGCCGTTTACAAAATGGAGTCTGAGGGTTCGGGACGGAAACCATGATTTAAGGGTGGTAGCATCACTCAATCATGACGCAAATGCATAGGGATAACGTCCTAATCATTACCGGTCCGTAGACACCAAATTCGTCATGGTACGACGATATTTTGTGATACGAGTGTTGGACCTCGATATCGGTGGAACAGCAGGGTCCGGATTTACAGTACCACAGACCCTCCTTTCGCCCTCATATTAGGCAATAACTCACGCTAATCTGAGTCCAAATCTGTATTGATTAATTCATGGAGATGCTGCTGTAGCATCATTCTGTTGCTCAATTCGTCCCTTGATACAGGCTTCCTCACACATGAAGTGGCGCAGAGGCCACATATTGCAGGTGCGCACTGCACAAACAGGCAGAACATAAACAGAACGGCTAAGATCATCCCGATGAAGATCAGGGTTTTCCATCCCCAGGCAGAGATCAGTTCCTAGAACCACCCTAGCAGAGACCAATCCCCTTTCTCCATGTGAAGGGAATCAGAAATTTTGTGTAATTTGGAGATGGCCTGGTACACCGTCGGAGCATTATCGGGGATGAAGATGCAGCAACTAGATTGGATCACTCTACATACACCACCACGGTCTGCAAGTATGACATCTATGGCAACCCTGTTCTGAAGGGTCATAAGTCGATCCGACTGAAGCTCAGCTGTCAAGTTGCTAAGGGCACCGGCCGTTTCAGTCACGGCGGACTCAACTATCCTCGTCAATTGTCGAATGTTCCTGCTGTTCACCATGGGCCCCCAAAATGGCAGAAAACCCTTTGCGAAGTCTCCAAACTCCTGACCCGCAGTGTCGTCTTGACTCACAACACCCCTAACTGTCCTTGTCCGATGGTAATCTGCCCCAGCCGTGTAGGTGGGTGGCAGCAGAAATGAGATAAAGCATGTGCCCGAGAAGTCAGGGGGCAACCATGTGTAGGCTTTGTCATGGCAGACCAAATAGGTACCTTTAGCCGCCAAGAATGGAGGGGAAGTTCGGGAGGCAAACACATATGTTTCCGTGCATATGCTCTTCCCCAACTGTGCTTTGGGATCCCTGCCAATACCTTGCAGACATAAGTGACCTCGGTGGGGCACTATCCAGACTGGGGAGGATTTCTTTGTTTTCTGGCTTTTATTCAAAGAGATCCCGTATTTAGTCACGTTCCAACGGCCGTAGGGAGTGAGTTCATCTTTAGGAATCATTTGATACGTGTCAACATCCCTACTCATATTTCTTATTCCTACCACTAGTGCCTTGTTGCTGGAATCGCTCTCCGCGGAACGGGGCGGGTATGGTTCTAGGGCGAACAGGAACATGGTCTGGAAAGCCCATAGAGAACCGTAATAACTGAATGGTAGGATGAAGTATGGAATGCCCTTATCTGTCGTGTGCGGCATGAGTCCGCAGATCCAACAATTCGATGTGTTCATTATAGACTGGTGCTGGTGTAGGAGCTGGATAAAGGAGTTATTTACGAACTCTAGTCTTCTGGCAGACTTGTGATCAGGAAGAGGGTGAAAGGAGTGTAAAGAAACAGTCGGAGAAGGTGTGGGCTGAGTGTTGTTTACAAAGGTGCTTTGAAACGTGGATAAGGTGTAACCAATCAAGAACATCATTATGCTACATATCATCAAAATACATATTATCAGGAATTTCTTCCTGGCCATCACAGTGCATATTTTCGTTTTAAAGTTCATGTGTCTAGCAGGTCTCTCTACCCCTGGAAACTCCATCCTCTGGTTGCTGCCCGCGGTGGGAGGTTGCTTCTGCCAAGATGTGCGCTCTGTCCAGTCCGGGGTAATTCCCTCAGACTGACCAGAACCGTTGACCTAGGCGTCCCCGGCTGCACTCCTCAGACTTCAACCGCGGCCCTAGCAGCAGAACCGGATGGCGGTTCGAAAATCAAAAATGAGCTAGTTCCCTGGGCGAGAGAGCTGTGAAATCTAAAATAGTTCATGGGGAAAAAGGGGGAAAATCGCACTAATTCGATTATGTCAGTTCCTTGGTCTTGACCTCAGATTATATCGTTCCTTTCCAGGCACGGTGTGATCTTCAAACAATGTTTCAGGTTCTGTAGTGTCCAACTGCATCGACGGTGGCACAGATCCTTGCAAAATACAATCGCTCTCTTTGTTGGTACCAGTTCCTTTTAATCGTGCATCGCTGAAGGGGACAAAACGAGGTATAAACTCAGTTTCGGAGTCAGCGACTCCTTGCCGGACCCATCGGTCATATGGAAGGGGCAGCAGGACCCTTTTGCAATGGGCGCCGTGCACCCAGTGTTTCTTCCCGAGGACACGTACTGCAGAGCGGGTGGACAGCAAAACCTGGAAAGGTCCGGTCCAGCGAGGCTCCTCGTTCTTTGTTCGTCTGAAGTTCCGAACCAGGATCCAGGAGCCAGGTTCGATGGCGTGGCCTGGATCGTCAGACGCCGGTGGAGAGGAGCTGTGGACCTGTTGATGTAAAACATGCAGTTTAGTTGTCAGTTCGTGTAAATAGTCAAACAGTGCAGGGTACTCTATCTCACTGAGCCTCCTGGGCCTCGGTACTCCCCATATATTTGCAGGGCGCCCAAACACGATCTTGTGTGGGCTAAGTCCTAATCTGGAATGGACAATCATCCTGGTAGACAGGAATGCTAAAGGCAGGGCGTCTGGCCACTTGAGACCTGTGCTGGCTTGGATCTTGGCCAGTTTCAATTTTAACGTGCCATTATAGCACTCTACCAATCCTGCCGATTGAGGATGATTTGCAGCATGGAATTTCTGGTGGATGCCTAGACACTCACACACTCTCTTCATCACTCGTCCCACGAATTCACTTCCATTATCACTCCAGACAATTCTAGGCATGCCAAATCTAGGGAAGAATTCCTTGATGAGGGCTTTGGCAGTTGACAATGCAGTGTTGTTCTTAAGGGGGTACGCTTCTACCCACCTGGAGAAGGCGCAAACGACAACAAGGACATATTTCAGGTTATTGCACCTCTCCATGTGAATGAAATCGAGTTGCAAGACCTTGAACGGATACGTTGGAGGTGCAAAATGACCAGCTGGGGTTAGGGTTCCCCTACCGGGATTGTGCTTCAAACACACCATACAATTTCCGACCAGATTCTCTGCACATTTTGGGATACCACTATTCTGCCATACTGGGGCCAACAGCTTACATATTCCTTTTACACTGATGTGTGCCATTCCATGGGCCATCGTTACCACTGCGAGCACATAGGCGTTAGGTAACAACCATCGCTGATGTTCTGATAGTTCGACCCAACAACCATTCTCGTCTAATCTACCCTTGCTTTCTCTCCATTCATTCACCTCTTTCTCGGTAGCATCAGCTTGTATAGACTTCACGCTTTCGATGATGTCCTCACACATACCCACATCAGGGGTCCATCTAGCAGGACCTACAACATACATCCGACTCATTGTGTTCCTTGCAGTCTCTTTCGCGACCTCATCGGCAAATGCATTCCCTCGACCAACATCATCCCGGATTTTTCTATGCGCGCTGCACTTCACAATCGCAACCTGTAGGGGCAAGGTCAGTGACTCGAGAAGGTCGTGTACTAGCTGGCCGTGTTGAATTTTCGCACCATGTGACGTCAGGAACCCACGTTCACGCCACAATCTTCCAAAACTGTGGGCTACGCCAAAGGCGTACTGACTATCAGTGTACACATTCACTCGTTTTCCTTTCGCCAACACACACGCTCTTGTGAGTGCGACTAACTCTGCTGCTTGTGCAGAATTCTGGGGGATGCGAGCTGTCTCTACAATCGTGTGTAATGTTGTCACGGCATATGCTGCAGTCGTATCACCATTTGGCAACTTGAAACATGAACCATCAACCCATAAATTATCATTACATTCAGGGAGGGGAGTGTCCTGCAAGTCTACTCTCCCTTTTGTCTCTTCCTCTGTCCTAAAGCAGCAATCATGTTTGTCGACCTCATCTGTCTCTGCTGGTGGAATGGGTAGTAACGTAGCAGGGTTGAGTGTATCACACCTCTTTATGTGAATGTGACTTGCTAACAAGGTCAACTCATAGCTGGATAGTCGAGCACTAGTTAGATGTTGCGTTTTCGTCCTGTTTAGTAGGATATCTACTGCATGTGGGACCATAACGGTCAGAGTATTATTCATGACTAGCCCAGCCGACTGTCGAATACAGACAGCCACTGCAGCAGTGGCCCTCAAGCAACTTGGTAATGCCTTAGCTACAGGATCTAGAGTAGCGGAGAAATATGCACATGGGCGTTGTTTGTCCCCAAAGTGCTGCGTCAAGACTGATAATGCGCAACCTTCCTTCTCATGGACGTATAATGTAAAAGGCTTGCTGTAGTCGGGGTTGCCCAACACAGGAGCCGAACATAATGCCTCACGCAACTCATGGAAACTCGCCTGACAATCTTCAGACCAAGGCAAAGGATTGGGTGTGTCTTTACGCATTAATGGCAGCAAGGGTTTGGCCAACAGTGAGAAATTCGGCATCCATTGTCTACAGTACGATGTAATGCCCAAAAAGGCATGCACTTCTCTTTGTGTCCTTGGGACACTCAATTCTGCAATTGCCTGTATTCTTTCTGGGGTCAGTCTCCTTCCCTCCTTCGATAAGATGTGACCTAAGTAGGTTACTTCTTGTCTGCAAAATTGTAATTTGGAAAGCGAGACCTTGTGCTTCATGTCACATAAATGACGCAACAATGACAATGTAGCTTGCTTGCAAATCTCTTCAGTATCTGCAGCGATCAGTAAATCGTCTACATATTGAATCAGAGTCGCGCCACCAGGTAGAACAATCGTATCTAGTTGTGTTTTCAGAGCCTGACTGAATATTGATGGACTCTCATAGTAGCCCTGAGGAGCGCGTCTAAAGCGGAAGCTTCGTCCTCCTAAATTGAAGCCAAAGATATCTCTGCTCTCCTCGGCAATCGGGATGCTGAAGAAAGCATTCTTTAGGTCAATCACTGAAAACCAATTGGCTGAGGCTGGAACCATTGTCAATAAGGCAGTAATGTCGGGGATGACTGGAAACTGCGGTACAACGATCTTATTCACTTCCCTTAGATCGATCACAAATCGGTACACAGGGGGCTGTGAAGGATCGGTACGCTTTAAAACAGGCAAAACAGGACTGTTACAAATGTTGCCTGTAGTCTCTTCGATGGCATCTTTCGCAATCAGATCGTAGACTATCTCTAACAAAGCCTTTTCACATTCGTTTGATATTCTATATTGGGGAATACGTGGCAACCTAACATTAGCTTTCAATGTTATGACATACGGTGCTATCTCCAAACGACCTACATCATTAGAACCATTCGCCCAAAGTACATCTGGAAGAGATGACAACTCAGTCGGAATTCTTTCCTTTGACAAATACATCGGGGAAATCACTTTCTTACCAAGGGTAAGTTGTACTCCCGAAGGAGAACAGTACAAAGTCGCATATAATCTCTTCAGCAAATCCAAACCTAACAAATTTTCGTCACAACCTGTTGTAAGAATGAGGGGTGCTTCTAATTCGCATGGGCCAACAGAAAGGGGCATGGGACTGGAGATCGGGTTTCTAACAGGGGCGCCAGAAAAACCTACTGAAACATTCATTTCGCCAGACAAAGGTGCACCAGGAAGTTTTGAGTGCATAATAGAACTTTTTGTAGCACCAGTATCCAGCAGAAATGGCTCCGACACTCCGGATGTAATCACCTCGACATAAGGTCCATTCTGATCTACTGGAACTGAAACAACTCCCTCTCTTTGTCCATGGCTGTCCTAGCAATTATTACCCTCATTCTCGTTTTCTGCGTAATAGTCATCTGCATAGTACTGAGCTGACCTGGAAGACGCATTATTCTGTTGGTCAAAGCTATTCATAGAATTCTGAGGCGGAAAAGAAATGGTATTCTGGGAGAAATTTCCACGGCCCCCACCTCTAGGAACCTGTTGAACACCTCTACCTCTTGTACCGGAAACACCGTTTAAACGTCCTGCAAGAGCTTGACAATTACTTTTGAAATGACCCTCTTCTTTGCAATATGCACATTGATTCGGGCCATACGGAGAACGCTGGTGGGAAAACTCGTTTCCTTGCGCGTTTCTCGAATACTGCTGTGGTTGCTGATAATTGGGCTGACTAGGAGTGCGAGGGGGATAAGCTTGCTGGAGAAGAACTTTAGTTTTTAGTTCTTTAGTCTTCTTGTCTGTCTTATCTAGCTCGTCTTTGCGTCTATTTTCATAGTATTGGGCTGTGGCTAAAATCTGCGCTGACGTGGAAACAGCCCAAGCACTCTCTGAATCTTTCAATTTATTGCACAGTTCAGGAAGCAGATTATGCACAAATTTGTCTACAAACAATCTTTGGCCACCCTCGGTAGCCATGTCCTGACCACTATGATCAGTGAAAGTCTCCTCAAATCTCGTGAAAAAGTCAGACACATTCTCATCTTTCTCTGCTTGCACGCAGATAGCTTGTCCCAATTTACACGTAATTCAGGCATTAACTTTTTCATGTACGCGATAATCCTACCGGGAAGTTCTGCTATTAAAGGCTCAGGTTTAGAACCACCAACTTGTCTAGCATCAGTAGCAGTAATATTAGCCCATGAGTCACCTAGTTCTTGATCATGATCTGCATGACGAATTTTACTCCATAAAGGATGCGGAACAACATTCCCAAACATGTCTACATCTGCTAAATTCATTATACATGAGCTGGCGGTCTGTGATAATTCCTTGTAATATCCTGCTGGGTTTTTACGGGGATCAGGTAGTGTCTGTTTGAGTGCTAAAACTTCGGATCTTTTTCAGGGGACATGTACCCATACACGCTGGAAATGCGGTGGAACAGGTGGTTGTGCATTCGCATCACCCTCCCTCCATACTGGAGGAACCTCTCTCATGGGGTACTGTCGCGCCTTTTTCCTACCAGATATATCATCCTCTTTAAACGATCTAGAGCTGTTTCCCTTACTCCTATAAGATAACAACAGATCCATTGCTCGTTCAACATCTGCACCTATAATCATGCCTTCGTAAAATTTGAATCGCATGCGGGCTAGTTCCTGCATTCTGCGTTTTGGGTCATTGTCTTGTAAATCTTCCCAGAGGTACACACACATCTCTTCAAATACATATCTTTGAGTGGATGAATCCCACTGACGGAAGACTTCCATAACAGACTGAACATCATATCTTACAGTATCAGTAACCCATTTGCGCGCTAACTCATTCAGCACTTCTCTTTCCTCGTAGGCGGGTAGTTGACTACGCAACTGTCTACGTTCCGTTTTAGGGGTCGTTTTAGGCGACCCAAAGAAGGGCGAGAATAGACCAGTGACAGTACTTGCCACTCTCTGTCTGACAGAAGGAGAAGCTTGCGGCGAGGCAGATGTGCCAGAAAAGACAGGCTGATGTAAAGAGGAAGTCGAAGCAACAGCAGAGGAAGTCGAGGCAGTAGCAGACGTATTATCATAGTGAATAGTTGGAGCAGTAGGCAAAGTTGTAGAAGTAGATGGAGTATGTAGCAAAGGCGGCGGCCCTTGAGAAGGCTGCACCGGAGAAGTAGGAACCAGCTGAAGAGGAGCTGGTGCTTGTGCAAGAGCTGCTTTTCGTGCGCCAGGGCGCGGTATAACAATACGCCTCGGGGGTCCAACAATGCTCGATGTATATGGGGGTGGTGAGTTCAATAAATGGGACATTAATGGATCTTTCTCGGATGTTCCCTTTGAGTCTTGTCCCTCATGTGGTAACATCGGGTAGCATTTATCTACTGCTAGTTTCTTGCTTCTGAGCATTTGTTCACTTTCCTGCTCTTCCTCATTATCCCTGTATGCGATGGCAGCTTGTACCATCGACATGCCTCTTTTATTTTTCTTTGCTAATTTTATTTCTTTCTGTTTGGCTTCTTTGCGCCATAAGCGAAAAGAGTCAAACATCGCCGGCCGGGCTTTCTTCTTGAACAATTTGACCTCGAGGTTGTCTAATATTTCTGAGTCAAAACTACCATATTGGGGCCATTTTAAAACACCATCCTTGCGGGTGTATTTTATCCATACCTCATTATACGTGATAGGACCTACTCCGTGCTTTATATATAACTCATATGTTGGAGTTCCAATCGGAGGAACCGGACACGAATCCTCTAATCGGGAGTCCTTACTACAACCAAGACAAAACAAGTATCCAAGTCTGCTGAGACCAGGCATCTTCGCTCACTAGTCTAGCTTCAAACTTCAAGGGATTATCTAATTATGATATTGTCGTGAATACACGAATCCCTCGGTTTTGGTGCTTGCAAGAACCAATACAAACCGTATCTCTGGGATACCAAAACTAAGAACCAAACTAAGGACTGGGAGACGCTCCACTTATACTTAACTGAATATTGAAGATCGGTGACGTCACTAGAAGACTCGTCTATCGTTTCGCTCTACCAAGGATCACTGGGCCCAAAACAGGGCGATAGTCAGGGCAGCAGTCCTTCGTAGCCGTCGGGACGCGGGGAACCTCGCAGCAAAGACCTTCGGAACCACGTCGACATGCAGGGGTCGCTGAAGTGGCTGGCCTTCCTCCGGAATTTTCACACGAAGCTCCTCACGAACATCTGGCTTGGACCGTCACCGCTTGATATCGCCTCGAGTTGGGCGCCAACTGAGGTGCCGGGTTTTTAGGGACCCGGTGGTGCCAGGGGACCACACCCGAAGACCTCTGAGTTCTCCCTGTTCTGGACTACAGAAACACAGAGTCTTCTAGTTGAAGTCAGAGATCGAGTTTTATTGGCTGCAACCAAGTAAAATGCGTCCTCGAAGTACGACAGCACGGGCCGTAAGTTCTCAGGAGACTGTTCGTTTTTACAGAACCAGCCTTTTCCTTATATACATAAATAACAGCTGCAGGCAAGAATTCTTGAGTTTATGATATGGCTATACACATATTTCTACAATAATACAAAGAGCGAAGTCATGCTGGTCAGCACATATTTTAGATGTCCAGTTTGTGATGGATTACCCCGCCAGATCCAGAATTCCCATCAGATATCGATGAAACACCAATAAGGTCGGGCACCCTCCCATCATAAAACGGGTCATAAATAAGAATCATGGACAGGTGTATGTGTGTGGAAAACAGGGTCTGTATGTAGTGAATGGTTTATGACATGTTGTGCCTTGATGATATCTTGCTCGGCCACTGGGCGAGGAGCTGCCCGAACAGTCTTGGCTGGAGGCAGTGGAGTCAGCTCGGCCAGGTCATGGGGAAGTCAGCTACGGCGGACGTGTCCTTTCAGATCAAACTCGGTCTTAATCAATTGACTATATCAGGGCAAGTCATAAGATGGATGCCGTTTACAAAATAGAGTCTGAGGGTTCGGGACGGAAACCATGATTTAAGGGTGTTAGCATCACTCAATCATGACGCAAATGCATAGGGATAACGTCCTAATCATTACCGGTCCGTAGATACCAAATTCGTCATGGTACGACGATATTTTGTGATACGAGTGTTGGACCTCGATTTCGGTGGAACAGCAGGGTCCGGATTTACAGTACCACAGGAATAAAAGTGAATAAGTACGAAAAAAAGGAAGTCATTTTCAGGGCTCGGTGTCAGGGAAGAAGAGCTCGTCCTCCAACTCCATGATTTGAGACAGGAGTAGGTCAGGTAACAGAGAAGAACTTCTGTCACCTAAGTCGGTGTCCTCTTCTTCCTGCTTGCATTCACATACTTTGTAATCTGGTGGTATCAAGTGCTGATTCATCTTGATCAGTGTTAACCTCTCGACATTTTTGGCCAAGAGGCGGGACCTTTTTGAAGTTACAATGGCACCAGCAGCACTGAAAACACATTCAGAAGACACGCTGGCGAGTGGGCAAGACAAATAATTTAGAGCCAGGTTGGCGATCAGTGGCCATAGAGCCATTTTCCTGTACCAATACAGCAATGGGTTCATATGAACAAAGACCTGTGTTGGCTCATCCAAATAGGCCTGCACCATCAACTCAAGGTTCTCCACGGTTGCTCCACTTTGCGTACCATCTGTGGCCTTCTCAGCACTGGAACGAACAAACCCTTGATGAGTTAGCCAATCCGCTTCCGACAATATTATGGCTGGGCCTGGTGCAGGTGAGGATGATGATAGGGTTGCTGCTGGTGTTGTTAACAGCTGTGAGGTAAAGTGACTCCCTTCGGCCACAGATTCAGAAGTGGAACTTGACGCTGGATCGCCTGCTGATTCAGTTGGACTTCTGATGGCTCCTTGAATTTTCTGCCGATATTTTCTTAACCGTCTGGCCGACACAGCTATCCAATGTTTGTACTTTGAAACATCTGCCTCATCAAAAGGAATGAATGCTTTGCTGGCCACTGCCTTTTTGTACCGTGGATCCAGAATAGTGGCACAAATGTAATGTTGTTCTGTATGTATCTTTTGAAGCCTTTCATTGGCAACTAGGCGGCTTAATAAGTTCTCTGACAACAGATATGCAGCTTGCTTTCCACCATCATCTCTCAACGTTGAAGACACTGCCTTCAGTTGGTGCTCTAGCATGCGCAACAATGGGATAGCTTTTCTGAAAGAACAGTCCTCCCTGCTGACTTCACGCGTGAAGACCTCAAAAGTACGAAGCATGTCTGTCAGGCTTTTAACTAGCTGCCATTCCTCCGACTCTAGCCTCAAGTCATTAATAGTAGAACCTACTGTAAAGATGTAGTCATTGATTACCATGCACTGCTCAAACAGACGCTCAAGCATGTAAAAGGTTGAGTTCCAACGTGTTGCCACCTCCTGGATGAGTCCTTTGACTGACACTTTACGTACATGTTGAATGCTCCTCAGCAGCTTCCGGGCCTTAAAAGAATGGCTGAAATGTGTGCAGATTCTTCGGCACTTAGACAGTAACTTCTTGACTTGGGTTTCAGTTTTCAAGAAATCTTGAACAACCAGGTTTATACAGTGCGTCAAACACGGCACTCTGAAATAGTCACCGTCCTGCATGGCCCTAACTATATTACTGCCATTATCCGTGGAAACATAACCAACTATGCGATTTCTTGGTTGCAGCCATTCAGATACCTTACTGTTAAACTCATTCAAAATGTTTTTTGCAGTATGACTTTTATCCATGGCAAACATGGCTAATGTTGCATGTTTCCGAGAAGCTTGAAAAACTGTGTCCAGGTCAACAACTGCACTTGACTTGTCTCTAATCCCTGCAAAATACCCTGCAAAAGAGACCCAGTGTGCAGTGATGCACATGTAATCAAGGGCTTTGCAATTGGTCCACATGTCTGTTGTCAAGGGGATAGATTGAACAGCACTCTTCTGCAAAGCTGCCCCAATCACCTCCAGCACATCTTGATGTAGTGCTGGAACCGCAACTCTGACAAAATAGGACCGGCTAAGAACTTTCCATTTAGTGCAGACTGTTGCCACTAATTCTAGAAACCCCACCAGTTCCACAAAAGAAAAAGGGAGAAGGTCCAGCGCTAGCATTTTAGCCAGCTTTGCGTTATACAGACGTACCGTTGGGTGGTTGCGTTCAAATGGCGCCTCCGACCACAACATTGCGTGAATGGTGGGCTGGATCATTTTACGTGATGATGATGATGACGTCTTCAAACCAGTTAGGCCCATTGATGTGGTTTTTCGCATTGGTGTCTCGCCAACACTCTTAGTGTGCCTCATAGATGTTGCAGGGGTAGAGGGTGTGGGCGATACCACTGCAGTGCTGCTGCCAGGGGTACTGGGTGTACCAGAGAAAATGTCTGTCGCTTCTTCACTTCCCCCCTGCACGATCAGATTCTCGTTATCATCAGATGCAATATCAAGGGATACATTTGGATTTGTTTTTGTTTTGCCTTACTCGTACTTCCTCATGTGTGCTTCCCACTCGATAGTATGATGTTTTTTGAGATGACCTCTCTGGCCTCCGGTGCCATAGTTGGAACCAAGCTTACCCCGACTAACGCATGCTTTACAAATTGAACAAACAACCATGTTTTCCGCCTATGCGCTAACAGTAAAGAAGTCCCAAACTAGGGACTAGTGATGTCTGCTGAAGGTGGAGGTGCTACTTTGACTTTAAATGCCAGATGAAGTGGAGGATGGGCGTGGCTGAATTTGTTTCTGTTGTTCACTTACAGCACCACTACTTGAGGTCGAGATGGATGGAGGTCCATGCCGGCCCTTCTGACTAAAAAAGATGGAAGCTGTAGGTTGTGTTGGTGTTGTAGTTAACGCTGGTGGTACCAGTGCCACGCCGCCCATATCCCGCTCAGCAGCCATTCGGGCTAGGGTTAAAGTGTATGTCTGCTGCATGCCTGCTGGGACTGGAGTGACGACTGTGATGACTGGGTCATCGTCAGACTGTTCATCAGCAGAAGACACCACTTCTTGTTCGTCGTCATCAGCCATAAGTCGAAGCTTTGCGGGAGCCTTCCTTTTAGGCTTAGCTACCTTTGTCGACTCATCATGGCGTGCCTCACTCTCAGACTGCATTTGTGGCTTCCAATCAGGATCAAGGTCATCAGAAGGAAGAGGGCTTGAAGAAAAACTTGTAGTAGTAGTAGCCCTACTTGACCTTTTTCGTGCTGGGGATCTGGAAGACAATGAATCATCATCAGGAGGAGTGGCTTCCTCGGGTTATATCTCCTCTTGAATAGCAATTTCCTGATGTGCCCCTACTTCTGGAGGAGCAAGCGTTGTAGGCAGCTGTGCCGCTCCATGAACCTCTAGTCGCACCTCTCCATGTACCTGTCCATGCGCCTCTCCTTGCGGCTCTCCTTGCGGCTGTACTTGCGCCTCTACTTGCGCCTCTCCTTGCGGCTGTACTTATGCCTCTCCTTGCCCCTGTACTTGCCCTTGTACTACTTTCACCTGTGTTTGTGGCTGTGGTTGTTGAACACTCGTCAGCAGAGTTACACCCGGTGTTGATTGGATGGTACTTTCTTGTGATGAGCCAAGATCACTGGTCGATGGTGATTCAACAACCAAAGTGGCTGCCGCTGCAGCACTCATGGTGGTCTTGGACCTAACTTGGCGTGGTGGCACTGAGCCCAATGAAGCGGAGGTGCTGCTTCCAGCTTGGGCCACGGCGGACACCGCTGCTGCCGGCATAGTTTTATTCACCAAAAAAGGTGTCGGTGGGCACACCGGTCTCCTTGGTAGGTAGTGCCACTTGCTTCTTCTGCTCCTTCTTACTGGCAGTGGCACTGGTGACTTTTTTTGCTGAGGCGCTACGGCCAACTTTCTTTGCGGCCATCTTCTTGAGATGTCAGAACAGCAGGCCGCAGTTGCACCAGTTGCAGAGTTGTCTTGTCTGTTGCCACACGTGACGTTGTGCTGCACACACCGCTGCAGGACTTCCTCCTGGCACTGGTGGTTCTCTTGTGTACCTAAAAGCAATGGAAGCCAGAGGAACATCAGTTATACACCCCAAAAAGTCAAAATGGCACCCACCCACATGGCTAGGCCCCAACACCACCCCAAAAAGTCAACAAACACTCAAAAATCCCCACAATCCCATGCCATCCATGCCCTCAATGATGTTTAAATTCAAGACACCCCAGAGAAAGACTAGGCCCATGCACCACTGAGTACCCCTGGGCATAATGGTTGAAAGCAAAGCAAAGTGGGTGCAGGCCTGAGCACACTGCCTGGCTTCAAAATGGCCCCTTGACCCCACCACATGGCCAGGCCTTGCCTGTACCAAGCCTCAAAATGGCCCCCACCCACATGGCCAGGCCCCAACAACACCCCAAAAAGGTGAAAAACACTCAAAAATCACCACAATCCCATGCCATCCATGCCCTCAATGATGTTTAAATTCAAGACACCCCACAGAAAGACTAGACCCATGCACCACTGGGTACCCCTGGGCATAATGGTTGAAAGCAAGGCAAAGTGGGTGCAGGCCTGAGCACACTGCCTGGCCTCAAAATGGCCCCTTGACCACCACCACATGGCAGGCCCTGCCTGTCCCAGGCCTCAAAATGGCCCCCACCCACATGTCCAGGCCCCAACACCACTCCGAAAAGTCAAAAAACACTCGCAAATCACCACAATCCCATGCCATCCATGCCCTCAATGATGTTTAAATTCAAGACACCCCACAAAAGGACTAGGCCCATGCACCACTGAGTACCCCTGGGCATAATGGTTGAAAGCAAGGCAAACTGGGTGCAGGCCTCAGCACACTGCCTGGCTTCAAAATTGCCCCTTGACCCCCACCTCATGGCCAGGCCCTGCCTGTCCCAGGCCTCAAAATGGCCCCCTCCCACATGGTCAGGCCCCAACACCACCCCAAAAAGTAAAAAAACACTCAAAAATCACCACAATCCTGTGCCATCCATACCCTCAATGATGTTTAAATTCAAGACACCCCAGAGAAAGACTAGGCCCATGCACCACTGAGTACCCCTGGGCATAATGGTTGAAAGCAAGGCAAAGTGGGTGCAGGCCTGAGCACACTGTCTGGCTTCAAAATGGCCCCTTGACCCCCACCACATGGCCAGGCCCTGCCTGTACCAGGCCTCAAAATGACCCCCACCCACATGGCCAGGCCCCAACAACACCCCAAAAAGTCGAAAAACACTCAAAAATCACCACAATCCCATGCCATCCATGCCCTCAATGATGTTTAAATTCAAAACATCCCAGAGAAAGACTAGGCCCATGCACCACTGAGTACCCCTGGGCATAATGGTTGAAAGCAAGGCAAAATGGGTGCAGGCCTCAGCACACTGCCTGGCTTAAAAATGGCCCCTTGACCCCCACCACATGGCCAGGCCCTGCCTGTCCCAGGCCTCAATATGCCCCCACCCACATGGCCAGGCCCCAACACCACCCCAAAAAGTCGAAAAACACTCAAAAATCACCACAATCCTGTGCCATCCATGCCCTCAATGATGTTTAAATTCAAGACACCCCAGAGAAAGACTAGGCCCATGCACCACTGAGTACCCCTGGGCATATTGGTTGAAAGCAAGGCAAAGTGGGTGCAGGCCCGAGCACACTGCCTGGCTTCAAAATGGCCCCTTGACCCCCGCCACATGGCCAGGCCCTGCCTGTCCCAGGCCTCAAAATGGCCCCCACCCACATGGCCAGATCCCAACACCACCCCAAAAAAAGTCGAAAAACACTCAAAAATCACCACAATCCCATGCCATCCATGCCCTCAATGATGTTTAAATTCAAGACACCCCACAGAAAGACTAGGCCCATGCACCACTCACTACACCTGGGCATAATGGTTGAAAGCAAGGCAAACTGGGTGCAGGCCTGAGCACACTGCCTGGCTTCAAAATGGCCCCTTGACCCCCACCACATGGCCAGGCCCTGCCTGTACCAGGCCTCAAAATGGCCCCCACCCACATGGCCAGGCCCCAACAACACCCCAAAAAGTCAAAAAACACTGAAAAATCACCACAATCCCATGCCATCCATGCCCTGAATGATGTTTAAATTCAAGACACCCCACAGAAAGACTAGGCCCATGCACCACTGAGTACCCTGGGCATAATGGTTGAAAGCAAGGCAAAGTGGGTGCAGGCCTGAGCTCACTGCCTTGCTTAAAAATGGCCCCTTGACCCCCACCACATGGCCAGGCCCTGCCTGTACCAGGCCTCCAAATGTCCCCCACCCACATGGCCAGGCCCCAACACCACCCCAAAAAGTCAAATAACACTCAAAAATCACCACAATCCCATGCCATCCATGCCCTCAATGATGTTTAAACTCAAGACACCCCACAGAAAGACTAGGCCTATGCACCACTCACTACACCTGGGTCTACTGGCTAGTGAGGCTTTACAGGCACCCCAAAATTAAAAAAAAATCAACATAGAACAGTGAGCTAAAATTCCATGACATAAATGATAATTAAGTTAAAAACAAATCACAGAAACAGTTGTATCATGCACCCATGACTAATCCTGGGCCTACTGGATACTGTGGCTACCCACCACAATATATATTTTGTTAAAGTTGTGAAAAAAGTTTTAGAACTGTAGTTGCCTCAACTGCAATGCCCCAAACAAACAACACCAACTTACTTGTAAAATCTCAAGTCCAAAAGTGATCCAAACTCCAAAGTCCAAAAAGTCCTCAAATACAAATCCAGCAGCAGTCACAGAAAGTAATCCTTCCAGCTCAACAGCCAAATGAAAAGTGACCAGTACATGCACAAAGCACTGGGAGGAGCCTGCTGGACAGGAACAGGAAGTTGGAGACTCTGAGGCACTTCCTTCCTCCCACCCCACCCCAAAAAATGGACTCCTGCACCAAAAAGCGCAGTCAAGTGTCAATCTGAGGGGTTATTCTGATCAAAATCATCATTTTCACAAGGTTCATGCTTCCTGCGGTAGATTTCTTGTGCAGAATTGCATTTTTTGCCAAACTCTCGTCGTGCAAGATGGCAAGCCGCGATAACGTAATTGCGTTCGAAAAACTCTCGCGCGATCATGCAGCAAGATCGAAAATGGCGCTGCACACGCAAAACCTGAAGAAAAACAACTCGGCGGACTCAGAATCACAGTAAGACAACACCGCGCACGCAATATTGTATTTTTCAAGCGCGACCAAGCAAAATAATTCGTAGCTTGCGAATTTGAGGATTTTCGGGTAAATTTGCGCCATTTGCGTATCGCGAAATTGTCAAAAATCCTCAAATTCGCCCGCGAAACGGATTTTACGCCCACGCTTAGTTTAATCTTTGACACTGGGTGCATGAAGCACAGAACTGTCTTATATCTGAGAACAGCCCTGGCAAATAAAACTGTCATAAGAAGTATCCCTCCATTTTCTCCCTCCCGTAATGCCCTCTGCTCGCTTGTCCGTGAGCTAGGTAAAAGACCTGTTCTCTGAATGGGAGGGGAACCAACAACTGGGAGACAGTCTCTGTGGGTTTTCTGACTTTCCTGTATAATAAGCCCCTCTGTACTACAAAATAGAGTCCTACCTGCCCGTCTTCCTCCGTTACTGCCTGAGCTTTTGCATTGTCTAAGTTGGTGTCTTCTCTTTGGGCAGCCCTGAAGCTGCGTTGGACGCACTGGTCACCACCTGTAGTGAAAGGGAAAGATGTGTGGCAATTAGACAGTCCATTCAGACAGGTAGCCTTCCTGTTTAGGAGTTTCTCCCTGCAGGTTTTTCTGTCTTTATACCTACCACCCGTCATGTCAACCCCAGCGAAAGGAGAGTTGTTTAGCCAGTCCTCTTCGTTCCCCGTCTCCGTAGCCGCTGTCAGCAGTTTGGGAAAGCTTTCGTAATCCACCCCACAATCATGTCCTCCACTAGTCGGGAATCACTCCCACTTGTGCTCTCTCTTTTCTTCCATCCCATTTGAGGTCTACTATAGCAAGGCTTACTGATCCCCATGGCACATGTTATCTCCACAGTCTCCGAAGGTTGCCATTGTTGTGACTTCACCCTTTCGCTACTGAAGACAGAATGCCGGCAACCCGAGTCCACCAGGACCTTCGTGCGTTTCCTATTGACTAGGAGTTGGGACCATCTCCTGCCCATAGAATCCTCCCACGGGTGTATCCTATTTCCATCGGTTCAGCGGTGTTGGGTATGGAGGGGCAGTTGCGGGCGATATGTCCCCACTCAGCACACTTGCAACACTGTGTGCCTGGTCCAATTTCTCAGTGGAGAGGGCATACTAGGGGTCATTTATCAATGTGAGGTCTAGGGGAGGGAGTGGCAGGACTTGTAGTCGGGACCCTCCATTGCAAGGCCACCGGTGTAGGTGTTCTGGGTTGTGGGACCCTAACCTCCGGAGCTCTATGATAGGCACATGCAAGTTCGATGGCATTTGTCACTGTGAGATTTGGATGTTGCTTCACCCATGCCCTAGTGGGACCTAGTAGACCATATAAGTATTGCTCCGAGAGTATCTTTTCCAGGACTTCCTCCATTGTGGACGTATTGAGTTGTAACCACCTAGTACCCAAATCCTGTACTCTATAATAGAGAGCCCAGGGGTTGTCTTGGAGCACCCACTTCTTCTTCCTGAATTTGAGCCAGTAGTGTTCCTGATCATATCCTAACCGCTCAAGGATTATACTTTTTATCTCGCTGTAGGGTGTTGTGACTGCGTGATTTGCAGCCTGATACACTGTCTATAATTCTCCTGTCAACAGAGGGGCCACGTACTGACCCCACCTTTCTGCCGGCCACAGGGCGGTTCTGGCCACCCTCTCAAAATTAGTGAATAAAAGGTCCGGATCCACCCTCATCTGGTACTTCCGTAGGACAGAGCAGGGTACGTTGGCGTGGATCCCTGCTGCTAGCGATGGGGTCAGATGGCGAATCGCTGCATCCTGCACAATTTGACTGTTTGCTATTATGCCAGATTGGGCTTGTAGACCTTCCTGCAAGTGCTCTCAGTATTTCAGAATTTCTGTTGTTTGGCCCTCTACCACCAGTTGGAGGTGCCTCTGGCCCTCAGCCAATTGCTGGATTATATCTGTGAGGGATATAGGCTGCCACATTGTCTCGCCCTGTGGGGTTATCAGGGATATCCCACTTCTGACACCACTGTCACAGGACGAGACAATAGACAAGGGGCTTTAGGGGTTGGTATGCTTTTTATTTTGCAATTTTGCTTAACCAACACAACAGGTCCCAGTGATGTTCACACAAGTGTTTTCCTTATAGGCTTTTCTGTTGATCTTCCTGACCTCCATCTCTACCTCGCAGTTCCTTCACTGGTGGAGCAGCTCTTCCAGAGCCAGGAAGCCCTCTGGGAAAACAAAGCCAGAATAGTTACTGTCTTTGCCCTTAAAAGAATGCACAAACCCTTAATCGTCACCGCCTAATTGTGTAAAAAAGGTGCAGACTGAAAATGGTGCATCAATGGGTGTTTTACCTTCTGGGTCAGTACAGTGGAAGGTGCTACAATACAGTCAGGGTAGTTTAGGTGTTGTGAAGACAAACGAAAAGGTTAGGGGTGGTGATGTCAGAAATCCATGGGTCCTGTTCCCTGGATGCCTCCCTCCCACTGTATTGCACCCCGATAAACCCATGCTATAACCGTGAGACCAAAACTAGCTGCTCACCCTACCCACAGAATCCCACAGCACTTGCCTGAAGCTGTGCCTCATCCAGCAAGCCTTCCCGTTGGCCCTCCTGGCTTCGGACCTCCACTCGTCCTTTTTCCCCTTTCACCGCTGTGTCCCGTTTACCGCCTGCTCCTTCTCCTCTCCTCCTGCTGCAGACCTCCTCTCCGGCGTCCGTCACCTTGCTCTCTCCTTGCACTACTCCTTCTCTGTTTCCGCTCTCCCCATTCTTGGTGCGCTCACCTCCTTGCACCGGTATCAACCAGCTTGCGTCCTCCTCACGGGTTGATAACACCGCTAACTCCCATTGTAGAAGTATTAGTCTTCTGGCCGAGGTCATGACCAGCAAGTAGGGTTTTGGTGTGCCCCTGGGGCTCGTATTACAAGCCCGGAGGTGTCACAACCATACACTACAATACACAAAATACTTGGCACAAAAATTAGAATTATCCGGTGGAGACAGATGGTCTACAAGTAACAGCACCCTGCCGCTAAAACCACAAATATCCTATAAAAATAAAACTTGCAACTGAGACTTCTCAGGTATTGACATGAAAATTTCGTACTCCCTACTCGCCGGAAATCAGACTGATCCCTTATTATAGCACCCTTTATTTCATATTTCACCGACAACAGAAGAGCTAAGCCCTGTGCATGGTGACCTTATTGTCACTCAACTGCCTTTACACTATAGACCCTGCAATGTCGCTCATCACCACAGCCTCCATTACCCAGGTTTCTTGCAACACAACTATCATGAGTTTTTTTTTCCGTTTAAAATGGACCAAAGAAATTTCAAGTTCTTTTTCAAACTAGCAACATTCCAAGCCAAGAAATTAGCACCTAGCACATCAGGATCGAGAAAAATAGAGGTCTTCTAGCCACTTTTTTTTATTGTTCCCGCAATCCAGTTCCAATCATTATCATATTTAGCTGATGGTTCCTCTTGATTTGTGTAGATTGGTGTCCCCTTCTTTGATTTTATTATAAAAATTATTTCTGCTCCAATGTGTCCATAGCCACCCATACCCACAAGCAGGGATTCATATAAGGGTCTAGTTTGGCTGTGCCCCTTTACTACCTCTTTAGGATTCTCATAAACAGTCTTCCACCTGTTAGGAGCAGGCAGTGGTGGAGAATGCTCTTACACATCAAAACCTGCCCGTCATAGCTCATCAATTGTACTAAGAACATCTTCCGCTATGATCCTAGAATAAAAGTGAACTATTATTTTGGCCATGAAGATGATATAACACTCCCTTAAGATGTTATTTTGGCCAACTGTGGCGCCGTTTTAAAAAGAGATAAGATTGGAAACCTATTTACGGCACATTCTGTATCGGATTCAGCAAAAATATCTACCAGTTGGAAGACCCATTTTCTTCACCCACTGTTTATTGCTGTCTGGCCAGCAGACCCCCAACTGCAGCAGACGACACAACATTACATTATACAATAACTGCCATGTTCGTGCCACTGTGCACTTTCCTATAATCACGGCCACCTAACTTAAACCCGTTATTGTTAATCATTATATACGGAATCTGTGGAGTCTTGTCCATAACAGGGATTTCCTGGTGGCATAGTTTCAGATTGTGAGCTGAGAGCAGGTTTGCTTTCTACGGATATTTCCCGGTTCCCATAGCCTCCTCTACTTATTCCTTTAATGAATTAGACTCGAATCGGAGCACTCTTTTTCCTTTTTTTGTTATTTTGTATCCCATTTTTCTTTTTTTTAAATGTAATGATGCCTTTGTTAGCCTTGGGTTTTTTTTCGGGGAAAAACGGGGACATCTTTTCCACTCTATCTGCTTCATTCCCAGCACCAGTAGTAGTTTATTTCCAGAAAGATTTTCATATATAGTAATTTCAGGTACATTACTTAAGGTTTGCAATCCTTCAATAGTAGTCACAAATGCGAGTGTGACATCCTCCAAGTCAGTCTGTGTTGCTTTATAGCACTTCGCCCCGTGCACACACGAAACCTTCAAAAAATACGAAATACCTCTATAGGGACCTATATTACTTTAACATTGAATAAATCCAAGCTATTTTTATAACAGGATGCCAAAGAGGAAAGTGGAAACTTCAAAGTATTATCAAAACATATACATTTTATTTTTATTTTTTCCTTTTTTCAGATAAATATATTTTGAGACATTTGTGCAGCTGTACATATCATTTCATCATATATCATGCTCAACAAATTCATGACTGTTACACAAGTATTTTCAAAAAAATCTATAAAGTGCAAATGCAAAACAGTAAAGCATAAGAACAAATGTGCCCTCTAATAACATGTAATCCTAACATTCATACATACATGCTCGCATACCAATCATACCTTTTCTTTTCTTAAAAAACATACCTAACAACATAAACACATAGACTAGATCTCACAAGACATAGAAAAATGACAACCCGAAGGTGTACTTGATGGAATACAGTAAGAACTAAGATGGAACAGTTCTGTCAAATAATTTTTTGGTCTAGATGGGGTTGACCAGTTCATATCCAAACAGTAGATGTGGGGCCGACGTACGTTTCGGTGAATGTCACCTTCCTCAGGGCCAAGGACAACATGTAAGAAGATATATATATAACATAGATACAAATTCTCTACTTATTTTTAAAAGAGCGAGGGCATGGCACCGTTTTCTTAATAGCATAGGGTTTTTTCAAAAGTTGAGAGTCCGTTAGAAATGGAGGGCGGAGGGCCTCTATATGTCATGCATTCCTTCTGATCGCTTTTACTTTGTAGTATTCGAATATTTGGGTAGTACAGTTCAGCCAGCCTCTATATCTGATTATGAGAGGGCTGGTGCCGCGACCGGGGGTTCCTGTGACTGAGCCCAATGTGAAAGCTCACCGAAACGTACGTCGGCCCCACATCATTTTGTGGGCACCAAGGTCACGGAGAGCCTTGCAGACCCCCGCTTCCGCCAATGTTGGTAGCCATAGCGCCCATTGGATAGGCATGTTCTGCGCATACAACAGCACTTTGTCCTGTCTCGGCAGCAGTGAGTGCCATGCATGATTGGTAGTAAGCAAGGAGTCTAACGTCCCCACTCTGCGATCCATGGGGCCACAGACAGTCGCGGGAAGGGGGACCGGGTCCGCGAATAGTCTTTCCAGTATCACGTGTGGAATGTCCGGGCTGCCGTGTATCCACGTGTGGAGATGGGCTGCCTGCGCAACTCTATAGTATCGTTCCAAATCTGGCGCTGCTAGTCCCCCCTGTTCATACGGCAACTTGAGAGTCTCCCATTTCACTCTGGGTTGCTTGCCACCCCAGGCTAGGCGAATGAGGAGTTTAGTTAAGGTGGCAAAGAAGGACTTAGATAACACGACTGGGATATTATTGAAGAGGAGCAGGAACCGGGGGAGAACCACCATTTTCATTATGGCGATTCGCCCCATCAGAGACAATGGTAGCTTGCACCAGACCTCAACATCATCGGACAGCTTACTATAAGCCACGCCATAATTCTCTCTAATCATGACGTCCGGGTCAGTGTGAAGCATGATTCCTAAGTAGCGTATCGGGTCCGTCGACCATTGGAGCGGGTAGTCCATGTCAAAGGGAGCAGTAACAGGAGTGAGGGGGAACGCCACTGATTTGGGCCAGTTCACTCGCAGCCCAGACAAGGCTCCGAAGCGCACCACTTCCCTCAAGACTGAGGAGAGGTTGGTAGCCAGGTCCCGTACGTATAGTGAGGTGTCGTCTGCGTATGTGGATATCCCTATCTTGTAGGTAGGGTAATTAATAGCCTCATAGGAGTGGTACTCTCTGATTGCACAGGCCAAGGGTTCCGCCACCAGGGCGTAGAGAAGTGGGGAGAGGGGACAGCCCTGCCTTGTGCCCCTGCTAATCTCAAAAGGTTCCGAGACAGTGTCGCCCAAGCTGATTCGGGCCGTAGGCCTGTAATAAAGCGCCCCCAGAAGTTGTAGAAAGAGATCGCCCAGGCCTAGTTTCTTAAGGACCCTGCTTAGAAACGGCCACTCCACAGAATCAAACGCTTTCTCCATATCGAGAAATACCGCGATGGCCTTGGAGTCCTGCCGGGTGTGCTGGATGGCCCCCATCACCGTTCGTATGTTGTATGTGAGGTTACGTGACGGAATAAAGCCGGCCTGTTCTGGAGCTATCAGTTCAGGGGCGACCATCGCCAGACGGGCTGCCAACACCTTTGCGTACAGCTTGGCATCCACATTCAGGAGGGACAGTGGGCGGTAAGAACTTGCTTGAGTGTGTGGCTTACCCGGTTTTAGTATCGTTACGATGATGGCCTCTCTCATGGAGGGCGGCATGGTACCTTCCTCGCAAATATCATCAAATAGTGATGATAGGTGCGGTATAAGCTTATCTTTAAATGCTTTATAAAAACTGACGGTCAAGCCGTCCGCCCCGGGTGCACTGTCAGATCTCATGCTATCCAGAGCGTCCGAGATCTCATCCTGTTGTATTGGGGATCTAAGGAAATCTCTCTGCCAGTCCTCGAGGAACTTGATGTAGCTTAAGTAATGATCGATTTGGTCTTCTACCCCAGAGATTTTGATGGTATACAAGTCCATATAAAAGTTCCTGAACTCAGAGAGTATCTCCCCCTCCTCCGTGAGCATGTCACCTGCGCCCGATTGCAACTCTGTGACCACTTGTCGTCTCCTGGCCCCTTTCATGAGTTTGGCTAGAAGTGAGCCAGGTCGCTCCCCCTCCCCGTACACACGTGCTGTTGCATACTTGCCCAGGTGACGGACCTCTCTGTCTGCCTCCTCATGAAATTCCTTCAGAAGCTCCTGCAGGTTCCCGGCTCCCTCTGTTATTATGCCCGCCACTTGTTGCCTCTCTATTTCAGCAATTTGCCCCTCTAAGTGTGTGAGTCGCTGTCTAATGGTTTTTAGAACGCCGGAGTGTTTGGTCATGGCCACCCCCGAATGAAAACTTTGAACGCCTCCCACACCGTGCGAAAGCTGTCGACTGATCCAATATTCGTTTCAAAGTAATTGTCAATTTCCTCACCTAGGTCACCCCTGAATGTCTCGTCCAGCAATGAATACGGGGGGGAAAAGCCACGTGAATGGCGGGATCCTTCGTTTTGGGGAACTAAGTGTCAATAGTAGCGGGGAGTGGTCGGACAGCGTGCGGGGTAACACCTCACAGCCACGGACCATCTCTAGAAGGGCATGTGTGGCCATCCAGTAGTCTATCCTGGTGTGGATATCGTGGTAAGCGGAGTAGTGGGTATAACCCCCCTTCTCTCTGTGCCTCTCCCTCCAGATGTCCACCAACCCCAGGCGTATCATCTCTGCCTGCATTTGCAATGCCGCTGCCGCCGGACGTCTAGGCGAACCCGCAGATCTGTCCAGATCAGTATCAAAGATCAAGTTGAAGTCTCCCCCCCATAACATCTTGGTGGAATTCAACTCCACACAGCGCCCAGCCACAGCAGCATAGAAATCAGGCGAGTCATAGTTAGGGCCGTACACATTCATGACCACGAAATCGTGCCCCTTACCCACACATCTGCTCAACACAAACCTTCCCTCCGGGTCAGCGCACAGTGAGGTGAGGTGCAATCCTGCTCTCGGGTTACCCATGTGAGGACCCCCGTGCATGTGTGGTGAAGCCTGCGTGTGTAATGTTGCCTTGGAGCCCCTTGTAGGAGAGCATCCTACTATTGTTAGGGAGATGTGTCTCCTGCAGCAGGGCCAAGTCTCTTTGGTGTCTTTGTAGGTAGTGTAGGACCCTGCACAATTTACGATAATCGTTAAGGCCCCTGACGTTCCATGTCAGTACTTTGAGGGACTCAGTAGTTGCAGTCGAGTTCCTCGGTCGTGCATTAGCCATAGTCAATGCATTGCTTCCTATCGAGGCTACCCAGAACATGTGGCAACAGCAAAGCACCCACCAGCAAAGCAATTGTTCGGAGTACAACTGTGTCCCCCCCTACCCAAGCCCCCCATTTCTGAACTCCCATGTCCCCCCCCCTCCCACAGCCAACCAACCCCAACCTGGTCTGACCGAGTTCCCTGCTTCCTCCCCCTGCCCCCCTCCGTACTGAAACCCAATGAAATCCCCAACCTAGACCCACTGTGGGTCGTATCTGCTGACAGTGCTAGGGCAGAGGTAGCCTAAGAAGTCCCGCTGCTGGTCGCCTTCTGCGGGCACCAATAGTCAGTGTCATGGAATTGCCAGTGGCCATTAATCGCCTAATCGACAAAGTGACAGGGGTCCCCCCACCCCCCGCCCCGTAAGAGTATTCCCCAGATGGTTTCCGCGGCATAAGGGCGGCTCTCTCCTGGTTGTCGCATGCACAAATGTCAAACTAGGGCACCCTCTAACGTGTTCAGCCCATCATGTAAAAATCTCACCCCAGGATAGCGTGCCGGGTCCATCCGACTGGGTTCAAACGAAGCACCAGGAGCGTCACCCGCTCCTCCAAGGGATCGCCATGTTGATAGTCTCGCTAGTGGACCTTCCCAGCCTGGAGGCTCCTTCTCCGGTTCAGTCCTGCTCCTCCAGGTCGTTGTTGCCTCCTGCCTCCGCCGACTGGGACCCCGGGCTCCCACGTCGCTCCCTAGCCCACACCTTCAGGGACTTTTGTAGCTCCTTAGGGTCGGTGAAAAAGTGAGAGTGTCCTTGCCTGTTGATGCGGAGCCTTGCCGGGTACAGCATGGCGTAGTCCAAGCCAAGTTCTCGTAGCTGCTGTTTGTGGACTTTGGCGGTGAAATCTGGGTATAGCGAAATGTCCATTCCCTCGTACTGTAGTCTCCCTTTTTCCCGGGCTGTTTTTAGGGCCGCATCCCTGTCTCTGTAATTAAGTAATTTCGCTATGATTGGTCTGGGATTGGCGCCCGGGGGGGGACGCGCACCAAGAGTGCGGTGGGCGCGTTCAACGATGAACATTGGCGGGAAGGTGCTCTCCCCTAATAGTGTCACCAGGAGTTTTTCGACAAACAGCTCCATTTTACCCGTTTGGGTCGTCTCCGCCACTCCTGTAATGCGTATGTTGGAGCGCCGAGAGCGCGCCTCCAAGTCCTCGGATTTGTCCTGGATGACCTGCAGTAATCTGCTGAATTGCTTTCGGTCACCGTCCCACTCTGTTTGCGCCTCCTCTGCCTCAGTTAGGCGGCGCTCCACCATGTCTAGTCTCTCTGCATGCTTGTCCATCCTCTCGGTCATGCGGTCCATCCGATAGGACAGCGCATCGATTTTAGTGCCAATGGCCGACATACCCTCCTGTAGACCCTTTTCCATCGTGGTTAGCATCTCCTTGATCTCTGCGCAGAGAGCGGCACCCGGCTCTCCTCTGGTAGGTGTTGAGAGTGGTGCTTTTGGCTCCGGCTCTTTCTGCCGCAGATGGTCGAAGGACAGCTTCGGCTGTGTTCTGTCCCCCTTTCCCATGACTGCCGATGTGGGGGCCTTGGTCGCCCCTGTCTGGCGTGCCCCTGTTGTCTTCCTCTGGACGCGCAGTCCGCCGATCTACTCGCTATGGCCACGAGTGGTCCGCTAATTGGGGCGGCTCTCCCCAAGCGTCCGAGCCGCCAATAGTGCAGGCCTTGGTGAGCCAAGGAGTCGTCCGCGCCCCGTGGCGTTATAGATTCGTACGAGTGCAAGGCTGTGCCCCGAAGCAGGGACTCCCCGCAGCCAGTCTCTTGTTTGTGTCACTGTATACGGTCTCGCTTGAAAATCACCCAGGGATGCACCAGGCCCAAAACGCGACTGGCGCGGAATGGCCGCTCCGCCACGTGTCCTCCCCGGCGTCCCAGAGAGGCTGTCGCCACCTCAAACCTTCCTCGCATTCCAGTCCTTCGCCGACCCTCCTTCGGCCTCTCCTGTGTCCGGGGTCGAGAGCGGGGTGGTCAAGTCTTGGATTCCGAGGAGCTCAGAGAGCCGGGCCCCTCCGCAGCCGCACGTCGGGTGACGCAGTGCGGATCCCCAGGTAGGAAAGTCCGATGCCTTTGGGCCCAGTCACGCGCCCGCGGCAGGAGTCCACAAAGCTCGGATACCAGGCGCGTTCCTCGCTGAAAGTCTCACCAGGGCAGTGTCGAGGTGTGGGGTGAAGATCCCCACAATTTCTCTCGAAGGCCACGTCCTAAGTAGGATTATTTAAGGATTTTGATGGGTGATTGCGAGGAGCTCCGCTCTTACGCGTCCGCCATTGACGCCGGCTAGCTCCGCCCCCGACTGACGTATTATTTATGTATATGGTATAAGGGCTATTGGTGAGTATAATCCATTAGTCTAATATTTTGATTCCTTCAGTTGGCGACTCCGCCGGAACTCCGCGATAGGGTCGTCCCCTCCTGTAAACAGGAGTAGAAGGGACAGGGAGGAGTTCTGGCCGAGTGGGTGGACGGAAAGAGAATCCTGATTTGAAACACCCGTTTGTGGTATGAAAACAAGAATTTGCACTCTCAAGCCCAGTATCCCTCCCAGCTGCTGAAGACCCTACGCCGGAGTCCTATGGGCTTAACCCGAGAGAAGAACAGACTGTGCCGGTCTGTCTAGGAGTCGGCAGTGGAGAACTCGCAATCGACCTGAGTGCACCAGGTGAGTGAACTTCGATTGTATTGTATGACAGACACTTGGAAGAAGTGTCTCCTCGGTAGCGGTTAACTGCATTCTGAAGGTGGCCGGGGAAGCCGGACCACGAGAGAATCTGAGGATCTGATGTTGTGGCGAAATGGCTGCGCAGGTATATGCCTCACGGATTTGTTTGGTGAAAACTTGAGACAACACCTGGTGCCTTAGCAGTGTACTGAGTTACTCGCTCGGCCGAATCCTCTTCAAGAAAGCCCTGGGAGCAACTGGGTAAGCTAGGGTTCTGGAGCTGCGCGCCCAGATGACCGTCACAACCAGAACAGGACCATGGGATGGCCTGTAAGAGGGTTTGTGGTTCACCTGCCAGATGATCTCTGAACAGTCTAGCGACTGTTCCTTTCGTTGTTGAATTTTGTTGGTCTGGAATTCTGTTGAATCGGTTCCCCGAACAGGAGTCAACGGGCTCTGTTCATTCTGAAGACATGTCATCTGCATAGGACAAGTAATCAGTACTGAATAGTGATTGCCTTGTAACGCTTTACAGCCCTTTATTGCGAGAAATTACGAGAATATGAGAGTGTGAGTGGTGAAGAGGACGCGTCCGAATGTGAATGATTTCTGGAGTACATGAATAAAATTGTGTGAATATTACAGATCATGTCTTGTTTTAGTAAAATATGTTTTGGGTGCTGCTGTCGGTGAAACAAACGGCTGGAAGAAAGACAGCCTGCCCCTCCCGAAGGCAGCCCCAGCATTGATATGTATGTGAAACACGGTCTAGCACCGATTTTGTTTAACACAATTTGGAATAAGTATAACAAAGATAATTCCGATTTGCAATGGCCTCTAACGGGGTCGTTTGATGAGAGAAAGATTAATTACATCCAAAACAAACTGTTTATGAAGAAAAGCCGCCAGTCAATGTTTGACTCCTTGAACCTATGGTTAAAGGAGGCAAAACGACGACGGATAAGAGAAGAGAAATTGGGAAAGCTTAAATCAGGACAGACAGTCACCCAGAAAGCTATAGCTTATGATAAAGGGAAGGTGGAGGAAAATATTGCACAAATGGATAGGCAGTTCCGTTTTGAGGCGGACAAAAGTTATATGTCTCGACCAGAGACAGGAGATGAAATAGAGGATTTATTAGAAGCCCGACCACCCCCTCCTTATGCCCCACAGTGATTGTACCCTGCTGTGCCTTTGTTACGAGCGGGCCAAATTGGAACAGCATCGGCCACGGGAGCACTGGTAACTGCTCCCACGGCCCCTGCTGACGGATCAGTACGAAGTGCGTTACTTCCTTCTCCTACTCTCCGACCAACTACCTCACCTTTGATATCCTTACAGCCGGACGCGGCTGTCCCCTCCTCTTCGCACCCTGTATTTCTCTCCCCTCCAACTCAAGCCGCTTTAGATCTTCGATACACGACTTGTCTAGATACCACACCCAAACGCCTTAGATTGGACTTGAGTGATCAGCGAGTCTATACTAGGTCGTCATTGGGTATGGAAGAAAGGAAGGCCATAGTGATTCAGGCATCCCAGTGGATGCGGAATGCCATTTATACCTTGGAGGACATTTGGAGCACCATGAAAGATTTTGAACCGGTTGCACAGCAACTGGCTTTGGAGAATATGGCAATCCGATTGATTTCACTATGGGAGCAGTGTTTCGAGGAAGGAATACCTCCACAAATACTGCGTGATATAAGAGATTGAGCTTTCAAATTCCAATTACAGGCTGATAAAGTATATCAGAACGTAGCTACTCTTGTGAATTATCACGAACAAATGCAACGAAAGTGCGCCGATTGGGGAGCCCAGCACCCCATGAGAGAGGTGCATCCCCTCTTTTATCCTGAACTACCTGAATTAAGGGATGCCGGTGGCCAGGTGACTAGGGCTCGTGTAGACGCTAGGCTTCAGGAACAATGGGTTTATACCCCTTGGAAACGAGGTGAGGTCCTTACTTTAAAGGCTCAGCTCCCTGACCCCTGAAAAAATCCCACCGCTTACTATAAGGAATTGACTGAGGCAGCTAATTCAGCAATCATGACAATACCCGACATTGAGCTGTTCTTTGGCCTTTTGATCCCGGTAGACATTTGGAGACAAATACATGATACGGACCATGCCCCCGAGTTCGGAGGGACATGGGACCAATTAAAAAATTGGGACAAAGAACGAAAGCCGGGAGAAAAACCTAGAGACGAGGTACTAGCAGTACCGGCTAAGATTATTACATATATGCAGACCCTCCGCCCTCCAAGAAAAGTTGATTGGGACAAACTGACAGCCTGTAGACAGAAGAAGGATGAAAGTGTGTCAGATTTCTTCACCAGGTTTGAGAAAGTCTTCAAAGACTTTAGTGGGCAAGACCTATTGACGGAAGGTGGGATACGGTTGTTTGTGAATCGGTTTGTTACAAATTTACTCCCTGAAGGTATGTCCCGTCTTCAAGCAGCCGAGAGCACATAGACAACAGCTGCTCCATCAGTAATTCTCAGTATGGCCCAATATTATGAACATCGAGAGAATGAAAGTAAAGAAAAGTCAGAAAAGAAGACTAAGGACTTGAAGACTAGGGTTCTGTTGCAGCAAGTTAGCAGAGGACAGAGTGCAGGACAAGGAGGGCATGGCTCCTTCCAGAGGTGCAATGGCAGGAAGAGGTAGAGGAGGTCCCCCCAACATTGGTATAAATCAATGTTCCTATTGCAAACAGGAAGGGCATTGGAAGGCGGAATGCCCTCTGTGGCTGGCAAAGTATGGAGGTAATAGAAGACGAGGTAGGGGTCGGGGGAATATAGACGGATATATTATGAGACTAGAAGAGATGCGACATGAGGATTCCCAGAAAAACTATTTTGACAATCCCCAAACCAGACAGTATTACAATGAAAATTATAGGGATGATGGGTACGACGGGCAGGATTATGCATGAGACAGCCAAGGACAGAGCGGGGGCCACTTTACAGTACCAGTTGACATGGAGGGACCTTATGTACAAGGGGAACTGTTGGGAACATCTGGAAAATTTCTAGTGGATACTGGGGCAATGAATAGTTCAGTTGCCCATACACTGGTCCCAGGGGCTGCTCTGTCTGGCCAAAATAACGTATCAGTGGGTTTCTCTGGAATACTTGTGGTAAGCCCCGTTTCTAAACCTCTGCCCTTCACTATAGGTCCCATATCTATTCCATCACCTTTTCTTTTTACTTTGAATTGTGGTGCAAACCTTTTGGGTCTTGACATTTTGAAGATGTTACATGCACAAATTTATTGTTCCCCTGATGGTGTCTATTTGACGATGCAGAAACCACTCCCGAATACAGCCCAATATTTTGCCAAAAATGACAGACTTCCCCCTGAATTCTCTACGATTCCTCAGACACTGTGGGCTATGGGAGACACCGATGTTGGTGTGTTAAGAATAGCCCTTGTGTCAATAACCTTGAAACCTAATGTCCAGCTGTCCCGCATTCCGCAGTATAAAATTTCACCAGAAGGTGAACAGGCCTTGTTGCACATTATTCGTGACCTCATTCAGAAGGGGGTGGTGGAAGAAACAGCTGCTAATGTTTGTAACAGTCCGATTTTGCCGATTTTAAAGAAAACACCAATTGACGGTGCCCCAGATTATAAAAATACATATCATTTTGTAATTGACCTTAGAGAGGTTAATAAAATTGTAGTTCCGCAATATCCAGTGGTACCTGATATAAATGCTATTCTGACAATGTTCCCCCCTACTGCTCAGTATGTTTCAGTAATCGATTGGAAGAATGCTTTCTTTATCATCCCGATTTATCCTGATAGCAGACATGTCTTTGGATTCTCATTCGCTGGCTGAAGCTTTAGATTTACACGCGCCCCTCAAGGCTATACAGAGAGTCCTAGTATTTATAGCCAAGCTTTGAAAGCAGTCCTCGGAAAATTAATTTTACCAGCCGGGAATACGATCATCCAGTATGTGGATGATATCCTTGTGGCCTCCGATACGCAGGAAGGCTGCAAGGAAGCCACGGTCAAATTATTAAAGCATTTGGCTGACAAAGGTAATAAAGTATCCCTTTCTAAATTCCAGTATTGTTGACATGAAGTGACCTACCTTGACCACTTACTGTCGAAAGCGGGGATACGAATGACTCCAGAGCGAATATTGTAATAACTAACATGTCTGTCCCTGATACTCAACGTGATGTTTGTGCTTTTCTTGGCATAACCTCTTACTGTCGCCAGTGGATTCCTATCTATTCGCTTCTCTCTAAACACTTGTTGCATTTGACAACCAAAGATGTGCATGAACCCTTACCCTGGACGGATGAATGTCAAGAAGCCTTTGATTCTTTAAAGTCTGCTCTTTGTTCTGCACCTGTCTTGGGTACTTCAGATTACCGGAAGCCTTTTTTACTTTATGTGCACGAGGTGGACGGTTGTTCACTTTCAGTGTTAACACAGGGTTTTGGTGGGAAGCAATCAGTATTGGATAATGTTGCACGAGCTCTCCCAAGTTGCCTGAGGGCCACGGCTGCAGTAGCGGTGGCCATCCGGCAATCAGAGGGAATAGTATTGAATACAGACCTCACAGTCATGGTACCGCATGCTGTGGATATCCTTTTGAACAGAACTAAGACCCAGCACCTTACAAGTGCTAGATTGACAGGGTACGAGCTGACCTTGTTTGCACCTCATATCACGATCAAAAGATGTGCCACTCTTAACCCAGCCACATTGTTACCCCTCCCTTCAAACGATGAAAAGGATGACGTCCATGATTGTATTTTCAGAACAGAAGAAGAAACGAAGGGAGATGTAGATCTCACTGACATCCCTTTAACTGAACCTCAAGGAGAGTTGTATGTGGATGGCTCTTGTTTTAAACTACCAGATGGAACTGCGACAGCTGCCTATGCTATCACGACATTGAAAACTGTGGTGAAGACCGCAAGGAATTCTCAGCACTCGGCCCAGGCAGCTGAACTAATAGCCTTGTTAAGAGCATGCGAATTGAGTGAAGGGCTGAGGGTGAATATTTTTACAGATAGCCAGTACGCCTTTGGCGTTGCCCATAGTTTTGGGAGGCTGTGGAGGGAGAGGCGTTTCTTTACTACGCATGGCCAGAAAATTCAACATGGCCCCTTAATTGACTAATTGACCGATTGTTATATGCTTTGACATTACCAGAGAAAGTGGCCATCATTAAGTGCAAAACAAGGGAAAACTTTTCAAGGTTCAATACAGTTAAGGCAGCACTGTACAGAGTGAATCTTGTGACAACCCGGTGACACTTGGTGCAGGTGCTATATACAATCTGTGACAAGTGAGTGTGCAAGTGTTTTTAAAAAAAAAGCAACAGCATAGGCGACGCATCAATCAGTATATGAACATCAAATAATGGCCCCAACAGAGACAAGTAAGCATTACTTGAAACACATTAATTGATATGGGAGCACAGAACGTGAATAGCGTCGTAAAATTTGAGCTGTCTAGTCGACGGCGTTTCGATCCCGGTTGGTTGGGATCCTCATCAGGACTGGGTTGTCGATGAGAACAGTGACTTTGGCTGTGGTAGGACGATGTGGTTTCAATCCTGGATATAGACTCGGTCGTCATAGGGTACTTGGTGAGGCTTCCATCTGAGCAGCGAGTGGCACTGGCAGGACCTGATTGAATCAGGATTTTATGCCGTTACCGGGAGTCTGCTGTCTCAGCGTGGATCGGGCAATGAATGCGGAGCCTCATTCATTGCCCGATCCACGCTGAGACAGCAGACTCCCGGTAACGGCATAAAATCCTGATTCAATCAGGTCCTGCCAGTGCCACTCGCTGCTCAGATGGAAGCCTCACCAAGTACCCTATGACGACCGAGTCTATATCCAGGATTGAAACCACATCGTCCTACCACAGCCAAAGTCACTGTTCTCATCGACAACCCAGTCCTGATGAGGATCCCAACCAACCGGGATCGAAACGCCGTCGACTAGACAGCTCAAATTTTACGACGCTATTCACGTTCTGTGCTCCCATATCAATTAATGTGTTTCAAGTAATGCTTACTTGTCTCTGTTGGGGCCATTATTTGATGTTCATATACTGATTGATGCGTCGCCTATGCTGTTGCTTTTTTTAAAAACACTTGCACACTCACTTGTCACAGATTGTATATAGCACCTGCACCAAGTGTCACCGGGTTGTCACAAGATTCACTCTGTACAGTGCTGCCTTAACTGTATTGAACCTTGAAAAGTTTTCCCTTGTTTTGTCCTATTACTTATGGAAATAAGACTACCCTCTCTCAAAATCCTTGACTCCTTGGTTTTCCTTTCTTGTAATGCATATTGCATACACTCTTGAAACTGTCTATACATAATACCTGTTGGGAACTGTTCTTATTCTCATTACACACCCATCCCAACGTGGTTTATGGGTTTTCTCCTGTTGTTATCATACATCATTAAGTGCAGCGCCCATAAAAAAAGTTGTTGATTCCACTGGGAGGGGAAATGCTTTTGCGATTTCAGTGGTGAAAGAAACAGCCCAGACTAGAATGAACCCCATGTTCCCTAGCACATCGGCCCGGTGGGTAGCAGAAACATCCCTGTTTGACAATACTATTGAAAGTGTGAGAGAACTACAGAAGGAAGCAACAATGGATGAAATACAGAGATGGGAACGGGAAGTAGGAAAACTGGATAAGAATGATTGTTGGATAGATCTATCTGAAAAACAGCTATGGTTACTGCCCAATGCATTAGTATATGCTGTAGTGACAATGGCCCATGGTCCAGCCCACATAGGTGTGAAAGGTATTTGTGCCATATTAGATCCAGTATGGAACAACCCCAACATTTCCAAAACTGCAGCACATATAGTGAAATATTGCCCAGTGTGTTCACGCCACAATCCTGGTGGTAGAGAGTCCATTTTGAGTGGACATTTTGCCCTACCGTCCTTGCCCTTTGAAGTAATACAAATTGATTACATCCAGATGGAAAGAGTGAACAACCTAAAATACGTATTAGTGGTGGTATGTGCATTTAGCAAATGGGTTGAAGCCTACCCTACTAAGGAAGCCACTGCAGTTGCAACTGCCAAAGCCCTGGTTAAGGAATATCTGTCCCGATACTGTTTGCCCCGTGTCATCTGGTCTGACAACGGGCCTCATTTTAATGCTCAGCTAGTACAGAGCGTTTGTAAAGGATTGCAGATAAAACAGAAGTTCCATGCCGCCAGACATCCTCAATCGGCTGGGCTAGTCAGAAAATATAATGGCAAACTGAAATTAAGAAATGGCTAAAATCTGTGAGAGTACTGGATTAAATTGGCCTGATGCGCTCCCATTGGCACTATTGTCTTTAAGAACTACCCCTCACACTAGCACTGGATTGTCTCCTTACGAGGTGATCTTTGGAAGGCCCGCCAATGTGTGGGGAGTTCCCAGACCCCGATCATTTAGAGACATTAATTACCCTTTAATGACAGATTACCTGTATGCCTTGACTAAAGATCTGCGTTCTATTCATCAACAAGTATCGGACACATTGCAGCCACTACCGGAGGGTCCTGGACATCGATTGGAACCTGGCCAGTGGGTACTGGTGAAGAACTACCAACGGAAATCGAGTTTGGAGCCCAGGTTGTCTGAGCCCTATCAGATCCTCCTAGCCACGAGAACGGCGGTGAAAGTGCATGGAAGAAAGTACAGGATCCACATTAGTGATCTATAAAGCATGCCGCTGCCTTTGCTGTTTGATCTATAAAACCGTGAAGGAATTCTGAACCAGGAAGGAGAGCTGATTCAAAGCTTTGTGCCTTTTTCAGATGCCCAAGAAGTACGGCAACCGAGTGAGGTGTTGCCCGCTGTTGAAAGTGATTCAAAAGGGGGTGGTGATGGACAGAGCATCTGAATCAATTAAACACACACACCCAGTCAAAAGATCTGGGTTTAATCCATTACCGTTCTTTAGCCCACTCTGCCACCCCAGTTCAGACATGGCTATATGCAAATCAGTCTGACCCTGTGCCTCATGGGAACAGTCCAGCCCGAACTGCCAAGCCATGTCTTCCCTTGACCGGAAACAAGCTTCCGAGGACCGGTTTCTGGCATTCCAGCCGTCTTCAGCCGGCTTGCTTGAATCCAGTTGCAAAGGGAGCAAGGGACTCACGTCTGAGCATACCCTGCCACACTTATGGCGGCCAAAAGCGGTACCAAAGGGGGTGGTGATGGACGGAGCATCTGAATCAATCAAACACTCACACCCAGTCAAAAGATCTGGGTTTAATCCATCACCGTTCTTTAGCCCACTCTGCCACCCCAGTTCAGACATGGCTATATGCAAATCAGTCTGACCCTGTGCCTCATGGGAACAGTCCAGGCCGAACTGCCAAGCCATGTCTTCCCTGGACCGGAAACAAGCTTCCAAGGACCGGTTTCTGGTATTCCAGCCGTTTTCAGCCCGGCTTGCTTGAATCCAGTGGCAAAGTGAGTAAGGGACTCACGTCTGAGCATACCCTGCCACACGTATGGCGGCCAAAAGCGGTACAAAAGGGGGTGGTGATGGATGAAGCATCTGAATCAATCAAACACTCACACCCAGTCAAAAGATCTGGGTTTAATCCATCACCGTTCTTTAGCCCACTCTGCCACCCCAGTTCAGACATGGCTATATGCAAATCGGTCTGACCCGATGCCTCATGGGAACAGTCCTGTAGGAACTGCCAAGCCATGTCTTCCCTGGACTGGAAACAATCTTCCGAGGACCGGTTTCTGGCATTCCAGCTGTTTTCAGCCCGGCTTCCTCGAATCCAGTGGCAAAGTGAGCAAGGGACTCACGTCTGAGCATACCCTGCCACACTTATGGCGGCCAAAGGCGGTACAAAAGGGGGTGGTGATGGACAGAGCATCTGAATCAATCAAACACTTACACCCAGTCAAAATATCTGGTTTTAATCCATCACCGTTCTTTAGCCCACTCTGCCACCCCAGTTCAGACATGGCTATATGCAAATCAGTCTGACCCTGTGCCTCATGGGAACAGTCCAGCCCAAACTGCCAAGCCATGTCTTCCCTGGACCGGAAACAAGCTTCCGAGGACCGGTTTCTTGCATTCCAGTCGTCTTCAGCCCGGCTTGCTTGAATCCAGTGGCAAAGTGAGCAAGGGACTCACGTCTGAGCATACCCTGCCACACTTATGGAGGCCAAAAACGGTACAAAAGGGGGTGGTGATGGACGGAGCATCTAAATCAATCAAACACTCACACCCAGTCAAATGATCTGGGTTTAATCCATCACCGTTCTGTAGCCCACTCTGCCACCCCAGTTCAGACCTGGCTATATGCAAATCAGTCAGACCCTATGCCTCATGGGAACAGTCCAGCCCGAACTGCCAAGCCATGTCTTCCCTGGACCGGAAACAAGCTTCCGAGGACCGGTTTCTGGCATTCCAGCGTCTTCAGCCCGGCTTGCTTGAATCCAGTGGCAAAGTGAGCAAGGGACTCACGTCTGAGCATACCCTGCCACACTTATGGCAGCCAAAAGCGGTACAAAAGGGGGTGGTGATGGACGAAGCATCTGAATCAATCAAACACTCACACCCAGTCAAAAGATCGGGGTTTAATCCATCTCCATTCTTTAGCCCACTCTGCCATCCCAGTTCAGACATGGCTACATGCAAATCAGTCTGACCCTGTGCCTCATGAGAACAGTCCAGCCCGTACTGCCAAGCCATGTCTTCCCTGGACCGAAAACAAGCTTCCGAGGAACGGTTTCTGGCATTCCAGCGGACTTCAGCCCGGCTTGCTTGAATCCAGTGGCATAATGAGCAAGGGACTCACGTCTGAGCATACCCTGCCACACTTATGGCGGCCAAAAGCGGTACAAAAGGTGGTGGTGATGGACGGAGCATCTGAATCAATCAAACACTCACACCCAGTCAAAAGATCTGGGTTTAATCCATCTCCGTTCTTTAGCCCACTCTGCCACCCCAGTTCAGGCATGGCTATATGCAAATCAGTCAGACCCTAGGCCTCAAGGGAACAGTCCAGCCCGAACTGCCAAGCCATGTCTTCCCTGGACCGGAAACAAGCTTCCGAGGACTGGTTTCTGGCATTCCAGCCGTCTTCAGCCCGTCTTCCCTGAATCCAGTGGCAAAGTAAGCAAGGGACTCACGTCTGAGCATACCCTGCCACACTTATGGCGGCCAAAAGCGGTACAAAAGGGGTGGTGATGGACGGAGCATCTGAATCAATCAAACACTCACACCCAGTCAAAAGATCTGGGTTTAATCCATCACCAGTCTTTAGCCCACTCTGCCACCCCTGTTCAGACATGGCTAAATGCAAATCAGTCTGGCCCTGTGCCTCATGAGAACAGTCCAGCCCGAACTGCCAAGCCATGTCTTCCCTGGACCGGAAACAAGCTTCTGAGGACCGGTTTCTGGCATTCCAGCCGTCTTCAGCCCGGCTTGCTTGAATCCAGTGGCAAAGGGAGCAAGGGACTCACGTCTGAGCATACCCTGCCATACTTATGGCGGCCAAAAGCGGTACAAAAGGGGGTGGTGATGGACGGAGCATCTGAATCAATCAAACACTCACACCCAGTCAAAAGATCTGGGTTTAATCCATCACCGTTCTTTAGCCCACTCTGCCACCCCAGTTCAGACATGGCTATATGCAAATCAGTCTGACCCTGTGACTCATGGGAACAGTCCAGCCCGAACTGCCAAGCCATGTCTTCCCTTGACCGGAAACAAGCTTCCGAGGACCGGTTTATGGCATTCCAGCCGTCTTCAGCCCGGCTTGCTTGAATCCAGTGGCAAAGTGAGCAAGGGACTCACGTCTGAGAATACCCTGCCATACTTATGGCGGCCAAAAGCGGTACAAAAGGGGGTGGTGATGGACGGAGCATCTGAATCAATTAAATACTCACACTTAGTCAAAAGATCTGGGTTTAATCCATCACCGTTCTTTAGCCCACTCTGAAACCCCAGTTCAGACATGGCTATATGCAAATCAGCCTGACCCTGTGCCTCATGGGAACAGTCCAGCCCGAACTGCTAAGCCATGTCTTCCCTGGACCGGAAACAAGCTTCCGAGGACCGGTTTCTGGCATTCCAGCCGTCTTCAGCCCGGCTTGCTTGAATCCAGTGGCAAAGAGAGAAAGAGACTCACGTCTGAGCATACCCTGCTACACTTATGGCGGCCAAAAGCGGTAAAACAGGGGGTGGTGATGGACGGAGCATCTGAATCAATCAAACACTCACACCCAGTCAAAAGATCTGGGTTTAATCCATCACCGTTCTTTAGCCCACTCTGCCACCCCAGTTCAGACATGGCTATATGCAAATCAGTCTGACCCTGTGCCTCATGGGAACAGTCCAGCCGGAACTGCCTAGCCATGGCTTCCCTGGACCGGAAACAAGCTTCCGAGGACGGGTTTCTTGCATTCCAGCCGTCTTCAGCCCGGCTTGCTTGAATCCAGTGGCAATGTGAGCAAGGGACTCACGTCTGAGAATACCCTGCCACACTTATTGCGGCCAAAAACGGTACAAAAGGGGGTGGTGATGGACGGAGCATCTGAATAAATCAAACACTCACACCCAGTCAAAAGATCTGGGTTTCATCCATCACCGTTCTTTAGACCACTCTGCCACCCCAGTTCAGACATGGCTATATGCAAATCAGTCTGACCCTGTGCCTCATGGGAACAGTCCAGCCCGAACTACCAAGCCATGTCTTCCCTGGACCAGAAACAAGCTTCCGAGGACCGGTTTCTGGCATTCCAGCCGTCTTCAGCCTGGCTTGCTTGAATCCAGTGGCAAAGTGAGCAAGGAACTCACGTCTGAGCATACTCTGCCACACTTATGGAGGCCAAAAGCGGTACAAAAGGAGGTGGTGATGGACGGAGCATCTGAATCAATCAAGCACTCACACCCAGTCAAATGATCTGGGTTTAATCCATCACCGTTCTGTAGCCCACTCTGCCACCCCAGTTCAGACCTGGCTATATGCAAATCAGTCAGACCCTGTGCCTCATGGGAACAGTCCAGCCCGAACTGCCAAGCCATGTCTTCCCTAGACCGGAAACAAGCTTCCGAGGACCGGTTTCTGGCATTCCAGCCGTCTTCAGCACGGCTTGCTCGAATCCAGTGGCAAAGTGAGCAAGGGACTCACGTCTGAGCATACCCTGCCACACTTATGGCAGCCAAAAGTGGTAAAAAAGGGGGTGGTGATGGATGGAGCATCTGAATCAATCAAACACTCACACCCAGTCAAAAGATCTGGGTTTAATCCATCATCGTTCTTTAGCCCACTCTGCCATCCCATTTCAGACATGGCTATATGCAAATCAGTCTGACCCTGTGCCTCATGAGAACAGTCCAGCCGAACTGCCAAGCCATGTCTTCCCTGGACCGAAAACAAGCTTCCGAGGAACGGTTTCTGGCATTCCAGCGGACTTCAGCCCGGCTTGCTTGAATCCAGTGGCATAATTAGCAAGGGACTCACGTCTGAGTATACCCTGCCAGACTTATGGCGGCCAAAAGCGGTACAAAAGGGGGTGGTGATGGACGGAGCATCTGAATCAATCAAACACTCACACCCAGTCAAAAGATCTGGGTTTAATCCATCTCCGTTCTTCAGCCCACTCTGCCACCCCAGTTCAGACATGGCTATATGCAAATCAGTCTGACCCTGTGCCTCATGGGAACAGTCCAGCCCGAAATGCCAAGCCATGTCTTCCCTGGACCAGAAACAAGCTTCCGAGGACCGGTTTCTGGCATTCCAGCCGTCTTCAGCCCGGCTTGCTTGAATCCAGTGGCAACGTGAGCAAGGGACTCACGTCTGAGAATACCCTGCCACACTTATGGCGGCCAAAAGCGGTACAAAAGGGGGTGGTGATGGACGGAGCATCTGAATCAATCAAATACTCACACTTAGTCAAAAGATCTGGGTTTAATCCATCACCGTTCTTTAGCCCACTCTGCCACCCCAGTTCAGACATGGCTATATGCAAATCAGTCTGACCCTGTGCCTCATGGGAGCAGTCCAGCCCGAACTGCCAAGCCATGTCTTCCCTGGACCGGAAACAAGCTTCCGAGGACCGGTTTCTCGCATTCCACCCGTCTTCAGCCCGGCTTGCTTGAATCCAGTGGCAAAGAGAGAAAGAGACTCACGTCTGAGCATACCCTGCCACACTTATGGCGGCCAAAAGCGGTAAAACAGGGGGTGGTGATGGACGGAGCATCTGAATCAATCAAACACTCACACCCAGTCAAAAGATCTGGGTTTAATCCATCACCATTCTTTAGCCCAATCTGCCACCCCAGTTCAGACATGGCTATATGCAAATCAGTCTGACCCTGTGCCTCATGGGAACAGTCCAGCCCGAACTGCCAAGCCATGTCTTCCCGGGACCGGAAACAAGCTTCCGAGGACCGGTTTCTTGCATTCCAGCCGTCTTCAGCCCGGCTTGCTTGAATCCAGTGGCAATGTGAGCAAGGGACTCACGTCTGAGAATACCCTGCCACGCTTATGGCGTCCAAAAACGGTACAAAAGGGGATGGTGATGGACGGAGCATCTGAATCAATCAAACACTCACACCCAGTCAAATGATCTGGGTTTAATCCATCACCGTTCTGTAGCCCACTCTGCCACCCCAGTTCAGGCCTGGCTATATGCAAATCAGTCAGACCCTGTGCCTCATGGGAACAGTCCAGCCCGAACTGCCAAGCCATGTCTTCCCTGGACCGGAAACAAGCTTCCGAGGACCGGTTTCTGGCATTCCAGCCGTCTTCAGCCCGGATTGCTCGAATCCAGTGGCAAAGTGAGCAAGGGACTCACGTCTGAGCATACCCTGCCACACTTATGGCAGCCAAAAGTGGTAAAAAAGGGGGTGGTGATGGCCGGAGCATCTGAATCAATCAAACACTCACACCCAGTCAAAAGATCTGGGTTTAATCCATCACCGTTCTTTAGCCCACTCTGCCATCCCAGTTCAGACATGGCTATATGCAAATCAGTCTGACCCTGTGCCTCATGAGAACACTCCAGCGAACTGCCAAGCCATGTCTTCCCTGGACCGAAAACAAGCTTCCGAGGAACGGTTTCTGGCATTCCAGCGGACTTCAGCCCGGCTTGCTTGAATCCAGTGGCATAATGAGCAAGGGACTCACGTCTGAGTATACCCTGCCACACTTATGGCGGCCAAAAGCGGTACAAAAGGGGGTGGTGATGGACGGAGCATCTGAATCAATCAAACACTCACACCCAGTCAAAAGATCTGGGTTTAATCCATCTCCGTTCTTTAGCCCACTCTGCCACCCCAGTTCAGACATGGCTATATGCAAATTAGTCTGACCCTGTGCCTCATGGGAACAGTCCAGCCCGAAATGCCAAGCCATGTCTTCCCTGGACCAGAAACAAGCTTCCGAGGACCGGTTTCTGGCATTCCAGCCGTCTTCAGCCCGGCTTGCTTGAATCCAGTGGCAACGTGAGCAAGGGACTCACGTCCGAGAATACCCTGCCACACTTATGGCGGCCAAAAGCGGTACAAAAGGGGGTGGTGATGGACGGAGCATCTGAATCAATCAAATACTCACACTTAGTCAAAAGATCTGGGTTTAATCCATCACCGTTCTTTAGCCCACTCTGCCACCCCAGTTCAGACATGGCTATATGCAAATCAGTCTGACCCTGTTCCTCATGGGAACAGTCCAGCCCGAACTGCCAAGCCATGTCTTCCCTGGACCGGAAACAAGCTTCCGAGGACCGGTTTCTGGCATTCCAGCCGTCTTCAGCCCGGCTTGCTTGAATCCAGTGGCAAAGAGAGAAAGAGACTCATGTCTGAGCATACCCTGCCACACTTATGGCGGCCAAAAGCGGTAAAACAGGGGGTGGAGATGGACGGAGCATCTGAATCAATCAAACACTCACACCCAGTCAAAAGATCTGGGTTTAATCCATCACCATTCTTTAGCCCACTCTGCCACCCCAGTTCAGACATGGCTATATGCAAATCAGTCTGACCCTGTGCCTCATGGGAACAGTCCAGCCCGAACTGCCAAGCCATGTCTTCCCTGGACCGGAAACAAGCTTCCGAGGACCGGTTTCTTGCATTCCAGCCTTCTTCAGCCCGGCTTGCTTGAATCCAGTGGCAAAGTGAGCAAGGGACTCACGTCTGAGAATACCCTGCCACACTTATGGCGGCCAAAAATGGTACAAAAGGGGGTGGTGATGGACGGAGCATCTGAATCAATCAAATACTCACACTTAGTCAAAAGATCTGGGTTTAATCCATCACTGTTCTTTAGCCCACTCTGCCACCCAAGTTCAGACATGGCTATATGCAAATCAGTCTGACCCTGTGCCTCATGGGAACAGTCAAGCCCAAACTGCCAAACCATGTCTTCCCTGGACCGGAAACAAGCTTCCGAGGACCGGTTTCTGGCATTCCAGCCATCTTCAGCCCGGCTTGCTTGAATCCAGCGGCAAAGAGAGAAAGAGACTCACGTCTGAGCATACCCTGCCACACTTATGGCGGCCAAAAGCGGTACAAAAGAGGGTTGTGATGGACGGAGCATCTGAATCAATCAAACACTCACACCCAGTCAAAAGATCTGGGTTTAAACCATCACCGTTCTTTAGCCCACTCTGCCACCCCAGTTCAGACATGGCTATATGCAAATCAGTCAGACCATGTGCCTCATGGGAACAGTCCAGCCCGAACTGCCAAGCCATGTCTTCCCTGGACCGGAAACAAGCTTCCGAGGACCGGTTTCTGGCATTCCAGCCGTCTTCAGCCCGGCTTGCTCGAATCCAGTGGCAAAGTGAGCAAGGGACTCACGTCTGAGCATACCCTGCCACACTTCTGGCATCCAAAAGTGGTAAAAAAGGGGGTGGTGATGGCCGGAGCATCTGAATCAATCAAACACTCACACCCAGTCAAAAGATCTGGGTTTAATCCATCACCGTTCTTTAGCCCACTCTGCCATCCCAGTTCAGACATGGCTATATGCAAATCAGTCTGACCCTGTGCCTCATGAGAACAGTCCAGCCGAACTGCCAAGCCATGTCTTCCCTGGACCGAAAACAAGCTTCCGAGGAACGGTTTCTGGCATTCCAGCGGACTTCAGCCCGGCTTGCTTGAATCCAGTGGCATAATGAGCAAGGGACTCACGTCTGAGTATACCCTGCCACACTTATGGCGGCCAAAAGCGGTACAAAAGGGGGTGGTTATGGACGGAGCATCTGAATCAATCAAACACTCACACCCAGTCAAAAGATCTGGGTTTAATCCATCTCCGTTCTTTAGCCCACTCTGCCACCCCAGTTCAGACATGGCTATATGCAAATTAGTCTGACCCTGTGCCTCATGGGAACAATCCAGCCCGAAATGCCAAGCCATGTCTTCCCTGGACCAGAAACAAGCTTCCGAGGACCGGTTTCTGGCATTCCAGCCGTCTTCAGCCCGGCTTGCTTGAATCCAGTGGCAAAGAGACTCACGTCTGAGCATACCCTGCCACACTTATGGCGGCCAAAAGCGGTAAAACAGGGGGTGGTGATGGACGGAGCATCTGAATCAATCAAACACTCACACCCAGTCAAAAGATCTGGGTTTAATCCATCACCATTCTTTAGCCCACTCTGCCACCCCAGTTCAGACATGGCTATATGCAAAACAGTCTGACCCTGTGCCTCATGGGAACAGTCCAGCCCGAACTGCCAAGCCATGTCTTCCCTGGACCGGAAACAAGCTTCCGAGGACCGGTTTCTTGCATTCCAGCCGTCTTCAGCCCGGCTTGCTTGAATCCAGTGGCAATGTGAGCAAGGGACTCACGTCTGAGAATACCCTGCCACACTTATGGCGTCCAAAAACGGTACAAAAGGGGATGGTGATGGACGGAGCATCTGAATAAATCAAACATTCACACCCAGTCAAAAGATCTGGGTTTCATCCATCACCGTTCTTTAGCCCACTCTGCCACCCCAATTCAGACATGGCTATATGCAAATCGGTCTGACCCTGTGCCTCATGGGAACAGTCCAGCCCGAACTGCCAAGCCATGTCTTCCCTGGACCGGAAACAAGCTTCTGAGGACCGGTTTCTTGCATTCCAGCCTTCTTCAGCCCGGCTTGCTTGAATCCAGTGGCAAAGTGAGCAAGGGACTCACGTCTGAGAATACCCTGCCACACTTATGGCGGCCAAAAATGGTACAAAAGGGGGTGGTGATGGACGGAGCATCTGAATCAATCAAACACTCACACTTAGTCAAAAGATCTGGATTTAATCCATCACTGTTCTTTAGCCCACTCTGCCACCCAAGTTCAGACATGGCTATATGCAAATCAGTCTGACCCTGTGCCTCAGGGGAACAGTCCAGCCCAAACTGCCAAGCCATGTCTTCCCTTAACCGGAAACAAGCTTCTGAGGACCGGTTTCTGGCATTCCAGCAGTCTTCAGCCCGGCTTGCCGCGAATCCAGTGGCAAAGTGAACCAGGGTTGTCACGTCTGAGCATACCCTGCCACACTTATGGCTGCCAAAAGCGGTACAAAAGGGGGTGGTGATGGACGGAGCATCTGAATCAATCAAACACTCACACTCAGTCAAAAGATCTGGGTTTAATCCATCACCATTCTTTAGCCCACTCTGCCACCCCAGTTCAGACAAGGCTATATGCAAATCAGTCTGACCCTGTGCCTCATGGGAACAGTCAAGCCCGAACTGCCAAGCCATGTCTTCCCTGGACCGGAAACAAGCTTCCGAGGACCGGTTTCTGGCATTCCAGCCGTCTTCAGCCCGGCTTGCTTGAATCCAGCGGCAAAGAGAGAAAGAGACTCACGTCTGAGCATACCCTGCCACACTTATGGCGGCCAAAAGCGGTACAAAAGGGGGTTGTGATGGACGGAGCATCTGAATCAATCAAACACTCACACCCAGTCAAAAGATCTGGGTTTAATCCATCACCGTTCTTTAGCCCACTCTGCCACCCCAGTTCAGACATGGCTATATGCAAATCAGTCCGACCCTGTGCCTCATGGGAACAGTCCAGCCCGAACTACCAAGCGATGTCTTCCCTGGACCGGAAACAATCTTCCGAGGACCGGTTTCTGGCATTCCAGCCGTCTTCAGCCTGGCTTGCTTGAATCCAGTGGCAAAGTGAGCAAGGGACTCACGTCTGAGCATACCCTGCCACACTTATGGCGGCCAAAAGCGGTACCAAAGAGGGTGGTGATGGACGGAGCATCTGAATCAATCAAACACTCTCACCCAGTCAAAAGATCTGGGTTTAATCCATCACCGTTTTTTAGCCCACTCTGCCACCCCAGTTCAGACATGGCTATATCCAAATTAGTCTGACCCTGTGCCTCATGAGAACAGTCCAGCCCGAACTGCCAAGCCATGTCTTCCCTGGACCTGAAACAAGCTTCCGAGGACCGGTTTCTGGCATTCCAGCCGTCTTCAGCCCGGCTTGCTTGAATCCAGTGGCAAAGTGAGCAAGGGACTCACGTCTTAGCATACCCTGCCACACTTATGGCGGCCAAAAGCGGTACAAAAGGGGGTGGTGATGGACGAAGCATCTGAATCAATCAAACACTCACACCCAGTCAAAAGATCTGGGTTTAATCCATCACCGTTCTTTAGCCCACTCTGCCAACCCAGTTCAGACATGGCTATATGCAAATCAGTCTGACCCTGTGCCTCATGGGAACAGTCCAGCCCGAACTGCCAAGCCATGTCTTCCCTGGACCGGAAACAAGCTTCCGAGAACCGGTTTCTGGCATTCCATTCTTCTTTAGCCCGGCTTGCTTGAATCCAGTGGCAAAGTGAGCAAGGGACTCACGTCTGAGCATACCCTGCCACACTTATGGCGGCCAAAAGCGGTTCAAAAGGGGGTGGTGATGGACGGAGCATCTGAATCAATCAAACACTCACACCCAGTCAAAAGATCTGGGTTTAATCCATCACCGTTCTTTAGCCCACTCTGCCACCCCAGTTCAGACAAGGCTATATGCAAATCACTCTGACCCTGTGCCTCATGGGAAAAGTCCAGCCCGAACTGCCAAGCCATATCTTCCCTGGACCGGAAACAAGCTTCCGAAGACCGGTTTCTGGCAATCCAGCCGTCTTCAGCCCGGCTTGCTTGAATCCAGTGGAAAAGTGAGCAAGGGACTCACCTCTGAGCATAGCCTGACATACTTATGACGGCCAAAAGATGAGTTGACTGGGGGTGATTGTTTGATTGGCTCAAACGCTCCATCCATCACCCCCTTTTGTATAGCTTTGTTCGCCCTAAATTGGCAGGGTATGCTCAGACGTGAATCCCTTCCTCACTTGGCCACTGGATCCAAGATAGCCTGGCTGATGAGGATTATGGATCTGGGCTGGACTGTTCCCATGAGGCACAGGGTCAGACTGATTTGCATATGGCCATGTCTGAACTGGGGTGGCTGAGTGAGCTAAAGAATGGTGATGGATTAAGCCCAGATCAGTTGACTGGGGGTGAGTGTTTGATTGGCTCAAACGCTCCGTCCATCATCCCCTTTTGTATCGCTTTGTTCGTCCTAAGTTGGCAGGGTATGCTCAGACGTGAGTCCCTTGCTCACTTGGCCACTGGATTCAAGATAGCCTGGCTGTGGAGGATTATGAATCCAAAACCGGTCCCAGGATGCTTGTTTCCGGTCCAGGGAAGACATGGCTTGGCAGTTCGGGCTGGACTGTGCCCATGAGGCACAGGGTCAGACTGATTTGCATATGGCAAAATGAGCAAGGGACTCACGTCTGAGCATACCCTGCCACGCTTATGGCGGCCAAAAGCGGTACAAAAGGTGGTGCTGATGAACGGAGCATCTGAATCAATCAAACACTCATACCCAGTCAAAAGATCTGGGTTTAATCCATCACCGTTCTTTAGCCCACTCTGCCACCCCAGTTTAGACATGGCTATATGCAAATCAGTCTGAACCTGTGCCTCATGGGAACAGTCCAGCCCGAACTGCCAAGCCATGTCTTCCCTGGACCGGAAACAAGCTTCCGAGGACCGGTTTCTTGTATTCCAGCCGTCTTCAGCCCGGCTTGCTTGAATCCAGTGGCAAAGTGAGCAAGGGACTCACGTCTGAGAATACCCTGCCACAATTATGGTGGCCAAAAGCGGTACAAAAGGGGGTGGTGATGGACGGAGTATCTGAATCAATCAAACACTCACACCCAGTCAAAAGATCTGGGTTTAATCCATCACTGTTCTTTAGCCCACTCTGCCACCTCAGTTCAGACAAGGCTATATGCAAATCAGTCTGACCCTGTGCCTCATGGGAAAAGTCCAGCCCGAACTGCCAAGCCATATCTTCCCTGGACCGGAAACAAGCTTTCGAGGACCGATTTCTGGCAATCCAGCCGTCTTCAGCCCGGCTTGCTTGAATCCAGTGGCAAAGTGAGCAAGGGACTCACGTCTGAGCATAGCCTGACATACTTATGGCGGCCAAAAGATGAGTTGACTGGGGGTGATTGTTTGATTGGCTCAAACGCTCCGTCCATCATCCCCTTTTGTATAGCTTTGTTCGCTCTAAGTTGGCAGGGTATGCTCAGACGTGAATCCCTTCCTCACTTGGCCACTGGATTCAAGATAGCTTGGCTGATGAGGATTCTGAATCTGGGCTGGACTGTTCCCATGAGGCACAGGGTCAGACTGATTTGCATATGGCCATGTCTGAACTGGGGTGGCTGAGTGAGCTAAAGAATGGTGATGGATTAAGCCCAGATCAGTTGACTGGGGGTGAGTGTTTGATTGGCTCAAACGCTCCGTCCATCATCCCCTTTTGTATCGCTTTGGTCATCCTAAGTTGGCAGGGTATGCTCAGATGTGAGTCCCTTGCTCACTTGGCCACTGGATTCAAGATAGCCTGGCTGTGGAGGATTATGAATCCGAAACCGGTCCCAGGATGCTTGTTTCCGGTCCAGGGAAGACATGGCTTGGTAGTCTCGGGCTGGACTGTTCCCATGAGGCACAGGGTCAGGCTGATTTGCATATAGCCATGTCTGAACTGGGGTGGCAGAGTGGGCTAAAGAACGGTGATGGATTAAACCCAGATCTTTTGACTGGGTGTGAGTGTTTGATTGATTCAGATGCTCCATCCATCACCGCCCCCTTTTGTACCGCTTTTGGCCGCCATAAGTGTGGCAAGGTATGCTCAGAGGTGAGTCCCTTGCTCACTTGGCCACTGGATTCAAGATAGCCTGGCTGATGAGGATTATGAATCTGAAACAGGTCCCAGGATGCTTGTTTCCGGTCCAGGGTAGACATGGCTTGGCAGTTCGGGCTGGACTGTTCCCATGAGGCACAGGGTCAGACTGATTTGCATATGGCCATGTCTGAACTGGGGTGCCTGAGTGAGCTAAAGAATGGTGATGGATTAAACCCAGATCAGTTGACTGGGGGTGAGTGTTTGATTGGCTCAAACGCTCCGTCCATCATCCCCTTTTGTATCGCTTTGTTCGCCCTAAGTTGGCAGGGTATGCTCAGACGTGAGTCCCTTGCTCACTTGGCCACTGGATTCAAGATAGCCTGGCTGATGAGGATTATGAATCCGAAACCGGTCCCTGGATGCTTGTTTCCGGTCCAGGGAAGACATGGCTTGGCAGTTCGGGCTGGACTGTTCCCATGAGGCACAGGGTCAGACTGATTTGCATATGGCCATGTCTGAACTGGGGTGGCTGAGTGAGCTAAAGAATGGTGATGGATTAAACCCAGATCAGTTGACTCGGGTGAGTGTTTGATCGGCTCAAACACTCCGTCCATCATCCCCTTTTGTATCGCTTTGTTCGCCCTAAGTTGGCAGGGTATGCTCAGACGTGAGTCCCTTGCTCACTTGGCCACTGGATTCAAGATAGCCTGGCTGATGAGGATTATGAATCCGAAACAGGTCCCAGGATGCTTGTTTCCGGTCCAGGGTAGACATGGCTTGGCAGTTCGGGCTGGACTGTTCCCATGAGGCACAGGGTCAGACTGATTTGCATATGGTAATGTCTGAGCTGGGGTGGCTGAGTGAGCTAAAGAATGGTGATGGATTAAACCCAGATCAGTTGACTGGAGGTGAGTGTTAGATTGGCTCAAATGCTCCGTCCATCATCCCCTTTTGTTTCGCACTGTTGAAAGTGAGACAGCCCAATCAGCGGAGGCTGTCATGTCCAAGACACCCCAAGCTTTGCCTGCACCAGATGCCCTTGCAGCAGAATTGTTTTCTGACCAGGAACAACCTGGCCGTTGTAAATACGACCTGCGGCCCCGAAAACAGCGCGGTAGCCCAGTTCCCAATGGTAGGAGCTAGACAGAGACTTGAGTTGAGGAACGTCGGATAGAATTGCTGGGGTGCTGAGCGAGACACTGGACTGAACCCGTTGAGAGCTTGGAACATTATGCTAAATAGCTCTGTTCAGAAAGAAAGACTGAGTTAAGGGCCGCGGTCGTACTACTGGAGAATAAAGCTTGTTCTTTTTGATGAACGATAGGAGTCTGCCTGTGAGGCTCTAACGGACACAGGGAGAAGATCCCTCAGTGGGAAGAAGAACCCTTTGGTGGTGTACGTGCTTTGTGGATACAAAGATTAGAATTTGGACTTTTAGAGAGGATCCGAGGTCAAATTTGGACTTATAGAGAGCATGTTTTCTTTTGCCATGGAAGATGAACGTCCAATTGCCCCTCGACAATATATTGATAATACTTCATTATTTTCCGGATGGACCACCAGAGTGAAGGTGGCATTCGTTGTTTTTATTGTCGTAATTACGGTAATTTTAATGTGTGTATTTGTGTATTTAGAATTTCAGCACCCTGTACAGAAACTGCTAGGAACTACCCCTGCCCCAGAAGAACATCTCTTTTATTCCTTACCTCCAAATAAGGCTAGACACAGAGAAACTGATGCTAAAAATGTTTTTTTGAAATGTTACATCAGTCCCATAGTACGACCAACAAGACAAATTGTTGGGTCTGTGGGCTACTCCCGTCAGTAAAGCATCAGCATGTATTATTCATTTCCCTGCCTTTGTCCCACTTAGCAAGCTGTGAAGCCTGGTTCCAAATATTGTCGTTGATGTATTCCCACTATGTAGCTGAACCTAAGATATATACTGAAAAAGATTATGAGGCCATCCTGAAATATATAGAGCGGCACCAAGGATTTGATGCTGAAGGAAATGGAGGAGATGGATCCTTAGACCCAAATGCTTGTATGAATGTATACACTAAATATAAAAACGCTACCTGGTTACAAGAGAAAAAAAAAGATTTTGAACATTTCAACTCCACCATTTTAAAGAACGAAATGTCACTAATGACAAAGCTTTGCCAATTCCCATCATAAATAGCACTTCCCCCTTTTGTATACAGAGACGAGGTCATGTTAAGGTAGGACACAGTAGATGTATTTATACTTACATCTTGCATACATTCAGTACTCCTCCTGTGATTACTCCCCCTAATGTATATTTTGTATGCGGTGAAAACGCATATACTTGGCTTCCCCGGGGATGGGCAGGGCGGTGCTACCTCTCATTCCTTTACCCCCCAGTTTATATTGCCCCATCTGATTATCATAAGACGAATCAACAAGCTAAACGAGAGATAGAATCTAATAGAAGCGTTAGGAGCTTTGATACTGATAGTACTGATCAGACTGACACCTCTTTGCAGCAGTTTGAAGATCTTTCCAAAGGTCTCACTCCCTTTTGGGGACCGATTTTCAATAGCCGTAGTATAAGACACCTGTCAAGAATAGTGGAAAACGTGGTTCAGACCACAGCTGGGATTCTGACTAATATCACTGTTGAGCTTCTGGCTACGAGGCTCGTTTTGCTCCAGAAACAAATGGTTCTTGACGTCATCCTAGCAGATAGAGGTGGAGCCTGCCGAGTGATCGGCAGCTCTTGTTGTGTTTTCATTCCTGATTCAGCACCTACCATATACCTTGCCATTCAGAAACTACACCGGTTAGCTAGTGAAGCCCATGTTGACAATGGTACTTGGTCCCTTAGCGGATGGTTCTGGGGTCTTTTATCTACCTGGGGTTGGAAGATATTCATGATTCTTACTGGAGCCTTTGGAGTCATATTTACTTTCTGCCTGTGTCTCCATTGTGGCCCGGCTTGCTATTTTTTCTGTGCAGCTAGAATAACGTCCGCCCTGAAAATCTCTCGATAGGTTAAAATCGACAAACAGATGATCCAGAAGGAGGTCTCAGATCTTATGCAGATTGATGAGGGAGTGTTTGTAGAATAAACCTAGTTATATTGGCTATAGTAGGCCAAAAGGGCCGTCTGATGGGATACAAATACGATGAATACATGTTATTGGCTTAATATATACAATATAACCCTATAACCGTATGTTAGCATAGCATTATTCACCTTGTATTATTGTAGTAAGGAATGATTCACTGTAGCGCTGCTTAAACCTATTGGTATGACCGGGCCACTTTGTTTCGTTTCTCCATGTCAAGCACTGTTTCCCCGAAATCACGTGATTAGGCTTTCTGCACGAAATCACGATGGCAGACTTCGCTGTCTGCTCCACTCGCTAGTTTGTGGCTCGGGGAACCCAAGGTCACACCTGCCCTTCTTGTGGGATGGGCATATTCTAGCAGAGCTCGTTCCTGTACTCCCCGAGCTACAGATAGACAGGGAGGCACCTCACTGACCTGCCCCCGGAATAGCTTAGGCTTAGCTGCTAGCAATCAATTGTGCCTTATATGGGTCTTCCTGCTGGCTCACTGACAAGTTGGATCTTTCCTAGTAAGGTGACATCATGCTGTGTGTGAAACGTATATATGCTTTGCCCTGTTTTTATGCAGTCAGTCTCCTCTGCGCACCTCCGGGGGTCGTGTAGACTGAGGCTCCCCTGTGAATCAATCAATTTTGCTGTATTACACTCCTGAGGCGGAAAGCCAGGAGTCACCTTGTTTTAAAATTTGTTGTCACTATAACTTTGTGCTTTTAAATGCTACTTACCCCCTGCTATCTTCCCGGTTTTGGAAAGCGGACTTAGCGCTGCTCGACATCGGGCGTGGGACGCTTATCACCAGCGCCTCGCCCAGGCTGCAGGCCACGCCCCCTACGGAGGCCACGCCCACCGCCCAACCTTATAAAGGGATGCTGACTGCTAGCGCCGCCATTTGCTGTATTACACTCCTGAGGCGGAAAGCCGGCAGTCACCTTGTTTTAAAATTTGTTGTCACTATAACTTTGTGCTTTTAAATGCTACTTACCCCCTGCTATCTTCCCGGTTTTGGAAAGCGGACTTAGCGCTGCTCGACATTGGGCGTGGGACGCTTATCACCAGCGCTTCGCCCAGGACGCAGGCCACGCCCTCTACGGAGGCCACGCTCACCGCCCAACCTTATAAAGGGACGCTGACTGCTAGCGCCACCATTTGCTGTATTACACTCCTGAGGCGGAAAGCCGGGAGTCACCTTGTTTTAAAATTTGGTTGTCACTATAACTTTGTGCTTTTAAATGCTACTTACCCCCTGCTATCTTCCCGGTTTTGGAAAGCGGACTTAGTTCTGCTCGACATCGGGCGTGGGGCGCTTATCACCAGCGCTTCACCCAGGCTGCAGGCCACGCCCCCTACGGAGGCCACGCCCACCGCCCAACCTTATAAAGGGATGCTGACTGCTAGCGCCGCCATTTGCTGTATTACACTCCTGAGGCGGAAAGCCGGCAGTCACCTTGTTTTAAAATTTGTTGTCACTATAACTTTGTGCTTTTAAATGCTACTTACCCCCTGCTATCTTCCCGGTTTTGGAAAGCGGACTTAGCGCTGCTCGACATTGGGCGTGGGACGCTTATCACCAGCGCTTCGCCCAGGACGCAGGCCACGCCCTCGACGGAGGCCACGCTCACCGCCCAACCTTATAAAGGGACGCTGACTGCTAGCGCCACCATTTGCTGTATTACACTCCTGAGGCGGAAAGCCGGGAGTCACCTTGTTTTAAAATTTGGTTGTCACTATAACTTTGTGCTTTTAAATGCTACTTACCCCCTGCTATCTTCCCGGTTTTGGAAAGCGGACTTAGTTCTGCTCGACATCGGGCGTGGGGCGCTTATCACCAGCGCTTCACCCAGGCCGCAGGCCACGCCCCCTAAGGAGGCCACGCCCACCGCCCAACCTTATAAAGGGACGCTGACTGCTAGCGCCGCCATTTGCTGTATTACACTCCTGAGGCGGAAAGCCGGGAGTCACCTTGTTTTAAAATTTGTTGTCACTATAACTTTGTGCTTTTAAATGCTACTAACCCCCTGCTATCTTCCCGGTTTTGGAAAGCGGACTTAGCGCTGCTCGACATCGGGCGTGGGATGCTTATCACCAGCGCTTCGCCGAGGCCGCAGACCACGCCCCCTACGGAGGCCACGCCCATCACCTAACCGTCAATCCTTCTACAAATCATGTGTTTTCCCCGGAAGCGCAGCGGACGAGCGCTGCGGGCGCGACGTTTGCGCGCCGAAGGCTTGCCTAAGGAAAGCCCGTCTGCGCCCATCCGCGGCCGACCGGGGCTAGGGGCGGCTCATTCTGCCCTTCCTACTCGATATTCATGGAGAAGTGTGGCTCACGGTGTAGAGCAGGCAGACCCGGAAGCTGAGGTCAGACCCGGGACCAGGGTTCAATTCCCGACGCGGCAGGGTCTTGAGCTCAAATGTCCACGGACTCGATAATTCTCGCTTCGGTGCCTGCTCTAATCATGGGTTCTCACTCTGCAACTCTGGGCATTAAGCTTGCTTAATCTCAACAACGGCCCCCCTGCGGCGGGATGCCTGGCTTTCACCTTGGGGATGCCCTGTAGGGGCTATCTCACAGGGAAAAGCCAGGACGGGTTCCCAAGGCAAGCGCCGGGAAACCTCCGGGTAGCTGTGCGCTCAATAAATGTAATAATAATAATAATAATAATTCATCTGCGCAGCTGACCGGTCTCCAAGGACCATGGCCTCTAGACGATATCGTATCAGCCCGAATCAACAGGCTAGGTCTTTCCTCATCGTATGTCCTTCCCCACTCTCACTCCCCACCCCTGTCCTCTGCCAGTCGCCCCAGCACCGCCTCGCTTACTGGTCCTTCCTTCACTGCTGTGTCCGCGATGTATCTGAATACTAGATCAGCAGTTAAGCATCAGCATGACCTCTTCAAGTTATTGGACTCACACAAACCTGATCTCCTATTCCTTACCGAGACCTGGTTTTGTGATAGCTCCCTCCCCTCCCTACTGGAAATGCTCCCTCCATCCTATTATGCTCTTCGAGCCGATCGTTCTCCCGGCAAGCCAGGAGGCGGAGTCGCACTGATTGCCCGCAAAGAAATTATTTTTCAACCTCTAGTTTTTTCCCCTTTGGGCTCATCAGATTGTTTAGTGGCCCGCTCACTTTCCCTCACTTCCCCACTTATCTGTGTCATTATTTACCGACCCCCCTCCTCCCCTCAACTATTTCTTTCAAGCTTCCAAGACTTGGTGGCTACTTTAGTAGTTAACCATTCGTCCATTCTTGTTCTTGGGGACTTCAACTTTTGGCCCTCTGACCCCGCCGAGTGTACAGCATCCAAGGAGTTTTTTCGGAGTCGCTCCGTTCTCTTAATTTCACCTCCGCTGTTCACGCCCCTACCCACAGTCTGGGCCACACTCTCGACCAAATTTGGTTCGAGATTGCCCGGTCACTTCACTCTCCATCTCCCCCTGCACCTGGTCTGATCATTTTCTTATTTTCTTTTTCTTATCCCTCTGTTCAATTCTTAAGACTCCCCTAGTCAAAAACATCTGGGCGCGCTCATGGAACCGCGTGGACGTAGCCTCCCTCTCTGCTACACTCTCTGCGACCAGCCCGGACCTTCTCGGCCTGTCATCTCTCAGACAAGCGGAATCCATCAATGGATGGCTGCGGGCCGGCTGTGATTTAGTCACCCCGCTAAAGCGCATATTATCTAAGCGCTCTAAAGATGCAAACCGTTGGTTCAATGACGATCTGAAGATTCAAAAACTTAATCTTCGCCGAGCGGAGCGCCTCTGGCGGCGGGACTATTGCCCCACCTTAAGAAATCACTATATCACCCTTTCGGCCCTATACAAGAAATCCATCTTGGCAACAAAGAAGGCCTATTTCTCGTCCAAAATTCAGACCGCCGAAAATCGGCCCAGAGAGATCTTTGCCATCGTTCAAGATTTAGCATATTCTGATAGGGCCACACTTAAACCTGCTCCCTCTCAGTTTCTCTGCGATTCCCTTAATTCTTTCTTCCTTGATAAAATCAGTGCAATTAAAGCCAATATTCCCTTCCCGTCCCCTTCCTTCATTAACCCAAACTGTCCTCCAGTCGCCGCGAGTCTGGATTCTATTCCTCTTCTCACAGCAGACGCCTTCCTCTCTATTCTCCCCCTGGTTAAGTCGGGATCCCCTCTGGATCCCTGCCCTGCCTACATTCTGAAACAGATCTATTCTGCCTTCGTCTCACCACCCCTCACTTTTCTCAATAGCTCACTTTCCCAGGGCATTGTCACTCCATCACTCAAATCGGCGGTAATGCTACCCATCTTAAAAAAAAACCGGCGCTGACCCTTCGGTCCCAGCAAATTACCGCCCCATTTCACTCCTGCCTTTCCTGGCCAAGGTACTGGAATGCCATGTAGCAAGAACTTTGAGCACCTTTGTGGAAAGTAACAGCGTCTTGGCCCCCAGGCAGGCTGGTTTCCGCCCCGCACACTCTACGGAGACCGTGGTTATATCAGTCCTGGACAACCTCAGGGAGGGTATGGACACTAGTCATCCCCAGGCCTTGGTCCTCCTCGATCTCTCCGCCGCTTTCGACACGGTGGACCATGCCATCTTACTGTCCCGTGTCGGAGCGGCGGGAATCAAGGGCTCGGCTTTGGTCTGGCTGTTCTCCTTCCTGAGTGGCCGCACTCAAGCAGTTCGCTTGAGTGACTATTCGTCGGACTTCCGGACAGTGCAGTGTGGGGTTCCCCAAGGATCCTCCCTTTCCCCTTTGCTATTTAATCTCTACATTGCCCCTCTTATTTTGGCTCTCCAACAGCTGGAGGTCTCCGTGTACAATTATGCGGATGACCTCCAGCTCATTTTTTCTTTATCCTCCTCCCCTGCATCTATATCCAATTTTCACTCTGTTATGACCTTCATTCAGGACTGGATGAATCACAACCACCTGAAACTCAACCCCGATAAAACGGAGTTGGTGTTGACGGGTGGTTGCTCCAGTCCATGGTCCTCTCTTTTTTGGCCCCCCTACTTAGGTCCCCCACCTACTCCCTCCTCCTCTGTTAAAACTCTCGGTTTCAAACTCAATGACCAACTTTCCCTTCACTCCCAAGTCAGTGCGGTTGTGTCTTCAGCTTTTCTTTCCTTCCGGACAATTCGCAAAGTCTCTAGGTTCTTTTCCCCTTCTGCTCTTAAACGTATACTCTTGACGATGGTGACATCCCGCTTGGACTATGGCAATGCCCTTTATTGTGGCATGCCGGCGTACCTGGTGAGGCGTCTCCAGTTGGTCCAGAACCAGGCGGCCCGCCTGGCTTTTAATCTATCTAAATCGCATCACGTCACCCCCCTCCTTAAATCCCTACACTGGCTCCCCATACAGCAACGTGCCCAGTTCAAGCTGGGCTGCATTATTTTCAATGTCCGGTCTGGCTCTGCCCCTGCCTTCATCACTTCTGCAATTCATTCTTACACCCCATCTAGGGAATTGCGCTCGTCCTCCCAACAACTCCTCGCAGTCCCCCGCTTTAAACGGAAAAAATGGGGAGGCTCCAAATTTTCCACTCTTGCCCCTGCCTTCTGGAATTCTCTACCGATCCACTTGAGATCCTGCCCTCAATATTCCCTCTTCCGCAAGGCACTCAAAACTTTTCTTTTTACTCAGGCCTTTTCTTCTTAATGCCCCCCTGGCTTCCTAGTCTCTTCTGCTCTTTGGGTTTTGTAGTACTGCATAGCGCCATGGAACCGCTTGGTGTACGTGCGCTCTAGAAATATTTTTAAACTCAAACTCAAACTCAATGGAGTTAATACGATGTAAGCAGACCCAATACATTTCGAGCCAATAAGGCTCTTCGTCAGGGGTTTCTATAAAAAATAAAAGAAATAGCTCAACTGACCAATCCATGTGAACGTAATAACACAAACATGAAGCAACAACAATATAATACCCATATGCCTGATACCTTTTCTAGAAACCAAAAACGCACTGCTGTGTAAATTACACGCACCCGTCCTCACCCTGCTGAACCCAAACAGAAAAATAACTTTGTGATCAAAAACTCCCCACTAATACAAAACGCTAGTCCGAAAATGCCCATGAACAAGAAACTAATCGTCCCTTTTCCGACCCATTGCATTCCAAACTTCAAATAGTTACAACCTGCTCTTCGTAACATCTACCTAAGCCACCCTCGCTATTCACATCCCTCACTAGTTGTTAAAGCCCATACCTCATAAACCCCACCATCAGCGGTTCCTGCTGTTCTCCATCATTCTATAACTCTGCTCATAACTCCAGCAAAATCCTCCCTCCTTTTAGAAAGTTGGCATTTTTCTTATCCCAACCATTTGGTGCATGCACTCTGTATCCTTGGTCACATGACTAACTGTAGCTGGCAATTGGTCCTTGTGTGTTGCCTTCGCATCACAAGTCCCACATCAACAGTATCCTTGGTGTAAATCTCCGCAGTACAGCCCCGCAGATCCTTAAAACCACCGGTGCATGATGCATCTTTAGCACATGAGTTCACATCACAAGCCCCTCGTTGACGAAATCCTCAATGATGACACAGGACTTTGCATCGCCGCCTTGCAGCTCCTCAATACCACCGCTGCACATCCCATCTTCCACGCAGTATCTTGCAACACTCAACAATGAAGATTTTAAGGGGCATATTAATTTTTAAAAATCTCACAGCACAGCAAGTCACATTGCTCTGCTGTGTGACAGGGAAAGGGCAGGAATGCACCGGATCTAATATTATACATCAAATTCCTGTGTTTTCCATGTGCGGGCGCACAATGTGCTGCATAAAGCCAATGTATGCACCATTGCTCCATGGTGCAAGGGTCCCTGCATTGTAAGCAGGATTGTGTTTGTGCAGGAAGGGACACCTTTCTGCACAAAAACAACACTGAGAGGACTTTTCCTCTTTCTATGTGTGCTGCACATTGCATAGTATATGCATATGCATATGCATAGTGTTACTCTAGATTTATCAAGCCTCGCAGGGTGACCTTGAGTGGATTGATAAATCTAACTCAAGAGTTGTGTCACTCTTGCGCCCCATTTCATGGTGCAAGGACGCCACAAGTCTTTGTTCAGGGGGCCTAACTTGGTCCCTATATTCTATCTACGCTCCATCATGATCGGACTAAACTTATGACTTTGTCCCTGTCTAGAACGACCAGAAAACCATACTTGGCACTTTGTGCTTCTAGGCACCATCTTGGCTTATATCTTTAAAATTGAATATCCCTGGTTCTACTGATCGGAGTTTTGTATTTTCGGCCTCAAATAATGTATTACATTAAAAACTGTCAGCCTGATTCATCATTCTCCCGTTTTGCGAGCCCCTAATAGCGATTTATAGCGAATCGCTATTAAGGACTCGCAAAACGGGATTCATGTAGGAATTGCATAAAGAAATGCGATTCCTACATAATCCTTATTTGCGATCAGCAAATTGCTAATCGCAAATAAGGAATAACTCGCCATTCATTCCTATGGGCCAAAAGGCCCATAGGAATGAATGGGGAGTATTCCTTATTTGCGATTAGCAATTTGCTAATCGCAAATGAGATAGCGATTTGAAGGGTGCCAGGGGTGTCCAAAGTACACCCTGTAGCACCCCTCAAATGAAATTTTACGCAGGTGTTGCACACACACATGTCCAAAGGACATGTGTGTGTGTAACATGCAACTCAGAAAAATGCATTTAAATGCATTCTTCTGCGTTTTCGCAATTTACCACGAGGTCTGACCTCACGGTAAATTGAGGCCAGAAATTGCGAATTCGCAAAAAAAAATTGGATGATGAATTGCATTTAAGGAATCTCAAATAGAGATTCCTTAAATGTAATTCCTCGCAAAATTGCGAGATCGCAATTAGCGATTTTTGCATTTGGGATGCTGAATCCCAAATGCAAAAATCGCACTCGCAAAGGGCCAGATTCTCAGAATCTGGCCCTTTGCGAGCGCCAAACAGCTTGATGAATCAGGCTGTGTGTTTCTAAATTGGTGTGGGATTTTTTCTGTGTTGTGTTTTCACTATATTTCTGTGTACAATGCTGCATACATACTTTACACATTGCCTCTAAGTTAAGTCTGATTGCTTTGTACCAAGCTATCATAGGAATATGCACAGGTTTTCACCCTCCTCAACCACTAACCCAATTTCCAACACCTCACTTCATGTTTGGCTCTGCGCAAGAGGAGGCCATTTTGGGTCCAGTTGCATCACAAAAGCCAAAAGCCAAAGTGGTGACATACAAGTTTATGCATGAACACTGATGCATTTTGGTGATGTGGGTATGTGCAAAATTGTAGCCCAGACACTGTCACCACTGAGGGAACCAACCAGATTTATGAGTCCAGGGTGCTGTGACTTGCATGGATCCCACTATATTTTCTAACCGAGAATGCCCTACAAACCTCAAACATTAGCTAAAATCACACATTTTTATCACATTTCTGGGAAGGAAACTTTTAGCATCGACAGGAATCCACAAAATCCCTAGCATCAAACATTCCCATAATGTCAGGATGCGCAGGAACCTCCCCTCTCACGTTCTGAAATTATTTTTAAAAAACAAAATACTTCTGGTACAAGCACCAGGATATTTTTGCAGTTCAGTGTAATGGATGAACTGTTCATGTCGACTGCCTTGGGAAGGTAATGAAGTGGACATGAATGGTTTTGTCCACTGTACTTTTGGGGGTAAATACTTTGTAGCACATGTGCATAAAGGCTGAGGTATATGCACGTTTACATGCTTGTGTTTGTTTTTCTAATTAGCTTGTCAGCTGTTTAATATATGGTATAATGACTGAGGAGATTGTGCCCTGTGGCACTTGTATAATATGGCCTCCTGAAGCTCAATCAACTTCACAATCTATTTGTAAGCAGGAGAAATAAGTATTAACAGTTGAGGCACTGGGTTCTATTCTCTTCTGTTAAAAAACTTGCCTACTGGTCAGGTTCGGAAACGATTTGGTCGACGTGGATGAGATCTTTGCATCGTACTTGGTCGCTCGGAACGGGGAAGATTCGGCCGGAAACATAGGCTCTGAGCCGGATTTGCTTGTTCCGGAACTCGTCTGGAGGCCTTCCTAACCAGATCGTAAATGGCTCCTTAGAGGAGCTTTTGTTCAGACGGCTTCATGCATTGGTATGCTACATTGTAAATCGCAATTTGCTTCTGTGCACCACAGCATATAGAATATGGCAATAGGGAAGCCCACTTTACCCACTGGCTACCTCTATTTCAAGTGACTGCACAGACCCTTTGCACATTTTTCTTTTCTGCCTAAAAATAGTTCCTTTCTGTACAGGAACAAAGCTGGTTTCAAGGGTGTGTTTCATTTTATGCATTCTGTGCCATAACTTGACATATCAGTTATTTATTTTGTCTGCACCTTGGGTGCTCAGTTAGAGGGTGATTTAGTCTCTTCCTCTTTTTAAAGCTACAGCGTGCTTAAGTAACGTTGCAGCTGCCTGTGTTTGGAGTGTTCGGTTGTGTTGTGATTTGTTCTTGTCTCCTTCATAAATAACAATAATACTAATATAACTCATGGCACACACGAAAAGCTTGTTATTTGAAAAAAGATTCGGAAAACAACTACATCAATGAAAGTTTTCTAAAATGTAAAACTTTTCATGCTAGCATGTGGATACCAGATTTAGGATTCATATTTTTTCTTTTTCTATTTGTGGCATACATTTGCAATAAAAAAAGGTAAAACAAAATTAACCATCTCACAAAACCAAACTTATTGGCTTTGCCAATACCTGTTTTATGTGGCCCCAAATAGCTTTTCTTCCTCATCCTTTGTAGCAAATGTTCTTTTTCATTTGGATCTATCGTATTTATTTGTAAAAGGTTTGGAAAATGAACTAAACACACTTGTAAATGGTAAAGGTATTTCCATTGCCCACCGATTTGACTAGAATGTTTGGGAAAGTGCATCTACATGCAGTGGGTTTTTATTTAGCATCGGAGAGTTAGAACATGGCCTGTGAGCTACAAGCATGTAGTTGGTATGGCTCCACCTGACTTTCTAAGACACATGGGGCCTTATTTATGAAGGACTTGCGCCACTTTTACGTGACTTTTAAAATGGGAAAAAGACACGCACCGGTGGCGCAAGGCCTTCATAAATAAGGCCCATAGCTCCCCATTCCAAGCGAATTCACAATACCGTTTTGGGAATATATTCCACCCAAACTTGTATCACGAGACCATGTTGATTTCCAGGGACAAATCGCTCAATCTGAGAGGAATTTGACGTAAGGAAAGAATGTCCTGCGAACATCGATTTGGAAACAATGATTTCCACATGTTGCATCATCATCCCTTAGGGAAAGTCAGGGATAACGCCTTATTATCGTAGGTGACTACTGCTATTTAGAATCTGTAAAAAGAGAAAGCACAGAAAAAACACTGATCACTCTAACCAGTAACAGATCACGTTTCTAAATCTAGCACACGAAAAAACAATTTCATCTGGTACAATCAGAGAACATTCATTATGTTCCTTGTATCATAGCCCGATCGCGCTAGCTATTAAGGAATAATAATATTGATGACTGCGATTAAAGGAAACCAATCAGCTTGACATTGTTTGAGTAGGCGAGGGATTAATGACTCACCATTCTGATATTTACACCGTTATACACGTGACTCAAAATCTACGGGTGACGCAGGAAAATATTGAATAACCATCATGCAGTGCGGGACTGTACAACACGTCACCTAGGCTTCAAGTTGCACGCAGAAATTTTAATCGAAGGCGCATAAGAGCAGTGTTTAGTCATTCATTGAATTTGAAAACCAGATTAAAGTTGCATTTTGCACGACGTCTCCTTCCGCCACCTGCTAAATAAAGCGTTTTATGAAAGCGGTGCGTTCTTTTTAAACCTTTGCTTGTCCCAAATAGATTCATTGTATTTATTCAAGTTGGGGGTCACAGGCGATATATAAAATCGTTCACATCTCAATCCCATCCAGGAATGGGCAGAATTGTATGTGCTAAATGTAATGAGTCAGCGGTCTAGTTGCGGCCCACGCCGGATGTGTAACACCCACGCGCTCATGCCGGAAGGACGGAACGCAAGAATAAAGTGGGTGGGCTTGACTGCACGGGGTCAGTCCACACCACAGTGTGAATGCGTGTGGTGTGCATTATTGCGCTCAGCAGCGGCTTAGGAGCAAGGCAAGCGAGGGCCGGGGGCAGCCCCTCGGGACGCAACACTGGCGACGAGGAACAGAGACAAATTCACGCTCTGGTTTCCTCCAACAACTAAAGGGAATTACTGTACCGCCGAGGCAGGACGCAACAAGCCGCAGTGGTGACAAGGGACGCATACTCCAGCACGCGCCACCAGCCAAGGGGGTCTTGGGGGGGCAGCCGTCTGAAGGGAGGTCCCCCCCCCCGGGCGATTTGGGAGGGGTAGTATGGGGGGGTGCAGAGCAGGGCAGCGGCCATTTTTGGTATTGGGCTTGTTTTGTTTGAAGCCCAAAGGAGTCCAAGCATGAATGCTTTGGGCTCCTGCTCCCAGCCACCATTTTAGGTTTGGTGACCTGGTGACTGGGAGCTTAGATACATTTTTGTGGTGTTTTTGTGGTAAGGTATTAGCGCTAGTCTATAATTATAGTTAGCGTTGTGTTTTAGGGTGTGGACTTAATTTGCTGATGGAGGATTACAGAGTGGTTGAAGCGTTTAGTCTGCTCTCTGAAGCGGGGAGAATGGACATGGTTGTCGGCAGGGGCCGGCGCGCCCCTCGCGCCAGGCCTCTGCCGGTGTCCCGGCTGCTGTGGCAGCTTGCTCGTCCCCTCAGAAGCGTAGGGCGAATACGGTGAGTGAGAGAGGCCTGTCCCATACTCGGAAACCGGCCCCGTCGAATGCGGTGCGTTTGGGGGCGGGGAGGCACCTGGCATGCCGCGCAACCCTCCGCGGGCGGTAGCGGAGGGCGCGTTGTTGTCCCCTGCAGCGGTGCGTGCGGTTGAAGAGGCCCGCTTGGGGGAGCGTGTTGCCGAATTGGAGGCTTCCCCGAATGCGGGTGGCAGGCGCGGGGGCCAGAAAATGAGCAGGAAGCGCTCCGCTTTGCTGACTGCATTGGAGCGTCGGCGAGAGTCGGGAGAGGTTGCTCCTTTGCGTGTGGCAAGAAGGGGCTCTGTCCATTTGGGGGAGGGGTGGGCAGTGGGGAAGCAGGCAGGGAGCTGGAAATTCATTCTTTAACGCCTCGGGGCACTTTAGGGTGAGCGCTCATGTGGAGGGCACGGCAGGCGGCCAAATGGGGGAGCCAGAGAAAATTGGTGAAGCTGTGGCTTCTGATTGGCAAGGAGGACAGTTGGTTGCTGATATTGGTTATGGGTCTGAACAGTATGTGGAGGAGGAGAATTTGGGTAGCCCTTTATTGTTTTCCGTGCCGGCCTCTGTACAGGGTGATGTTTTGTCTGTGGTTGGGAGTTCAAAAGGCGAGGAAGAATGGGCGCAAGTTGGGGAAGGGAGTTGTAAGAAGAGAGGTTTTTCTTTTTCTGGTGTGGGGCAGGCTGAGGTGAGGGAGACATTTGGGGGTACATCAACCGGTGCGTGGTCAATTGCAGCGGGGAGAGTGCGTGTAATTTGGTTCCCAACTCTTTTACACAGTAAGGGGGAGATTCGGAGCCAGCAGGCAGTTTCCAGGCTTGGGAGGTTTTAGATACATGTCCTGCTTGGTCAGAAGGATTGCGGAGCTGTAGGATGGAGGACCAGTCATCTGGTAGGGAGCGCATGGGGTATTTGAATGTGGATAAAGGTAGGGGTGTGACGCGAGGTGTAGAGACGGGAGTTGTAGACGGGGCATGGAGTGGTGGTCCGGCCTCAGCGGTGGTGCCAGCTATGCTAGATTGAAGCGAGAATGAAAAGGTAGGTGTTTATTCACCGTTGGTGAGTGCGGGCAGGGCTGTGCATTTTGGTCGGATAAGACGGCGGTCAGCAGGTGCAGTTTTCCCCAGATGGCAGGGGGCTGAGGCAGCTTTGGTTCTTAGGGATCCCAGTACACCAGTCCAAACTTTTTCTTTTCAGGCATCAGAGCGGCGCAGCCGCCCGGACTCGGTAGGGCATTGTACGGCACATTATCGCCGAGGTGAAGTGAGGGTGGAGCCTAGCGCGGCACTTCCCGTACCACCGAGGGAGCCCATCGCGGTCAGTACACGAAGGTCCGGCGCGCCCTCACTGTCCCCAACGACTAGCAGGTCTAGGTGGTCAGCCTTACCGACGGCTATGGAGCTACAGAGTCAACGCATAGGGGAGTACCGGCGGGTACAGTCGGCTCCCCCACAAGGAGGACGTTCAGAGCCTGTGAGAGCTAGTGTTAGTAATGCAGGGTCGGGTAGGACCCACAGTGTGGATTTTGAGAATCCTGGGCTTCAGGTGGTGGCGTAAGTCTTGATTGATTATGATGAGGACAGCCTGGAAGAAGGTGAATTACAGGAGATGGAGGGGGGTGGGCCCTCTTATATCTTGCATAGTGTTTTGCAGGTTCAAGAAGTGACAAAGCAAGTTCCAGACAGATGGGAGTTCGGCCCATCGGTGAGGGCTCCTCGGAAGAGGAATGTACAGGATGTGTCAGTACGGCGGACATAGTCCGATAGAACAGTTTCTTTAGAGCCAGGTGAGAAGACGGTTACCAGGCCAAACCTAAAATGGTGTCTGTGGGAACAGCAGTGGAAGGGGTTGGGGGTGGTGGAGGGGAGGTTGCTTAAAGGAAAATATGTGAAGGATACAGGTGTGGGCACTGATGAAAAATTTGAGGCAGTGGGGGGGTAAGGTGGAGAGTGGGACTAACACAGATGCTGCTGGGGGTGTTAAAGAGCCGCTTGAGAGTAAGGAATTGAAGATTAGAAAGCTGCCCTACATGGGGGTCACTAAACCCTTGGGCGCTCATTTAATGTTGGCAACAAAAGAGCGCATTTGGAAGGGTGAGTATGTGGAGATTTTGAAACTCTTACACTGGAGGTCAGGTCCAAGGAAGGCTCTAAGGAGGAGGAGTATGAATTGGCTAAGCGCCCGAAGGTTCCATTGACTATTGAGAATTGGACAGCAGCTTTTCTAATATATGCAAGTGTATATTGTGAGAAATTCCTAGAGCGCAGCGTCTCTATTTTTAAATATATGGATGTGATTAGGAAAGCGCAACTTACTGGAGGAGGGTTTGCATGGGCCCAATACGATGAAGAGTTTAGGGCCAGGATGGCATGGGATCCAGAAGCAAAGTGGGGGGAGTTGGATACAGATTTATGGCAGCATACATTGGGAGCAGCTTGAGCTGGCAAGACCATTTTTACGGCTAGCATTCTGCCGTTAATTTATCGGCCCTTTCAGGGCAAGCCCACCCGGGGTGGGGTGGGGTGGGAAGCGGTTCAGCTACACAGTCTGGAAATGAAGCGTGCTGGGATTTCAACAAGGGGTTATGCACTAGAGAGTATTGTAAGCATAGACATGAATGATCTAGCTGCGGGAGGCGCCATCCACTTGTTAAATGTTGGGGCCCAAACTTCCAGCTGGCCAGCAAGGGACTCAGTCAAATGCAGGTACTTCCGGCACCACACAGCAGTTTCAAGGGGATCGGAGAGGTAGAGGGGCGCAGGCCTCTGGGCCAAAGGGCTCCTACACCAGTTAAGCTGTCACAGCTACAACAGGCTCTTTAAGAATATGGGGATGCAGGGTGAAACAGAAGCTGTTGGAAGGTTTTCATTATGATTTTCATTTGGGTTATCTGGGGCCAAGGCAGAGACGATGGGCGGATAACTTGAAGTCAGCATCTGAACATAGTGCAGTGGTGCGAGAAAAACTGAGCAAGGAAGTGCGTGAAGGACGGATGGCAGGCTCTTTTGATGACTTGCCGATCCACAATTTGATAATTTCACCTATTGGAGTGGTGCCTAAGAAAAAGCAAGGGCAGTGCTGGCTAATTCAGCATCTGTCTTGGCCTGAGGGGTCTTCTGTTAATGATTTCATTGATGAGGAGGCTGCCTCGGTTTAATATTCCTCAGTTGACGTGGCCCTGTCACTTGTAGTGACCGCGGGCGCAACTGCAGAGATGGCAAAATGTGATAATAAGTCTGCATTTCGTTGCTTCCAGTCCATACAGATGATTGGGATCTTCTGGGTATCCATTTTGAATGGAAATGGTACGTGGACAAAGCATTACCGATGGGTTGCTCCATGTCGTGTGCTTTATTTGAATATTTCAGCACCTTTTTACAGTGGCATTTCATGCTCCATTCAGGTCATACGTTGGTGACGCACTATTTAGATGATTTCTTTTTTGTTGGTTCACCGGGCTCCGCGGAGTGCCAGACAGCTCTGGACACTTTTGATGGGCTCATGGAGGAGATGGGTGTGCCTTTGGCTCCGGAGAAAAAATAGGTCCCTCCACAGTATTATCCTTTTTGGGTATTGAAATTGATTCCACAGCAATGCTGGCTCGCCTGCCGGATGACAAAAAAGTGAAGATGCTAGACTTGCTGGGCTGTATGCTATCAAAACAGAAAGTGAAAGTGAAAGAGATTCAGGTGTTGCTGGGACATCTTAATTTCGCTTGCAGGGTGGTGAGAGCAGGGAGGACTTTTTGTAGAAGATTAGGCAGGGAGTTGGCTGGTCAGCATTTGCCTCACCATCGTGTTTGTTTGTCAGTAGGTGTCAAGGAGGATTTGCGGATGTGGTCCTTTTTTCTCACTTCTTTTAACGGTGTGCCACTGGTCAGAGATGAGGATTTTCAGTGGGATGTGCAAATGTTTTTGGATGCTGCAGGCAGTGATGGCTTTGGCTTGTACTGGAATGGAAGGTGGTGTGCTGAAAAATGGCCAGAAGGTTGGCTGAATGGTGAGAGGAACATAACATTTCTTGAGCTTTTCCCATTGTTGGTAGCTTTGACTCTTTGGGGGGATGAGCTGGCACACAAAAAAGTCCTGTTTCGGGTTGACAACATGGCAGTGGTGGAGATAGTTAACAGGCAGTCAGCTAGGGATGAGCAGATCTTGAAACTAATGAGAGTTTTTGTACTTGGCTGCTTGAAACATGACATTACCTTTAGAGCTTTGCACATCTCCGGTGTGGACAATGACATAGAGGATGCTTTGTCTCTTTGGCAGTGGGGAGATTCCGTGGACTGGCCAAGGAGGCGGACAGGACGCTGACCCCAATGCCGACACATCTGTGGGATGTAGGCAACATCGGGTATTACAGCTGGTGGTAGGTTCTTTGTCTGTGTCCACGCGTACAGCATATTCCCTGGCATGGAAAGAGTTTTTGGAATCTGGGGCGTGCAGGCGTGAAGAAGCTTGGTGTCGTTCCGAGGACGTGATACAGTTCATTCTAGACCTCATAGAGAAAGGCCTGTCTAAGGTGATCATTGCTGGGAAGTTGGCAGGTATTTCGTTTATGGGAAAACTCTTTTGGGGTTACTCTCCTTCGGCTGGCAAAATGGGCAGGAAAATGCTTGAAGGTGGGGCGCGGGAGCGGAGAGGTACACAGTTGTCCCGGGCTCCCTTATCATGGCAGACTTTGGCTCGGTTATTGGAGATTCTACCCTTAGTTTGCAGAGACGATTTTGAAGCTTGTTTGTTTGCCATGTTGATGGCTTTCATGTTTTTCGGGCCTTTAGTGTCTCGGAGTTACTGGGTTCCAAATCAAAAAAGGGGGTTTTCTGGCGTGAAGTGTTTTTCTCGGATAAGGGTGTGCATGTTTGGCTTTCTAGTTCTAAGACTGATCAGAGGAAGTTAGGAAAAGGGGTGTGGTTGGAAGCCCGGTCCCCGAAGGTTACCTGCCCATTGCGTCTGGCTCGCTGCTGGTGAACACTGTCAGGGGGTTCTGAATGCGACCCTGTTTTTCAGCACACCAATGGGTCAGCAGTTAAAGCGTATCAATTGCGCATGGTGCTGCGTAAAGCGTTGCAGAAGATTGGTTTGGATGGGGAGCAATATGGAACGTACTCTTTTAGGATTGGTGCAGCGACAGAAGCGCATAATAGGGGTTGGTCTCAAGGGGACATCATGCGGTTAGGGCGCTGGTCTTCTAATTGTTTTCAGTGTTATGTGCGAGCCAACACGGTGGAGGCGCATGCGTCATCGTCCTTGCCTTGAGTATTCATTGTTTTTTCTTTTACAGGTTCAGTTGCTGGGCCCCAGTCTTGTGAAGTGACAGTTTGGATAGTGGGGCATTCGTTCGTCAAATGGGCCCGGGTTCAGGCGGCCCAAAGTTATTTTGGAACATTGTTGAGATTTAATGATAAAATATTTAATATTGTGTGGAACGGGAAAGGGGGTATGCTTTGGAGGGAACTCATTCCATTTTTGAATAAGGCGATGGTGATAGGTTTCTGCCCGGACATTTTACTTATACACCTTGGAGAGAATGATCTTTGTGGGGTTAAAGGAGTGGTTTTGTTGCGGGCGATTAAAAAGGATTTAGGTTTAATTAAAGAGCGCTGGTCTGGTTGCCATGTTTTATGGACAGAATTGGTTCCGCGAAGAATTTGGAGAGGGGCAGTGAATCCAAGAGCAATTGACAGGGCCAGGAAGAAGGTGAATTATGAGATTTCCAGGTTTTGCCGTGAATTGGGTTTCGGAAGGGTGTCCCACCAGGATATCCGTTTTGAGTCTGTTGAGTTTTTTCGGGATGATGGAGTCCATTTATCTGCATCGGGGATGGACCTGTATTTGCTGGAGAGGCTTTGGCCAGAAGTTTCAATGGACGGAAGTATTGGAATTTTGGCCTTTTTTCCTACTTGGGGGGCAGAAAGGGGGGTAGTTTCCTATCCTGCCTTTCTGGGTGGCGGGGTCTAGTTGTTTTTGGGTAGTTTGTGGCAGAGTTTTGTTGAATAATGGGTAAGTTGTGGTATCAACAGGGAAAGGATAGGTTGGTCATTTTTAGTTTGATTACACGTTTTGGGGGATTGACAGATGTGAAAGGGCAGGCACAAGAGTTGGTTAACTGAGGGCTTGGTATTTATAAGTTATAATGGTTGATATGGTGATGTAATGTTTTTATAATGTTTTGAAATGTTGTATTGTGGGGGAGGGGTCATGACATTTTAGGGGGGGGCGGGGTGAGGGTTGTTTACGTATTTAGTGAGGTTTAGTTTTGGAAGGCTTTTGCCGAGAATTATTAACATGTGATGCGCACCTGTTCCAATAAAGCGGCCTTTTCCACATTTTCCTTGTATTGGTCTGCTTCACCCCCTCACCCTTCCCTCCCAAAGAGCACTCTCCCCATGGCCCGCACCCAGGACAGCTAAGCAGCCACGATAGGTGCATCACCACGCCCCGACAAGGAGAGGTGAGTCTGCAAGGTGCGAATAGCAGGCCCGCTCAAGACTCGAGTTATACTGCCTATGCGGCTGCTTGAGGAGACACCTGCGTGGGCGGATGAATATAGCCACGCCCTCTGAGCAGACACGTGCGCCCAGCCACAGCGTGCCTGCACAATTAGGCAATTTGGCACCACAGCCAAGGAGGGAGCACATCTCCAGGACCTGATCACCCAGGACCAGCTTAGGCAGAGCCACTGACACAGTCCAAGACCAGCATACCCACAACTTGTCCAAGCACAGACACCACCACTAGGCAGCATGGGGCATAATGCAGAGGAGAATCAGGCCAGAGTCCGGGTGATGGCACACAGGGGCGGATTGGCATAGCGGCCAGTCGGGCATTGGCCGAAGGGCCGGTGTTTCGGTGCCCTCTGTGGGGCATTTTTTTCCATCTTTCCCAGCCCACATAGGGGACTTGACAGCTATAATAAAAAGCTGCCTTGCTGGGAGGCTTTTGGGTGCTGATTAGTTGTGGTCTCTCTTTGACCCCCTGCCTTGCCAACCTATTGCCCTGATGGTGGGCTGGGAAGCTGGTGACTATGCGAGAATCGGCCTCTCTGGGGGCCAGGTGTTATTCAGGCTAGTGAGCCATTCTCACCTCAGCCCCCCTGGGGCCACGCAGCCCAGAAAAGGTGTTTCCTCACTGTTGGGGACAGGTGATGTTGTGGACTTGGGCCATCTTCACCTCAGCCCCCGCCCCTATGGATGGCACAGCAGTGGTGTTTTATGCTTTATACCCTTCCCTGTCAGGCCATTGCCCCAAGGCAGTGGAGGACTGGGGAGGGCTTTATTAATTTAGTCATATAAATGGGCCTGGCAGTTCTGTTGCTTAGGCAATGGAGGGCTGGGGAGTGATTTGGTAATTTTGCAAGTGAAAGGGCCTCCCTGTTGTCAGGGTATTGGCCATTGTCACCTTGCCCTCCGTGTCCTTCCAAAGAACAATATCTTCCACTTCCATGCCTTGCTTGTGCATTGGCATATTTTGCCTGAAGGTCAGAGTTGCAGTGATGGGGGATCAGGTTTGATTCCCGGCGTCTGCTCTCAACATCCTGTGAGTTCAGAGCAAATCACTTCATCTCCCAGGCCCTTAAATAAAACATCTGATCTTGTGTACTGTAATTGGTGCACATGAATAGCGCTAAATAGCCTTTGCCTTGGGCTGGGTTCACAATATATAAAACTTTCAAAAAGAACAACAATAAAAAACAAGCTCTGGCAATGCCAATAGGTTGTGCATTCGCAAGAGTTAAAGCTATTGGCACTGTAAATGACAATGTGTTTTACCCATGTGTTATGGAATGGAGTGGGGGTATGTGGTGTGGAGTGCAATTATGTGGGTTGAATTCGAATTGCTAGTTGTGGAGTAGTGTGGCGTAGAATTATGTGGCAAGGTGTGCAGTGGAATTATGTGGATAGTAATTATGTGGTTTTGAGCGTAATGGAATTATGTGGAGTGGGATTTACCCAAGGGTGGGCTTCACGATCCTTTGCTCTGTGTATCCTTAGACTGGGGTACAAAGTAGTCTCCAGGAAGGGGGCAGGGGCAGAGAGAGGTATAGCCGGTGTCTGTGTGAGGGAAGGTCCATAGCATGGAATACCGGGAGAGCGGTCCTGAGAGAGTTTTGGTGCTCAACAGATTGTCTGTGTGAGGGATGAGAAATACTTCAAGAAAGAGGGGGAGGGACGGGACATGGTAGAGATCAGGAAAGACTACTGGTCGGGTCTTAATGAGGGACAATGAGATCCGAGAGAGCTGGACAAATATGTGTATGGTTTGTGTATGTATTATTATTAAAAAATATTTGTATAGTGCCTAACTACCCGGAGGCCTTGTAGCGCTTCAGGGACCAATAACGTCACAGAAAAAGTCTCAGCCGACACTACCAGTTGAATAGATGTGTTTTCAGATGTCTGCGGAAGGTTGTCAGACTACGGATCTCTATTACTGACTGGGGACGTGAATTCCATATTCTGGCAGCTGAATAAGAAAAAGAGCGACCTCTCCATCTTGACTTCCTAATTTTCTTTGTAGTGGCCAGAAAATGGTTACTAGACCGGAGAGGTCTTGATGGTACATAGGGCGACAGCATAGAGTGAAGAATGGCTGGTCCAGATTTCCACATAACCTTATGGGCTATGCACATCGCCTTAAACTTTATCCTGGCAGCCATAGGTAACCAATGCAGCTGACGAAGCGCTGGTCCTGCAGACTGCCTCCTAGGTACCTGCAGGAATAATCTTGCTGCACTATTCTGAACCACCTGAAGTTTGTTTATTGTGGTCAGTGGGGCTCCTAGGTACAGGGCATTTCCGTAGTCCAGCCGAGATAATATCAGGGCCTGGGCCAATATTCTGCGGGCATCAAATGGAAGTAGAGGAAGAACTTTGCGTAACATCCTCAACAACCCATAGCAGGTTGATGATAAGACCGTAGCCTGATGGCTGAAGTTGAGGGTGTCATCAAGCCACACGCCCAAAATTTTCATATGTGGCTTTGGCGGTGGCACTGGTCCTAGAAATGAGGGCCATGCGGGGATAGAAAGTGTAGGAGGAGAGTTGCCCAGTAGCATGATCTCCGTCTTATCTCCGTTAAGGTGGAGATATGAGTCCTCCATCCACCTGGCCACTGCTTCAAGGCAGGGGGCCAGCATGTCAGACGATCCCTTGTCGTGGCACAAAGATACCACTAACTGGGTGTCGTCTGCGTAGCTGACGATCCTAATGCCAAATGGATGGATTACAGCTGCCAATGGCTGCATGTACACATTAAAGAGCGTCGGACTTAAGGCCGAGCTCTGTGGTACCTCGCATTCCAAGGACAGACTGGAGGAGACCACATCTCCCTCAAAGACTTGGAAGCGGTGGTTACTGAGGAGGGAGGTAAGCCAATCCAGTGCAGCGCCCGACAACCCGCTACTCTTGAGTCGGTTGATCAAGATGGAATGGTTGACCGTGTCGAACGCTGCACTAAGATCTAGAAGAATGATGGCAGCCCTTCCTCCCTCATCCACCAGCCTCCTTGCCTCTTCAGTTACCAACAACAGCGCGGTCTCTGTTCCATGGTTTGGACGGAAGCCGGTTTTGGTGTCGTCCAACAATTTGTTGGACTCAAGATGGTTAACCAGAATGCTGTTTACATGTTTCTCCAGCAGCTTACTAAGCCATGGCAGGAGAGAAATTGGGCGGTAGTTCGAAAATGTGGATGGATCTAAGCTAGTTTTTTTTTATTAATGCTTTAACCATAGCACATTTCCATATGAGAGGGACTGTACATGTGGGAATGGAGAGATTTAAGACCTCTATAATGGTAGCCTGAACAGCCTTGATAACTGCCCTGAGCACCAAATCAACCTGCTTGGGAGGGAAAGCAGTGTAGATAGCTTGTATTTTCCCTTTAAAGAACACTGCCAATTGATTACAACGTTCAAGAGCCCCTTCTTTTGAGGAAGAAGTTTGTGGAGGGGAGATGAGGGACTTCGCTATTCGAAAGATCTCTTTAGGGGAGTTAGCTGCAGTACTTATTTTAGTCTCATAGAAGTTTGCCTGGGTCATTTTAATCTCGGTTTTGTAACTCCTGATCGCGTTCCCTTTGTTTCTTGCGTAGGGTCAAGTCTTCATAGCCTTTCCAACTTACGGCAAGATTGCTTTAATGATCTCGGGGGCTATACCACGGGGCTGCATTTTTCCTATTATGTTTTTGAACGATGACCTTGGGGAGAGCCCTATCAAGATTTTCCTGGATCCACCTAGTAAAGTTTGTGTTTTCCTCCTCAATGTAAGTACCTAGCAATGGCTTGGCTACCTACAAGGATGTTTTCCATTCATCCAGTGGTAGATTACACCACTTCCGGTCCCACCGTATGTTAGATGGTTGTGCACCCCCTCCAGTCTTTGTTACCCAAAATCGGGGAACTAGGGAGTGGTCGGACCAAGGTAGAGAAATGGGGTCCCTGATGTAAGATTGTCTAAATTACTGAAGATGGGGTCAAGGAGATGGCCTTTTTCATGTGTTGGAAGGAGGCACTTCAAGTCTAAACCCAGCGCTTGGAGGCCAGATAAAAGATTATTAGTTGCAGAAAGGGTTACATCCTCCAAGTGTATATTAAAATCTCCTAAGGTAGTAAAGTTCGCCATGGCAACCACTCGTTCTGAGGCCAAATCAATCAGTTTAGGAATAAAATCCTTTAGCGCCTCAGGAGGGCGATAAATGAGTACGCCTGATAGGCAGTCGGTTGGGGACAGTTCCAGTGAAAAGGTGAGATTTTCCCCGTCTGTGAATAAAGATGGTAATAATCTGCATCTGTAGGTATCTTTATAGATAATAGCCAGGCCTCCTCCTCTTCCTGAGCTGCGATCTATTCTGCAAATACCATATCCTAACGGAAGGGCCCGAATAATATCGGGTTCATTCCCTTGTTGCAACCATGTTTCAGTTAAAAATAAAGCATCCAGCTTATATTCCTCAATTAAAAGGGCTAATTCGGTGCAATGTTTAGGTAGGCTAAATTATATTGTGTAGTGGAAGGTTAAACACAACAAGTCTCCTGGCTGTGCCTCAGGAGGTTTTTCGTGCAGCAATTAGTCTGTGCGCGAGGCTAAGGGCGGGCTTTAAATACTTAGTTGAAGTAGGAGCGGCCGAACCACTGGAGCGGTGATCCCGGGCTATCCCCAATATGGCGGCCAAAACTAACTCCACCCGCCACAGCACCTACTCGGCTGCACGGGATAGCGGCGGAGAATGTGAGGGCAGCGCAGTCTAATTGCGTCCTAAGCAAGGTAAATTTAAAAACAACACAATTTTAAAAAGTGACACAAGGTTAAACACAACAAGTCTCCCGGCTGTGCCTCAGGAGGTTTTTCGTGCAGCAATTAGTCTGTGCGCGAGGCTAAGGGCGGGCTTTAAATATCTAGTTGAAGTGGGAGCGGCCGAACCACTGGAGCGATGATCCTGGGCTACCCCCAATATGGCGGCCAAAACTAACTCCACCCGCCACAGCACCTACTCGGCTGCACGGGATAGCGGCGGAGAATGTGAGGGCAGCGCAGCCTAATGTGCGTCCTAAGCAAGGTAAATTTAAAAACAACACAATTTTAAAAAGTGACACAAGGTTAAACACAACAAGTCTCCCGGCTGTGCCTCAGGAGGTTTTTCGTGCAGCAATTAGTCTGTGCGCGAGGCTAAGGGCGGGCTTTAAATACTTAGTTGAAGTAGGAGCGGCCGAACCACTGGAGCGGTGATCCCGGGCTATCCCCAATATGGCGGCCAAAACTAACTCCACCCGCCACAGCACCTACTCGGCTGCACGGGATAGCGGCGGAGAATGTGAGGGCAGCGCAGTCTAATTGCGTCCTAAGCAAGGTAAATTTAAAAACAACACAATTTTAAAAAGTGACACAAGGTTAAACACAACAAGTCTCCTGGCTGTGCCTCAGGAGGTTTTTCGTGCAGCAATTAGTCTGTGCGCGAGGCTAAGGGCGGGCTTTAAATATCTAGTTGAAGTGGGAGCGGCCGAACCACTGGAGCGGTGATCCCGGGCTACCCCCAATATGGCGGCCAAAACTAACTCCACCCGCCACAGCACCTACTCGGCTGCACGGGATAGCGGCGGAGAATGTGAGGGCAGCGCAGCCTAATGTGCGTCCTAAGCAAGGTAAATTTAAAAACAACACAATTTTAAAAAGTGACACAAGGTTAAACAGAACAAGTCTCCCGGCTGTGCCTCCGGAGGTTTTTCGCGCAGCAATTAGTCCTAGTCCTAGTATGCCTAGTTTGTGATTTGCCTAAGTAGTGTGCGTTTCCAATGTGCGTTCAGCAGTTGTGGTGCAAGACACAGTTCTTCTGTAACACTGCTGACTGACTTGGGTAGAAGCCGCTGCCTGTCCAGTCCGCCAACAGGTGACACAATTCCCGGCTGTAGCACATGACACAATGCTGTGCAACCAGCCACACCACATGTGCACCATGCAAAGCTGCATACTCACTGCCTGGCTACAGTCACTTCCTGCCTACAGTCACTTACTACCTTCAATGATGTGGCTCGCCTGACTGTGGCTCTACACCCATGGAATGGACCTTACATGGGCAGCTGCTGAGCCTCAAAGAAGGGCAGGGTCGGGAACACCTTGAAGCAATGCAGCACCTAACATTGGGCCCCTTATAGTGCTTGCCCGACATGCAGCATGGTAAGGGCTGGCATCAGTGTCTGAGAGGGAAATGGGTGTCGAGTCCTGGCAGGGTGGTCATCCAGGCCACACCTACACCGGGTGACCGGCAGGGGGCAGAGGCCCTTGATAACGGGAAAAGGGATGATCATGATAGAGTAGTTCCCGGCTCCTCCATCCAACAGTTGGCACACAGACGGCAGGATCCCCCTGGCTCACATCTCGCTCTTCCTCTGGGATAGGGCAAGCAGAGAAAAGAGGAGTTGGGGAGGAGCTGTCCTCTTACTCTCATTATCTACCTACTTCTTCCTCTATCTATAGCTATGTTCCTTGTCTCCTGCAAACCCAATCTTTCCGTCTTTACCTTCCGACTTTCCCCATCACACCTATCACTACTGGATTTCTAGTTCTACTTCACCCCTCTTTACCTCTTTTTCCCTCAGCTCTGCAGTTGGCACTACCCAGCAGAACTGGTGATCACTGTTTAACCACAGTAGTGGACACAAAGAAAGAGGGGAGGTAGGCAAGGCAGCAAAAGGTACTTACATTCAGGAAAAAGTGCAAAATTTGTGAAGGAGCTACATTTGATTTCTTTTGAGTGTTTTGCAGAATGTATTTCTTCACTGTTTGTCATTAGAGATTCTTTCCTCCATGGCAAAGGCTCAGAGCGCTGCACTTCATGTTACTTTTGTTATTACATGTTCTATTCCGAGAGACTCCTGTCTAATCCTTTCTCCTTGACTTTGTACTAGATTTCTGATTTATGTGATGATCAGAGTCAAGAACAAAGCTGGTTGGTAAAGAGTATCTAACTACATTGTGCAGGGCATTATGATTGCAAGTAAGTATTCAGTTATCAGAACTGCAGTGCTCCTAGTCTTTGTTAATGGTATTGGCTCTATAAGCTTTAAAAAGCCTAATTTACCAACAATTTCTCTACAAATGAGACCTCTGAGAGTAACCAAACGGTGTTTCGTGAAAGGGCACGCCCGTCGAATGTGGGCCACTTTTTTTGGCAGTGCCCGGGCCAAATTGTGATCCCAATCCGACCCTGATGGCATAGCACCCTCCCACTTGCATCCTGCCCCCGTTCTGTGAGGCAACTGACCCCACTACAGCAAACCCCAAGTGGAAGACATGGCTGGGCCGCCTTGAAAATTATTTCATCACCACCAGAGAGACTCATGGGGCTGTCAAACGGTTGCTCCTGCTCCCCTATGCTGGAGAAGAAGTCTACTTACTTCTCAAGCACCTCCCTAAGGTCGGGCCCCCAAATGACTATGACGCAGCAAAGTACTGCAGGGACTCATACTGCGACAGCCGAATATACAGATGAACAACATACTTGTCATGGCGAGGTCTGACAAGATGGATCTCGCCCGAAGGCGCACAAGAGAGAAGAGCGCCACCGTCAAAGTGTAACGGGCAGACTCCGTCAGGAAATGCGCCAGAGGCAACAAACTCAGGGACCGCCCACCCTAAACTCCAAGAGGCCAGTGTGGATACTGTGGGCATGAAGAGCACCTGCCCCAATCATGCCCAGCCCAAGGAAAGACTTGCGCCAATTGCAGCATCCCAAATGTTTTCGCGTCTGTATCAGGAGGATGGCACAGCGAAAGGATGGGAAATGAACAAAACCGGTCCGCAAGCTGGTGCAACAGCTGTCAAGTGCTTACCTATCATCCTCCCAGGGTGGGAGAAAGAATGAGTGGAGCGCATACCAAGCCAACGACACCTCCTCAGAAGATGATGAAGGGGAGACGTACCTAGTCTCTTTCATGCAAGAGCTCAAAAGGCGAAGGAGCCCATGTGCACGCTGCAAATTGCGGGATCATAAGTAAGCACGGTAATCAACACCGTGGCGTCAGGTAAAGTCATTGAGATTCAGCAGGACAACCGGTTGAAACCCAAACCCAAACTCAGGACGTGGCAGACAAAAATCTTCCATACCGGAGCAACTCGCCCCTGCCACTCCAAGGCAAGATGACCGTGCCCATACGATCTGAAGACAATGAGATCACAACGAACATCCACATCATAAATCGAGGAGGCGGATACCCTGCTAAACTGCCACGCTGCAGAAGACCTGGGGTTGCTAACATTCGCAAGGAGTGTATAAGTCGCCCAAATGAGGAACTACTGAGCCACTTCAGAAGCCTATTTGACTGGGATGGATAAAAAAGGCTCCCATCAGGCTGCACATCGACCCGTCTGTCACACCAACGGCCCTGCAGCACAGGAGAATCCCTTTTCACCTCAGTCCCCTTGTAGAACAGGAACTGCAAAAGCTGGATGACCAAATGCTTATTGAGAAAGTATCTGGGCCCCCACCATGGGTATCTCCCATGGTGATCGCTGAAAAGCCCTGTCAGCCAGGAAAAATCAGGCTGTGCATAGACATGCACCTCCCGAATAAAGCCATCTGACGCGAATGCCACATCACGCTGACGATGGACGACATAGTGGCAGACCTCAACGGGTCCTGGTGGTTTTCTAAGCTGGATTTGAATGCAGGGTACCACCACCTGGCATTGGCCACTACATTACCTCGTTCAGTACCCAACTGGGACTCCAAAGATTCAACTTCTGAATATCGTCGGCAGCTGAAGTGTTCCAGGACGCGATAAAGGAGATCCTGAGTGGCTGCCAGGCATACTGAACGTAAGTGATGACATTCTCATCCACTCACAGACCGCTGATGAACACTATAAACACGCTGAAGAGGCTCCAAGACTATGGCGTCACTCTTCACATAGAAAAGTGCCTCTTCTTCCAGAAGCAAATAGAATTCTTCGGGTACACCTTCAATCAAGGAGGGCTCCAGGGCGATCCATGGAAGTCCCAAGCAATCAAAGATACCCCAGCTCCACTGACCGTAGCAGAAGTACGAAGCTTCCTTGGGATGGCCACGCAGTGTGCACGATTCATCCCTGATCTGGCTACCATCGCGGAGCCATTCCGAAACATCACGCTTGCCTATGCCATGTGGCAATGGGGAACAGCGGAGGAAGCAGCGTTCCAATCAGTCAAGAATGCCCTCCTTGACTACACTACACTAGTGTACTTTGACCCTGCCAAGCAAACCGAGATAGTAGTGGATACCAGCCCTGTGGGCCTCGGGCTGTCCTCACTCAAGAACAGGAGCCAGTAAGATGCGCAGCCCTAGCCTATGCGCAAATCGAGAGAGAGGCCCTAGCCATTCACTGGGCATGCTGCCATTTTCACTTATAATCGTGGTTGGTGGATGTGCACTGCCGATTTAATTATTGTCTGTACTTTGTTTACGTGCTCCAAGGTATCACTCACTACTCTTGAGTGTGTATCATAATATCAACGTAAGCAGAACATGAGATTTGATCTGTCTCCCTGGGCACAGTATGTGCTGTTAATCCAGCTGGGTATTCGAATAAAGTTTTTGACTCAAAATAAACAACGTCGCATTCTTGTTGATTATTTATGATAATTCTTATATTCAATAATCTTTCTTCTTGGTTAGATGTTATATTCACATCTCATTTTTCTCATTACACTTTCCTCTTCAAAACATTTGTAATAACAATCATGTTTTTCATCTTTCCCTTTACGCCCAATGCATTTCGGCGCGCAGCGCCTTTATCAAGAGATTGATCTGTCAAAAGAACGATAATACATATTATTAAGTAATTAGCTTCGCTTACTAATGCCACCAAATCATATATTTCACGTAACATAAATTACAACCTATATCCTCTTGTCTAGATTCATGACTATGGGTTTTTCTCCCTGAAAGCTCAATTATCCTCTGTTTTTGAACCTTTCTATCATGGACTTAGATTGAATTTCAAATTGCTCTGGTTCCGAGACGACTCTTTTGACCCTCATAAGTTGAGAGTATGGCAAATGTCTTTTTAGGGATGGAGGATGAAAACTGTGGTATTGTAATGTGTTGTTTCTGTCGGTTTTTTTCTATAGAGGTTGGTTCTGAACCCGTTGGGGTGTTCCTCACTTCAACATCCAAAAAGTGTATCTCTTCTTTACTGGTTTCCCATGTAAATTGGATCCTTTCGTCGATTCCATTCAGTTATCTTATCTGATTGATCAATGTATCCTGTGGTCCTTCCCATGCGATAAATATGTCATCTATAAACCTAGCATATAGATGGATGTGGGTTTTCCATGTAGTTTTTTTGTAAGATATGCGTTTCCTCAAAGTTTCTCATAAAGATATTAGCATATGTAGGAGCTGCTGGATTTCCCATGGAGGTTCCACTCTTTTGTAGAAACCATTTATCTTGGTAAACAAAATAGCTGTGCATAAGGACAAATTGTAAAAGTTCCAACAGAAATATTTGCATCTCTTTATCATAGTTACTTTCCAAGAGTACTTTCTCAATCGCCTCTAAACCCAGGTTGTGGGGTATCGAAGTGTACAAAGATTTCACATCAATGGTTGCTAACGTTAATTGTTGATGCTCATTGATGATGGTGTTGGACAGTTTGTTTAAAAAGTCTGTGGTGTCCTTGATTTAAGATTGCACTGCCATGGCACTAGGTTGCAGGTATTTATCCAAGAATTTCCCAATGGGTTCTTGTAAACTGTTTCTAGTGGATACAATAGGTCTGCATGGTGGTTTTTTCAAGTCTTTATGAATTTTTGGCACCATGTAAAAGGTGGGGCTTTTTGGAAAGTCTTGTATGAGATATTCTTTAGTTCGTTCTTGTATAATTCCTTTGTCAACTGCTTTCTGTATGATCTGATGAAGGGTTTGTTGTATTTCCTGCGTTGGATCATTCTCTAGTCGCATGTATAGATTTTCCTCCTCCAGATGTTCCATCACTTGTGTTTCGTAGTATGCTTTGTCCATTATCACAAGGGCTCCCCCTGTATCAGCTTTTTGACAAATGATGTTTTCATTGTTACTGGTGGCTTTAATTATTCCCTGTTGTTTTGTTGTCAAGTTGCGATATTTCTTAACTTTCTCGGTGTTAAGATTTTGTATGTCTTGTTTACATAGTTGCTCAAATAGGTCAATGGTTTTATGGCTAACTGGGGCCATGTAGGTACTGGTAGTTTTCAGTCCCTTAAGTTGATCTTCTTCTTGTTGTTTGTTTTCTGTCATTATGTTATCAAAAAAAATTCTCAATCTTAACTTTCTTGTTAGTTTGAACAAACTAGTGTCTAGTTCTAAGATGTTGGTGTCTGCAGTTGGAACAAATGATGTGCCTTTTTGAAGAGTGTCTAGTTGTATTGGGATTAAAGGCCATTGTGAGATATTTATGACTAGGTTATCTGCTGTTTTTTCTCGTCTTTCTTGGCTGTCACATTCCTCGTTTGTGGAGGGTTTCTTTCTTTGTCCTTCCCCCTACGGGGTCTCCCCTTTCTTCTTCGCCTCTTTCTAAAAAAGACTGATCTGTTGATGTGGTCCCTGTGGTCTGTTTAGTGGGTTCACTCCTTTTTTGGGTAGTTGATGATTCACTCCCTGTTGATGACGTGTCGGTTTGTGACATATACGGTTTATTTTGTCTTCTCTTGGCGTATATGTCCGCCCACATATATACTTCCTCCAACTTGTAGTCCAACGTGTCTCTTCTATATTTTCTTATTTTTCTGTCGTTGACTTCCTGTGTGTGTTTCGCCAATTGATCTTTGATGTCTGATAAGATATTGGTTAGTTCTTCCGGTGTTATAAGTTTATTCAATTCATCCTTAACATTGTTAATTTCCATGTTGAGTTCTTCCAAAAATTTTGATAATTCTTCTATGATTAAAAGAATAAGATCAATAATGCATTTATTAATATTGCGTACCATTTTTCTGTAAATTGTTTTGTGTTCTTACAAAGTGATGGTTTGAGAGATATCCAGAGTCCTCTCGGAATTCTTTGTGCTTTATGGTATCTGATCATTGTGTTAGCGTGGAGGTGCTGATTGATCTGTTTTCTAGTCAGGTATAAGAGTTGTTTCACATGTTGTTCTTTATTTTTTGTGGTGGCAAATTCTGCGGTGTCTTCCTGAATTAATGAGTATATTCGTGCACTTGCTTCCTCTGCAACTGCAAATGTTTCCGCTCTGATATCGGTCAGTCGGGTCATTTCTTCAAATTGCATTGTGATTTATATGAGCGTGCCACTATGCTCGAGTAGAATATAGTTCAATATAATCGTGGTTGGTGGATGTGCACTGCCGATTTATTTATTGTGTGTACTTTGTTTACGTGCTCCAAGGTATCACTCACTACTCTCGAGTGTGTATGATAATATCAAGGTAAGCAGAACATGAGGCTTTGATCTGTCTCCCTGGGCACAGTATGTGCTGTTAATCCAGCTGGGTATTCGAATAAAGTTTTTGACTCAAAATAAACAACGTTGCATTCTTGTTGATTATTTATGATAATTCTTTTTATTCAACAATCTTTCTTCTTGGTTAGATGTTATATTCACATCTCACTTTTCTCATTACACTTTCCTCTGCAAAACATTTGTATTAACAATCATGTTTTTCATCTTTCCCTTTACTCCCAATGCATTTCCGCGCGCAGTGCCTTTATCAAGGGATTGATCTGTCAAAAGAACGATAATACATATTATTAAGTAATTAGCTTCGCTTACTAATGCCACCATAAATTTTTTCACTTATACATTTGTGGCCTACCATTCAGTGTCATCACGGACCATCAACCGCTACTACCGCTGTTCAAGGGCTCTGCACCCCATCCGCCCCCACGGATTGAACAGTGGGTTATTGGGCTCCAACAGTAGGAGATGTAAGTGGCTTATCGACCTTGTGCTAAAAACCCCGCTGACTTCCTCTCGAGCCACCCACCACGCAGGCTGGCGGGGGAGAAGAATTAGATGCAGAAGTAATAGAGGCACATTTGAACATGATCTGCACCATCACGAGCGCCAAAGCGCTGACAATGGAAGATGTGGCGGCAGCAGCAGAAGGGGGCCCGGTCATCTCCAAAGTCTGTGTAACTGTCCAAGGAGGACATTGGCACCATTTCCTGCAGTGCGCAAACCCCTGGACGGGCCGGAGTAGGAAAGCCTAATGCAAATGTGGAGGCTCAGAAACGAACTGAGCGTCACTCAGGAAGGGATCCTACTGAAAGGGTCTCGAATTCTCATACAGGCATCCCTCTAACACCAAGCAAACCAGTTAGCCCATGGGGGACACCAAGGAGCGGAAAAGATAAAAGCTGCATGAGGGAGAAGGTCTGGTTTCCTGGATTAGAAGCCTGTGCCGAAGAAGTCGTCACAAGATGCCCAGCCTGTCAAGTGACAAGCGCATCAGAGAGACCAGCACCCATTCAGACAGAAGAACATGGGAAGAGTCCATGGGAAAAAGTGAACATCGATTTTGGGAGTTTCCCAGACGGTCGGACGACCCTGGCCCTGATCAACAGCTACTCTAAATATCCCCTCGTGGAGTTTGTCAGCTCTACCAGATTCTCTCAGATCACCCCGGTGCTTGAAAAGATCTTCGCGATGTTTGGGTGTCCGGAGGAAATCAAAAGTGACAATGGACCCCCGCTCCAGGGAAATTAATTTCTAGAGTTCTTACAACATCACGGAATACGACACCATCGCATCACCCCACAATGGCCTTAGGCTAATGGAGAGATTGAAAGGTTCATGAGGACACTTAACAAGACTCTTCATATTGCTGACATAAGAAGGTGGACCCCAAACGGCACCTGCAGATGTTCCCCCGGGAGTACCAGAACACCCAGCACAGTACCACTCACCAAGCACCGTGGGTGCTCATGTTCAAAGGAGTTCACCATGACACGCTCCCCACCGTCCACGGATGGACACCAAGCCCCTCTGATGAAGAAGGTGCTATCCGGAGGAGATAAAAGCGAAACCTCACTGCCAGTAAGCCAAGAAGATCAGCGTCCACAGGATGCAAAGAGGGGACACAGTAATAAAAAAAACAGGCGACCAGGAGGAAGTCGTAGACCCGGTTAAAGGGTCTCAAGAACTGAGCGATAAGATCTCACTATTTTTTCACACAAAAATAGCGGATATTTATACTTCCCTGGAATCTCAAAGGGACCTATTGGGTCATCTTCAACCTGTAACTCCATTGCGTACGGACTGCCGGCCTAAAGACTCATCCAGTAATCTGTCCAATTTTCCTCTCCTCACACTCCAGCAGCTAGATATGCTCCTGAATAGGATTAAATCTGGATCACCTCTGGACCCCTGCCCCCTTAGAACCCTGAAGGACTATAGGGAAGTTTTATTGCCCTTTTATCTTGAAGTGATGAAGCTGGCCATTACAGAAGGCATCTTCCCTGTGCCCTGGAAAAAAGCAGTGGTCAAGCCCTTGCTGAAAAAGCCGTCATTAGACCCAGGGATAATGAAAAATGTCCATCCAATATCACTGTTGCCGGCCCCAGTAAAGATGTTAGAGATCCATCTTAACTTACATCTGACTGCTTTTCTTGACTCCTCTGGCTTTCTGGATTCATCTCAGCATGGGTTCCGGAAGCACCATAGTACTGAGTCGGCTCTTACTGTGGTTGTAAACTATATTCGTACAAAGGTTGATGAGGGGCAGACTACTTTTCTGGTTTTGCTAGACCTGACAGCAGCTTTCGATACCCTATCTCCCTCTATTTTAACATCGCGTCTTAGGGAGATGGGGGTAGAGGGCTCTGCACTTAGCCTACTGTCCTCTTTCCTCAATCAGAGAGAGCAGAGGGTCAAGCTAGGAGAATTTCTATCCCCTCCCAAACCTGTGCACTGTGGGGTACCGCTGGGGTCGGCTCTAAGCCCCACTCTCTTCAACATATATGTGGCCCCACTCGCCAGGTTGGTAAGCTCTTTTGGGATGGAGGTGGTGTCATACGCCGATGACACCCAAATCCTGGTCTCCCTCTCCCACTCGGTGAGTACCTCCGTTCTCAGTTTTAGGAACTGCATGGAGGCAGTTTCACAGTGGATGATCTGTAATTCGCTAAAATTGAACGGAGAGAAAACCAAAGTCTTGATCTTTGGAGGAGACCAGGATGCCTGGTCAAGTGACTGGTGGCCCCCATCCCTTGGAGACTGTCCGCGCCCACTAAATCCGCTCGGAATCTAGGCGTGATGATTGACACTTCTCTTGCTATGGACCAGCAGGTAAACAGAATGGTCTCTACCTGCTGGGGTGTCATCAAGACCCTGAGGAAAATCACTCATTATCTCTCTCTGAAAGCCCGGAAACAGACTGTAGTGGCCCTAGTCACGTCATCGGTTAGATTACTGTAACGCACTCTACTCGGGTATTAACCTAGGCCTAATACAACGTCTGCAGACTGTGCAAAATGCGGCAGCTAGGTTCATTCTTGACGTCCCCAGCCGCTCATCTGCCACCTTAGCCAGGAAGAGTCTGCATTGGCTCCCGATTCAGGCTAGGATCTCTTTTAAGATCCTATGCTTTGTCTACGGGGCGCTATGTGGTGATGGCTCGGAAGATATACGATCTCTTCTAGTCTCCTACACTCCCTGTAGAGACCTGCGCTCTTCCAGTAAAAATCTCCTGACTGTACCCCGGGCTCGGAAAGTCAGATGGGGTGGAAGGGCCTTTTCCGTTCTGGCCCGAGGTTGTGGAACACTCTCCCTCTGGAATTAAAAGTACAACCCGCTATTGGTCCTTTTAGGAAGGCACTAAAAACATGGCTTTTCGCAGAGGCCTATCTGTAAGTTGGTTTCCGGTACATATGTTTTATATTATTTCTGTTAGGCGCCTTGATGCCCATGGGCTAAGTCTGCGCAATATAAGAAGTCCTTCATTCATTTATCCATTCACCTGCTATGAACCCGGTACTGGACAGTAGTCAGTGTCAAAGGAACAATGGTGACAGCTGAAAAAGGAGGAGAAATGGTGGTACAGAACATCTCCTTGTTCAAAAAGGCCTCTCAACCCCCCACCTGGGAAGAGACTGCAGAGGCCCCGGTGAGTGGGAGATCACCCAAGCCTAGCAGGGTGAGCCTGGGGCAAGTCAACTGACTTAACCACAGCTGGCCAAGCCCAGTGGGGAGGCGGTCAGCGAGGGCCCAGAGGTACCTTTGACATCCAATGGACCTGGACCCTCACCCGGCACCTGAGGTGGCAACCCGAGATATGACCGGAGAGAAAACCCTCGGCCGGGCACCCGCCTGAGAGACTTTGCATGCCACGTGAGTAACGGGCGGAGCAGCTGAGGAAAAGTTAAGGACTGAGTTGGGATGGGATGTAATGAGGAAGCGGTCTAACTGAACTCAGCAGGCCCACGCCGGATGTGTAACACCCACGCACTCACAACGGAAGGGCTGAGGGTGCAAATAAAGTGGGTGGGCGCGATTGCATGGGGTCAGTCCACACCAAAGGGTGAATGCATGTGGTGTGCCATATTGCGCTCAGCAGCGGCTTAGGAGCAAGGCGAGTGAGGAATGGGGGCACCCCTCTGAACACAACACTAACAAAAACGACAAAAGGCAGTGCATTTGAAATCACAGTCAGAGCCGCATGTACTACCATAGTTAGATCACAGCAGGTCTCTGCCTTGTAATCGGCTGCAGGTCGTTCAGTCAGGGGTACCTCTAAAAGCTGTACGCAGAGCGCCTAGACTCTGGGGCTTATTTATGAGTCCCTTGCATCACTGGAGAATCATTGTTTGTGATGCTCTCTCCGCAGAAACTCCAAAATCCTATTTAGGCTTTGATTGGCCTCATAGATATGGAGTAAGGCTGTGCATGGCTGCTGCAGTGTGTTTTCCCATGCAACACCTAAGGATTTTGACGCTTCCCAAGATTTACAAAACCATGTAAAACCTAAAAAATACCTTTCCCCCCAAAAACCATACCCACCCTAAACCCTAAAAATCCCCTTGCCATTCAAAAATCATGCCCACCCTAAACCCTAGAAAATTTATGACCACTCAGAAACCCATACGCAACCCAAACCCTAAAAAATCGTATGTCAACAATAAAACAAAACCCACACCCGTACCCTAACCTTTTTTGACTTGCCTATATCTTAGGCGCCGTTTGACAAATCTTCACAAAATTTTCCCCAAAAGTGCCCTTAGTGATTCTAGTTGAGCATGGAAAGTTTTGGGGTGATCTGTCAATCGGGAGCTGAAAAAAGTGTGTGTCCCATGTTAATTCCCATAGTCTTTAGACACACCTGCAGCCTGAACCACTGGGCGCAATTACACCAAAAGAAAGGTAGCTTTTGGTTTGCAGAATATGCTTTTGGTGTAAATCTGTTCAGCAATTTGTGAGTAATTAAAGGAAATCCAAATTGAAGCCTTTGTGATTAATAACAAGCTCATGCAGAGATCTGCAGAGCTCTGATTGGCTGCCAACACTTCAACCAGGAAGAGATGGCAGCCATCTTAGGACTCGGCAAAAGAAGAAAAAAGGGCAGGGTATGAATACCCTTACCCCCTAGCCTTGGTTCTGGGGTCACAGAGGGAACACAGTAGGGCAAAATAGCTTTTACTTTTAAATTCACATTAAAATTCGTAAATATTGCGATGAAAAAAAAAATTTAAGAGCACGGTCTCCCCTGCTTGCTTGTAATATTGCTGCCAGGTGGGCCGGATCCCGGGGGAATGTGTAGGGTAATTATTTTGGACGGGGCGTTGGAGACTCACTCCTAGGGCTTATTTATGCCCCAATGACCACCAACTCCCTGGGGCTCATGTTTCTATTATTGCGAAGGGGCTGCACAGATCACCTCATGCCACGGGTATCTTCACCTACCCGGGCTTTACATTTAAAAATAGATAAGGGGTGGCATCCCCTTAGGGTCCTGGGGAACACCACCTCCCCGGAGCTTTAAATTAAAATCTAGATAGGGTGATCTTCATGGACCCCCCGCCTGGCCCCTGAGACCACCTACTTCCTGGGGCCTAATACTTTTAAATAATGAAAGAGGGAGGGCACAAGGCCTCCCTCCTGGGCCATACACATCCCCGAGGACCACCACCTCCCTAGGGCTCCCCATGCATAAGAAATGAGGTTGGCTGCACAGGCCCCCTCCTGGAGCCATATATGGCCACCTGTGGTTGGTTCCTGCTTTGTACAGGGGTGCCCACCACGGGACATGGCGGTTTGTTTTTGTTTGGCGGGAGCTGGCACAGCTCCAGACAAGCAGGAGCAAACACTCCACTCCCAGCAACTGGAAGCTGTCAAACTGCTCCCACTTGCTGGAAGCAGAGTATTCAACTCTTTCTCTGTCCACAGACCTGCAGTCATGGAAAGAGATTAAACTATTGCTCTTGCATGAAGGGACTGCAGGGGCCATGAGGCTCCCCAGCAGTCTTGAACATGCAGATTCTGTGCCCTGGGTGGGACCAGGGCACCCAGTGAGATGTGGACATGCCCCAGAGATGGGGTCTCCGGGGCTGGAATCGGTAGAGGGAGGTGGCCTGCAGGGACTCCTCCCCCATTGGTTTATGGCTCGGCCCCTTCGTCAGTGCTGAAATCGGCCCAGGAAGGGGGTCATGCAACCCTCTCCCCCATTAAGTTGTGGCCGGATCCAGGGGAATGGGGTCCCTGGGGTTGTTCTGGCCCTGATGTTCACTTCACAGAAATTAAACCTCAACAGGTAGCACTTGCAAATATAAACATAGCAGGTTCCCCAAGTCCCTCTTCTGTAAACAACAAATGATTCCAACTCCAGGGTTGGCGAAGGCAAAGCAAAGTGTGTTTCTCTGCAATTCCATACTTAAAGACAATCTGAAATGCTTTGTGGAGGTGAATGCGTGGTTGAGCTATTGGAGTACATAGCCACTCACTCACCCATACAGTCATTGACTCACACACCCAATCACACACCCATACAGCCACTCACATAGCCACTCACTCATCCACACAACTACTCACATGACTACTTATACACCCATATAGTCACTCACACACCTACTCACACCCCATATAGTCACTCACACAGCCACTCACCACCCACTCACCCACTCACACACCCATACAACCATTCAGACACCCCCTCCCACATCCATACAAACACTCACACACGCACAGAGCTAATCAGATACCCACTCATTCACTCATACAGCTACTCATATACCCACTCACACACCTATACAGCTACTCAGACACACAGACCCCCACTCACACACAGTTACAGACAGTCAGACAGCCATTCAGATCACATATGTTAGAAACAGTGTCATTCATTAATAGTACACCTAATATACTAATCTAACTTTTGTAGTAGGTTAGTATAAATGTTTAACACACATAACCCCTTAGAAAACCCTTACACTCACTTGATGATGTCATCAGTGATGTTATCAGTGATATCATCAGTGATGTCATTTGACCATGTCATGAGTGATGTTATATGTCAGATCATAAGCAGTGCATTGCGGGCCTTAAGTTATAGTTAGCTCAGAAAACTTTAACTGCTGAATTGCAATGGTTTTGTATAAGTGAAATTGGAGTCTAACTATAACGTTCCTGTAACCTTTGGTTGTTAAGGACATTATAGTTATGCTAAGATTTCACCCGTACAAAACCATTGAAATTCAGCAGTAATAGTTACCTGACCCACTCACTCACCCATACATTAACTCACACACCCACTCAATCACCCGTACACTTACTTACACACTCATACTACCACTCATGCACCCTCTCAACCATATAGATACTCATGCACCTGCCCATTCACCTACACACCACTTATGCACCCTCTCATTAACCATTTAGAGTCACTCACACACCTGCTCCCTCACCCATACAGCCACTCATGCTCCCTGTCATTCACCATTTGCAGCCACTTACACACCTACTCACTCACCCATACAGCCACTCACTTCCTCATACAGCTACTGACACAGCCACTCGCTCACCCATACAAATACTCACACACCCACTCACACATTCATAAAGTCTCTCAAATACCCACTCACTCATCAGTACACCACTTACATACCCACTCACTCACCCATGCAGTCAATTACACACCTACTTATTCAGCCATAACGCCACACACACATCCACTTACACATGGATATACATAGTTCCACAGACATTCACATAATCTATGTTTTAAAATAGAATCACTCATTAGCAGTGCACAAACTGATCTAATTTATCTTGAGGTACCTTAGTATATATGTTTAACACTCAGAAACCTTTAGAAAACAATCACTGGATGATGTCATCAGTGATGTTGTCAGTGATGTCATTTGAGGTGTCATCAGTGATGTTGTGAGTGATGTCACTGATCATCTCATTAGCGGTGTAATATGTGAGAACATAAGCAGTGCATTGTGGGGGCATACCTTACAGGTAGCTCAGGTAACTTTTACTGCTGAATTTCTATGGATTTCTACAAGTGAAATCTGAGCCTAACTATAACGTCCCTGTAACCTTTGTTTTTTTCAGTGAATTTCTAAAGTTTTTTTAATGTTATTTCCTAACTATAATGTTCCTGTAGCCTTTACAACTCTGCTTCCTTCCTTTGTCTCCATTTTGTTAGGTTTGAAAATCCCATTCCTGCAATGCACTTGTTTTGTGCTAGCAGTGTGTGGCTAAATAGACCCTATTTGTATTCACGTTATGCAACCCACTGAGTTATCCCGGTAATGTGCTGGCTTCAGTTTGCGAGTGGGATTCCATTTTGTATTTCGTAATCTCTATTAGGCTGCTTAGGCTGTGCCTGAACTAGGCCTCATTATTTAGTATTGCTTGCCTCAGCAGAACACTGTACTTCGTTATTATTTTCCCTTCATTTCAAGGCTGCTTCTCGACTTACTAATGAATAGGCCATTCTGCCCTTGCATACCAATACAAATGTGTAGTTCTGCTCCCACGTTAGGAGATGCTGAGGCTCAGAACGTACCCGTGCAAAAAGCTGCGACAACACCACTTTGCAACATTCTCAACGACCAGCCAGATTGGCGATAAGATCACAAAACAGGTGATAAGGCACGTTAGCAGCAGGGATTTAACACCTGTTCCTACCTGGTGCAAAGTCGGATGACAACCTGCAACATAAAAGGGAGCCCAGCCCAGAGCCACACATGAAGATCAACAGATGTCATGGAGCTCTGATCATGTAGCTCGGAGCCCCAACAGGGCCACAACACCAGCCACCACCACACACAGGCCAGCCACCCCCCGAACCACCACAAACGTAGCGCAGACAAAGACAGGGGACCTTCAGGAGATGCACCAGCCTCACGGACTTAACACCAGAGAATGTCATTGCCCACTACAGGCTCAAAAGAACAACCATCCTCCGCATCCTGAACATTATTGCCCACAGGCTGACAGTACCAACACAGCAGACAACCAACATCCCTCTGTAGACAAAGCTGCTGGCTGTGCTGCATCTGTTGGCCTCTGGTGCCCTCCAACCAACGACTGCCAGAGTCAGAGCAGTCTCACAGCCAGCCTTATCAATGTTCCTCACACCTGTCCTGGATGCCATCATCAGCTTGGTACCCCAGTACCTATACTTCCCTCACACTACACAGGAACAGCTGGAGACCAAGCGAGGCTTCTATGCCATAGCTGGCTTCCCGCACATGTTGGGGGCAATTGACTGCACACATGTATTACTTGTGTCCCCTGCCGAAATTGCACACAATTACTGCAACAGAAAGCACATGCATTCCATCAATGTGCAGGCAATAGTGGACCACCGGGGACTCTTCACCAATGTCATCGCCAACTATCCTGTGCTGGACAGACTGCAGTATGCAGCCCACACACACATCCAGGATGACATATACTGCTGGAGGTGATAGTGCAGTGGACAGTGTACACAACCATGTCACCCCAGCCAGAGGGGAACATCGCAGAAATGTAGCTTGTTATGTCCCCCCTGTAATCATTTGCGGAGTGGGCTGGCCGGCGTACGCCAGGCTAGCATAGGGGTGGGAATAAAAAATAGTTCTCTTCCAGAATGCCCAACGTCTCTGCCAGGACAGCGCCTCTCACCCCCTCCACAACGCCGACGCCATGAGTGGCTGTGCATGCGATCCTGTGCACCTGCCACAGCCTAGCCCTCTGATCCCCGAACCGGTATTGCCCATCCCTGCGCATCCAGGCCTCACTGCTCACCTGCTGACACCGGCGTGTTTCACGGAGGGCCCACCACGTGCTGGTGCAAGCTCCAAGCTTGAGATTCGTGACCATGGCAGCCTCCTCAGACCATCACTGCCTCCACAAACAACGCCTGCAGTACTCCTTTCTCGTTGATGTACTCCACCGGCAGACACAGCGAACAAGAAGGTCACACAATTGGAACCGAGTCTTGATTACACAATGGCCAAGAACATATTTCATGGCAGAGTTTTTATCACTATACTTCCGTCGCCGTGGTGCCTCCAACTCTGCATAGCATTCCAACCATACATGTCTGTGGGCTCTTGCTGTCTTTGGCCTTTGGCCTACACTGTGGTCCAGCAGGCCTCACACCAATCCAATGCAGTCAATACCTGTCGAGACACAGAACTGTTGCAGGCTGCACACCAGCTCAGCTCTGGTGCCACTACCTCCCTCAGCCACAAATCTTCTCCACATCCCATTCAAACGTCGTGTGTTAGAGATCCTGGAGAATCTGGCAGGTCAGCGGTTGACCCACGCTGACTGCTGCCTCTGGCCTACACTGTGGTCAACTAGGTCACACATTTGGAACTGAGTCTTGATTTCTTCATGGCAGAGTTCAAGAAACAGTACGCAAGGAGAGGCGTAAGAGGAAGACGCGGTTTATTCGGGAGGAGAAAAAGATCTCCGTTATGGAGGTGATGGTTCACTACCAACAACTGCACTGTTGCCACTAACTGTGCATTGCAAGCCAATGACACATGGCTGGGGGCGACTACTGACTGCTGCCTCCGGCCTACACTGCCGTCGAGTAGGTCACACATTTGGAACTGAGCCTTGATTTATTTATGGCAGAGTTTATATCACTGTACAGGACTCATCGCAGAGGGCATGCCATTTCAGCTCCGGTGCCACTAACTCTTTGCCACAAAAGTCATGGACACTCTCTGGTTGCACTTTGTTGGTGTCTGAGTCTATGACCTGGGGGTTGTCTTTCATCATCATGTAGCTGATACTGACACAGTGGTAAAAAGGAGTCTGTAGCATTCAACTCCTCCATTTGCCTGTTTCTACTTGCTTCTGCCCTCTGTATCATGCCCTGGAAGCACACCTTCCACTGTCACCAACACACTCTGCAACATTCTCCTTGGACATCAACGTGGACCCACTAGGCTCATGTGGCCCTACCTCTGTGCACCTCAAGTCACGACCCATGGCGGTGTGCCTGTGCCGGCCGCAGTGCATACGGGGCCACTAACTCTGTGCAGCTCAAGTCATGGACCCTTGCTGTTTGAACTCTGAACTTCTGATTGTCTGATCACTGTTGCAGTTGTTGCCTGCACCAACTAACCCCTCAGGGGTGGCTCACAATACCCAACACCCATGCAGCACAGGCGTCACTGGACCTGTGTCCCTGGCAATAAACGGGGCCGGGTGCACGTGCCAGTAGTCACTTCCACAAACTATTTCAGTGTGTCTGTGTGGTCATTATGTATGCATGAGGGCCCCGGGCCATACCAGATTACATTGTGCTGTGTACAGCGGGCGCAACCATGTCACCTCAGGCAGTGGGGTAGACCTGGCACATATAACAGTGTCATACCTGCCTGTGAGCGTAAGCGGTGTGGACTGGTGGACGGCAGTTTAGCGTAGGGGTGTGGTTCTTCAACAAGTGGCTCTGGGCGTGTTTAAGTTTAGGCCTTCCCAAGGAAGTAACTAATGCATGTGTCTCTGTTGTAGTGACTGCGTCACCCACCCCGCAATGGACAATGTTGCTATGTAGCATGCCCCCGGAGTGCGGGCTCGGCCGCAGGGGTCCATGAGGGAGCGTATGCCCGCTCGGGGTAAGGAATCACATATACCAACTGTTGCGTGTTTCACTACTGGTGCAGCATGCACCAAAGGTCTACCTTCAACCACATGGCGAAGTCAGCCAGGCATGTGCCTTACATCTGTGTCTGCCCTATCCTTACCATAATGATTCAGAAAAGGGGGTGGTGATGAACAGAGTGTCTGAATTAAGCAGACCACTCTTACCCAGTCCAAAGATCAGGGCTTGATCCATCACCGTTTTTTAGCTCACTGCACCATCCCAGCTCAGAACCTGGCTACATGCAAATTAGTCTGTTCCTGCCCCGGGGCATGATGGGAACAGAGCAAACCAAACTACCAAGCCAATTCTTATACTGGGAAGGAAACAAGCTACCGGGGACCGGTTTCTGGCATTTCAGCCGTCGTCGGCCCGGCTTGCTTGAATCCTGATGGTGCAATGAGCAAGGGACTCACGTCTGAGTATACCCTTCCACGCTTATGGTGGACAAAATGATTCAGAAAAGGGGGTGGTGATGAACAGAGTGTCTGAATTAAGCAGACCACTCTTACACAGTCCAAAGATCAGGGCTTGATCCATCACCATTTTTTAGCTCACTGCACCATCCCAGCTCAGAACCTGGCTACATGCAAATTAGTCTGTTCCTGTCCCAGTGCATGATGGGAACAGGGCAAACCAAGCCAATTCTTATACTGGGAAGGAAACAAGCTACCGGGGACCGGTTTCTGGCATTTCAGCCGTCGTCGGCCCGGCTTGCTTGAATCCTGATGGTGCAATGAGCAAGGGACTCACATCTGAGTATACCCTTCCACGCTTATGGTGGACAAAATGATTCAGAAAAGGGGGTGGTGATGAACAGAGTGTCTGAATTAAGCAGACCACTCTTACCCAGTCCAAAGACCAGGGCTTGATCCATCACCGTTTTTTAGCTTACTGCACCATCCCAGCTCAGAACCTGGCTACATGCAAATTAGTTTGTTCCTGTCCCAGTGCATGATGGGAACAGGGCAAACCAAACTACCAAGCCAATTCTGATACTCGGAAGGAAACAAGCTACCGGGGACCGGTTTCTGGCATTTCAGCCGTCGTCGGCCCGGCTTGCTTGAATCCTGATGGTGCAATGAGCAAGGGACTCACATCTGAGTATACCCTTCCACGCTTATGGTGGACAAAATTATTCAGAAAAGGGGGTGGTGATGAACAGAGTGTCTGAATTAAGCAGACCACTCTTACCCAGTCCAAAGATCAGGGCTTTATCATCACCGTTTTTTAGCTCACTGCACCATTCCGGCTCAGAACCTGGCTACATGCAAATTAGTCTGTTCCTGTCCCAGTGCATGATGGGAACAGGGCAAGAATTGGCTTGGTAGTTTAGTCTGCCCTGTTCCCATGATGCACTGGGCCAGGGACAGACTGATTTGCATATAGCCAGGTTTCGAGCTGGGATGGTGCAGTGAGCTAAATAATGGTGATGGATTAAGCCCTGATCTTTGGACTGGGTAAGAGTGGTCTGCTTAATTCAGACACTCTATTCATCGCCACCCCCTTTTCTGAATCGTTTATGGCCACTATAGGTGTGGCAGGGTATACTCAGACATGAGTCCCTTCCTCACTGCACCATCAGGATTCAAGCAAGCCGGGCCGACGACGGCTGAAATGCCAGAAACCGTTCCACTGTAGCTTGTCTCCTTTCTGGTGAAGAATTGGCTTAGTAGTTTAGTCTGCCCTGTTCCCATGATGCACTGGGCCAGGGACAGACTGATTTGCATATAGCAAGGTTCTGAGCTGGGATGGTGCAGTGAGCTAAATAACGGTGATGGATTAAGCCCTGATCTTTGGACTGGGTAAGAGTGGTCTGCTTAATTCAGACACTCTGTTCATCACCACCCTCTTTTCTGAATCGTTTTTGGCCACTATAGGTGTGGCAGTGTATACTCAGACATGAGTCCCTTGCTCACTGCACCATCAGGATTCAAGCAAGCCGGGCAGACGACGGCTGAAATGCCAGAAACCGGTCCCCGGAAGCTTGTCTCCTTTCTGGTGAAGAATTGGCTTTGTAGTTTAGTCTGCCCTGTTCCCATGATGCACTGGGCCAGGGACAGACTGACTTGCATATAGCCAGGTTCTGAGCTGGGATGGTGCAGTGAGCTAAATAACGGTGATGGATTAAGCCCTGATCTTTGGACTGGGTAAGAGTGGTCTGCTTAATTCAGACACTCTGTTCATCACCACCCTCTTTTCTGAATCGTTTTTGGCCACTATAGGTGTGGCAGTGTATACTCAGACATGAGTCCCTTGCTCACTGCACCATCAGGATTCAAGCAAGCTGGGCCGACGACGGCTGAAATGCCAGAAACCGGTCCCCGGTAGCTTGTCTCCTTTCTGGTGAAGAATTGGCTTGGTAGTTTAGTCTGCCCTGTTCCCATGATGCACTGGGCCAGGAACAGACTGATTTGCATATAGCCAGGTTCTGAGCTGGGATGGTGCAGTGAGCTAAATAACGGTGATGGATTAAGCCCTGATCTTTGGACTGGGGAAGAGTGGTCTGCTTAATTCAGACACTCTGTTCATCACCACCCCCTTTTCTGAATCGTTTTTGGCAACTATAGTTGCGGCAGGGTATACTCAGACATGAGTTCCTTGCTCACTGCACCATCAGGATTCAAGCAAGCCGGGCCGATGACGGCTGAAATGCCAGAAACCAGTCCCCGGTAGCTTGTCTCCTTTCTGGTGAAGAATTGGCTTGGTAGTTTAGTCTGCCCTGTTCCCATGATGCACTGGGCCAGGGACAGACTGATTTGCATATAGCCAAGTTCTGAGCTGGGATGGGGCAGTGAGCTAAATAACGGTGATGGATTAAGCCCTGATCTTTGGACTGGGTAAGAGTGGTCTGCTTAATTCAGACACTCTGTTCATCACCACCCCCTTTTCTGAATCGTTTTTGGCCACTATAGGTGTGGCAGGGTATACTCAGACATGAGTCCCTTGCTCACTGCACCATCAGGATTCAAGCAAGCCGTACCGACGACGGCTGAAATGCCAGAAACCGGTCCCCGGTAGCTTGTCTCCTTTCTGGTGAAGAATTGGCTTGGTAGTTTAGTCTGCCCTGTTCCCATGATGCACTGGGCCAGGGACAGACTGATTTGCATATAGCCAGGTTCTGAGCTGGGATGGTGCAGTGAGCTAAATAACGGTGATGGATTAAGCCCTGATCTTTGGACTGGTTAAGAGTGGTCTGCTTAATTCAGACACTCTGTTCATCACCACCCCCTTTTCCTGAATCTATCCTTACCATAGGCCTACACACACGTGGCCGGCCACCTTCAGCGCACATCATCACTGTGTCGTAGTCAGGCTTATGGACATGGGCTGACAGGCATGACAATGGTGTACCGTACAGATGCTAGTGATGCAACTGCGCTGCACACACTAGTGCATATGCTCGGGGTAGGGAAGAGCAACAGTGAGGCTACCTAATACACATTGATGCCGCTCATTAGCAACATGCAATACCTGTCATACAGGAATAACCAAGTCACACATGTCACACATCAATGACCTAGTGAGCCTGCCAACACATCATGCAGTACGTAGTCTTGACTCATGTCTCTCTCCACTGTCACAGGTGATCCAGGATATGCACTCTGCCCTTGGATGATGACACCTCTCCGAGCGCTAAACACACGGGCCCAGAGGCAGTACAATTTGGCCCACAAATGCATCAGGGGCATTGTGGAATGCACATTTGGTGTGTTGAAATCACGTTTCAGGTGCCCGGATAGCACAGGTGGAAGGATCCTGTACATCCCAGACATCATGTCCAAGATGATCGTTGCATGTTGTGTGTTGCACAACATATGTGTACGCAGCAATGCCCCATGGATACAAGTGCCAGATGCACTGAACGATGATGATGATGATGAGACCGGTGGATCACACCCCACTGCAGCCGCAGCAGGAATAGCCCACAGGAAAACCATAATTGACAATTTTTTGTCATGTTAACATCACATTGTGTCAGTCCTTAGCAATCATGGGATAGTATGATGAATGACCACAAACACAGCATGTGCAAATTAATGCTTTCCAAGACACATTCCCTGCGTGCTTGTCACTCATCTGTACAGGCACATCACTCAGACAAGTGTGAGTGCGACATGTCGTGCTAGCAATTTTTCAATTTGTTAATGGATGGTGGGTGTGTCACCTCTGTGCAGAGAGGCTGTTTCGTGTGTCACGATTCGAACTGCCAGTTCTTTGTGTCACAGTTAGTACGGAATCCCACTCTTCGGTGTTTCAAATGTGTCCCAAATCATGACATATTGGCTGTCATTTGTGACCTACAAGTGACAACAGGGCTTCTTTTGGGGTAAGATATTTACCACCATGATGCAGAGATGCACCCTGTGACTCAAGTCCCACGACATGGGCAACATGTAACTTTTGGGGTAGTCACTGCCCCTACATTCATCCATGCTTTCATAATTGTTTGATGATGGACATGGCACGTCTGTGTGCAGGAGGTGTTGATTGTCCCTCTGCAATGTGAAGGAGAGATGCGGTTTCACAGTGTGTTCCATGTATGTTTCAGCATTGGCGCTGTTTACATACAGAATACATGTCAATGTTATGTTATGTTATGTTATTATAAGTTTGTATAGCGCCTTATCACCCAGAGGTATCTAAGCGCTAAATGTACATTGTGACTGTTTGTGAGGAGATGCCTATCTGATGCGGGACAATGGTCATTTGTTCTACGTCACGGCTGTGGGGTTGTGCTCATACGTTGTCATCTCACCAATTTTTTTACTCTACTTATATGGAGCATTTTCCCGCATGACGAGTGGGAATCGCCGGCCTGCCTCTGGTTATCGCTGATGTTTGTATTGCGATTGGCCTCAATGCTACTATTTTCACGTTAGTGTATCACGTTTTATCGGTGTCGTGTTGGTTTTAACGCTGACATTTGACATGTTATCATGAGCCTATCGCATGTTCCCCCCCATCTTGAGAATTCTTCGTTGACACAGCGTTATTTTCCCACGATAGACTGCGATAAGAGGAGTTGTGTTAAGCTATTTTTGCGGTAATTATCACACGTTCTTGAGAATATCCCCCACTGTTGTATGAGTTTACCTTTCAAATTAATTGGGATGCTAAAGATGGTGTTGGGCATGAGTGTTTGAATATAGAGGGAAGCATGGGCCATGTGGTAGAGACAGGTGCTGACAGCAGGCAATTCGTGGTGTCTGATGTTGGTGCCAGAGGCTTCCTTCTTAATCTCAGCTTTTAATCACCTGGCCAGCTGTGGCGGTACCAAATGGCCACCATGAGCACCTCTGAGTATTAGGCGCACAGCAGGCTGAGGGCTGCTCTCAGGCACAGAGCCAAAGGCTGCTTCACGGTTTGGAAGTAGGAGAAAAAGCTGATAAGCAAAGCTGGAAAGCCAGATCTGCAGCCTGAGGACTGGTAACAATAAGAAGCTAATCTTACAAAAAGGTCTACACTTCACTGCCAGGATTATCCTAATTAAATATACTAATTCTTGAATACAACTCATTTTTTGAGGCTTTAAAGTAATTAGCTTTCTTATCAAAATGATAATCACATTGACTCACTTCTGTACGGCGCCTTTAAAACACGAGATATGATATTGCACTCTTATTTTGTTGGGCGTGCAACAGAGGGCAAGTTTTGCATGAGTTATTGCCAGCTGGAGAGGGTGCGCCAGTTCACTCATGCCACCAAAGTAATGTAAACACTAAAAAGACTAAATAGCAAAGCATACAACAAGGGTGGCAATCGCCAAAGTGCAAGGGCTAGCAAGGGGACTTCCATGTGACACTAACTGGCATCTGTGACACACGACAGGGAAAAGCAGCTGTGGAACTGAGGTTTTCAAAGAACAGAGGATTTGTGCCTTAAGAGATGTGATATGTTCCTTCGAACTCGCCTTAATCAGGACCAGTTATAAAGACGCCATTCAGAAATATGATGTGTATCTAGTATGCTTCAAAAAGCAACCTACCCTCATATGTTTGTTCCCAGTGGAACTCCATTCTTCTACAACACATAGCCATGCTCTGCAGCAAGTCATGTGCTCAATTTCAGCAACGCTCTTCCGAATGTGAATAATAAACATTACAAACGCGCTATTTGAACATGCAACCTTCTGATCTGGAGTCAGACGTGCTACAGTATCGCCACAAGTTTGTATACGGTGCTTTACTAATGGATATTTTACAATAGACTTAACAGCTAATTTTTGGACATTTTGTGTCATTTCGTTCAATGCCTTTAGAAATCTCATTACAGCCTCATTTCTGTCTTACTCCACCTGCTAAGTGGTTCAAGGTTACAAACATGTTTTCTTTTTAAACAGATGCATTTAGTGTGGCTGTTGTCCCAAATACTGATAACCCTCACATTAGACTGTTGCTTTCATGGCTCCTGTCTCCCTAGTAATTGTAATGTGCAGGGTTTACTTGTCTTTAAGTTTGAGCTGGGCTGAGTGTGTCTGAACCAAAAAAAGACAAAAACTGCCATTGTCACATGACACTGTTGTGAAGTAGTGCGCAACTTATGTTATGCATTGGTGCACCTGATTTAGGAGTGCAATTTAACAAACTGGCGGGGCTACCATCTGTTCTGAGTGAACTTTCACCCTCTCTTCTCAGCACGCATAGAACAATGTCAACATTCTCTGTGCATCCTTAGAATATCAGTTATACTTTAGTATCTGCTACATCTGAGCCCAGCGCCGCCAGTCATCACACTGTGGTATAGTCACCCTATGTGTACTTTACTTTAAGACCTGTTAGTGTCAGATTAAGTGGGCAGAAGTGAAGTACCTACTGCATATCAATACTCTTTTATTGTCCGTATAACACACCCTAGTGTTTCCCAAATAGAAGCGCTGTGTTTCTATTAAAAAAGCAGAGCATTGATGAATCAATGGTACAATTGCCTGCCTGCAATACAGGTGGCCCAGGTTCGGTTCCCAGTCAATGCAGCGCTCTCTCTTTATATTCACATTTTCCTTTCACCTTTAAATGCTCAATAAAGTAGCACAGACTTTAACTCTATAATTGTATTTCATCTTCACTTTGTGAAAAGAGCATCGAAACTAGAATGGAAATGCACCTGCCAATTTACTCAAGAAGAGGTCACACTTTTCCACAAAATGTCTACCTGACCGGAATACTTTTGATTGGATAATTAGTAGGTGCTACCTCATTGGGTAAAACACATATATAATTCAATGTGGAAAGCCCCGGTACCCCATCCCCTAGGACCCGGATGAAATTTAATGGGGGAGGGAAAGCAGTGCGGCATCCCTCCAAGGCAATTGTGGCCCGGGGGCCCCATCCCCCAAGGCCCAGTCTTAATTAAATAGGAGAGTTGGACGATTTTGACCCCGGGGACCCATTTCCTTGTGCCCAACCAGGTCCAGGTTGGCAACGTGGCCCCCCTCCCTCGCCCAATTTTAGCCCTGGAGACACTATTCGACGGGGGCTGGTCATGGCTCTCTGGGTGCCCTGGTCCCAGCTCGGGCACCCAGTGTGCTATGTGCACACGGGGGACCCTCAAGGCCCCCGCAGTCCCAGCCGGCTACCTGCCTCCTGCCGGAGCCGGCATTGCTATTGCACACAGGGGGCTGCTGGAAATGCAGCTCCCTTTGTACAAGAGCAATAGTTTCATCTCTTTCCCTGCATGTCTGCGTGCAGGGATAGAGATGAAACCTCCACTTTCATCTAGTGCGACCTGTTTGACAGCTACCATCCACTAGAAACAAAGTGTTTGCTTTTTCTTCTTCTGCCAAGCAAAAGCAAACACCTATTTCCTGGGGATGGGCATCCTAGGACATATCAGGATGCAGCCCTGGACCATATATGGCTCCAGAAGGGGAGCTGCATGGCCCCCTCCTTCTCTATTTATGGGACGGCCCTGGGGAGGTGGTGATCCCCGGGAGCATATATGGCCCAGGACGGGTGCAGCGCACCCTCTCTCATTGATATTTTTTATTTAGGCACCAGGGAGGCGGTGGTACCCAGGGTCCAGGGAGTCTGTGCAGCCCCCGTAAATTGTTTTCATAAGGTGGTGGACCCCCGGGGCTTCTACAAACCCAGGAGGGAGCTATGCGTGCCCCCCCCCCTCCTTTATTGAAAACAAAGCCCCGGGAGGTGGTGACCCCAGGGCTTCTAGAAGCCCAATAGGGGGTTTGCACTGCCCCGTCCATTATTGAAATAAAGCCCCGGGGAGCTGGTGGTCCCTGGGGCACAAAGAGCCTCAGTAGGGGGTCCTGTGTGACCACCTCCTGATAATGGCCAACCCGGGGGCCCTTTTCCACTACTTTTTACACTAATTCACAGCGACACTTTTTATTTAAAAAAAATGCTTTTCTTTCCCTGCCGGGTCTCTCTGGGACCTCACGACATGAGGGTCAGGGTATTCCTAACCTGCCCTCTTTTCTTTTTTTCCAAGTTTATGTTTTTTAGGTACTTGGCTAAAGCAAAGTCCCAAGATGGCTGCCAACTCATCTTGGTTGAAGTGATGGCAGCCAATTAGAGCTCTGCAGATCTCTGCATGAGCTTATCATTATTAAATATACACATATAGATAAACACATTTAGATTTACACCAAATCACTTAAAGCTTGATCTACTTAACCAAATCAACATTTCAGCCAAATTTGGTGCAATTCCGTCAAGCGGTTCAGGCTATAGTCATGTTCAAAACCCCTATGAGAATTAACATGAGATACACACTTTTATGACCCCCTTTTTTTCAGCCCCCACTTGATGGATCAACCCGAAACTTTCCATGCGCAGCTAAAATCACCAGCACACTTTATATGGCAAATGTTGTCAGGTTTCGTCAAACGGCACCAAAGATATAGGCAAGTCACAAAACATTTATCCCATGGAAACTACCCACTGGAGACCGCAAGTAGGAGATAGATAGATAGATAGATAGATAGATAGATAGATAGATAGATAGATAGATAGATAGATAGATAGATAGATAGATAGATAGATAGATAGATAGATAGATAGATAGATAGATAGATAGATAGATAGATAGATAGATAGATAGATAGATAGATAGATGTTAGTGAGGGTAAAGAATATATTTTTACATTCTTAAATATGATATTGTAAATGAAATAAATATATTGAAGTCATTTTGAGGTGCTAATGTGTTGTGACCTTTTTCATTATTATTGTAGGATATTATAATTGTAATTCATTCTCATTTATATTTCACATTAAAATAACATTAATTTATTTACAAAAAATAACAGAAACCTCATTATTTCCTCTATAAATATCTAAGTACTGTTATGGAGTTCCTAAAAATACATACGATCTGTCTGTTTAGAAAACATAAACTAAGGGATTGGTGTCCAGACTGATTCCAGACACCCCCAAAGGATATGCCTGCCTTTAGACCAGATAGCTCACAGTCACACCATAAGCCCACTTCCCTTACCAAGGAGTGAATAGTTTCTGGCAACTATCGAACATGACAACCCTTAATCCTTCAGGGATAATGAAAACAGTACAGTACTTTTTGCTCAGTTGCTCGTGCTCACTAGGTCGCAGAGAGATACACAGAATAAACAATGGGGACGTTTTCAGTCAGCATTTATTGAACCAGCGTCATTCTAGTGTAAAACATGTTTGTTGTAACAATCATTAGAAAGAAACAGATATACAAAATTACAAGCATCAACAGAGTAAATAAAATGTAGAATTCTACCATGGTGCTAAAACAGTAAATATATGCAGGCATAGCGATACATGGCAGTAATCAAGCATACTCCAATGATACAAACCCTACCTAAATGTACCTAAGTGTCCCTAGCATGTATGTGGGTGTAAAGCCAAGCATCCCCTAGGAAAAAGCCAACCCCATTACCTGATGGGAGAGAACGAAGGACCCCGCCTCGGTCTCAAGTTTGACACCCCGCAAGGGATGTCAGGCCGCTGCATGTTGTAGCTTCTGCAGGCCAGGACCTCAGCATCTAGTGTCAGCATGGAGCTTCTCCTCTGCCTATCTAGTGTTGATAGGGGTCTTTTATACCATAAAGATAGCCTCGGGGCTCCTTACATAATCGATGTGTTGTAAGTATGATTATGCAAATGAGCCTGGAACAATACCTGCAATTATGCTAAGCAGTTCATTCTCCCTAGGATGAGGATGACCATGACTTTTACTTAGAGAATGTTCATGCTGGTATGTTTGTCATATGCAGGGACTCATCCATAATAAATGAAGCTAGTTTCAAGGGAACTGAACGACATTTATTCAGCAGATATCTGGGTAAAAGGTCAGTGCTAGAACCATTATGCAGTGCAAGGTAGGACAAATGTAGTTAAAAGGTTGTGTAGCTACCTGGGCCTAGGTTGGGGTACATTGTGGTTCATAGCACCCACTCCTCATCCGAAGGTCGATAAGGTCAACTAATGAGTAAATATGCCTGTTTAAAAAAGCATAAAAATATTGTCATAAAACCAGTGTCTAAAAACATCTAAAACATGGTTTATGTAAAAACGATGCTTATTAAAATTCAAAAAAGTTCTATAAATCCACTAAGACGTCAATATATGATTAGACTAACTGAGCACGGTGAAAGCCATGTTGCTCAGTGAGAGCAGAAAATAAAAATAAAACAAAACTATGCTTTTGCATTCCAATTTGGCTTGTTTTGGATAAAGGGCTGAAATGTTCCCATCACACGGAGAGCCAAATGTTTATGTATCCTTTGTGAGAGACGCAACATCACTGTCGCTTGCATTCGCAGGTGACTGTTCCTGTAACGCCTCTAGTATCAGGTCAATGGAGCAAAGGTGATCATCTTCAGTTCACGCAGCAGTTGCTAAGAAAACACTTGAAAACTGTTTGCTGGTTGTAGAGCTGGTGTCTGCTCTGACCCGAGCTGAAGCATCCTGTGGAGGTTCTAAGAATGCCGTTATCAACATGGGAATACGCTGAGGGCACTGTCATACATGGGCCTTTAAGGGGTCCAGTAGTACGTCTTTGTCCGATGGCGCAACTGATAGAAGTGTCAGACATATGTACAACAGGCATTCAAATCCACAGAATAGGCAGCTGAGCACAGGCAAGATGCAGTCAACCCACACTGATCTGAACAATGGGAACCAATACTCGCTTACCTCAGAATCCGAGGTGTGCTCAGTTGGAGTACCATGCATTCATGGCAACATCGCACAAGGAACACTTTTTTCATCTCTAGAGGAATTGAGCTTTTCATTGTGTAGCAGGATAATTAGAACCTGGATACCCACTACAAGTAGTAGGACCAGCGGAAGCCCTCCAAAAACACTTCGAAATAGGGAGTGTATAACTGCTGGAATAACTCAGAAGATTGTCTTAAAGGTGCTCAATAGGCCAGAACCTATGTTCTTAAATAGGTGCACTATCAGACATTTTAAAGATATGATGTACCATTTCCCTGAAATGAAGTGGGAAGTTTCTTCGGACTAGTGTCTCAGTTGACGACCTTGCAACATGGAGATCAAAAGTATATCGGGCTGAGGTTGAGGCCACTTCTTTCTGTAAAAGCATGGCTTTCAGTCTGCTCAGAGAATCAAACCGTATAAAGGAAACATTCAATGAAGGCCAAAACGTTGCCTCCCTAACTGTGTGGGTCGGTGGGAACAATACTTGCATTCAACAGGTAACCCTGGAACTTACTGTGACCAGATATGCGATACCTGGTACTATCACACAACAACCTTGATCATTCAACATGAAATAGCATCCATTCAAGGGCTGTTCGAACACCGGATGAACCACAGCATCTGGGGATCCTTTCAAGTGATGAAATAGGTTTGCTACCAAAGCATTACAGGCTCCTAGAAGCAAATTATCCGGACAAATTAGAGACCCACTTAAAGAAATTTCACAGTCTGAACCGCTGAGAAAAAATTTCAGTGTTCCCATTCCTACATCCAAATCTGTACGGTAATTCCCATGACTCAAGTATGTATCCCTCTCCCAGTGCTTCATACCTGCCTACCTGGTGATACGGTAGAAAGTATTGAAATTGGCATGTCATGACCGGCAGTGAACTATGGTGATGGATTACCCATTCTGTGGAAAGTGACTCAGCCACGGTAAAAGATAATTGGTCCAATATTTCAATGTGCAACATGGTATATTTTGCATCTCTTTGTGACATTGTTGTCTGTCTAACTGTTAGATTGTATGCAGAAAACACGGTTGCACTGGTGATTTGCCACCAGGGCACGAGACCGGAAGTGTAACGTTCAGCTTAATAATAGAATGGATCGCAATTGCAATTGTCCATGTTGTAATATAGAGAAATCCTGTTCCATTATATCTATTGCAGAAGACAAAATGTTGCCCAAAAAATACATTCTGGATGATAATGTGGTCATCCCATTGTCGACCACTGCCAAATCCTTTTCTAGGTTAAGCCTGTCAATCTTAAGCAATGTCCCAGCAGCCTACTGCTGGGTGATTTTCCATACCTCGATGTAAATAGCGTACAAGACGTGCTTTTAATGTGGTTTTGGGGGAAAAATCTATGTCATCTGAGAGTAATGACTAGTGTTGTTTTACCTGGGACAGTGTTGAGGTTTTTAGCCACTCTAGGCATAACTTCCTAACAATGTAAGATATCACCCCCATGTGATCTGATTCTACATAGAGTTGGTCAGACCTGTAGATACTAAACCCTTTGGTGGTACCCCTGAATCTTGACTGACACCTAATTGTGTTGATAGGCCAAATCAACCATCCCTTCCAATTGAGGTCAGATGAAATGTACTAACCATCATGTAGAAAGTCATCTAATGTATCCCCACTATGTTGTGCATAGTTTTGCCATCCCTCAAAGTGTGAAAGTGTGAAAGTGTGAAAGTGAAGGAATCCGAGGTGTGTTGAAAGACAGGAAGTCTGTTGTACTGTGTTGTTCAGGAAGAATATCTGATTTGGTATGAGGCATGCTCTAAACAAGGCCTCAGTTCCCTGAACCTGCCAATCTTTAGTCCCCTGGACAGATTTTGTGTCTATTGTGTCTTTCCAAAAGTCAAAACCATGTAGAGACGGATAGGTTATAATGGAATTAGAGTATATCTTTATTGTGTTAAAGAGCATTTTTTTTCTTTGCAGTTTTAGGTGCAAACGTATATTAATAAGATGTTGAGTTTGGTGTGTTAAACCCAGAAAAATCAGCAAACCACTGTGCAAATGTGGCTGAACTACCTTTCGGCTGTGTTGGGCAATGTTCCCATTGATGGTAAGAGAAACATTTAAGTGGGATATTTGCTTTGTGCAAAAATGATGACTATAGTGTTGGAAACAAAACATGATGTTAAATTAGATGTATTATCATACAATTCATCATTTGAAAATGCAGCAGAGTGTTTCAAAGTCCCAATCATCAGAGTAAGTACTGGAGGTGATGATATAACTTAGAGACATTGCAAATAAAAGTGGTATTTTTAAAAGTTCTGTTGGACCATACACATCCTAGGAAACAATGTCTCAAACTATTCCTTCAGGATTTGAAACTGTTGTAATGTTCACTAAGGACAGGTCTCTCTGTTCACAGTGTGATGATACATGTGGTTTCAGGACCAAGTTCAAATGTTGGACTGCAGAGCGTTCTGGGAGGTAATGTCCATTCAGGAGCAAGGAAAAGACAGTCACTACCAATGTTCTCTCAAATTTGTTTCCTCTGTGTGCGGCAGTGTAAGGTCTCTGTGCGCTGAATCCATTGCTATGTGCGCCAAGAACCGGACCACGCCTATGGGTGCAGCAACAAATATCAGTGCAAACATCAATCCAAACCTTTGCTTAAAAAATGAAAATGCAATGCATTCCACCCATACAACGCCACATGATGGGTCTTAAGGCAGGTTTGCAATTTACATGCACACACCATGACATGAATTGGTTACACAGGCAAGTACACTTCAGCATTAGAAAAAAACTGGACTCCAATGGTGGTACCAATATAAGATTTCACTAAAGATTCCCAACTAGAGCTCTGTTCATATGGTAGGGAAATGTTAGGACCTTATACAAGATCGCATACCTGGGGATACATGCAGCGGGCACATGTTATCCCCCTGTGTACAGGATCCCCAGTTCCTGCAGGGCATGGACTTGGCAGTCCATTCCCTGCCGGAATTTGCTTTGGCATTCCCATATCAGTGCCTTTTTTATAGGTACTGCCGTGGGACAACCTGCACTTTGAGATTTGCGTGGTGCACTATCTTTGCAGCAGGTATATTAACCTCGGCACTACCTTAAAACTTGCACTAGAGAAAACTCCGAGAGTCATCTTGACATATTTATATTGCATAAAAATTGCTGGAGCAAGGAACATCGCAGCAGGTGCTTTTTAAACAATAATATACCTGAAAACACGGCATTCACCCACCACACCTCCCAAAGTCAGCAGCCGGTACAGTCCCCGGTCACACTGCCCGAGAGCCGGCCCTGGCCAATGTCTGAGCCCTATTAACCAAAGAAATGCAGCAAGTCTAACAGGGACATCTTATGAATTTTGGGGGCCCTGGGCCTAACCTATTTTGGGGGACCCTGTTCAGAACAAACTTGAATTTATGATTGCATTTCAGCTCTTTCATGCCCTCTTAGGCCAGGTCACTGACAGTATACTGGCGCAATTGTCAGAATTCTAAATGTGTTTATATCTTATGTTCAGGCATAGTGATGTGTCTAATCAATATTGTAACACATCAGCAGTTCACTAATATTACTGCAAATAATATCGGTGAAACACTCCCATTTCTCATATGTTTGGTCCTATTGCGAGCTAAAAGAAACCTTTTTATGGATGCTGCATGAAAAATAAACATTTCTCTGCAGAATGGCTATAGTAGACACTCACACATCAACCACCTTAAAACAAATTTGAGGGATAAAGGTATTCAAAACAATCAGTTTAGTAATTGTTCAAGGTAAGACTATCAATAGGCTCCCCTCAAATGCTGGGGCCCTGGGCCAGAGCCCACTTTGGCTATGCCTTAAATCATCTCTGAAGTCTCAGCTCTCCCAAAGTACCAGGCATCAGGCCTTAGATTAACGCCTTTCAGTGTGGTGGTCCATATCACTGTACTGAATTGCACAGTGACACATAATTGTGGGTCCTCAGGAGCGCTAGTAATCGTGCACTAATACTGACTGATTGATTTTCACTGACTAACCTTAACTCCTGTACTGATTTTAACTGACTGACTTTAACTCCTGTGCACTTTTTTAGTTTTCTCCTGACTGCTCCCTCCAAGTAAAACAAAGCTGAGTCAGAATCGTAACTTTAACTAGATGCGGGTGGGGCTAGGCAGTGTGTGTGGTTCACTTTAGCGCTGCAAAAGGGGACAAAGCCATAATGGCTGAAGGCTGGAGTAGGTAGATGAACACCCTAACCTAGCGGCGCAGAAGCAGCGATGGTCCATGCTGTCAAAGGCCACTTGGTGGTAAGTTCTGAGTGACTGAGGGGGAATTACGGGAAACGATACAGGATCATGTTCATGAGCACCGGGCAAGTATGACTTGATGGAATTATGGAGCCGCCTATCGCCGTGGAGTTAAGTGTGCGACAGACGGGTTGAATATGTGACTGCTAGCCATGTGCCTCCTTCACCTGTTTCTCACACTGCATCTACTAGGCCTCCTGTGGATTAGAATATTTGCTTTCTACAAGAGGGTAAGTCGGCATATAATTGATAGAGCCGAGCCGTACATCCTGGTTGGGTGTTTGGTTTCACATTGAGAAACATACCGGCCGTTTGTACAGTTTTCTTGAGAGGCCAAAGTTTGTCCCTGTGCATCTGCTACTGAGCCATAGAATCATGCTCGGGCCGGCGTTTGCCAAGGGAGTTGTTACGGTTAAGCAGTCCATACCAATTGCTGCTCCTCAAAAGTCACCTCGCAAAATAAGTAGTGCCTCGCTGAGGCATTCCTCTCACTGCTTCAAAATGTACTTTCAATTATTATTAGGACCAGCGTGACACCCCCAGCACCATCGCATTAGGTCAGCAGAGCCGCCGGTCTGGTCAGTGCCAGTGGTGTGTAGTTCTGTGACAGCCTGTGGCTGCAGGGCTGTATTGGTTACATCATTTTTTTAACAGTACCATCAGGTTAGCTAGGTTAGTGTCCTTCCAATTTTGGGGGTTGCTCAGAGGCGCAAGAAGACCCGAACTTTGGGGGACTAACACTCCGAGCCAGTGTTGGCCCTAGCACTGGTTGCACATGGTGCAAAAGTCTTTTTTGGTGCCCACTCCCCCATTTCCTCCTGCTCCATGAATTTCCTCACTACCGCTCGCCTACAATGCACCTAATCTCTCGATAGCACCTTTCTGACAAACATTTTTTTTTATAGTGCTAGTCATAGTTTACACACACTCAGTTCTGTGATCTGGGTGGTACACGTTCTTTGTAGTAGGCACATTAACCATCTGCACTGCGTGGGTGGCAGGAGAGTCCAATGCAACAGTGTGAGAGTAGGGTAAGAGGAGTGACTGCAGGGTGAGTGAGGTGACTATATGAATTTGGGTGCTGATGTAAGTGCAGAGTGGGACGAATTACTGCTGGTTAGTGATGGGTTTGTTTGAGTGAGATTGCAGATTGAGCACTAACGGGGGCAGATGAGTGAAGTTTCACATGAGTGCAGGTTGAGTAGTGTGCTTGTGTGACTGCAGGGTGAGGTACAGGGTGAACAGCGTAAGTGCAATGTGAGTGCAGAGTGATTACTGTGAGTGCAGGTTGAGCGGGAGAATGGTAGAATGCATGGTGATCAGTGTGAGTGCATTGTGATCGCTGTGAGTGCAGGATGAGCGTGAAAGTGAAGGGCGAGAATGAGGAGTGAGTTATCTGAACACATGATGCATTCCCAGACACTTGAAGTAACTCAGCATTTTATTGATGATGGCATAGGGTTTCAGATACAATTTAAACTATTGCTATTATGGCGTTAATAAGGGATCGAGAGTGGAGGAAATAAATAATGTGCTGCTTCTGCAACAAACTTCTAGTCTTAGGATTAGGGTTGCCAGGTCATTATTTTGATGTCCAGACAGTACAAAAATAAACAGTAACCTAAAGCCATATTTTCAGCACTTATCTGTGCAGCAAATATAAATAGAAATCACTTTTAATTGTGTTCTAGGGCTGCCTGAATGATACATGACTGATTTAAAGGGCACAAAGACAGAAAAGTCAAATTACAAATGAATGCATACTTTTTTATATATAACCATGTTTTTTTCAGCTCTGCCACTTGTTCCCAGAGCAACTTGAACTTTATAGTGCAACTTTTGGAATCTCTAAACGATTCTGTCCCTAATAGTGAAGATATTCATTGTATGACTGGACACAGTAAAACGGATTGCACACAATGAATGTGGGGAATTCCCGATCCATATCTTTCACTTCTGCCAGCTGTGCAGTGCAATCTCCCAGAGACTGTCTGCCTATTGCTAGGATGGAACTTGCTGTCCCGCATACGTCCCTTCACAATCGCACATGCTGCACTGCATTTGCTGTTTAGTCCTAAAGCAGGCTGGGCAGATCCGTCAGTGTAAATAATGTATTCATACATGTCAGCTTGTATAGAATGGAGAATTTCTGTGTGTTCCTGTGTCCAATGTTGAAATGCAAAATCAGGTCTGATTAGGTTGTAGAAAGGTTTCACCATTTCTGCCTAATCCAAAATGTATGTTCTGCCACAATTTAGGAATCCTAAAATGGATTGTAAACCTGTAAGGGTCTTTGGAGGTTGGAGTAAATTAGCTGCCAGGCTTTTTCCTTCACTTGATAACTCATATCCCAAAAAAAGGACATTGAGGTGGGCAATTTTAAATTTTTTAAAGTTTACTTTGTAGCCCAGAATAGCGAACCCCAAAATTCTGTTGTTCACCCTATGCAAGTGATCCAATAAGTCATTGTGTGTCAGTTGAATATCATCTACATAGGACAATCCCTCCTCATCACAATTTTGAAGTAACCCTGTTACTCTTGCTGAGAAAAACCCGGGGCTATTCTTATACCCTTGGGACAGTCTACAGTCTTGGCTCTGAGAGCTGAGCGCTGAAAATGCTGTCAAATATCTGCTTTCAGGGGCTGTATTTTGGTAGAAGAATCCATATGAGATATCAAGTGTAGTTTTGTATTTCTTCCGCACAATGTTGTTCATTAATGCGACACTGTGTGCCTTTTGTACTGCAAATATCTTTGTGCATGTGTTTAAATGCCTGTAGTCTAAAATTAGACTGTATGAATTGTTGGTGTTCATGACGGGAAATACAGAAGAGGTTAAATTTCCAATCATACCTTGGTATTCAAGTTGTTCTAAGATCTCCCAGACTTGCTTCTTTGCATCATGTTTTATTGGGAACTGACTCTGTGGTGTAGGAGTAGCTTTAACTGGGATTTCATGGTGAGGTGACCCAGTTTCCTATCCTACATAATTGCTGTAAAGTGAAGGAGCTAGCGCTAATGCCCACTCCTGCACATATGTATGTTTTAGTGAGTCTGGAGCAAGGTCAGAGAAAGCCGGTAAAATCACCTCTTCCGCCTTTGGGCACCCATAATGAACTCAGGTTGCCAATCTTTTTCAGCCAAAAGGATATTGTATCCATATGTCAGGTTCTTCCAAAAGAGAACTTTAACTCTTCTGAAAATGTCCACCTCCATTTGGTACTTAATTTCATATAACTGATGTGGGACTCTTACCCTCGTATCCAGTGTTTCCACTGTGATATGTTTATTCAACACTGCTGTCACCAGGAATTCCATCAGGTTCTAGCGAGCTATTGTTACTTCTGTTGCGCTGTCTAGCATCGCCAGAGCCCATTCCCAATTCAGTAGCACAGTCCTCAGTAGCCCAGGCATTTCTTATTTTAAGACTAGCTACGTTCTTCTTTTTAAAATCAGGTATACTTTTGGGTTTATCTTCTTGTTTGATAATGTAGTCTGAAGTGTGATGTGTGTCTCTTGGCTTGACTCACTCTTCTGATCTGTATTCTGACTGTCGTTCTCTCTCTGAATTTTTTGATGAACCCTGAAAGGAACAAGAGGAACGTGTATCAGTATCCTGATACCTGTCAAGTTTTTAATATTATTACGGTTTCTAAGATAATATTTTCTATCAGAGGGCTCCTGTTGAGGAGACCCACCCCGTGATCCTGATGCATTCTGCTTATTATTCTTTGATTGTTTGTTGTCCCATTTCTTTTTAGAAGAATCAGGTGTATGCTTCGAGTTATCCATTTCAGAATTACCTGTTACTTGTGGTTGCACAGGTCTAGCTTCCAAGTTATCTCTAGCCATCGAAGCATAGGTATCTATGATAATCTTTGGTGGTTCTTGCTCCTGTTGTGCAGGAGTGCATTCCCTCAGGTGTTAGCATATAGCCACCATTGTTGCCTCCCCTTTTATGTTAGCTAACATAATTGTTGATACCTGGGTAAAATTGACTATCAATTTCATCCCTAAGTCCAGGGCAGGTTTTGCCCCATACTCATTCTGTATTTGGTACAATACTTCTGGTATGACTGCTATTGAGGGGGTACCATGTGTATTCGAATAAACAGCAGTGAAAACTGAACCTCAAGTAGTACAATTCTCTACCGGGGAAGCTATTCTAATCGGAACACACAATTACAGTATTCTGTGTTTTTATTGCAAGCCTATGTGGGGAAACACTTCCTCGGGCTGTGCTATTTTCTGTGCTATCCAGAAAGGCTAGAAAAACAAAGAGAGGAGTACCATCATCGGAAAGTCAGAATGAGATTCCTAATGTGGTGATAGGATGCCAAAAGGAAAGAATTTATCCTTTTGTTAAAAACCCCTCACTCACCAACCTAGTGGTGACATGCTTCATCATCGGGGTCCACCCTAGTGGCCTAACATCACTAGGGTGTGCTATGACACCTGGGTTACAGTGGAGCAGGTTGTGAATGTAAGTGCAGAAAAAAATGTTAAAAACTGTCCTGGTTTATCTTAAAATAGATTTTATTAACAAGAAACGGGACAATGTTAAAAAGGGTGAGGTGAGATACTATGTGGGTATATTAAGAACCAGAGTATCTCTTATATGTGTGATGGTCTACATGTTTCAACCGTGATTGGGATGTACCAGGTTTTCATCAGGACCGTATAGTCAGGGAACTGGTAGGTATGTACCCCCTAAAAGGCACACCCTTTCCTAGTTCTCTGTGACCCAAAATAGCAAAAATCTGCTATCTGGTATAAAAGACTAACCACAGTGGGTGAGTCTAAAACAATGAAAAACAATGAAAAAAGACTACTGTTTTGGAGTCCTATCTCATCGGAGGGCGGGAGGGGGTATCCCCACTACTTAACCGATTTAGTTACTTCATGGTTGAAATGCCGGTTACCTATGCTTGTCCTCCGCTGCCCTGCCCTGCCATTAAGTAGTGGGGATACCCCCTCCCGCCCTCCGATGAGATAGGACTCCAAAACAGTAGTCTTTTTTCATTGTTTGAGACTCACCCACTGTGGTTAGAGTCTTTTATACCAGATAGCAGATTTTTGCTATTTTGGGTCACAGAGAACTAGGAAAGGGTGTGCCTTTTAGGGGGTACATACCTACCAGTTCCCTAACTATACGGTCCTGATGAAAACCTGGTACATCCCAATCACGGTTGAAACATGTAGACCATCACACATATAAGAGATACTCTGGTTCTTAATATACCCACATAGTATCTCACCTCACCCTTTTTAACATTGTCCAGTTTCTTGTTAATAAAATCTATTTTAAGATAAACCAGGACAATTTTTAACATTTTTTTCTGCACTTACATTCACAACCTGCTCCACTGTAACCCAGGTGTCGTAGCACACCCTAGTGACGTTAGGCCACTAGGGTGGACCCCGATGATGAAGCATGTCACCACTAGGTTGGTGAGTGAGGGGTTTTTAACAAAAGGATAAATTATTTCCTTTTGGCATCCTATCACCACATTAGGAATCTCATTCTGACTTTCCGATGATGGTACTCCTCTCTTTGTTTTTCTAGTTCTTCCACAGGGGAACAGGAGTACACTCCGTTCACCTCCAGTGAACACGATCCCTTGCTCTCTCCTTTGTTAGCATATCTATCCAGAAAGGCGCCAGCTCACGTTTAGTGGGCATTCTTCCCATAACCGTGTTCAGCGTTTTGGGCGTGATTTTTGTCGAAGTCCCTTGAGCTTGAGTCTTTCCTTTTAATCCTGACCCAAGGACGCACAAATAACATGTTTGCGTATCCTGGAGCCAGTTTTAACCATCACACTCTTTCTTTGTACATGCCGCTTATCTCACTGCCCCTACTCATTAATATTTGCTGTGATCCTCTCTCTTAGTAAGGAGGTTGTAACCCGCACCGTGACTAAGTGAAATGGTGCAAGGAGATTCCCGATGATGAAGCATGACACCTGTGGTGGGTGAGGAAAATGTATGTATGTGGTTGTTCTATAGCACAAACCTAGCCAAAAGACAGTTGGTTTGTAGACTGTTTATGCATTGTAATGTATGCTTCTTTAAAGAATTGCATCTTCAACTGTTTCCTGAATTGGAGTAGTATGGGGGGAGTCTGGATGGAAACTGGGATGGTTTTGCAGATCCTGGGCACTTACATGGAAAATGCACAATTCCTTGTTTTTAAGTTTTTGCAATGCTTATGGACTGAGCCTAAAACTGCACTTTGTAGTACATGTTGTATCACGTAGTTTGCGAATTTAAATTTGTATTATGTTTTGTAGTACTACAAATTGTATTACAAAATGCAGTTTGTGAATCAGGCCTGTACTATATTCTGTGTAAGAATTTAAAACTGAGTAATCTGTACTTGCTGTTTAGTGACACTGAATTTGTTGAAAACAGTGCCTCGATGTGAATTCGTTGTGAACCCTGTTTAGGCTTAGCTCCTTTTTTCCGTAGAGAGGGATGCAAGTCTCTTCTCTGATTCCAGTACTACATTGTATAGCCTAGTAACTAAGCTCTTAAAAGATGTGGAGTCTAAGGTTAGTGTCAGGGCAATAAAAGTGGAAGGGGCATCCGGAAAGTGTGGGGACTGAGTTTGTAACATTTTCTTTATACGTCAGTATACATCCCAAGAGGTGGTCACCTTGTTGAAAATGGCAATCTTTTCTGTATTATTATCCCAGATTTGTTTCTTCTTTTGCTGAACCATTTTTATTGCGGCATCTGAACCTATCCAACACTTACACCCAGTCAACAGATCTGGGTTTAATCCATCACCGTTCTTTAGCCCACTCTGCCACCCCAGTTCAAACATGGCCATATGCAAATCAGTCTTACCCTGTGCCTCATGGGAACAGTCCAGCTCGAACTGCCAAGCCATGCCTTCCCTGGACCGGAAACAAGCTTCCTAGGACCGGTTTCTGGCATTGCAGCCGTCTTCAGCCAGGCTTGCTTGCATCCATTGGCAAAGTGAGCAAGGGACTCCCTTCTGAGCATACCCTGCCAATTTATGGCAAACAAAGCGGTACAAAAAGGGGTGGTGATGGACGGAGCATCTGAACCAATCAAACACTCACACCCAGTCAACAGATCTGGGTTTAATCCATCACCGTTCTTTAGCCCACTCTGCCACGCCAGTTCAGACATGGCCAAATGCAAATCAGTCTGACCATGTGCCTCATGGGAACAGTCCAGCCCGAACTGCCAAGCCATGCCTTCCCTGGACCGGAAACAAGCTTACTAGGACCGGTTTCTGGCATTGCAGCCATCTTCAGCCAGACTTTCTTGAATCCAGTGGCAAGTGAGCAAGGGACTCCCTTCTGAGCATACCCTGCCAACTTATGGCGAACAAAGCGGTACAAAAGGGGGTGGTGATGGACGGTGTATCTGAACCAATCAAACACTCACACCCAGTCAACAGATCTGGGTTTAATCCATCACCGTTCTTTAGCCCACTCTGCCACGCCAGTTCAGACATGGCCATATGCAAATCAGTCTGACCCTGTGCCTCATGGGAACAGTCCAGCCTGAACTTCCAAGCCCTGCCTTCCCTGGACCGGAAACAAGCTTACTAGGACCGGTTTCTGGCATTGCAGCCGTCTTCAGCCAGGCTTGCTTGAATCATGTGGCAGAATGAGCAAGGGACTCACGTCTGAGCATACCCTGCCAACTTATAGCGAACAAAGCGGTACAAAAGGGGGTGGTGATGGATTGAGCATCTGAATCAATCAAACACTCACACCCAGTCAACAGATCTGGTTTAATCCATCACCGTTCTTTAGCCCACTCTGCCACCCCAGTTCAGACATGGCCATAAGCAAATCAGTCTGAACCTGTGCCTCATGGGAACAATCCAGCCCGAACTGCCAAGCCATGCCTTCCCTGGACCCGAAACAAGCTTCCTAGGACCGGTTTCTGACATTGCAGCCGTCTCCAGCCAGGCTTGCTTGAATCCAGTGGCAAAGTGAGCAAAGGACTCACGTCTGAGCATACCCTGCCAACTTATGGTGAACAAAGCGGTACAAAAGGGGGTGGTGATGGACGGAGCATCTGAACCAATCAAACACTCACACCCACTCAACAGATCTGGTTTTAATCCATCACCGTTCTTTAGCCCACTCTGCCACCCCAGTTCAGAAATGGTCATGTGCAAATCAGTCTGACCCTGTGCCTCATGGGAACAGTCCAGCCCGAACTGCCAAGCCATGCCTTCCCTGGACCGTAAACAAGCTTCCTAGGACCAGTTTCTGGCATTGCAGCTGTCTTCAGCCAGGCTTGCTTGAATCCAGTGGCAAAGTGAGCAAGGGACTCACTTCTGAGCATACCCTACCAACTTATGGCGAACAAAGCGGTACAAAAGGGGTGGTGATGGACGGAGCATCTGAACCAATCCAACACTCACACCCAGTCAACAGATCTGGGTTTAATCCATCACCGTTCTTTAGCCCACTCTGCCACGCCAGTTCAGACATGGCCAAATGCAAATCAGTCTGACCCTGTGCCTCATGGGAACAGTCCAGCCCGAACTGCCAAGCCTTGCCTTCCCTGGACCGGAAACAAGCTTACTAGGACCGGTTTCTGGCATTGCAGCCATCTTCAGCCAGACTTTCTTGAATCCAGTGGCAAGTGAGCAAGGAACTCCCTTCTGAGCATACCCTGCCAACTTATGGCGAACAAAGCGGTACAAAAGGGGGTGGTGATGGACGGTGTATCTGAACCAATCAAACACTCACACCCAGTCAACAGATCTGGGTTTAATCCATCACCGTTCTTTAGCCCACTCTACCACGCCAGTTCAGACATGGCCATATGCAAATCAGTCTGACCCTGTGCCTCATGGGAACAGTCCAGCCCGAACTGCCAAGCCCTGCCTTCCCTGGACCGGAAACAAGCTTACTAGGACCGGTTTCTGGCATTGCAGCCATCTTCAGCCAGGCTTGCTTGAATCATGTGGCAGAGTGAGCAAGGGACTCACGTCTGAGCATACCCTGCCAACTTATGGCGAACAAAGCGGTACAAAAGGGGGTGGTGATGGATTGAGCATCTGAATCAATCAAACACTCACACCCAGTCAACAGATCTGGTTTAATACATCACCGTTCATTAGCCCACTCTGCCACCCCAGTTCAGACATGGCCAGAAGCAAATCAGTCTGAACCTGTGCCTCATGGGAACAGTCCAGCCCGAACTGCCATGCCATGCCTTCCCTGGACCCGAAACAAGCTCCCTAGGACCGGTTTCTGACATTGCAGCCGTCTCCAGCCAGGCTTGCTTGAATCCAGTGGCAAAGTGAGCAAAGGACTCACGTCTGAGCATACCCTGCCAACTTATGGCGAACAAAGCGGTACAAAAGGGGGTGGTGATGGACGGAGCATCTGAACCAATCAAACACTCACACCCAGTCAACAGATCTGGTTTTAATCCATCACCGTTCCTTAGCCCACTCTGGCAACCCAGTTCAGAAATGGTCATGTGCAAATCAGTCTGACCCTGTGCCTCATGGGAACAGTCCAGCCCGAACTGCCAAGCCATGCCTTCCCTGGACCGGAAACAAGCTTCCTAGGACCAGTTTCTGGCATTGCAGATGTCTTCAGCCAGGCTTGCTTGAATCCAGTGGCAAAGTGAGCAAGGGACTCACTTCTGACCATACCCTACCAACTTATGGCGAACAAAGCGGTACAAAAGGGGGTGGTGATGGACGGAGCATCTGAACCAATCCAATACTCACACCCAGTCAATAGATATGGGTTTAATCCATCACCGTTCTTTAGCCCATTCTGCCACCCCAGTTCAGACATGGCCATATGCAAATCAGTCTACCCTGTGCCTCATGGGAACAGTTCAGCCCGAACTGCCAAGCCATGCCTTCCCTGGACCAGAAACAAGCTTCCTAGGACCGATTTCTGGCATTGCAGCCGTCTTCAGCAAGGCTTGCTTGAATCCAGTGGCAAAGTGAGCAAGGGACTCACTTCTGAGCATACCCTGCCAACTTATGGCGAACAAAGCGGTACAAAAGGGGGTGGTGATGGATTGAGCATCTGAATCAATCAAACACTCACACCCAGTCAACAGATCTGGTTTAATACATCACCGTTCATTAGCCCACTCTGCCACCCCAGTTCAGACATGGCCAGAAGCAAATCAGTCTGAACCTGTGCCTCATGGGAACAGTCCAGCCCGAACTGCCATGCCATGCCTTCCCTGGACCCGAAACAAGCTCCCTAGGACCGGTTTCTGACATTGCAGCCGTCTCCAGCCAGGCTTGCTTGAATCCAGTGGCAAAGTGAGCAAAGGACTCACGTCTGAGCATACCCTGCCAACTTATGGCGAACAAAGCGGTACAAAAGGGGGTGGTGATGGACGGAGCATCTGAACCAATCAAACACTCACACCCAGTCAACAGATCTGGTTTTAATCCATCACCGTTCCTTAGCCCACTCTGCCACCCCAGTTCAGAAATGGTCATGTGCAAATCAGTCTGACCCTGTGCCTCATGGGAACAGTCCAGCCCGAACTGCCAAGCCATGCCTTCCCTGGACCGGAAACAAGCTTCCTAGGACCAGTTTCTGGCATTGCAGATGTCTTCAGCCAGGCTTGCTTGAATCCAGTGGCAAAGTGAGCAAGGGACTCACTTCTGAGCATACCCTACCAACTTATGGCGAACAAAGCGGTACAAAAGGGGGTGGTGATGGACGGAGCATCTGAACCAATCCAATACTCACACCCAGTCAATAGATATGGGTTTAATCCATCACCGTTCTTTAGCCCATTCTGCCACCCCAGTTCAGACATGGCCATATGCAAATCAGTCTAACCCTGTGCCTCATGGGAACAGTTCAGCCCGAACTGCCAAGCCATGCCTTCCCTGGACCAGAAACAAGCTTCCTAGGACCGATTTCTGGCATTGCAGCCGTCTTCAGCAAGGCTTGCTTGAATCCAGTGGCAAAGTGAGCAAGGGACTCACTTCTGAGCATACCCTGCCAACTTATGGCAAACAAAGTGGTACAAAAGGGGGTGGTGATGGATGGAGCATCTGAACCAATCAAACACTCACACACAATCAACAGATCTGGGTTTAATCCATCACCGTTCTTTAGCCCACTCTGCCACCCCAGTTCAGACATGGCCATATGCAAATCAGTCTGACCCTGTGCCTCATGGGAACAGTCCAGCCCGAACTGCCAAGCCATGCCGTTCCTGCACCGGAAACAAGGTTCCTAGGACCAGTTTCTGGCATTGCAGCCGTCTTCAGCCAGGCTTTCTTGAATCCATTGGCAAAGTGAGCAAGGTACTCAGTTTTGAGCATATCCTGCCAACTTATGGTGACAAAGCGGTACAAAAAGGGGTGATGATGGACAGAGCATATGAACCAATCAAACACTCACACCCAATCAACAGATCTGGGTTTAATCCATCATCGTTCTTTAGCCCACTCTGCCACCCCAGTTCAGGCATGGCTATATGCAAATCAGTCTGACCCTGTGCCTCATGGGAACAGTCCAGCCGAACTGCGAAGCAATGCCTTCCCTGGACCGGAAACAAGCACCCTAGGACCGGTTTCTGGCATTGCAGCCGTCTTTAGCCAGGCTTGCTTAAATCCAGTGGCAAAGAGAGCAAGGGACTCATGTCTGAGCATACCCTACCAACTTGTGGCAAACAAAGAGGTACAAAAGGGGGTGGTGATGGACGGAGCATCTGAACGAATCAAACACTCACACCCAGTCAACAGATCTGGGTTTAATCCATCACCGTTCTTTAGCCTGCTCTGCCAGCCCAGTTCAGCCATGGCCATACGCAAATCAGTCTGACCCTGTGCCTCATGGGAACAGTCCAGCCGAACTGCGAAGCAATGCCTTCCCTGGACCAGAAACAAGCTTCCTAGGACCGATTTCTGGCATTGCAGCCGTCTTCAGCAAGGCTTGCTTGAATCCAGTGGCAAAGTGAGCAAGGGACTCACTTCTGAGCATACCCTGCCAACTTATGGCGAAAAAAGTGGTACAAAAGGGGGTGGTGATGGATGGAGCATCTGAACCAATCAAACACTCACACATAATCAACAGATCTGGGTTTAATCCATCACCGTTCTTTAGCCCGCCTGCCACCACAGTTCAGCCATGGACATATGCAAATCAGTCTGACCCGGTGCCTTTTGGGAACAGTCCAGCCCGAACTGCCAAGCCATGCCCTACCTCGACCAGAAACAAGCTTCCTAGGAACGGTTTCTGGCATTGCAGCCGTCTTCAGCCAGGCTTGCTTCAATCCAGTGTCAAAGTGAGCAAGGGACTCACGTCTGAGCATACCCTGCCAACTTATGGCAAACAAAGTGGTACAAAAGGGGGTGGTGATGGAAGGAGCATCTGAACCAATCAAACACTCACACCCAGTCAACAGATCTGGGTTGAATCCATCACCGTTCTTTATCCTGCTCTGCCACCCCAGTTCAGACATGCCCATATGCAAATCAGTCTGACCCTGTGCCTCATGGGAACAGTCCAGCCCGAACTGCCAAGCCCTGCCTTCCCTGGACCAGAAACAAACTTCCTAGGACTGGTTTCTGGCTTTGCAGCCACCTTTAGCCAGGCTTGCTTGAATCCAATGGCAAAGTGAGCAAGGGACTCACGTCTGAGCATACCCTGCCAACGTATGGCAAACAAAGCGGTACAAAAGGGGGTGGTGATGGAGGAAGCATTTGAACCAATCAAACACTCACACCCAGTCAACAGATCTGGGTTTAATCCATCACCGTTCTTTAGCCCACTATGCCACCACAGTTCAGACATGGCCATATGCAAATCAGTCTGACCCTGTGCCTCATGGGAACAGTCCAGTCCGAAATGCCAAGCCCTGCCTTCCCTGGACCAGAAACAAACTTCCTAGGACCAATTTCTGGTATTGCAGCCGTCTTCAGCCAGGCTTGCTTGAATCCAGTGGCAAAGTGACCAAGGGACTCACATCTGAGCATGCCCTGCCAACTTATGGCAAACAAAGCGGTACAAAAGGGGTGGTGATGGAGGGAGCATCTGAACCAATCAAACACTCACACCCAGTCAACAGATCTGGGTTTAATCCATCACCGTTCTTTAGCCCACTCTGCCACCACAGTTCAGACATGGCCATATGCAAATCAGTCTGACCCTGTGCCTCATGGGAACAGTCCAGCCGAACTGCCAAGCCATGCCTTCCCTGAACCGGAAACAAGCTTCCTAGGACCGGTTACTGGCATTGCAGCCGTCTTCAGCCAGGCTTGCTTGAATCCAGTGTCAAAGTGTGGAAGGGACTCACAGCAGAGCATACCCTGCCAACTTATGGCGAACAAAGCGGTACAAAAGGGGGTGGTGATGGACAGAGAATCTGAACCAATCAAACACTTACACCCAGTCAACAGATCTGGGTTTAATCCACAACCGTTCTTTAGCCCACTCTGCCACCCCAGTTCAGACATGGCCATATGCAAATCAGCTGACCCTGTGCCTCATGGGAACAATCCAGCCGGAACTGCCAAGCCATGCTTTCCCTGGACCGGAAACAAGCTTTCTAGGACCGGTTTCTGGCATTGCAGCCGCCTTCAGCCAGGCTTGCTTGAATCCAGTGGCAAAGTGAGCAAGGGACTCACGTCTGAGCATACCCTGCCAACTTATGGCGAACAAAGAGGTACAAAAGGGAGTGGTGATGGATGGAGCACCTGAACCAATCAATCACTCACACCCAGTCAACAGATCTGGGTTTAATCCATCACCGTTCTTTAGCCCGCCTGCCACCCCAGTTCAGCCATGGCCATATGCAAATCAGTCTGACCCGGTGCCTCTTGGGAACAGTCCAGCCCGAACTGCCAAGCCATGCCCTACCTCGACCGGAAACAAGCTTCCTAGGACCGGTTTCTGGCATTGCAGACGTCTTCAGCCAGGCTTGCTTCAATCCAGTGTCAAAGTGAGCAAGGGACTCACGTCTGAGCATACCCTGACAAATTATGGCAAACAAAGTGGTACAAAAGGGGGTGGTGATGGAAGGAGCATCTGAACCAATCAAACACTCCCACCCAGTCAACAGATCTGGGTTGAATCCATCACCGTTCTTTATCCTGCTCTGCCACCCCAGTTCAGACATGCCCATATGCAAATCAGTCTGACCCTGTGCCTCATGGGAACAGTCCAGCCCGAACTGCCAAGCCATGCCTTCCCTGGACCGGAAACAAACTTCCTAGGACCGGTTTCTGGCTTTGCAGCCACCTTTAGCCAGGCTTGCTTGAATCCAATGGCAAAGTGAGCAAGGGACTCACGTCTGAGCATACCCTGCCAACGTATGGCAAACAAAGCGGTACAAAAGGGGGTGGTGATGGAGGGAGCATCTGAACCAATCAAACACTCACACCCAGTCAACAGATCTGGGTCTAATCCATCACCGTTCTTTAGCCCACTATGCCACCACAGTTCAGACATGGCCATATGCAAATCAGTCTGACCCTGTGCCTCATGGGAACAGTCCAGTCCGAAATGCCAAGCCCTGCCTTCCCTAGACCGGAAACAAACTTCCTAGGACCAATTTCTGGTATTGCAGCCGTCTTCAGCCAGGCTTGCTTGAATCCAGTGGCAAAGTGACCAAGGGACTCACATCTGAGCATGCCCTGCCAACTTATGGCAAACAAAGCGGTACAAAAGGGGTGGTGATGGAGGGAGCATCTGAACCAATCAAACACTCACACCCAGTCAACAGATCTGGGTTTAATCCATCACCGTTCTTTAGCCCACTCTGCCACCACAGTTCAGACATGGCCATATGCAAATCAGTCTGACCCTGTGCCTCATGGGAACAGTCCAGCCGAACTACCAAGCCATGCCTACACTGGACTGGAAACAAGCTTCCTAGGACCGGTTTCTGGCATTGCAGCCGTCTTCAGCCAGGCTTGCTTGAATCCAGTGTCAAAGTGTGGAAGGGACTCAAAGCAGAGCATACCCTGCCAACTTATGGCGAACAAAGCGGTACAAAAGGGGGTGGTGATGGACAGAGAATCTGAACCAATCAAACACTCACACCCAGTCAACAGATCTGGGTTTAATCCACAACCGTTCTTTAGCCCACTCTGCCACCCCAGTTCAGACATGGCCATATGCAAATCAGCTGACCCTGTGCCTCATGGGAACAATCCAGCCGGAAATGCCAAGCCATGCTTTCCCTGGACCTGAAACAAGCTTTCTAGGACCGGTTTCTGGCATTGCAGCCGTCTTCAGCCAGGCTTGCTTGAATCCAGTGGCAAAGTGAGCAAGGGACTCACGTCTGAGCATACCCTGCCAACTTATGGCGAACAAAGCCATATAAAAGGGGTGGGTGATGGACGGAGCATCTGAACCAATCAAACACTCACACCCAGTCAACAGATCTGGGTTTAATCCATCAAGTTCTTTAGCCCACTCTGCCACCCAAGTTCAGACATGGCCATATGCAAATCAGTCTGACATTGAGCCTCATGGTAACAGTCCAGCCGAACTGCCAAGCCATGCCTTCCCTGGACCAGAAACAAACTTCCTAGGACCGATTTCTAGCTTTGCAGCCGCCTTCAGCCAGGCTTGCTTGAATCCAGTGGCAAAGTAAGCAAGGGACTCATGTCTGAGCATACCCTGCCAACTTATGGCGAACAAAGGGGTACAAAAGGGGGTGGTGATGGACGGAGCATCTGAACCAATCAAACACTCACACCCAGTCAACAGATCTGGTTTTAATCCATCACCGTTCTTTAGCCCACTCTGCCACCCCAGTTCAGACATGGCCATATGCAAATCAGTCTGACCCTGTGCCTCAGGGGAACAGTCCAGCCCGAACTGACAAGCCATACCCTCCCTCGACCGGAAAAAAGCTTCCTAGGACCGGTTTCTGGCATTGCAACCGTCTTCAGCCAGGCTTGCTTGAATCCGGTGGCAAAGTAAGCAAGGGACTCATGTCTGAGCACACCCTGCCAACTTATGGTGAACAAAGAGGTACAAAAGGGGGTGGTGATGGACGGAGCATCTGAACCAATCAAACACTCACACCCAGACAACAGATATGGGTTTAATCCATCACCATTCTTTAGCCCGCTCTGCCACCCCAGTTCAGCCATGGCCATATGCAAATCATTCTGACCCTGTGCCTCATGGGAACAGTCCAGCCCGAACTGACAAGCCATACCCTCCCTCGACCGGAAAAAAGCTTCCTAGGACCGGTTTCTGGCATTGCAACCGTCTTCAGCCAGGCTTGCTTGAATCCGGTGGCAAAGTGAGCAAGGGACTCACGTCTGAGCATACCATGCCAACTTATGGCGAACAGAGTGGTACAAAAGGGGGTGGTGATGGACGGAACATCTGAACCAATCAAACACTCCCACCCAGTCAACAGATCTGGGTTTAATCCATCACCGTTCTTTCGCCCGCTCTGCCACCCCAGTTCAGACATGGCCATATGCAAATCAGTCTGACCCTGTGCCTCATGGGAACAGTCCAGCCCGAACTAACAAGCCATGCCCTCCCTTGACCGGAAACAAGCTTCCTAGGACCGGTTTCTGGCATTGCAGCCGTCTTCAGCCAAGCTTGCTTGAATCCAGTGTCAAAGTGAGCATGGGACTCACGTCTGAGCATACACTGACAACTTATGGCGAACAAAGCTGTACAAAAGGGGGTGGTGATGGACGGAGCATCTGAACCAATCAAACACTCACACCCAGTCAACAGATCTGGGTTTAATCCATCACCGTTCTTTAGCCCACTTTGCCACCCCAGTTCAGACATGGCCATATGCAACTCAGTCTGACCCTGTGCCTCATGGGAACAGTCCAGACCGAACTGCCAAGCCATGCCTTCCCTAGACCGGAAACAAGCTTCTTTGGACCGGTTTCTGGCATTGCAGCCGTCTTCAGCCAGGCTTGCTTGACTGCAGTGGCAAAGTGAGCAAGGGGCTCACGTCTGAGCATACCCTGCCAACTTATGGCAAACAATGCAGTAGAAAAGGGGGTGGTGATGGAAGGAGCATCTGAACCAATCAAACACTCACACCCAGTCAACAGATCTGGGTTTAATCCATCACCGTTCTTTAGCCTGCTCTGCCACCCCAGTTTGACATGGCCATATGCAAATCAGTCTGACCCTGTTCCTCATGGGACCAGTCCAGCCCGCACTGCCAAGCCATGCCTTCCCTGGACCAGAAACAAACTTCCTAGGACCGGTTTCTGGCTTTGCAGCCGCCTTCAGCCAGGCTTGCTTGAATCCAATGGCAAAGTGAGCAAGGGACTCACGTCTGAGCATACCCTGCCAACCTATGTCAAACATAGCGGTACAAAAGGGGGTGGTGATGGAGGGAGCATATGTACCAATCAAACACTCACACCCAGTCAACAGATCTGGGTTTAATCCATCACCGTTCTTTAGCCCACTCTGCCACCACAGTTCAGACATGGCCATATGCAAATCAGTCTGACCCTGTGCCTCATGGGAACAGTCCAGCCAGGACTGCCAAGCCATACCTTCCCTGGACCGGAAACAAGCTTCCTAGGACCGCTTTCTGGCATTGCAGCCGTCTTCAGCCAGGCTTGCTTGTATCCAATAGCAAAGTAAGCAAGGGACTCATGTCTGAGCATACCCTGCCAACTTATTGTGAACAAAGCGGTACAAAAGGGGATGGTGATGGACGGAGCATCTGAACCAATCAAACACTCACACCCAGTCAACAGATCTGGGATTAATCCATCACGTTCTTTAGCCCACTATGCCACCCCAGTTCAGACTTGGCCATATGCAAATCAGTCTGACCCTGTGCCTCATGGGAACAGTACAGCCCGAACTGCCATGCCATGCCTTCCCTGGATAGGAAACAAGCTTCCTAGGACCGGTTTCTGGCATTGCAGCCGTCTTCTGCCAGACTACCTTGAATCCAGTGGCAAAGTGAGCAAGGGACTCACGTCTGAGCATACCCTGCCAACTTATGGCGAACAAAGAGGTACAAAAGGGGGTGCTGATGGATGGAGCACCTGAACCAATCAAACACTCACACCCAGTCAACAGATCTGGGTTTAATCCATCACCGTTCTTTAGCCCGCCTGCCACCCCAGTTCAGCCATGGCCATATGCAAATCAGTCTGACCCGGTGCCTCTTGGGAACAGTCCAGCCCGAACTGCCAAGCCATGCCCTACCTCGACCGGAAACAAGCTTCCTAGGACCGGTTTCTGGCATTGCAGCCGTCTTCAGCCAGGCTTGCTTCAATCCAGTGTCAAAGTGAGCAAGGGACTCACGTCTGAGCATACCCTGCCAACTTATGGCAAACAAAGCGGTACAAAAGGGGGTGGTGATGGAAGGAGCATCTGAACCAATCAAACACTCACACCCAGGCAACAGATCTGGGTTTAATTCATCACTGTTCTTTAGCCCACTCTGCCACCCCAGTTCAGGCATGACCATATGCAAATCAGTCTGACCCTGTGCCTCACGGGAACAGTCCATCCTGAACTGCCAAACCATGCCTTACCTGGACCGGAAACAAGCTTCCTAGGACCGGTTTCTGGCTTTGCAGCCGCCTTCAGCCAGGCGTGCTTGAATCCAGTGGCAGAGTGAGCAAGGGACTCACGTCTGAGCATACCCTGCCAACTTATGGCAGTGAAAGCGGTACAAAAGGGGGTGGTGATGGACGGATAATCTGAACCAATCAAACACTCACACCCAGTCAACAGATCTGGGTTTAATCCATCACTGTTCTTTAGCCCACTCTGCCACCCCAGTTCAGACATGGCCATATGAAAATCAGTCTGACCCTGTGCCTCATGAGAACAGTCCAGCCCGAACTGCCAAGTCATGCCTTCCCTGGACTGGAAACAAGCTTCCTAGGACCGGTTTCTGGCATTGCAGCCGTCTTCAGCCAGGCTTGCTTGAATCCACTGGCAAAGTGAGCAAGGGAACCAAGGGTACCAAGCCTCAGAGACTGTCTAGTTCACAGATACCCTAAGACACAGCCACAAGTCTGTTAGGATACCGTATGTGGTATACACGTATAGGTCATGCAGTGTCTGTAACTTAAAAAAAGGAACAACAGTGCCTAGATCTTGATCTGCCTCCCAAATGGGAATTATATAGCCTGAAAAATTGCAGTTCAGAGAGAGTATTTTACATGGCTACATGCCCATGTGGACTCTGTTACATTGGCATGACCTGTAGGAAGGTAATAACCAGAATCTGTGAACATGGCAAAACATAAGATGTAAAAAAGAAACCACAAAACTGGCTACACATTTAATTAGACACCCTCGCACAACTAATGACTGGAACTTGGTTGTTTTGGAACAATTGGAAAACAGTAAAAACCAAGGGCCAGATCTATAAAAGGATTTTGCCCATTATGTGTCTATGGGGAAATGCTTTGATACATATGGCCCTAAGAGAGTATTTTCTTCGAAAGAACAGCAATGGATGTATAGACTAAGACACATAGGAATAGTCTCAATGATGAGATCCCATGAAGTTCATTTAGCTAGCAGGACCAATAGTTTTTTTCGCTATCTCAGATACTCAGCATTGCCACCCCAGACCATAAACATTCTTATTCCTTACAAATCTCATCAAACATTAAATTGTTTTGAAAGTTAAACTGTACATTACTTCCATTAGTCATTGCAAGTAATATGCATATAGGGGTCCCATTTGCTATGTATTGCAGTGACACAAAATGACTCATTGTATGATGTTAAGGTATTAAAAAGGGACAGGGAAGGCTGCAGTTAGGCAAAATTAGCTTATTATAAAATAAATTGGACACAATGGCAAGGTTCTGAAATAGGTAACCTACATTAGAGTTCATTTTACATCTACAAAGAATGAAACAGAGAAAATAGAGCACCATTAAGCAAACCTTAAAGCCTTCTAGCCTAGTATTTTAATAGCTTTCCAGGAACGTGCCGTACTTCTGCAGTTATAAATACCCAAGGGAAATAGAGAGTCGGAGGTGGAAGCAGAAGGGAGTGGGGCTTTGCATTTCCATGACCTTTGCTTTGCTAATTTGTTCAAGGTCAATTCCTTAGGACTGACAGTTTATGTCATCAGTAAAATACACCTCTCCCACTCTGCTAGCTGACATATATGTGTTTTGCAGCACACATCCTATTTTTTGCTTCTCTGGCCAGTTAGGTTCAATGGCATGCTATTAAGTCCTCCTTCCTCTTTTCTGCCTCCTGGAGTGAGTGAGTGAGTGAGTGAGTGAGTGAGTGAGTGAGTGAGTGAGTGAGTGAGTGAGTGAGTGAGTGAGTGAGTGAGTGAGTGAGTGAGATACTACGGAAGTATATTTGCCTTTGAAATAATGTGACTAAGTATAAACAAGTAAAAAGGGCCATCTTAAAATACTTACGTACCAAGGCAGAACAGAGATGTTTGGTGTTACATAATATATGCATACAGATGCCCACAACATGAAGGTATATATGGTCACACGTTGGATGCCCACCTTCACACATAGAGACACACATGCATAGTGTCCCATATAATGCTATACAGCCCTCTGTTGTTTTATATCTAGGTTCAGGCTTTACTGGTCCATGTGTATACATGTACCTACCTACAGTGGGTTCCGTTATACAAGGTAAAAGCAGAGCCCATTCACAGTGAGAGTGCTAGCCGTAGTAGAAATGTGAGTACATTTATACATGTAAATTTACTCCTACAATTACATATTTACTAATTTTGGCTATTCACTCTCAACATGTGTAAATTTACTACAAAGTGAAGACTCACATGTCTTCGCCCCTGGATGCAGGGGGTGGAGCCTAATTTACGAGTGTAAAGTTACTTCTAGAAACTTTAAGATATACATCCACATTAGAGTAATTTATTTTCACTTTTGAATTTGTTCCTATTTTTGTGAGTTACTGAAAAGTAAATAAGGAATGATGGATTGTATTAATGAAGCACACAGTATAGATTGTGTTATATAGTTAGGAATTCGCATTTACAAAACCTTATTTTACTCACACAAAACCATTGAAATTCCATACATAGTTAGTTGCACTAACTATATCACGCGCACCCGCAATCCACTGCTGATAATGTCACATATTACATCATTCATGACATGGTCAGTGACATCACTGATGACATCACTGATGACATCTCAAATGACATCACTGATGACATCACTGATGACATCACATTTGACATTACTGATCACATCACTGATGATATCATTCATGTGATAATACGATGAACCTCTTCAGACTCTAATATAACCTTAGATACAATCAGTGTAAACAGACACTCACAGACTGTCACTCATCCATGGAGTTACTCACACACCTAGTCAGTCATGCAAAGAATCAATCAAACCTCCATTTCCTCAACTATACAGTTATACAAACTTTACTTATTCAAACATATACTAACACATATTTACTCTCTTATACAATCCCTGATACAAGTTCACAATGATCCATACAGCCACTCACACATTCACTGGCTCTTATGCACAGTTATTTATGTATGTCAACTCTCACATGTACTGGTTTTACATATGTACTTACTTTGACATGTAGCACTGAGATATCCATTCACTCACCAATACACTCATGCACACAGTCAACCGCCCATACAGCTGTTTCCACATGCACTTTTGAAACCATACATCTAGTGAATCAACTGCTCACACATCTATGCACAGAGTCATACACCTCCCAGCCACCCACACACACACTCAGTCTCCCATACAAATACTTGGGCAACCAATCAATAACCCATATAGTTACTCATATAGCTACTTATCAACACATGCAACAGTTTACAGAACAACAGACATAATGATGCACAAATTAAGACAGTTTAGTCACTAACCCATGCAGTCAGTGAGACACATTTAATCACTCACTCATACAGTCAGTCATGCACCTACTAAATCCTTCATCCAAACACTTATACATCCACTCATTCCTCAATATGTAAGACATATTTTAACTTTACAGAAACATACAGTCACTGGATGTTGTCATCAGTGATGTCATCAGTGATGTCATTTGAGATGTCATCAGTGATGTCATCAGTGATGTCACTGACCATGTCATGAATGATGTAATATGTGACATCATCAGCAGTGGATTGCGGGTGTGCGATATATAGTTAGTGCAACTAACTATATATGGAATTTCAATGGTTTTGTGTGAGTAAAATAAGGTTTTGTAAATGCGAATTCCTAACTATATATGGTCTATAACCTATGGTTTTTTCAGTGAATTTTCAAGGTTTTGTAAATGCTAATTCCTAACTATATATGGTCTATAACCTATGGTTTTTTCAGTGAATTTTCAAGGTTTTGTAAATGCTAATTCCTAACTATATATGGTCTATAACCTATGGTTTTTCAGTGAATATATATATATATACATACATATATAAACATATATCATCTGTATATCTATATAAATACAAACATAAATGCATGCATACATATACTTATATGCATACAGATGCATGTTATTTACATGAAAGTTGAAAAAACACTAATAAAAGCAAAGCTAAAAAGCCACCTCATTACAAACAGAATGGCTTTAACTTAAACGAGGGCGAGATCTATTGCATTTTCAATGCTTGTTTACTTTGGTTCCATCAAGAAGGCATTCAGATGTGTCACACATTTGCCATAAATTCTGAATGTTAGCACTCTAGTTGCACATTAGATCACTGTAGTAAAGCTACTGCTCACCAGGGACGTCTGCTGCTGGTATTCAAAGTGCATGTGTCAGTCTGCATGTCAGAATTTTTTTAATGAAATAGAAGAGGATTTGAGAAGTCACTCAAAATGATCCCTAATTTTTCTTTCTGAAGCACTAATCATACTTTCTATGGCAAAATTAACCCCCTCATGTTGTTCCTTTTTAAATTGAGTGTTTTCAGACTTACCACTTCATTCCAATCAAGATGGCTTCTGGTGTGCCATACTTTTGTCATAAGTAAGACTGTTAGCGCTCTAGTTGTTCTTTAGAACACTCTGGGACATTCTGTCATTGGGCTATACTTGGGGTACATCTGGGTGATATTTGGGCTACATTGAGGCTCTTTTGTCTCTGGTGGCCATCTTGGGAGACTGTATGTCAGAATTTTTTAATGAAATTGAAGAGGGTTTGAGAAGTCACTCAAAATGTGCCCTAATTTTTCTTTCTGCAGCACTAATCATAATTCATATGGCAAAATATACCCCTTCATTTTGTTCCTTTTTAAATTAAATGTTTTAAGAGTTACCACTTTATTCCAATCAAGATGGCTTCAGGTGTGCCATACCTTTGTAATAAGTAGGACTGTTAGCGCTCTAGTTGTTCTTTAGAACACTCTGGGACATTCTGTCATTCTGTCTTGGGCTACATCTGGGTGATATTTGGGCTACATTTGGGCTCTTTTGTCTCTGGTGGCCATTTTGGGAGACTGCATGTCAGAAATTTTTAATGAAATAGAAGAGGATTTGAAAAGTCACTCAAAATGTGCCCTAATTTTTCTTTCTGCAGCACTAATAATACCTTCTATTGCATAATATACCCCCTCATTTTGTTCCTTTTTAAATTAAATGTTTTAAGAGTTACCACTTTATTCCCATCACGATGGCTCCAGGTGTGCTATACCTTTGTAATACGTAGGACTGTTAGCGCTTTAGTTGTTCTTTAGAACACTTTAGGAGGCTGCAGTAGAGCACAAAGGAATCAACTGACAGTCTCTGTCCTTGTTGGATGTACATGTTTTACTGAGAATGTCAGACTTCATTTTCACATGACTGAGAAAGATAATGTGAATTTACAGAAAATATGCTTTCAGTTTAGCTTATAGATCCCCTTCCAAACCACTGTGGGAAAATCATGAGATATTAGTTTTCTTTCAAACAATATTCATGATATCACAGCAGAAGGCTTTTTCACATGGTAAAATCACCTTAGAGCCCACCACAATTCCTAAAACGAGTATGGTACCATCAACAAATGATTTATAATGTAACTAAAGTCCTAAAACCCTCTATTAACTACAATGCTTTTTAATGAGGTGCTATCATGTATATTGGTCCCAAGATGGCTGCCAACACTTCTTGGATGAAGTGCTGACAGCCAATCAGATCAGATGTGTGGTTAGGCTCCGCCCAGATATATATATTTTTTTGAACCTAAATTACTCAAAATCCACTGGAGCACATATATTGAGACCTAGCAAAGGCACATCGGGCTAACAGTCCCTACAATTTTGCCAAGTTTCGTGCAAATCCATTCAGCCGTTCGAGCTAAAAGTGAGGCCAACCGCCCTATGGAAATTAACATGGGAAAAACGTGTTTTGGGACCCCCCTTTTTTCTCGGCCCCAGGGGCTGCTCAGAAACAAAATGTTCCATTTTCCTGAAAATTTCAGCCAATTCCGTCCACAAACGCCAAAGTTATTAGACATAGAATTTTCAAAAATCCCATAGAGAAAAAATCCTAACTATATATACCTACTGGCGACCGCCAGTAGGTAATATATGTATATATATATGCGCCAAATAAACCTACTTGGTTTTCACCTGCTGTGAGTGCCGTCTTGTTGCTTTCTGCTGCCGGTCCTCGGTAGCAGAGTTGCGGAGCTCTAAATATTTAAACGGCACGCCGCCGTTTTTTCGGCACCCACTCGGCTGAGTGCGGTCTCCATTGGCGTTCACTGGGAGCAGCTGACGGAGGAAAGGGAGAACGCACCGCCCAGCGAGTCGGCGACCTCGGCAACAGTCCCGCTGTGTTTGGATTCTGGGAAGACAACCCGAGCCACGGGGGCGGAAAAGACTGAGATCGAGGTAGGAGAGACGCCGACTTACTTTACTCTAACGGGGCACGAGTGAAGCAGGAAGCGCACGACATTAGGAAGTTCATAATCTCAATTCTAATGTTCAGCGACACAGCGCGCCGGGAGGCAGCAACAGGCATTTTTAAAGCGCGACCGGAGCCCAGGGCACGGAACGCTGCACAGACAGAGGACGTGGTTCAGCCAACCCTCAAAACGAAATACCAACAACTAGAGAGACTATACGAAAGGGAAACAAGGAAGTGGTGGGAGGCCACTTCGCTGCAGCACTACGTGGATGCCAAGAGAGTCCCCCGGGGTCTACGCATCTACACGATTCCAGCTTATGAGAATCCCGACCCGGAATTATTAAGTGAATGGGCTAATTTGACAGCACATTCCTCGGAAGGGATGCTATGCCTTCTAATCAAATTTGCCTGGAAAGATAGGGAGAAGGCTTTACAAGACATTGAAGCTTTGGAAAAGGAGATTGTAGACCTGGCAGACCAGGGACAACTGGATACAGAGAAAGAGTCTATGAAGAAAAGGCTAACAAGCTACGAAAAGAAGATCCAACTAAGAAAACAACAGAAATTCGAACGTGATGCTCGTGACTATGAGCAGGGAAGAATTTTGACCTTTGCACGGAAGTACGATGCGCCTCGCCGAGCACTAAAGGCTAGAAGGCAGAAACCAACAGTGCAACGAGAAACCTCTGAATCTGAGGTGACTAGTGCAGAGCAATCGGAAGACGAGACACAGAATCGAGCGCAACTAAGCGCACAAGCTGAAGAATCGGCTTCTTTTCACGAGGAATGCGATCTAATCCGCTCAAACTGGCTAAGGGGAGGGAAAAAGCGCCCCCCGGATATCACCAAGGAAAAAAGCGGAGACGCATCACAAGACGCGGCGGGAGGAAGCGGAGAAGGGGAAATCAGGAAACCGAGGCCTCGGCAAAACAGGTCCAAGAGGAATTGATGGAAGATCTGAATATCATCAACCTCTCAGATAGAGTCCTTAATAAGGACGAAGAAAATGTCCTCAAGCTAGGACTCTCTTTTTGTCCGACAGGCCGCTATGAATATGTGCAAACGAGAATAGACTTATTCCTGTTCATCCGCAAACTTAAACTTTGGAAATATTTTAAACAGAAAGCGCTCAAGGAGAGGGCGCAAGGTCCACCAAGAGAGTCTGCTACAACTCAAATTGATCCACCTGAAATGAGTATCAATGACTTGGAGGGCCTAGCGGTACTTGAAGATCTTTTGGAAGAAGGACTAAGTCAAACCATTCCTCCAACAGACATCGTCGGGAGAGGCATATCCATGGGTATAACCCAGATTGGAGAACCTAGTCACTTTAAACCAACCTCCCGCTTTCTCCCGCAGACACCAATGGATGCTTTGGATATCTTTTCAGACGCCGTTAACCAAGACCTACAAAGGCTTTCGCAAACTGAAGAAGCACGCAAGAAGGATATACATTGGAATTTGTCATTCCAACAACGCAAAGCAATCACAAGTCTACAACAGGATGACTCCATAGTAATAAAGCCCTCAGATAAGGGCGGGAACGTTGTTATCCTGAAACGTGACCAGTACTGCAAGGAAGCCCTCTCTCAATTACAAGACTGTAACAACTACATGCCGGCAACGGAACGTGAGTATCAGGAGAGTATCCGGAACTACCACTCCCTGGTTGATCAATGGTATGGAAAAGGCATACTAAACAGGGAGGAATACTCATACCTACAGAACAAACAACCGAGATTACCGAGTTTTTATCACCTCCCTAAGATCCACAAACACCCCACGCAACCACCAGGGAGGCCCATCGTGTCATCTATAGGTGGGCTAACTGAGAACATGTCGAAGTTTATCGACTCATTCCTGGCTCCTTGGGTTACAGAATTGAGTTCCTACACTAAGGACTCCAAGGATTTTTTGAGGCAGATACAAGACGTGGAGTGGGAGGAGGATTTCTTGATGATTACCATGGACATCTCGAGCCTCTACACGAGCATCAGTCATCATGATGGCATTGCAGCTGTTAAGACATTCCTGAATCTACGACCCGCCCGATACTTGCAACACAGTCAGATGATTCTAGACTTTATATCGTTCTGCTTGAACAACAATATTTTTGTTTTTGAGAATCAACGATACAGGCAAGTAAGGGGGACTGCGATGGGAACCTGCTTCGCCCCCAGCTACGCGAATCTTTTCGTGGGCTGGTGGGAGAAGCAGGTGGCCTGGGCAGATGATAAAACCCCTTGGGTGGAGAAGGTGATATGCTGGAGGAGGTACATCGACGACCTCTTCCTTATTTGGAGGGGGTCGGAACACTCAGCTATGGAATACATTAGGATTCTGAATCAGAATGACCTTAACCTGCAGTTCACCTGTACAATAAGCAAGAGTGAGGTTAACTATTTAGATCTCAAAGTTTTCGTTGACACAGGCAAGATCCAGACCGCCCTCTTTAGAAAAGAGACGGCGGGTAACTCTGTCCTCCACGGGCGCAGCAGCCACCCGACCTCCCTGATTAAGAGCATCCCCTACGGGGAACTGTTAAGGATTAAGCGCAACAGTTCTCTGGAGAGTGATTACACAGAGGCCGCTCAACAAAGCGTTAAACGCTTTAAATCCCGCGGCTATTCTGTGTCTACCCTCCTTCAAGCTGAGAAAAAGGCAGAGAAAGTCAACAGAAATACCCTCCTACAGGACAAGAAGATAGATAGCCCTAAAGAAGGGAGTGGCATTATTAGATTGATCACTAATTATTCAGTGGCAGCTAACAAGGTCAGAGCCATTATGGCCAAGAACTGGGGGATCTTAAAATCCGATAATGTAATCGGGAAAGATCTGCAACAACACCCCATGATTACCTTCAGAAGATTAAGATCTTTAAGAGACACACTAGTCACTAGCCATCTACCGAAGGGCAGATCCAAAGGAGAACTGAAGGCGATGCATGGCTCGTATCCATGCGGGAAATGCAAAGCCTGCAGTAATAGTCAGAGGGTACTAAGCTACCAAGTGCCACACAGGGACTCAAAAGTTAAAATCAACAAGTTTATCACTTGTTCAACCCCATTTGTGGTATACTGCCTGAAGTGCCCCTGCGAACGTATGTACGTAGGAAGCACCACCAAAGCAGTGAAGTTGAGAATCCTGGAGCACCAACGAGCCATTGTAAATAAGGATGAAAATTACCCAATGGCCCGGCACTTTGCTAGCCACCACGACAGCGACAGGACAAAACTCAGCTTTTTCAGCTTAGACTGCATCCCTCAAGATGTTAGGGGTGGAGACTTGAAAAGGCGACTCAGACGTTTGGAGTCTCGGTATATAATCGACCTCCAAACGAAGTCACCAGGAGGACTTAATGCAGGGGAGGAGCTACTATCACACCTATAATAACTTCCATTTGTTTCTGAACCACGACACTGTCTGTAAGATTCTTTGTTCATTTAGAGTAGACGTAGTTATCATTTGGTTTCAGTAGAAAAGCACCCCCCCACCCCACCTCCCTTTCCTTTAGTTAGGGTTCATGTTGTGTGGATCGGCAATATTAGTATGTATGTTTATGGCCATCCAGGCCTCAATAACAAGTACTATTATTATTACTATTGACCTTTAACTCAGGGGGATTGTGTTACTTCTACTTTATACCAACAAGCGAGATGAAGGGAAAGCAATGGAGATTTTCACTGGAGTAGTGATAATTGTGTTTAAAAGCCCATCCAGGGCGTAATCAGTTTTTAGCACGTTAATAATATGCTATGAATGTTCAGTTGTTTTACTCCCATTGCTTGCAAAATGTAAATAAGCAAAATGTTAATTGTAAATAGCGCGATTTCATCGTTCCAAGATGGCGCTTTCATTTGACCCTTTGAACCTTCCTTTGTTTCAATGACTTTTGCCTTATTTGTTGCTGCACTGCCGACGCCAGCTGACACTGACGAAGGCAAGTGCTGAAACGCGTCTGACTTTATCTTTTTGCGCCAAATAAACCTACTTGGTTTTCACCTGCTGTGAGTGCCGTCTTGTTGCTTTCTGCTGCCGGTCCTCGGTAGCAGAGTTGCGGAGCTCTAAATATATATATATATATATATATATATATATATATATATATATATATATATATATTCACTGAAAAAACCATAGGTTTTAGGCCATATATAGTTAGGGGTTAGCATTTACAAAACCTTATTTTACTCGCACAAAACCATAGAAATTCGCATGTATAGTTAGATGCAATAACTATATATCGCGCACCCGCAATCCACTGCTGATGATGTCACATATTACATCATTAATGACATGGTCAGTGACATCACTGATGACATCACTGATGACATCTCAAATGACATCACTGATGACATCACTGATGACATCTCAAATGACATCTCAAATGACATCACTGATTTAATCACTGATGACATCACTGACAACATCACTGATGACATCAATCATGTGATAATACGATTAACCTCTTCAGACTCTAATATAACCTTAGATACACTCAGAGTAAACAGACACTCACAGACTGTCACTCATCCATGGAGTTACTCACACACCTAGTCAGTCATGCACTGAATTAATCACACCTCCATTTCATCAACTATACAGTTATACACACTTTACTTATTCAAACATATACTAACACATATTTACTCTCTTATACAATTCCTGATACAAGTTTTCAATGATCCATTCAGCCACTCACACATTCACTGGCTCTTATACACAGTAATTTATATATGTGAACTCTCACATGTACTGTGTTTTACATATTTACTTACTTTGACATGTAGCACTGAGATATCCATTCACTCACCAATACACTCGTACACAGTCAACCACCCATACAGCTGTTTCAACATGCAGTTTTGAACCCATAGATCGAGTGAATCAACTGTTCACACATGTATACACAGAGTCACACACCTCCCAGCCACCCCCACACACACACTTACTCTCCCATAGAAATACTTAGGCAACCAATCAATAACCCATATAGTTACTCATATAGCTACTGATTAACACATGCAGCACTTCATAGAACAACAGATATAATGATGCACAAATTAAGACAGTTTAGTCACTAACCCATGCACTCAGTGAGACACATTTAATCACTCTCTCATACAGTCAGTCATGCACCTACTAAATCCTTCATCCAGACACTTATACATCCACTCATTCTTCAATATGTAAGACATATTTTGACTTTTCAGAAACATACAGTCACTGGATGTTGTCATTTGAGATGTCATCAGTGATGTCATTGACCATGTCATTAATGATGTAATATGTGACATCATCAGCAGTGGATTGCGGGTGCGCGATATATAGTTATTGCATCTAACTATATATGCGAATTTCTATGGTTTTGTGCGAGTAAATTAAGGTTTTGTAAATGCTAACCCCTAACTATATATGGCCTAAAACCTATGGTTTTTCAGTGAATTTCAATGGTTTTTTAATAGCAAATATCAAAAGCTGTCAAATGTGAAGTACGTGATAGGTACAAACATTTTCGTATTTATGCACGCTGATGTACTTTGAACGCTGCCCCCCCCCCCCCACTCTTTTCTCTTAGCAGTACTCTCTCTTTGCAGATAGTGGCGGGTAGTTAACGCAGGCCTTTGCCCCCGTTCTAATCCGTCGTGTCTGCTTCTCTCTCCATTTGATTGATTGTTATCCAAGCATTTACTGTTTTAGAATTGGTTCTCTTTGGTTCATTCTCTATTTACAAACAAGCACAGAGTCGCAATACTCTGTTTAGTCTTTGCAGATAGTGAAAAATCGTTTTAAAAAACAAAAGGAATCGAGCAAAATCAGTAGGCCACTAATGGGATCTCTTTTTGACCTAGCTAAAATAGAAACATTCAAAACAACCCCTCATGAGAAATACGAAACTAGTGAGATGAACTGAGCTCCACACGATGATGGCTGCAAGACAGCTCGGCTCCGCCACCCACCCCACCCAAAATAACGACAAACCCTATGCAAATATTATAAATATATACAACACACCAGCAAAGTAACAAGGTAAAACATTTTATTAAATAACTATTTACATAACTATTTTATACTTTTAGTTGCCAGATCCGGCTAGCTCAATCGATCGAGCATGAGACTCATGCACTCTGATCTCCTTTGCCTCAGTCAAGCATCAATAGTAAAATTGAGTGTTCGTTCATGGTTTTGGTCCCTGAGTTGCTTCGATGTCACTGCCTTGCACAAATGGCATAAGTCCTGGATGTTGGGTGCCATAGTTCAGAGTTCTGAGCAGCGCTTGTAACACTGTCTAAAGCTTATTTGCACCTGCTGCAGCTTCACTATTCTCAAAGTAAGTGGGGGCCGTTTGTGGACCTGACTGCATTTGAAAACAATGTGATACGGTACCTCCCTAAACCGCTTGACGGAGGCCCCCGAGGGGCGGTATCATGGCACGGACTCGGAGAAGACGCTTGGCTCCGACCCCCTCCCCAAGTCTTATAGCCCTGGTGTAGCCTGAGATCGCACCCGACATAGGCGGCCGGCTCCCGGGGTCAAGCTGTCTTTGACGTTTTGTAGCCTTTTGAATTCTATCCTTAGACGGCATTGTCTAATTCCCAAATAATCTGCAGTTGAATCTGTGGTGAAATATAATAAAACATGTTATTAACCACTATTACCAAACAGTAAATCAATAACAGTAAGAACTAGATTCGACAATGCTAAAAAAAAAAAAAAAAGTATGCACAAGGGTGCAGGGGGTATCACTTTGACACCCTCTGACACCCTCAAAACAGGCACAGGTGCCATGTGGCAAGCAAACCAGCCCTAAGGGCAAGTCTGCCTTTCACATGACATAGGTGTGCGAGCACACATGTGCATGCACACCGGAATCGGTATTTTACCATGAAGTTTGATTTCATGCTAAAATACCGATTCGTTAAGGTCTTTGGGACTCAGAAGACTCCCCCCTACATAACAAATTAACAGAATCGGTAAAATTACCGATTCGGTATTTTACCGAACAAATAATTTTTCCGATTCTATAAATGTAGATTTACCTACACGTGGCCTTGGATTTAAGCCCCTACATACCGATTTGCCATTTAACGATCGGAAACGGCCGAAAACGGCCATAACCGGTCGGTAAATGGCCTGAAACGACCACCTACATCTGGCCCTAAGAGTGCATGCATTTGATTTCAAACAAAGTTTTAAAACATTTTATGTAAAACAATAATACACCTAGTGCCAGATGTAGGTAAATCACATTTACCGATTTTGAAATACCGAATATTACCGAATTTTACCGATTCGGTATTTCAAAATCGGTAAATGGGATGTAAGTACCAACATCTGATTTATTACCGATTCCTTAAAAATTCGGTATTTATCGATTCGGTAAATACCGAATCGGTATTTGCTATTGAATCCTATGGGCCTTGAAGCCCATAGGATTCAATTCAAATACCGATTCAGTATTTACCGAATCGGTAAATACCGAATTTGTCAAGGGTGCAGGGGGTATCACTTTGACACCATCTAGCACCCCCAAAACGGGCATGTGTGCAATGTGGCACACAGACATGCCCTAAGGACACGTCTGTCTGTCACATGGCATATGTGTACATGCACAGATGTGCATGTACACAGGAATCGGTATTTTACCATGGATTTGTATTCCATGGTAAAATACCGATTCTGAAAGCCATGTGCCACTGGAAAATTGGCTACCCACATTTCAATTTTGCATTTTCGGTAAAATTACCGAATCTGTAAAATTACCGATTCGATAAAATTACCGAAAAAGCAACATTTAAGGGCAAATTAATTAATTTTACACATGGGGGCGTATTTACAAGGGCCTTACACTACAAGGAAAATGACTTCAAATGACCAGACACACATGGGGACGTATTTACAAGGCCCTTGAACCCGGGGGAAGTGACTTGAAATTGCTAAGCACACATAGGAGAGTATCTACAATGCCCGTGCAACACTTATGCATCATTTTTTACATGAACACCGTAACATTAACAACACAATTACATCATATATCTGTTCCGCAAAAGCGACACATTGCAGGAGTCACATCATTTTACCATCAAAAACAATTTCACCTTTTGGTGACTCTTCCACAATCCGTTTGACCTGAAACGATTACACAAATAAAACATTTGTGACTTTTACATTTCCGGAGAAGTATAATTCACCAATACCTTAAGAAACATGGAAGTGGTGAAAAAAGCCAAGCTTGAAGTTACGGCAGCCACGAGGTAGCTAGGCTCCGCCACCCCCCCCACTGCTCCAAGCATGTCTGTCCCACCGCCCGCCACGCCCATTAACGGTAACATGAAATAGATACAAATCAGCAGATACCTACCCCCATTCCGGAAACTCCCGAAGTGCAACAGGGCCACGGTTACGCCCATCCGGAAGATGAGGCCTCGACACGTGCAGGGCAGCCGTGGGGTGGATGGCCCGAAATGTACTGGTCTCACGATTCCCTTCTTCTGCCGCCTTGCAGGCCACGGGGGGGGGATGTCTTGGCTCTGCCTCCGACCCCCCCCCTCTTATCGCCTGGTCCGAACATCACGAATATCAACGCCAGGTGTCGGCGTGGGGTGCGCTGGGAGGGAGAGGCGGCGCGAACGAGCCTCTCCCACCCCCCCAGGTAGGGGCCCCTCAGCTGCACCCCCAACGCTCCACTCACCCAACAAAAGGGTTGTCGCATAAGGTGGACCAGGAGAGGAGCCGAGACCGACGGTATCTTCTTCTTTTTTCAATAATGGCTGGGACCACACTGGGGGGGATGTCTTGCACATGCCACCGACCCCCCCCCTCTCCCCTCATATCTCCTGGTCTGGCCCCGGCTTGATATGAGCTCCCCGTTCGGTCCTGAAGCGGCGCCCTGCAGGCCACGGGGGGGGGGGTGTCTTGCCTCTGCCTCCGTCCCCCCCCCTCTTATTGCCTGGTCCGGACATCACGGATATCAACGCCAGGTGTCGGCGTGGGGTGCGCTGGGAGGGAGAGACGGCGCGAACGAGCCTCTCCCACCCCCACGGCCCCTCAGCTGCACCCCCAACGCTCCACTCACCCAACAAAAGGGTTCCTCCACTCTTGCGATGCAGCGGCGCTCCACTGACCCGACAAAAGGTCTTGTCCACTATTGCGAGGCAATGATGCTCCGTTCACCCAGCGGGGGTCTCGTCCACTGTTGCGGTGCAACAACGCTTCTAGTTTCCTGCATCCAGAAACGTTCTCCTCAACTTTGAAGATTCTATAAGAGCCAGGGGGGCCCCCGACCCCCGAAGGGGAATGACTGCCATGATCACCCACGGAACGACCACGACGTAGCCGCGGAACGTCGGTGCGCTCATGCCGGCGCCGGCCTCAGTCTTGAAATCACCAAAATCCTGCAAGACTACCAACTTGATCAGTTCCGGTGGGACACCAGTATGACCCGGTAGGAGAGATTGTTTCCTCCCACCCCACTTTCACTGATGGTTCATTTCACCAGTCCCCTCTGCTACCCTTCAACGAAAACTTTTGGACTGCCAAAAGAGGTCCCGGTCCAACCACGAGTTGGTGGAGACATTTTGACTATACTTAAACCTTCCTGACCTCACCCAAAATGGCGCCGGTACAAATGAAACTCTCAACTCCTTGTTGTGCCCCGATTGCTCAGCCTTGATATCATGAGATATGTATGCAGTTTTTAGCACATGAATTGATATGGGATAAGACTGATTATATGTTCGGACAATGAATTGATCCAGGATGGGTATTGATTATACTTTCGAACAATGAATTGACATGGGACGGGTACTGATTACACTTTCGAACAATGAATTGATATTAACTTTCAATGCATCATTGATTACTGTATTTATTATTGAAGGTTCGAATTATCGACACTTTTGGTACTTGCTCACAATGAATTATCGATATGATTTTGTTGCACTTGACGCACTTTTTACTATGAAATCAACGACCACTTACTCTGTTATGTTTTCCACAAACTAATAACTCCCCCCCCCCCCCCATTTTCAGTTCCAGCCTGCTCCGTGCCCCCGTGGCCGGCCCACGGGGTTGTAAACCCGTATTTGGGCACCAACATTTTTATTAAAGGTTTTTGAAAAAGCAAACGTAGTTGTATGCGTAGATTGGTAAGTTTCGAAGAAATGGCCACTGTTTCCGAGTTTTAAAAAAAAAAAAAAAAAGCAGGTGAAATGAAGCAGCTCAATTAGTTAAGGGTTAAAAAGTATAGTACGCAGAAACATTGAAAATATGAATGGTCCAGGTTTGTTGTGTGTTTTTCATTTTTCTACAGCATAAAGCAATCGATAAAGATCCTGGTATTTAGCCTCTACTTTATATGCTACCTGTATCAGGGAAGTTGTTTTAAATGCCCCTAAGCCACCCCAAATGAATGTAACCTGGCCCCCCTAGTACAAACGAAAACGACCCCGTACCACTGTAGGTTATCTCTCTTCCTCAAAAATGACAAAAATTACTTTCTAGAACGTTTTGGACATTGATGATTTTCATATGATCTATTTATTAAAGTAATACTCATCTCTCCGCATGAAATTAATTTTCCACATGCTACACAAGTCAATCTCATCTGCCTAAAGTTCTTTTACAGATTTGGGACCGTTTCCCTTGCCTCTGACTCACTTATTGCTAAGTCATTGGTGGATGTTTTTGCCGGTCGGGGATTATCCACCAAATCTCGAAGTCGTGCTTTAGAATAATTAAGAGAGTGCCACCTCTCCATGTGCCGATGCATGGTATGATTACCATAGCTATATTTTTTTTCAGTCCCTCTCAAGAGTTTTTTTTTTTACAGATGAGGCAGGTAACGAACCTGGCATTAACTTTCTTTTCATGAGAAGGAAAAGAAAAAAATTGCCAGATAAAATTCACTTTCACATGGGACGTTCTTGGCATTTCTTTCAGAAACTTTTACATCACTGTGTCATTTCTTTGTCTATCCTGGTTAAAGCAATGTCATGTAAATAGTTCTTTAAAAAGTTTTTTTTAACGTGTTTACTTTGTTGGAGCGTTGTATATATTTATAAGTTATTAAAGTGTTATAATCCTACAACTTTGTTGGAGTGCTATATATTTTTAATGTGACACATAATTGTGAAGACTTTGATGTACAAAAAGGCATCCCTGGAATCTTCCGCTTCAGGCTCGGACCCACACACCCTCACAGTGAGAATCCCCTCCCCAAGCACAATACAGGATGGTTATCAGATAGTAGGAACGCGTGTGGTGTGACGGATCTCATCGGGTGGGGGCCTTGATCTACTGTAACTCCTTTGAAGAGGGGTGATTCTCTATAGCTGGGGCCATAAACTCCATCTGCAGGGCTAGGTGATAGCCTGGGACCGGCCTGGACAATCGGACACAGAGGAAGAGGAGTGTCAGAGGGTGCGGTAGTGAATAGGGTGAAAGGGAGGTGTCGGGCGGGCACAGAGTGTGATTCTCAGGGAAGAGCAGCGCAAATGGGGGGAGGTTTATGGCCCATGCATGAGAGAGAGAGCGGGGGTGACCAGTGCGTGGGGGAGATGCTTGCAAGGGTGGGGAGCCATGCTGAGGATCGGCGGCGTTCAGAGAGTGGGTCTGGTCAAGGCATCTAAAATGGCTGCCGTGCACGACAAAAGTGTGGCTTTGCAAAAAAGGCAAGATGGCGCAGACAATGTTTATCAATAAGGATTAATTTATAACAATTATTTTTAACAAAATATTTACTCGCAGTGACAAAATGGCGGTCAACAGCTCCTGATTTCCATCGAATCGAACGTTAACAGAAGTCAAGCGGCAAAAAAAAAAAAAACGCTCACGCACAGCCGCTGGAAGACATGTATCAACATATATGAGCCTCCTCAGCCACCCTCAGAAAACATAAGGGGTCAGGATACGTCTCCCGTACCCCCTTATACCTAGTAATTTAATTGAATCGAAACACAAAATGGCGAATTCACGTTTCGCTACCAGTTTGCGACCCGGTTCGCGAACCGAGAAGCGCTTCTACCGCGAAAAATCAAATTTTTATTATTTGCCCCACGGGACCCTTTAATAACCCCAACATCATTCCTAGGGGGTCAAGAAGGATATACCTTGCCCCCTTTCATTAAATTCCCCCTTCGTTTTTCTCCTCCTCTTGTCTCTCGATCCTACCGAGAGACAAGATGGCGGCCGCAACGGACTGTTTAGAATGTTGACAGACACCGGAGAGCCAATCAGCTTCGCTACGCAAAGCTCCGTTACGCGAAAAGTATGCGATCTGGTGCGCTATCTAGGACGCTGTCACAGATATATCTGTATTTTTAAACGTTAATTTCTCAAAATCCACTGGAGCACATATATTGAGACCCAGCAAAGGCACATCGGGCTAACAGTCCCTATAATTTTGCCAAGTTTCGTGTAAATCCATTCAGCCGTTCGAGCTAAAAGTGAGGCCAAAGGCCCTATGGAAAAATGAATGGGAAAAACGTGTTTTGGGACCCCCCTTTTTTCTCGGCCCCTCCCTTGACGGAACCCCCCCCAAATTTTCAGGGGCTGCTCAGAAACAAAATGTGCCATTTTCCTGAAAATTTCAGCCGATTCCGTCCACAAACGCCAAAGTTATTAGACATAGAATTTTCAAAAGTTCCCTAGAGAAAAAATCCTAACTATATATATCTACTGGCGACCGCCAGTAGGTAATATATATATATATATATATATATATATATATATATATATTTATATAACGGACCACCATTCCCGGTTGTTCCAGGTTTCTAAGTTGCGGCGAGCCTGCGTGGGTGCCCGACACCCTTTAAAATACGATCCAAGTTTCTCCCTTTATGAAGAAAACACGCAGGCTGCTTCTGGATGCTTAAGTGTTCTTTATTGAAGGCACAGAATCTGGTAGCTGCCTACCGACGCGTTTCGCCACTAAGTCTTGGTCACGGTAAAATTCATTTGTGCTAGGTGCTATTTACATACCAAGTAGTTTGCACAGAAACAGGACTAGTACTGGTCACTTTGCTTAGAATTGTGTCAGCCATCTTGGAGTGGAAAGAAGTCATATATCACATATGTTGCCATGATGTAAAGCCAGATAGTGCATTTTTCACAAAAATACTATGACTCGCCCCAGTGGGCTGGTATATAATTATTATCACACAATATACATTTTCGGTGTTTTACCCAGATTGTCTCGCCCAAGTGGGCATGAATAAATTTGCACAATGTCCGCCCAACTTGGGCACTTTTATCATAGACAACATTCAGTAATTGTATTATTACTCAATTCCATGGTGTCCCAGGATGTTTCACTCGGTCTTAAATTCCTGTACTAACAAAAGAGAAATAGCAAAAGTGTACATAAAAGATTTTTAAAATTCTTAATTCTCATCACTATTTACAAGATTAAAAAGAAATTCATAGAGGCATTCAGACTGGGTCTTTTCTACTGTATTGATGATATCATAGATGGACTGCTAATTCTTCGCTACAGTTCATCCCTATAGGCTGTAGTGTTTCGAAATCAATGATGAATCTAGATTCTAAAATTCTCAATTGATGGAGTCTATCTCCCCCTCTCACGGTTTGATTGACTATATATATATATATATTCCACAGTCCTACTTGACGCGTTTCGGGAACAAGGGACGCTGTTCCCGAAACGCGTCAAGTAGGACTGTGATTAAAAACCAGTTTTGAACGCAATCGCTGGCCTGGACATCGTTCTTTCAAAAGGTGAACATGTGTGGTGGAATAATTGGGATTGGCGATCCCGTCCGGGCCCGCCGCTGCAAGTGGCCATCAGAGCTTCATATGTGATTAACTGCTTGGTTGCATTGCTTTCTTGTTATCCAGTTCAAAAGAATTTTATTAGGCAAATAAAGGTGTCAATACATAAAAAAGCTAAAACATAGCATCAATAATAGAAGTGAAGTAAAACATGGCAATAAAAATATCCAATAAGTCAGGAGATAATAAATAAATGAGGCTATATAACAAAAAGCAGTGCGTGAAATAATATGCAGGGAAATAAAAAAAAAGGGTTATAAAAAATACAAAGGAACAAAAAGGTCAATCAAGGAGGTTTAGAAACCTCTTGCTGAATAGGAGGCAAATGAGATAAACGCTTAGCACACACATCTAGGTATAAAGTTACAGGGAGCCATAAATCATGTCTCTTCGGAGCAAGATTAAGGGGATAAATGAAAGCAGTATCTAGTCTATGATTGTGGCAGACATTATACCACCATGCTCTAAAAGAAATATTAGTGGAATTTTTCCAATTAACAGTAATTTGTTGGAATGCGGCAGCTAACAACAAGTCAACAATTTGCGCGTTAAACTCAGTATCTGCCCAAAAAGGAGAGAGACTACCTAAAAAAATATTAACAAAAGAAAAGGGGGATACAGTATGAAATATGGCATTGACTTGGGCCCAAACTTGCTTCCAGAAAGTGTGCGTAGCAGTACAGGAAAAAAGCATGTGAAAAAGTGTAGCCTTCGGTGATGAACAAGACCAACAAAGATCAGGGACTGAGGAAAATCTATTATTCAACATATGTGGTGTAAAGAGAAGTCTATTGTAAATAAAAAAAAGTGTCTGTGTGAGGGAAGCAGCTCTAGACGATTTGCGGAGCTTGGTCCACAATTTATCCCAAAGGGAAGTGGGCCAAGAGATGGCAAAATCAGACTCCCATTGTTCCTCAACTGTGGATTTTGGCCTAGTAGAGAGAGTCTTGTGAAATGAGTGGTAGATTGAGGAGGCTGTGGGGTAGGTACGCAGCAAGGAATGGAGTTGCCGGGTAGGGTTGGGAGGGTCAGGTTGGGTGGGAGAATGAGGAAGATGAGCGTAAGTGGACAAAACTGCGTGTTTGAGCGTGAGAAATTTATGGGCGAAAGAAAGAGGGAGATTGAAAGTTTGGCTAAGAACAGAAAAAAGTAAGAAATCAGAGCCAGAAAAGAGTTGGGACACCCAGATCAAACCCCTTTGCCTCCAGGACTTCCAGTAAAAAGACTTATGATTAATGAGGATACTATTGTTGTGCCAAATAGTCGTATTGAGAAATGCAGCTACAGTGGAGGGAGGGTTGGGGACGTGGATAAGAGTAGTTTAGTGGTAAACTTGTGGATAGGAGTGGAAAGAAATTGTGGTTTATGGGAAAATGAGAGGTACTCAGCAAAAGAAAAGGGGAATAAAGAAAGACGCTCAATTACAACCCATAAGGGGGAAGATTCAGCAGGGTCTCGCAACCAAAAGGAAGCTTGCCTCAAAAGGAATGCCTTGTGATAAGTAGGAAAGTCCGGAAAATTGACCCCACCCTCTGATTTGGGAAGTCGCAATCTGAGCAGGGACATACGTGCTTTTTTGCCGGACCATTGAAATAAAGAGAGAATAGTATTGATTTTCCTAAAAAAATTGGTAGGGATAGGAACTGGAATATTTGAGATGATATAAAGAACTATTGGGGAAAGCATCATCTTAATCGTGTCAAGACGACCCCACCAAGAAAGATAAAGAGGGTGCCATCTAGAAGTGAGATCAGATAATTTCTGGGTACATTTATTGAGACATAACGAAACAGTATCGGGAAGGGAAGGGGTAATGTGTAAACCGAGATATTTGATATGGTGAGGGACTCCAAGTAAAATTGGACGCAGCAAAATCAGGTTTGAAAGTAAATTTTGTAAGGGGCAAAATTTCGCACTTGTCATTGTTCAACTTATAACCAGAAAGTTGTGAGTACTCGTGAACCTCAGCCAGAAATGCGGGAATGGAGGTGGTGGGGTTGGACATAAAGTGTAGGATATCATCTGCAAAGCAGCAAGTTTGATATGTGTTTGGGGAATTTGGAAGCCATGCAAATTAGGGTTTTGGCAGAGTTTGGAGAGAAAGGGCTCAAAGGCCAGGTTAAAAAGGAAAGGGGAGAGGGGGCAACCCCGACGAACCCCTCTGCCTAAGTTGAAAAAAGAAGAAACTAAGCCATAAGCGCAAACCGCCGCTCTGGGATTGGAATAAAGGAGATAAAATTTGGAGCAAATCCAAACCACTTGAGGGCGAAAAAAATGGAAAGTCCACTCTACTCTATCAAACGCTTTTTCCGCGTCTAAAGCAATTGCTGCTAGCGATCGTTGAACCGTGGAGATTTGGACAGGACATTAAACAAAAGTCTAGTATTATCTGTGATGAAACGACCTTTAACAAATCCAGACTGTTCGGGACCCAATAATTCAGGAAGGAAGGGATCTAATCTTATGGCTAAGGATTTAGCATAAATCATGTAATCAATGTTAACCAAAGAGATTGGTCTGTAGTTCTTACAATGCTGGGTATCTTTCCCTTCTTTGGGTATAATACAGATATGAGCTTCTGAAAATGTGCCAGAGGAAGTGCCGTTAGTAATGAAAGAATCAATAAGGGAGTGTAGTCTAGGTAGTAATAATTTGGAAAAGTGTAGATAAAATTCAACTGTGAACCCATCCGGTCCCGGAGCTTTGTCCCTCTTGAGTGACTGAAGTGCAGAGTGTAACTCATGACTAGAAATGGGTGATTCAAGAACGGATAAATCAACAGGAAAATTGTGAGGTGTTTGAATGCTGGAAAAAAAAATTGGACAGAGAGTGAGCAGTGGGCTGAGTTTCAGAAGAATAGAGGGGCATATTACCAAGCAATAGCGATAATTATCGCTATTGCTTGGTTAGAGATAAAAATTTACCGCTGAGCTGCGGCGATTTTTACCGCAAATAAACCTTGGTATTACCAAGGTTTATCGCAAATGCGATAAAAATTGCCGCAAAGCATGAATATCGCTGAAATGTCAGCGATATTCATGCATTAACGAGCTAATGCTCTTAGCCATGTTATCCACCTCCCATTGGATAACATGGCTAAGAACTGCTCAGGGCAGGTGTTAGCTTTTGGAGATATTCGCGCTTAGCGCGAATATCTCCAAAAGTTGGTAATAGGAGATAGCGATGTTGGCGACTGTTTTCAGTCACTAACATCTTGGCACGCCCACTTTGCATGTCATTAGTGATAAATATCACTGACATGCAAAGTGGGACCCAAGATGGTCGCTATCTCCTACTAGCTGTCGCTAACTGGTGTTAGCGACAGCTAGGTAATAGGGAGTTAATTTTATCTCCGCTTTCTTGGCTTTTAAAGCCAAAAAAGCGTAGATAAACACCCTTGATAATATGCCCCAGAGTTTGGAGTAAAAATGGGAAAATTCCTCTAAAATTTCAGCATCTTTATGTTTTAAAACAGAATTAGCATCATAAACAGACTCAATGTTCAACTTGTTTTGCTTGACTTTGAAATAATTAGCAAAAATTTTCCCGCTTTATTTTTACCCCCATAAAATTTCGAACTGGATTTCAACAAATATAACGAAGCATCTTCAGTGGACTGTTTGTTAAATTGCATCTTGACAGCAATGAGAGCAGTCAAACTTTCCTGTGAGTGGGAAGTGCAGAAAGCATGTTTCAAATTTTTAATCGTGAGAACGAGATCGCTAGTGCGCTTATGGGCGATCTTACGTTTTCTAGCTACATGACCAATGATGAAATCCCTGGCCGCAGCCTTATAGGCATCCCAAATAGTGTGCTCGGGTAAAGAGGGTGTATCATTAATGGTCAAAAATTCTGTGGTAAATTCAACAAAGGAGGTGGTGAATTTAGGATCGAGAAGTAGGGTATTATTGAAACGCCACCTTTTTGGCCCAGTGGACTTGGGTAAGATGTCAATATTAATCAAAACAGGAGCATGATCAGAGAACAAGATGGGGCCAATGTCAGCATGAGTGAGGGATTGAGAAATGTGATGGGAAAGGAAGATATAATCAATGCGTGATTGTGATTGGTGGGACGGGGAATAAAAGGTAAACTCTTTAGAAGTTGGGTTACAAAGACGCCAAGCGTCAATATGTTTGTGTTGGGCTATGGCTTGGACAAAGAGCTTATGAGACTTATTAGGGACAAAACATGCTTTAGAATTCGAATCCAAAAAGGGATCCAAGGGTAGATTGCAGTCTCCCGCTAAAATAAAATTATCATCCATGTGTTCAGTAATGCAAGTGGCCAATGTGCGCCAAAAGGCGGGGTCACCACCAGTGGGAGCGTAAACGTTAAAAAAGGAGATAGGGATACCCTTCGAGGAAAGTTTGACATATAACCATCTACCTTCTGGATCTGATTCAGATACCAATAGTGAATGAGTGAAAGACTTACGAATTAACACAACTACACCATTTCTCTTACCATCACCAGGGGAAGAAAACACAACACCCACCCAACCTCTTCTGAGTTTGGCAGCCTCAATATCAGACAAATGGGTTTCTTGCGAGAAGGCAATGTCTACATTCAGTGTGGCTCAGTCAGAGAGAATTTTTTGCCTCCTAATGGGAGAGTGAAGACCTTTAACGTTCCAAGAAACAATGCGCACTGACATCAAGTAGCATTAGAAAAGAAAAGCAAAGAAAGAACAGGACAACAGGAGAAAGCCTCATAAAAAGTAGGAACAAAGGTAAATGAAGTAGAGAAGCGAAGATAGAGAAAAGAAGGAAAGAACAAGAGAAATAGGAGTATGATAAAAATCAGAAATACCATAAAAATAGAAAAAAGCACAATAGATAATAAGAACGGTAAAAAATAGCAATAGAACCCAGAAAAAATGGTAAATATGAGCCAATGAGAGAAAGAAATGATCATGAGTGAAAGAGTAAATGAGTGAAAAAGAAAAGAAAGGGAAAGACCAAAAGGCGAGAGATGTGAACTTGGATAAATGGGAAGGTTGAATGACAAGAGAGTAAAAGACATAGATAAGAAGGAGCAGGACCAAGAAACCGTACAAGTAATGACTAGGATAAGATAGACAAAGAAGGAAAAAAAGAAAGACAGCTGAAAAGATAATGACACCAATAAACCTGACAATAATAAGGAAGAGATCAAAATAGGGAGAAACAGAACAAGGAAAAACATGTCAAAAAGGGAAAGGGGAGTACTTACAAAGGGTGGCATGAGGGAAGTACGATCAGGAACAAGGGTGGACGAAAGCGTACGTGGAGGTGAGGGGAGGGAGGTAGGGCCAACTGGAGAAGGCATAGCAATCGGGGTCAATGAGACGTCCAACCAGAGAAACCTGACGGAACGCGAGATAATGATCTGTAGAGGAAGGAAAACAACGGGGTTAACGACAGGCGACATAGGCACAAGACAAGCGATGAATAGGACAAACCTAGGAACATAAAAAAAAAACTTCAATAACAAAGACCAACAAGAGAACCACAAGCTGGAATATCAGAGTACAACTTCAGAGAAAGTCACGGTGGGAAAGAAGAGGAAGGTCCAGAAAACTCCATATCAGCCTGGTCACAGTAATTCAGGAAACTGCGAAGTCGCGTAGGATCCTCATAAGACGTAGTCTTGTTATTGTAGGTGACTTTGAATAGGCAGGGGTGAAAAAGACCATATCTGGCACCAATGGAGCGGAGGTCAGGTCTCATGTCCAGGAAGGCCTTACGGCGATTGGCAGTGGCTTTGGCGTAATCCTGCGCAAAGAACAAGGTGGAACCTGACCAAGTAAGGCGAGGAAGAGCTCTGGGCGCCGAAAGGACTTTCAACAGATCTGTGTATTCTAGAAAATACATTATTACACCCCTGGGTTTCGTTGACGTGGAAAGAGAGGATGGAGCTCGACCAAGCCTATGAGCGCGTTGGATGTTGAGTGAAGTATCTTCAGGTAAGTGCAAAAGCTTAGGGAGAAAAGATTTGAAAAAATTGATGGGATCACTCCCCTCACAACCTTCCCCAGGCCGTAGAGGCGAAGATTATTACGTCTATTCCGGTTTTCAAGATCCTCCACCTGCTTCTGGAGAGAAGAGAACTGCGCGTTCATATGGGTGACTTTGGTAACAGATTCCTGAAGAGAGGAGACACTTCGCTCCACCGTTGACACTCTTATGTCCATCAGAGAAATTGTCAGTAAGAATCTGCAACTTAGCATTAGTTTCTTCCATGAAGGGGCGCAAGGCCCGTATCTCTTCAAGAAGTAATTCCATCGAAATGGTCGAGGAGGAATTAGGAGGTGAAGGTGGGTCTTTTTTTAACCACCTTAGAGTTAGTTTTTGCTGAAGGCTGTGAAGAGGCTTCCATAGCCAACAACGTCTCACTAGGAAGGAGAGATTGAGAGGCTTCCAAATGAGCTAGAGCCGTAAACAATTTGGAATTTTTAATGTAGTTTCGCTTTGGACCTTTGTTGGAACAGTCCACCATCAATTTGTCCGTGAATTGAAGTTCCACTGATAGCACACTGCAAGACTGGAGACACAGGCACTTTACAGCATCCAAGAAATGCAAAAAGCAAGGAAACGCAATGAGAAAGCGTTATATCAAAAGTGCATTAGCAGAAAAAATGAGAGAGGCCAGGAAAAAAAAAAGTCAATGATATCTATGCGGCCGGAAGAGATAAATTGAAGTTAGAAAATGGCTGCCAAATTTATGGGAGCAGAAAATGTCAAGTTATGAAGTAAAAAGTGCCAGGAAAATAGCAAAAAGTCACCTTAAGAAAGAGGGTTGATCCACCATTGCCCTTGGGTATGCTTGAGCCGCTGCAGAAGGGGTTAATGAGGCAGAAATCCAATGCGCGGTAAAACGCGCATCTGAGGCGTCACGAGCACCAGCATACAAAATGGCGGTCGCGGCCGATGCAGAGCCACGACCGGAAATGATATGGACAAAAAGACGGGAGACCCAGCTGCAATGTCGCCGAAAATGGGCTCAGGATATGCCCACCATGCTCAGCTGACGGAGGCTGCCTTCCCCTGTTCGCAGGAGGATCGCGAACCGCAAGTAAGCTCCGGTGTAGACGGAACTCTACACCGACGCCGTCATTCACCTCGGGCGCCTAGCCACGCCCCTTGCTTTCTTGTTATGTTTGATAGGGTACCACCCGCGAAGGATCAATTGAGGGTCCGAAACCCATTGGATAAATATACGTGAACTCACGTTGTGAATTTGGGCATAGAAATCAATAAATGCATGACTATAATCATCACAAGCTGGATAAAATAATCGTTTATTACTTGGAAAACAGCGTGAGAAGAATTTTACAATTGTGGATTAAAAAAGGAGGGCCATTGGGGCACAAACAGGCAGTGCTGTTGGAGAGGCATAATCCCATGAAGACTATGGGGTAGATTTATAAAAGAAGGCTGCGCTGCAGTGCGTGACAGGGAGGTAGCAGGAGATATGGCTCTCTCCTCCTGTTTCCCGTGTGCCAGCACTCATTTCAGTGGCCGTGCACCATGCACATACCTTAGCGCCATATCGCTAGGGTGTGTGCATGAGTCTAGCATAGGTTTGTACAAGTAAAGTACCCTTCTTGTACAAAATACTATGCCTAGACACAGTGGAAAGCTTTTCCCACTGTGTATGTGTGCCGCACAGTGCAGCACACATGCAAAGTCAGAAAAGCACTGAAAAATGAAAGCATTTCTCCTGTTAGTGCCTTCTTTTAAGGGGCATTAACTTTTGGCGCAAAACCATTTCTACAAATCTTTGTAAATATGGTTTTGCGTCAAAGGGAATCGGTGGTGGAAGGGGAATGCCCATGTTCCACCCATGTAATGCCCCCTTGGCACTACGTAACACAAAGCAGAGCTGCTTTACGCTACTTTGAGGGCGCTTTCCAGTGCAAAACAAGTTTTGCACTGGAAAGTAAATAGCAAAAAAAAGTTTGTGTTTGTTAGCGTAACCCAGCACAAAATGTTTGTAAATCTCCCCATATGAGTTTGGACATTTAAGATTTTACACTCTGAGTCAGAAGGTGACACCCCATAACACACAGGAACTATAGAGCTGATATACCTGGAAATAAAATATTGGAGTGCATAGTTCCCAAACACTTAGGGCCATATGTATCAAGCAAATTAGCATTCGCAAAGGCCTTTGCGAATGCTAATTTGCTAAATGGAATGTATGAAACATTTTCGCAGCAAAATAAGGAATAGCAAAATTTGCCATTCCTTATTTTGCGTTTGCACTTAAGGAATCGCAAATTTAGCGATTCATTAAATGCAATGTATCAAATAAAAATTAATGCAAAAATGCCCATAAGGAATCGCAAATTACCACCAACTTCTAGTTGGTGGTAAGTTGCGAATTATTTTGAAAAAGCAATTTATTTAAAATCCAAAGGTGGCATATGACACTCATACATGCCCTTAGGGCATGTATGTGCGCCATATGCCCACACATGTCATTTTCAGGGGTGCAGCAGGGTGTTCTTGTGACACCCCTGCACCCTTGAAATATTCCTAATCGCAAATTTCCACTTCATTCCTATGGGCCTCCTGGCCTATAGAAATGAATGGGAAATTTGCGATTAGCAATTTGCTAATCGCAATTTAGGAATGTTAAGGAATCGCTAAAAAGAAGCGATTTCCTACATACATACCATTTTGCGATTTCTAAATAGCGATTCCTTAAAAATCGCTATTTAGAAATCGCAAATTGGCATGATGATACATATGGCCCATAAATTCCTTTTTTATATCCGCATAGAAATAGAGAGATTATTCTGCACCTCAACAGTGACCTGGAAGACTGCTAGGCAACTTTAAAAAGTGTATGTTGGAGATCAGAGAGTCTATGGCTGAAGTTTAATTCCATATCCAGGTGATGGTAGTCAGGGAGGTGCTGCTCTTTGGCCTAGCAAAGTTTGATCAAAGCAGTTGGGGGATTGACCTACACCTGTCATTTCCAATGAGAACCTGGGTGTATGATGAATGCAGCTGTATCCCTAGTTTTCCCACATTCCTCAGGTGACCTCCATTTACTTCTATCAACTTGGGAACTGCTGTGTTATCTAGGCCATATGTTGTGGAATTCTGGAGTGTGGGATTTTTTTAATACAAATATTTGCCGCTGACAAAGTTTCTGGGGCTCTGTGTCAGTTGAGAGCTTTGAGCTGGCTATGCTGGTCATTGTCTGGTTTTGTGATGTTCTGTCTTCAATATATGAATTTTAATTTTTCACCACGTGCCTGAAATGACTATTATGTCCTCTTGTGTGCCAATGAATCGTCTTGCTCTTCATATGACCCAAATCATGCTCTTTCTCGTTTCACTCCATGGATGTTCTGTGGCAGTGATTGTATCTGCACAAGAAGCTCTGTGCAATATATCTCCTCACCACATTTATTGTCTTGCACATTGAAAAACAGTGAAAAACAAGAGGAAGACAGCAACTGGATCATAGGGACCATATTTTTAACTCTATTGTTCATTTAGTCAAATTCCCTATCATCTAGATCCTGGCAATATCCTCCCTCATTTTTAAAGCGTATATTCCTGTTATACTGTTGGATGCCTAGCCTCTGAATGTCATCTATAGTGACAATAGAAAGTACTTTATCTTTGTTCATGTATTGTGATACCTATCAGACAATGGAGACAATCATTATTGGAGTTTATTGTGTCCACTTCTCAATTTTCTAAACAAACAGGATATCAAAAACTTATTATTTCAGTGCAGAAGAGACCAACCCATCATTTCAAGTGTTATAATTGTCCAAGGGATAAAAGCAACATAACTATACTTACCTGGGTGACCTTAGCAATATCCGATTTGGAAGATAGGCTAAAGAATGGAACCAGCCCAATACTGATTATAGCTTGAGATATGAATTTGAGATATAGTTATTTCCCTGCTGATGAGCAGGATTGATAAGTACAGAACAACGCTTGAGAAGCAACATATGTCTGTTCTAGAATTTTAGCAACAAGAAATCAAAAGAGAGAAGTATGACATTAATAAGTAATTTATAAGCCTCCATACACCTATAGGCATTTTGGAGCCTTAACTGATGTCAACTGGATCATAGATTAACACAATAGGTAAGCCTTAGGAACGCTGTGAAAGGGAGAGTGGTTTGCAATGTAAATGATTCTTTAACTTAAGAACCAAAACTGAAAAAGTCTGCCCCTTTGGTGTGGAACTATAGTTGAAGGTTAAAGGTGGAGCAAAGATTGTGCGAAAGGTAAATACCAAGGGGCAGATTTACAAGCCCATTGCGTAATTTTTGCGCCGTCGTTTGTGTCACTTTTTGTGACGCAGCAGCGTAAAAATGAGGCCCATTTACAACGTGACGCATCTAGGGAGATGGGTCACGTTATAAAGCCCTGCGTCACATTATTCCTGCATCAGCTATAATGTATTCAGGGTGGGCGTTCTAATGCAAAAAAGCCTCATAGAAGTGACGCAGTGAAATCTACAAGATTTCACTGTGCCACTTCTAGGACGCCACTGCGTCAAATTCTTGTACCTGCTTGAAGCAGGCTTAAGGAGTGATGCAGCACAATGAGGACGGGCCTCCTCCTGCATTGCTGGAGTTGCTTCATGCTTGCGACACGACTCCAGCAATGCGTGACCTGTGCATTAACAGATGGGTCCTAATTTCATGCATCTATCAATCCTTCGCCAGGGTGCACTGTATTATAAATATGGAGCATCCATAGTGGCGCAAGGGTTTCTAAGGGTGGCACAGGGAAAGTGACGCATCTTTACAGATGCATCACTTTCTTGTAAATCTGCCCCCAAGTATTCCAAGCCTGAATAACAAGGGCACCTATAGTGTTTAAAGCTCAGTGGACTAGGCACAGAGGGGCTTATGTACAACAGAATGACGAAGCGTGGCACTAAGCAAACCTTTATAACGCCACACTCTTCCATTCTGGGAATGCAGGGACGCATCATATTTATAAAGATAGGCAGCACCATTGAATTTCCCGTAGCATTAAATTAAGCTGCCTAGCGCCAACGCAGGCACCCTTGCACTATACCGCAAGAGTGCCTTCGTTAGGGGTAGTGATTGTTTATGTGCAGGAATGTGTCCCTTCTTGAACATATACAATCACAAATGGCAATTTGTAATTCCAATGTGTTCTGCACAATGCAGCACACATAGAAGTTGCACATCGTCATTTTTTTAATGATTGTTTATCTGCAAAGGGACACCTTCCTGCACATAAACAATCATTCATGGCGTTGTGCTGTTTCTATATGTTTTGCACAATGCAGCACACATAAAAGCAGGGAGAAATAAAGCATTTCTCCTCGTTTTGCGATGTTAAGACTAGGTTTTCCTAGAGTTAATTTTGCCGCTGCCCCATATTTATGCCACCCTTGTAAATATAGGGCAGTGTCAAAATCAATGGGTGTTGTGGCGAAATACCCACCACAACACCCATTGGCCGCCCCTTCAAGCTAAGTATAGCCATGTTAAATGGCTTAACGCCACCTTGTAAATAAGGCTAAGCCCCTTATTGCCACAGGAGCATCTTAAAGGTGATGCTCCAGTGGCGATAGGAGCTTGTAAATATGCCCTAGAGTTTTAAACTCAATTCTCTGTGAAACAGGTAGACATTGTAGCTTGAAATAGCAGCAGCGGGCTGTTCAGGTGAGAGCGGTGGGGTTGTGGGGATTTTGACTGATTACGACGAGGGAAAATGTATTATTTTTTTAATTTTCCCTCTTGGTCGCCTGAAGAATCCCCCCTCCCCCCTAACCAGGCCCCATGGCTCTTACCTGCACAGGCCACTCTTGGGAAATAGACTGTTGTGACATAGTCATGGCTGCACTTGTGAGTGACCAATCAGATGGCCATATTTTGAATAAGTTGTAGCTTATACAAGGTTTTGGCGGGGAGATCCAGATAGCAGGTATTGTTGTAGTCAATTCTAATCAATATTACTGCATGTCCAGCTCTTTTTTTTGCAGAATGTCTGTTAAAATTTACCTCAGAAGGCGTAGTTGGACAAGGCAAGCAGGGTTTTTAAAATTGACCTAGTTTTCCAGAAGTTCTTTGTTAAACTTAAGCAAAGGTTTTTGACAATACCTATGAGGCAGTTAGGAGCATCCAATAGGCTAGGCCAAAACTGACATTCCAAATACTGTTGGATGCACAGATACACTTGTCAGTCTTCTTGGCATTAAGTTTTAACATGTTGGAATCGATTCAGAACTGGACAGATCGCAGACAGGATTGAAGTGGGTTTTGGATTTTCTTCATAGGACGCTGAAGTGTGAAGGCGATGTGAGTGCTGTTGCAATAAGTCATAAAGTCCAATCAGGAGGATCTGATAAAGTTCATTAAAGGTCTTACATAGTGGTTAAATAGGATTGGGGAGAATGAGGAAACCTGAGGTGCTCCACATACATTTGAAAGGATTTACATAAAAAGTGGAAAGGGTGACAACTCAAAAGCACCCGGATAGAAATGTGTTAAAACAGGAGAGGGCAGAGTCTTCTAATCCTACCACAGCTAACATTTTGAGCAGGATACAAAGGTGTACCATGTTGACATTTCCAACAGTACAATCCCCATGGCCAGTCCTGCATCCAAACCAGTTAATAAATTGTCCAATATGAACAAAAAGGCATTTCCAGGGCCAATACCTGGGCACAAACATACCTGGGCTATGTCAAGAAGATTATGACCCTGGAGAAAAATAGAGAGCCATTGATCAAGATATTTCTCTCCTAACTTCCACTTGTTGGGGTGCAGAGAGAAAGGTCTATTTATGTGTTCAATGTTGGGGCTGAGATTGGGTTTTTAAAGTAGTGTCTTCACAATAATCTTCTTCCTCAAGGTCAAGTCAGAATCTAAGGAGAAAGAGGCATTACAGAGCGCGGATAGAGTAGGGAGAATTGCAGGTCAGAGGGCCTGTAGAAACCACACCAGGCAGACATCATCAAAAGAGCCTGGTGTATCTGACAATAACAGCTGGTGATGTGGGTACTCTTCAACTGGAGAAAAGTCTTTCACCAAAATGTTCTGCTGAGATGTAGTTTGTAACATTTCCTTTTGCCGTATTTGATCCATTCTAATCTTATCATAAATAAGATAAATCATAAATTTGGGAAAACGCCCTTTTTTGCCCAGTCACCCTCATTGTTTTAATACATTTTATTAATGGTTTTAAGGCTATGCACACAGGAGCACTGCTGTCCAGTGCCCAATCTATGTGCTCTGACCACCTAAAACACGTGGAAATTGGCTAATCCCTGATTAGCATATTTAACTTTCTTATGAGACCTCTATACAAAATGTGTTGCCCAAAAGGTAGGGTACTTGGTACTGAAAATTAGGATATGATACCATGTCCCTTCACTTACAAGGCCCTAAAAATATCTTCACTTTGGCAGGACTAGCTGTCTTATATCGAAAACCAGAGTACAGATTAAAATACTAATACTGTATCTCGGGAATGGGACCAGCTACAAAAATAATGAAGTCACAATTTGTAATAGTTAATAAAAATCCAATTCACTGGAGAAGTCAGATTTAAATATTAAAGAAAAGTAACTTTTATAAAGTTACTGTTTACCTGCATGAACTGTCAGATGGCCAATCAGCATTAGCCCCTGCCAACTCCCAGCCTGTGCTGAGCCCGGGGAGAGGTGTGAAAGAGGTATTACATTCCTTGTAGGAGCACAAAATAGGTTGACCTGAATGAGTAGAGATTACTCCTCTGAGCTCAATATCCTATGCAGGGTGGTGGTTCTGCCCCTTCTGTTAACACTTTGGTGTCAGACTCTGCTTAAAAGGTCTGTCTGAAGTCCATGTAAAAGTGTTGCACCCTTAAAAGGGAGCAAACAGTATGCAGGACAATTCTTAATTATTCTGTGTCCGGTTGCCGAAGAACTCTTTTTTTCTCCTACCAGATTTTTGTCTCTAGATTTGTTGTAGGTACGGTGCCTCCTTTAAACTGAATTTCAGTGTTAGATATGGGAGGACTTTAGGATTACCATTGTACACTCCCCACTTGCAACCCCAGCCTCAGAGCCTACTTTTAGTGTGGCTAAAGACCTCCGTCAACGTGGATTTACCCTGACACATTGCTTTTTGGGCCTCTTTGCAGTAAAGCAAAAATAAACTACTGAATAAGTAGGTAGCTCAGGGTCTGCAAACCCTTACTTCATTGGCCAGGGAGGAACTAGGAATGTCTTAGTATATTCTCCTCCCATAGGCTGGTAAACTCTTAAAGCTGGACCCTCAGCCAGCCTTCCCCTTAACACTGCTGGACCTGCAAAAGGATACCAGGTGGACTGAACCTGCTGCACTTGACATTAGTGACCTATGAGAATGGCCTAAGCAGACCCCCCAGGATATAGTGGCATGGATTCGCAAATTTAGCGGCACAAATATGGAAATTTAGCAGCACAATTATGGAAATTTAGCAGCATTTTAGCTGCACTTTATTTTACTCATAATCATTCATTTTCAGTCTTAAATCTATGGAAACTGTTTTAGCAGAGTATTCCACTTTGAATAGGCAACCTGGAATATGGAATAGAGGAAGCAGCCCACAGGTGAAGGCTGTTATCCCTTGGAATTGCAATTCCTCATCTGCCTGTTGGGCTATGCCGGCGAGACCCAGTTACCAGCATCACTGCCTCCTGTAATTATATTATAGCACCGGCCATACCATTACCACCTACACTGGCGTTGGAGTCATCTGATTGCCCCCGCACTCAACCGACACAACAGCAACCAACAAACAACATCAACAGGTGACAAACACCATAGGTTGATGACACTGCCAAGTAAACATGAAATGGCCCCACAGACGGGCTGCGCTTCAACACCATTAGCCTGCTGGTGGGCCATATACCCATTCTTTAGTCAAGGTAGTGTAGTGTGGAACTGTTCGGTGTTGTGTAACTTGTGTCTCCAGCACAGGCCAGGCCGCTGCACGCAGAATAAGATCTTAGTTTCTACATCATGATCTGCTCAACAGAGATCAGACAAGTAGTTGTGATGAAACTTTACTCTAGATAAGAGACCACACAAGCTCAATACTTTTTCACTTTGGAAATAACATGTTTCCATACAAAGAAAGTGCTGCCAATGCACTACCTCCCTGAAACACTACACTGCCGCGTGGGTGCCCAGCACTGCAGTGAAAGGGGGTGCTGGCAGGTACTGGGGAGGAGTGATGGAGGCGTACAGGGCCTCAGTACTATACCAGCAATGGCTGAGTCTGTACACCCTCCTATGGCTGTGCTGCCACAGGCACTGCAGAGGCACCGGGGCCTGCACCACCCCTGCTGATACCCAAGTGATTGATCCGCAGAGGTCATTATTAATAGATATCAGACAGTTTCTTGATTTTTAGCCAAGGGTTAATGTAAGAGGCAAAGTCAACAAGGCTGAAGGAAACTTTCGGAATCAGAAGTCTACGAAAGACTTTCCCGAGTGCCACCCTTCTGCCTGGAGTGACGGATTTTTGTTTGGTTCTCCATCTGAAGCCCAAGAGAAGGCGATCAGTAACTTGCAACCGTGAGATACCTGAAGCTACACGGAGAGATTCAACATGACTCGGTTCTACGCGTTTTGTAGTACAACTCTTATGTTTAACATGTTATGCGCTGCTGATCAGAATATGAAAGACATTTCGCCCTGGAGACGTAATGTGGTAGCGAAAGCAAAGTCGGCTGCACTCTCCGGTGCTGCGCCAGAGTTCATCCTCTGTCATGTTCCTCACAATGCACTTGCAATTTTAAACACCGAAATGCAGCCCAGTGACACCCACCTACAAAAGTAGCTATAAATGAATTTCATTCAGGCTTCTATCAAGAGGACTCTGCCTGTAGATTACAATGCACAAAACTAATGTGTGCAGCCTGTCACCAGGGAGGCGCTTCCTGGGTTGCTGACAAGTCCTCTGTGGCGGTCACCAGCCTTGAGGGCTCCATAGCTTCCACTCAGCCCCCGCGCGGTTAGCTGGCGGAGCAGGGTCCTAACGACGCCACTGTCCGAGTCCTATCTAGAACGGTGGGTAGCAACAGTCTTGACAGGCCTGCCTGACCCGTGGCAGGTAAGTCACTCACCTCAGCTGGACATTCAGCCAAGCCCCCTCAACTTCAAACTGGGAGACACCCGCTGTATGTAAAACGCCTTGGACTCAGGCGCATGCGAACTCCACAGCCAATCAGCACTTCGGAATGTTGGTAGCCTCACTCAATTGGAGGTAAAGCACCAATCCGAGGTCACCCTACACATTATCAGTAACTCCCACTCTCGGATATAGCATACCAATGATATGCGGTGAAAGTTCTGTATCAGACGACTGCTATTAGGCCCCCCAGAATATAGCGGCATTTTTACAAAAGCGATTCCTACAAAAGTGCCGATTTCGCAGGCACTTTTGTAAAAATCACAGCATTTTTACAAAAGTGCCGATTTCGCGGCAAACCGCGAAATCGCAAAATCGCAAAATCCTGAAGGGTTTGCCTAAGGAGATTTGGAAACTTCCCACTTGATATTCAAGAACTGAAGGATCATAAATCTTATCTTCTGGGTTGCTCTGGGAAAATATCAACGCTGAAGATGACTTTCCTGCGAGGAATCCCAGCTGACCAGTGGCAACTGGACATAGACTAGACATTTCTATTGCCCTTTGCCTGACAGCCTAAGAGTCTCTAAGTGTTCCCACTGAGGTTCTGGGTGCATTGGAAGTGTACTCCTCTAGTTATTTGGTCATAAAAGAAGTGTGGAAACTTTTCCAAAATGTTGCTCCAGAGCAAGGGTAACTGACAGCAAACAGTATCTGACTAGCAGTTTCATAGCATCAAATTGAATTTCATGTTTTTCTTCCATGGAGAAGAGTATTTCCTCAGCAAAACAATAAAGTCCCTTTTCAGACTGGGACTTAGAAACTTTTTAAAACTTCCATACTTCCAGGGCCTAGCAGGGGCCAGTCTACTTGGTGTATTCAACGCATGCTCTATTATGGTCATCCTCAAATCATGCCTATGTCCCAATCTACCACAACCATTAACTACTATACACACTTAGCACTATTTGGAAGTATTTCACTGAAATCTTTAAAAAAAGAAATATTGCCGGATCCTCTTTTTGAATTTTTGTCATTTTGTTGTCATTTGTTTTTATTAGATTTTAGACCATGTATACTATGTTGCCATTATTCAATTATCTCAATAAATTTTTCTTTGAACTTAAAAAAGATTTTAGACCATGAATCAGAATGAATATAATTGGCTGAAGAAGCTACAAAAGTGATTTTTGTTGTGGAATTAGTGATTTCAAATTGAATCAGGCCATGGCAGGGCAAGATAGAAGGGACCTTTACTAACTTAAGGTAGGCAAAAATGAAGTCTATCAAAGGTCCACCCAAAATATATAGCCTTTGTTACCATCTGTTTGAAAGATGTGGAGTTGTCAAAAATTGTCTCAAATGTGCATGTGGATGTGATTTCATACCACAAATTAAGATTGTGTTTGAAAGACAATGACTGAACACTTGACTATCTCAGATATTTTTTCAAGAAAGACCCGTGGGGGGCGAGAGTGGATGGTATACCAATAAGATACAGACTGTATAATTAGCCTGATAATGAGAGCCATTGAGTAATCCCTCCTTGGGTCTATGGCTACATGAGGATAAATACACATTGACTTAGAAGCTGTTGCAACTCCACCACCAAAACACGCTTTCCTGTCATATTGAAGTGCATTATAACCATTAGGGAGTGATAACATTGCAGATATCAGGCCCAGAAGCCTTATTCAGTCAAATTTCAGTTAGAAACAGTATATCTAAGCTGGTTTCCGGCTCACATAAATGAATCTCCCCTCTATGTTTAGGAAAGTAACCCAACATTAAGTAGAGTAGCTTTGAGAGGGGTTTCCTTCTAGGGCAAGGATCACATTTTGGCTCTTAATGTTGCATCATCCCGTACCCCTAATTGTGCCTTAAGGATTCTGGCTTTAACCCCGGTTGGCAATGGGCATTCCATATATATAACAAGAAGAACGGCAACAGGATCTCCTCAGCTTGTACAATGTGTTAGGTCTGTGGGAAAACCTGCAGTATATCCCACTTGACAGCGTTGTTTTTAGTGTGTTCGGGCTTGCCTCTGGCACACTTTTGGTGCACCACTATCAAACAGCTGCTTCTAAATAGGTGTTCGCTTTCTGACCCATAGTCCTAACAACTAGACCCCACGGCATGCTTCTTAGCTTCCCCCAAGATGGCATTGGGCTGAGATGGAAGAAATACTACCGTGATGCGATCTGCAATGAGGACAAAGTGGGGGAGCAAACGGAGTTAAGTGCCGAATTAGGTAAAATCTTAATACACTTCAGAGAGTGCGTGATGGTAGCACAGTAAAATGTAATTAAAACACTCGAAGCAGATAAAATTGATTGCATGGCACAGGTCAATCGAGTGTGCCCAGAATCAATCAATTGTAACCAGTAAACAAACAGAACTGAATGCACAGGAAACAAGGATTCTATCAGCCGCAAAATAAACTTACAGTCATGAGAGATTATAGCAATCTACCTCAAAATTGGCACCCACAAAGTAAAAAGTAAAACTGGCTTTATTGTGGAAGGATTTCCCCACCATCGGAGCACATAAACCAACCACTCGAAATCCTCCAACTGGTTTTTCCAAGCCCCCAAGTAGAATCCTATTCCATCATTAAATTCCAATTCCACTTATGAACCTAAGGAAACTTTAAAGGGACAAATTAAAGGACACTTAAAAACAAGCTAAAAGGTAAGTAAATGACTACCCAATACAATAACATGGTCCACACAAAAAGGCCCTGCAGCCTGGGCCAGGGCTTCCTCATCATCGGGGCATAACATTAAGGCCCGAGAGATAAAATTATCGCCACTTTACCGTCTGTTTTCAGACAAAAAGCGGCGATAATTTTATCGCACTATCATCAAGTAAGCGCTATCCTGCTTTAGCGTTTGCTTCCTAGCGTTAGCGGGCGTTTACAATTATGCCTTGCAAGTCAGCGATAGATATCGCTAATGACATGCAAGGTAGGCGTTCCTCACCTAAATGTAATGAAAACGGTCACTAACACAACATCGCCCTATTGCCCAAGACCAGCGAAGGGATAAAAAAACGAGCGCTAACTATGCTTATCGCAATTACTTCAGGCTTGGATAAAAGTTTACTTAGGCATACTTTCAATGGGAAGATTTATAAAGTTCCCTGAGCACAAAAAGTATATAGGCGTATCTATAAAGTTTACAGATGATATCTATTCAAACAATGATAGTCCATAGCTATGTATCCGAGTTTTGAAAAAGTCCTTATTTTATTTTTTCAATCCAGATGATCACGAAGATTTGTAGGTATAGCAGTACAGTCTTGGTATAGCAATATTAGCCTATGATTCTGGAATCATCAACTGTATCTTGGATTCCCGTGTTAGAGTGTGGTCTCGATCCTGCTTGGAGCACTCCGTACTACAAGCAGGATCGAGACCACACTCTAACACGGGAATCCGAGATACAGTTGATGATTCCAGAATCATAGGCTAATATTGCCTGCCGTTTCCAGGCGAGAAGATCATATTATTGAAGAAACTTGTCAGCAATATACTTGCAGGTTTATTTGAGGGTATATTTTCCAGTGAATTGCTCTATAAAGGTCCCAGATATCAACCTGCTTGTCTTATAACTACATGTGATAACAGCTTCATGCCCTGAGAAAGTCATTGGGTGATGCCCCTTGACGAAACACGTGTTGGCGTTGGCTGTTGTAAACTATACCAAGACTGTACTGCTATACCTACAAGTCTTCGTGATCATCTGGATTGAAAAAATAAAATAAGGACTTTTTCAAAACTCGGATACATAGCTATGGACTATCATTGTTTGAATAGATATCATCTGTAAACTTTATAGATACGCCTATATACTTTTTGTGCTCAGGGAACTCTATAAATCTTGTTATTGTGACAACAATTACTTTGTATTTTGTTGTCTCTTGACAGCGGTGGGTGGTAGCTGTCTTTGGTTCCCTTGATGCCCCTTTGAGATAATTATCTGTAGATTCATTGCTGCATAGGCCATGCGCTAATAATACCTCACCACCTACTCCTTTAAGTATACTTTCAATGGGAGGTGGATTTTTGGTATATGAACACACTTGCATATTAGCAAGCTTTTTCTTATCGCTATTTTTTTTCTCGCAGGATTTCTCCCCCTATCACCCCTATCGCTGGATTTTACATCACCTGTTAGCGGCATGTTGATAATACGCCGCTAACAGGGCGATGTACTCCAGCAATAGAAGGCGATAAAAAAAACGCTCTAAGGGCATTTTGCGATATTTATTGCATTTGCTTGCTAATATGCCCCATTGTGTGGTGTAAAGATAGAAAACATACTACCTGGATGCGATCTGCAGGGACGTTCAAGTGGGAGAGAGCTGAGGTGGATGAATGCTGAATAACCCCTCGGAGGTAAATCCCAGAATATTTAAAACAGATAAAACTGATTACCTGACACAGATCAATCAATTGTGCCCAGAACCAGTCACGTCCGGAAAATAAACAAACAGATCTAAAAACAAAGGTAACAAAGATTCAATCAGTCGCAAAGGGAAAAAAAATTCGGCCGCAAAATAATCGTACAGCCTAATAAATGAATGATTGCCTTCCTCTATGGTTTACACGTCAGAAGTGCTTTCAGAACTTACAAGAGGGACTTCTCGATTGACTATTTGATGGGCAAGTACGCAACGTTGCAGTATTATTTAGGACTAGGAAGTCTTTAAAAAGTTGGAAACTTTCCATGCTCCTTTCACTCCACAGTTTACTTTCATCGTATCTTCAAACAATAGATGTGCCCTCTTGTTTTTCAAATAATCCAAATAGGAGGGCACTTAAACGTAAGTACCTGAAATTCATACAGCAGTTCCACAATTTGTACCTTTAACCTTTATAATGAGGTTGACGTTACACAACCAAAGGACACAGTTTATGAGAATTGTATGTAATATGGATGCTTGCGTACATGCCAGAAATTCCTTGCTATGATATCTAAAGATCAGCAACACAAATGCCTATTACTATAACCTTTATTCAGCAGCTGGATCCTTGCATTACATTACTCTGCACCAGGAAAGCATTTCTATGGGTGTTGCATGGCTGTTCTCATGCAACATCCATGGATTTTGATGCATCCCCAGATTTACAAGTGCCCAAAACCTGGAAATGCTCAAAAAAAATATTCCTTCCTGAGAGAGGCGTAACAAGAAGAATATGTTTATTTCTCCTAGTTTTTTTCCTACTTCTATGTGTCCTGAATTCTGAAGCTCACATAGAAGAAGGCAAAAGCCTCTCAGGGTTGTTTTGTGCAGGGAGGTGCCCCTTCTTGCATAAGAACAACCCTACCTACAACACTGCACCATGGTGTTAAGGAAAAAGACTGAAATAAGCTGTTTGGATAAATATGGAGCATTTCTGTCCATTCCCTGTATGCAGGCAAATGCAGCAAGCTGGCTTGGTGCCCTGCCCTGCACCGCAAAAGTCATAAATATGCTGAGTTGCCTTTCAGAAGTTTTTTTGTCAGAGAGGTTACCAATACAACCTCGGTTAACCTTTTTTGCAAACACATCAGAACTACCAATGGAGAGGTCAATGTTTTATATTAAATGACATAGGGCCCGCTGTAGGTTGCCAATTTCAGGTTGGTAACGGCCGATTTCGGCCGTTACCGACCGGTATTTGGGATCTGACATGTAGGTAGGCTCAATTTACAGAATCGGTATATTTACCGATTCGGTAAATTTACCGATTCTGTAAAACAGAAAAAAACAGTGCCACAGGCCATTACCGATTCATTATTTACCATGTAATACTATTATATGGTAAATAACAAATTCCAGTGTACATGCACATCTGTGCATGTACACCTGTGCCATGTGGCACACAGACATGCCCTAAGGGCATGTATGTGTGTCACATGGCACACAAGGCAAAATCAGGGGTGCAACAGGGTGTCAAAGGGACACCCTGTCACCCTTGCAAAATCGGTAATTTTACCGAATCGGTATTTACCAATTCGGTAATTGACATTGATTCCTATGGCCTGTAGGTTGTGGGACTGGGTGGTGTTGATTTTGACAGATTACAACGAGGGAAAATGTATTATTTATTTAATTTTCCCTCTTGGTCGCCTGAAGAATCCCCCCCAACCAGGCCCCACGGCTCTTACCTGCACAGGCCACTCTTGGGAAATAGACTGTTGTGACATAGTCATGTCTGCACATGCGAGTGACCAATCTGATGGCCATATTTTGAATAAGTTGTAGCTTATGCAAGATTTTGGCGGGGAGATCCAGATAGCAGGTTTTGTAGCGTATACAAGGTTTTGGCGGGGAGATCCAGATAGCAGGTATTGTTGTACTCAATATTACTGCATGTCCAGAACAGCTCTTTTTTTGCAGAATGTCTATTAAAATTTTCCTCAGAAGGCGTAGTTGGACAAGGCAAACAGGGATTTTAAAATTGACCTAGTTTTCCAGAAGTTCTTTGTTAAACTTAAGCAAAGATTCTTGACAATACCTATGAGGCAGTTAGGAGCATCCAATAGACTAGGCCAAAACTGACATTCCAAATACTGTTGGATTCACAGATACACACGTCAGTCTTCTTGGCATTAAGTTTTAACATGTTGGAATGGGTTCAGAACTGGACGGATAGCAGACAGGATTGAAGTGGGTTTTGGATTTCCTTCATAGGACGCTGAAGTGTGAAGGCGACGTGAGTGCTGTTGCAATAGGACATAAAGTCCAATCAGGAGGATCTGATAACGTTCGTTAAAGGTCTTACATAGTGGTTACATAGGATTAGGGAGAATGAGGAAACCTGAGGGGCTCCACATAAATTTGAAAGGATTTAGACTAAAAAGTGGAAAGGGTGACAACTTAAAAGCACCCAGATAGAAATGTGTTAAAAAAGGAGAGGGCAGAGTCTTCTAATCCTACCACAGCTAACATTTTGAGCAGGATACAAAGGTGTACCATGTTGACATTTCCAACAGTACAATCCCCATGGCCAGACCTGCATCCAAACCAGTTAATAAATTGTCCAATATGAACAAAAAGGCATTTCCAGGGACAATAGCTGAGCACAAACATACCTGGGCTATGTCAAGAAGATGATGACCCTGGAGAAAAATAGAGAGCCATTGATTAAGATATTTCTCTCCTAACTTCCACTTGTTGGGGTGCAGAGAGAAAGGTCTATTTATGTGTTCAATGTTGGGGCTGAGATTGGGTTTTTAAAGTAGTGTCTTCACAATACTCTTCTTCCACAAGGTCAAGTCAGAATCTGAGGGGAAAGAGACATTACAGAACGTGGATAGAGTAGGGAGAATTGCAGGTCAGAGGGCCTGTAGAAACCACACCAGGCAGACATCATCAAAAGAGCCTGGTGTATCTGACAATAACAGCTGGTGATGTGGGTAATCTTCAACTGGAGAAAAGTCTTTCACCAAAATGTTCTGCTGAGATGTAGTTTGTTCCATTTCCGCTTGCCTTATTTGATCCATTCTAATCTTATCATAAATAAGTCAAATCATAAATTTGGGAAAATGCCCTTTTTTGCCCAGTCACCCTAATTGTTTTAATACATTTTATTGATGGTTTTAAGGCTATGCACACTGGAGCACTGCTGTCCAGTGCCCAATCTATGTGCTCTGATCACCTAAAACACGTGGACATTGGCTAATCCCTGATTAGCATATTTAACTTTCTTATGAGACCTTTATACAAAATGTGTGGCCCAATAGGTAGGGTACATGGTACTTAAAATTAGGATATGATACCATATCCCTTCACTTACAAGGCCCTAAAACTGTTTTCACTTTGGCAGGACTAGCTGTCTTGTGTCGAAAACCAGAGTACAGATTAAAAAGCTAATACTGTATCTCGGGAATGGGACCAGCTACAAAAATAATGAAGCCACAATTTGCAATAGTTATTAAAAATCCAATTCAATGGAGAAGTCGGATTTAAATATTAAAGAAAAGTAACTTTTATAAAGTTACTTTTTACCTGCATGAACTGTCAGATGGCCAATCAGCATTAGCCCCTGCCAACTCCCAGCCTGTGCTGAGCCCAGGGAGAGGTGTGAAAGAGGTATTACATTCCTTGTAGGAGCACAAAATAGGTTGACCTGAATGAGTAGAGATGGCTCCTCTGAGCTCAATATCCCATGCAGGGTGGTGGTTCTGCCCCTTCTGTTAACACTTTGGTGTCAGACTCTGCTTAAAAGGTCTGTCTGAAGTCCATGTAAAAGTTTTGCGCCCTTAAAAAGGAGCAAACAGTATGCCAGGACAATGCTTAATTATCCTCTGTCCGGTTGCCGAAGGACTCTTTTTTTCTCCAACCAGATTTTTGTCTTTGGATTTGTTGTAGGTACGGTGCCTCCTTTAAACTGAATTTTAGTGTTAGATGTGGGAGGACTTCAGGATTACCATTGTACACTCCCCACTTGCAACTACAGCCTCAGAGCCTAATTTTAGTTTGGCTAAAGACCTCCGTCAACATGGATTTCCCCTGACACATTGCTTTTTGGGCCTTTTTGCAGTAAAGCAAAACTAAACTACTTTATAAGTAGGTAGCTCAGGTCTGTAAACTCTTACTTCATTGTCCAAGGAGGATCTAGGAATGTCTTAGTATATTTGTGAGTAGTTGGCCTGGTATCTGATGTTCACTATTCTAGTGAGCACCTTGCACCAGTCCAAACAACCCTTATGGTGATGGGTGTAAAGTCAACCTTATAGACCAGCTATCCTAGGGGTAGCATGGACAAAGCAGTCTTAGGCTAAACTTAAGAGGGCATGTGAAGCCAGCTATTTTACCATATGCAATCCCTTTAATACCAAATGAAAGGACACCACACAGGTTATATATTCAAAGTATATATGTATTTATTTCTAAATGAATCCCCTGAACTCTTAATGAGCACAGAAGCACAAGCGCATAACAAGTAACTTAATATAACATACAAAAGTTGCACAAATATGGATGGGCCCGGGTGGCCCGCTAAACCATATACCAAAATAGTGGTATAAGAACCACGTCACAAACAATGGTAAGGCCTAGGGCCTTGGGAATAGTTGGGGCTACACTGGGCTAACAATAGTTAGGGAGCAGGAGGCCCACGGGATGTGGGTGCAGTGTCTAAAGGCACACGTGTGCACACATAGAAGTCAATGGGTGCGTAAAGTTAGAAAGTTAAAGGTTTGGGAGTCTTCCGAATGGACTAGAAACTTACCACTTGAAACTAGGACACTAGGAGAGATACTCTTCACAGGAGCACCGCAGTACTCGGGTTACCTCACCCACAGGAAGCGGGTGCATAGGTCCCAAAGTCTGTCGGGTATCGTCGTGGAGTTCTATGGAGCTTTGGAGAAAAGATGCTGCAGGCAGCCAGGAGGGAAGTGTCCGGGTGGATCCAAGGGTGGATCGAAGATGAAGAGGACCTGAAAGCAGCGGGGACAGAGTCTGGGTCACTGGCCAGTGACCAGGAAGGAACCAGGCGATGTCGCGAAGCAATCAGGTGCTGATGGGAAGCTTGTCTCTGCAGCCACGTGGACCAGGAGGCATCGACAATGACCAGGAGTCAGGCACGGACTGTCCCACGAAGGCTCTCGCTGTCGGCGTTGTCGACTTCAAGCTTGAAGTCAACAAGCTTTGACAAAGCTAACCCATGCTGGATACGAAGTAGGCTTTTTACTCAGACCAGCAAAGTCTGTGGGGCTGCTTCTTTTGAGGGAAGCAAGGGCCAGTCTGGTGCAACCAGACCAGTGGTGTAAATTTAAAGAATCGTTGCCAAGATGGCCACTAGGCAACGGGAAAGTGACCGGGCAGACGCGTCGAGCAGGAAAATACAACAGTTAGCAGGTCGCAGACTTTTCAAGATGGCCGGTCCCACGTCTCTCGTTGCCTCCACGGGTCTCAGCTTTGCAGGGACTGAGGATGGGGCTGTTGTATGTCTGGGAATACGGTTCTTGTCAGGCTCTGTGCACGGGATCCAGCGGGAGGTGGCAACAAAGCAAGCCGTGGTTCGCTGGATGGTGCCTGCTTGTGCAGGGTGGTCACTCCTCGACCACAAGGGAGAGTCTTCAGTCTTCTTCTTCAAGTAGATTGTCTAAGGTCCAGAGTTTCGTTTCAGAGTTTCAGTCAGGATTAATCTAAAGTCTTGGGCCTCAGCTCCTACCTATATACCAGTTGGGCGTGTGGGGAGGACGGCCGGGGACCGTCCTGACCACGCCCAGTCATAAATCACCCGCACCACGGCAGAATTCGCGCTGGGGTCAAGGGGTTAAACCAAAACAGCCAAAACAAATTCAGAAGGGATAACCAATGTGTGACCTCTCAAAAACCCCACCAAAGAATTTGGGTAACAAAGCCACCGGTCAGTCTAACAATTGAGGACCTGAATGACCTTACTTTAAAGACTTTATAATCCTATACATCTAGTTCATTTATGTGCAATGTTTCCTGTAAACAAATTAGGTTTATAAATCTTAACAGGGCAAGGAACTCACATTTTCATCCAGTCTACTTAGCCTAGCAATAATCTATGGCATTAGCTGAATACTGTTCTCTACTTTCCCTATTAATTAGGGGGAACAATGGAGAGGGCCATTCTCAAGATGGCATGAATATGTTATTGGCACTGATATGTTTATACTGGTAGTAAGTAGAACTTTAGTTTTATGAAGTGCATTCCTACTCCATCATCAGTCATTATTAAAGTCCAACATATCCTCTTCTAGGTTTGTATACTGATACTAGTTTCTAATCTAATTTGTCTACTTGTATCCAACTTGAACATCGTAATACTTGCGTTGCATACTGCTTTATTGTAATCATACAAGTGTTGATAATCATTGTTCAGCCTTCCAAATTTGGAAACAAACAAACCTTGTGTTAGGAATCTAGTCAAGCTGTCTCATTTGATGATACCTTGAGAAAAAGGGACAGCCTATGGTGAGAAATCTAACCATTTTAATACCCATCTCTAGCAAACGGTTGTGAGACGCAAAGATTTATGATACTATTTGCTTGTTATTAACCCCTTCCCTGCGGCGCAAATTTTGCCACGGTGCGGGGATTTGATTAGGGAACGTAACCCCTTGAATGCTCAGGATGGCCCCCCCATCACGCAGGGCATGTGCGCAGGATGGCCGGGGGCCGTCCGAACTCCGCCCACTAATTATTTGTCCAGCGCAGGCGTGGAATTCGCGCCACGCTGGGTAATCAGCGACGCTCTGACTGCCCCAGGCTGTCCTGAGCTCATGCCCAGCGTGACGTAGGATGGCAGGGGGGCCATCCTGAGCACGCAAGGAGTTAAAATTATGTTTAGAGGTTTAAGATTGTGGACCAGTCTCTGACAATATGCAAAGCATGTCAGTTTGAGCTTTGGAAAGACCTTAAGTAATTCGCCCTGATTTAAGACATGGCTGACAAAGAGGAGAACAAGCATTTGCAATGCAATCGGTCTCACCCTTGGGACCTTATATGTATTTAGCTATGCAGCACATTAGCCTGGGTGCTGAAACATGTACTGTTCTTTAACATGGAGGGAAAGTAAGCACCAAATTGCGTTACACACCTTCGATGGGAACACATGGAGAGAAATATTCCCTTTCAGTGGAAAATGGAGTAGTACAAAGCTCTGTTTTTAATATAAAATCAGGGCCTTCGATGGTCCTTTCACAGATTTTCTACATTCTCTTCCACAATAATTTCAAATGTCTTATTTATTTGTTAAATGCATTAGTGACTGGGATACCATTTTTTCCTGTCGAAATTTGAGAAAGCCTTGATCAAGACTGTGTACAGGGTGTCATGCAATGTTTACAGTGAGACTTCTAGAGGAATGCAGGGTACAGGAGTAACTGGGCCAAGTCCAGGTTATTCATGCTGGGGAAGGGGTGGAGGAGCTCCTGCTCTCGGCACAAATACTGGTGGTTACTTCAGGCTTTAGGTACTTGGGTATAGATGTTTCTCTTGACAGAGACCAATTCTTGGCCAGCAATCTAGAAAGGATCTCCTGAGAATTTCCAGGGCAACGTGGGCAGGTTGTGGCATCGGTCCATACCTCATGGAGTGGCCGCCTATTTAAAAAAACACTGCCCAAATTCCAATGCATCCTCCAGAATACTCGCTATCAGATACCTGGCTCCTTTTTTTATAAAGTGAACGGTATCCTGCGCACACTCACCTGGGATGGCCTCCCGAAAAGCCCTCCGGATGTTACAAAGAAACGTGTACAATGGGAGTGTCTCAATGCTAGATCCCAGCAGTTATTATAGGCATGTCCACCTTCAGGTAATCAATGAGTAGGCTTTTGCAAGTAGAGACAATCCTGCTACACAGCTAGAGCGGGCCGTAATGAAATCTAAGTCCTAAATATATTATCTATGTTACAAGACATACAGAATAGATCTCTTGGGACTGTCCTGGGCAGACCTGGAGACATGTGCTAGGGCGGTGCGATATATGGGGGGACAGCACACTCACACCATGATAACCATTCTCTTGAGGGGGGACAAGTTGAGGAAAGTGCGCAGGCTGGTGGGGTACATTCAGGTGGTATTTCAACACTGAGGGACCTTGTTGGGGAGGGAATGATTAAATATTTCATAGAACTGAAGAAGTTTATGAATTTGACCCCTCACACAAGTTCCCCTATATTGCACTATAACATGCACTCCAAGCAAAATCAATCGACTGGGAGGCCCTAAAGAGCAGTAATCCCATTGAGACTGGGATACTAACTGAGGCAATACGGGCAAAGTGGTTTCGCTTACATATTATATGCTCATCAATAACAAACCTGATAATTTGATATGTCTGAGTGCTCATTGGGAGTTTCAGTTGGGACAAATTGAGGACGTGAACTGGGAGGATGTACTGCAGCACCCACTGGAGAATGCAATAAAAACGAGTTTTAGGCTTACTCAGCTAAAAATTCTTCACAGAGTGAATTACGATTCTAGGGGCAGATTTACAAGCCCCTTGCGACACAAATTGCGCCGCTGGTGCATCACTTTTGTGAGGCATTGGTGCCGTAAACCATGCGCCACATTGCCACTTATTTGCAATGTGACGCATCTAGGAAGATGCATCATGTTGTAAAGCACTGCGCTACAGGAAACCTGCATAAGGATTCATGTGGGCATTCGGTCCCAGGAAAACCCCGTAAAACTGACGCAGTGAAATCTACAAGATTACACTGAGTCAGTTTTACGATGCCGCTGCGTCAAACAGTTCCGCCTGCTTGAAGCAGGCATAAGGATTGATGCACCACGTTCAGTATGGGTGGCCCCTGTGCATTGCTGGAGTTGTGTCGCGCAAACCCAGAACACAACATTCCCAACTCTCTCAGGAATCGCTGGAGCATGGCAACTCTTTTGCTCACTCACACATACTTGTCCACAATAAGTATTCATTTCAGAGCCATGGTATAGTTTAAAATGTTTATTTTAACTAACATGTTCTATGGACACAGTACACGTTCCACTCCTAGCAGCAAAATGCATAGAAACAATATTGTCAGCATTGTTACAATTCCATAGAATACAAATGGGGATATCATTTTATAAAGACAGTGGAAACGGGCTACAGTGCCTAACCACCCTCCTCGTGCTAAGATATAGTTTATTATAAAAAAGAAGACCTCTGGGCTTTGTCAGCAGACCCCATACCTCAAGGCCTAGATGAAAGGTTTACATCTAAAGACAAGCACAGCTCTTCTTTCTGGAAAGGTTTCTCTCCAAGTGCGTGAACAACAAGCTTAGCTTGCAAAATTAAATCATACGATTTTCAGTAGTGCAGCTGTGTGTCATATTATGTCTAGGTGTGAGGGACTGACCCTAACAGAATAACATGGGGCATTGTTTATCGACCTTGTACATCGTGTGCAGACTAAGCCTCAGAACACAGCAGAGAACATGAAAAGCAGACAGTTCTCATGTGAAAAGGGCACAGACAAAGTCTTGTCAAATAAACCCATGTAGTATTGTGCGCAAAAGCAGCCTGATTGCAGCGAAGCTCATGCTAACTTAGCAATGTCGACAATGAACCCATCATCCATACTACACCCTCCCCCTGGTAAGTCCATTGTATGTAGACATAGGCCGAAATCAGAGTTCAATCTAGTACGAGCAGAGTTCAAAAGCGTCTTCATTTGTAAAACATATATAAGGAAGAGCGGAAAGAAGGGGGAAAAAAACGTTTATGGAGAAAATTGTTTTTAGAAATACTTCCGGAATGTAAGAACCTGTGAGATGCTTATATTGCATTAGCGAGGTTAATCCATCAGAGTATATGAGCAAAAGAATGCAACACCCTCCAAAAGGACTTCATTGCTATTGGTAGAAAAAAGGGGATGCCATTCAATTCAGTAAGCTGAATGAACAACTTTGCTCTTCACAGTCGGGTTCCACAATGAGCATCGTCGGATAACTTGTGTGATATTCGATGTAACTCTGAAGTAGGAGATTCTGTGTAGCCTCACAGATATCCCATTGAGCCAAGACTCCAAATGCAGCCGCACGCGCCATAAGGCCAATCCCAGTGCAGTCCTGCTCATGGGCCACTAAGGGGTCCATTAACTGGTCAAAATCCGCGTCTGAACATGATGTATTGGAGAGGTATAAATCCAATGCCCATGTAAACGGACATCCTAAGCATGAAAAGACTTGTTGCACCCAAGTGAAGTACTCAAATCGGAAGGAAAACCCATAAGACACACTGAGAGTAGCCAGTGGCAGTGTATGAAGCATCCATGCATACGGTCACAGAGCAATTGCAACCGGCCCGCTCTTTGCAGTACTACAAGAGGAGCAGCCATTGCGCAGCAGGCACAGGAGAAGCAGGATTCCAGCAGCTAATGCCAGTACTAAGGGAATCCTCCAAAGACGCTGAAAAAGATATATTGCATGAAGGCAGGTATTACACCAAATATTGTTTGAAAAGATGTCACAAGGCCAGAACCGAGAGCTTTAAAAAAATGTGCAAGGCCATGAGTATTGGACGCATTAAAAATGCAGTGTATAAGCCGCCGAAAATATAGTGGGAGGTTAGTGTTCAAAAACCTTTGAATTTCGCTAGCAGTGCTCGGCACCTGCAGATTGAAGCTCTCGCACCCGGAAGTAAGAGGGACTTCTTGTTGGAATAAAAGCCCTTTTAGTCTGCTCAACTTGTTGAAATCTGATTTCAAAGTTGGTACAGCAAACAACAAACTGTGAAACCATTACAATGTACTGTATTCCAGCAAGCAGATCACAGCATTCTTGGTTATTTAAAATAAGATAACTACCGTTAGTAAGCAGAGTTAATGTGGGAGTTATTGCGGGAAGTGGAATACCTTTCAGAACACAAGCAAGGTTCGGAGTGGACACATTACAAGCCCGGTGCAACTTCATGTTTTTACAAACAAGGGAATAACCTACTGTAGAATAACGGTCCTCCCCTGTAAGGTTTATCTCCTTCTCATCCATTAAACATCTGTATGGGAAAGGCAAGGACCACAATTCATGCAGAAAAGCGCTTCCCAGGGGTTCAAAGCGGCCTAGCGGGTAATGTTCCATACAAGAGCTGAATTGAAACAAAGAGAAAGGTAAAGATATAACTCCATGGATGAGCCAGACAGCAGAGTCAGTCTTCGCCACAGAGAAAGAAAAAGGGTCTATTTTTTCTATGTGTAGAAGAGTGTAGATTGCATCTTTCATGGACATAAATTGCAGTTTGTCAGTTAAATTAAATGGCAAAAATAAAGCAGACACATTTAAATGATCCCATGATACTTTTCCCATTTTCAGAGTTTGAAAAGTCCATGAGAATTGCACCACAGATTGCAATTGAATTTGACCATGATACAACAAAGACACATCTTCCTGCAGAATAGCAATGACAGAAGAAACAATGTTATCCAACGTGTAAATGCAGGAAGACAGTGTGTTAATACTATTGTCTTTTTTATTTATTTATTTATTTTTTATTGTTAACAGGCTGACAAGGAAAAAGTATATTAAAGCATGATACATAAATAAATTTTTTCATATAAAGCATATACCAAAGCAAGTACGTCAGAAAAAGGAAAAGAATAAAAAATAAAAGCAAAAGAGTAAAGGCAGTTTCTCTTTAGCGGTCAAACAAATTATGGTATCCAACAGATGACAAATATCCATATCCTTTCCTTCCTTAAATCCTGATCAATAATAGAATAGGTCATCATCGTTCTACAAAAGTTCCCCAGTTTTTTTCATGCTTTTTCAAAGCTTGTATACCCCTGATGTTTGCTAAAGCTAATTCCATTGAGTGTATTTAAATTACCAGTGCCCACCAATCCCAGACCTTAGGTGTTTCTGAGCTGGTCCAGGCTCTAGCCAAAGTTAGCTTGGCACAAGACATAAGTACTGTGGTCAAGGCAGCATGTGGAGATGAAACTGGATAGGTGTCTAATAGGACAGATGTAGCCGTAAACGTAGGTAGCTGAATCTGTTTCATATTCAAAACTTTTTCGATGTCGCACCAAAAAGCCTTGAGACTAGGACACGAGAACAACATGTGTACCAGATCAGCTGCTTTGATAGAGCATTTGGGGCATTTTGTACGGTCGCTGTAGGTGTTGTTAGAGGACCATTTAGAAATTCTTTCAGGGGTGTAGTATAGCATACAAGTTGTTCTGAATTGTTGTAGTCTTAGGCTAGATGACCGTACTCGTTTGTTAATGTTTATCAGGGAGCTCTTTATCTGTTTGGAGGTTATATTTGATCCCAATATTCTACTCCATTTGTCGGCCAGCTTAGTACAATCATTTGATTTAAAGTCAATAAGAAGTCTATATGCTTCACTTATTACAGACTTGTTTTTTAATGAGTGTAGACAGGTCCAAATATCACATTCGGTGACCTCCAAGGTTTGTTTATTTATTAATCAAATAATCATGTATCTGTAGATATTTGTATCTCATGTTTTCAGGTAAGTCATATAGTAGTTTAAGAGTGTTGAAATCCAAAAAACCTTGTGTGCCGTATAATGCTTGGAAGGCCCGGATTACTCCATAGCGGGAGCTTTGAGTGGAAAAAGTTGGTGTCACAAAAGAAAAGAATATTGCCCCATATCTTTGTTATGTCTCTTGCGGTCTTAAATTTAACCCTTTTATAGTAATTAGGTTCTAAACAGAAACAAGTTTGAATCAGATTTCAACATAAAAGAATGGAAGAACAGAACCCTTCCTTCGTTAAGTAAAGAGCGGAGACGGTTAACAAAGGCAGACCAAAAATATAATTTAAAATCAGGAAAGTTAAGCCCTCCTTCGTGCGTGTCGTTTTTCATAAAATGTAATGATCTTCTTGCTTTTTTGTACCCCCAAATAAAGCTGCAGAGTACTCCATCGAGTTTCTTAAAGAATTGATTATTTAAAGCTAGTGGTATAGATCGGAATAAGTATACGTATTTGGGCAATACCTTCATCTTTATTAAGTTAATTCTGCCAGTTAGATTCAGGGGTAATCTGTGCCATTTTTTTAATAATAAACTAGTGGATTTGATCAGTTCGTTATAATTTATATTGTTAATTTCTTGTACTTTGGCCGTTATTCTGACCCCAAGGTAAGTAGCAATGTTACAGATCTCAGGCACTGTCACAGATGGGGTGTAGTTAGCTACTATTTGCGTTTTTTGCAAATTTAATTTATAGCCCGCTACCTTACCATATTTTCCTGCCTCTAATATTATTCCCTTTTGTGCCTCAACGACATCTTCTGTATATACCGCTATGTCGTCGGCGTATGCTGTTATTTTTAACTCTTGTAGTCCTGATCTAAAGGGTACAATCTGAGTTTGAGATTGAAGGGCAAACAAAAAAGGCTCCAATGAAAGTGCAAATAAAAGAGGCGATAAGGGGCAGCCCTGGTGGGTTCCTCGTTGGATCAAAAAATCTGAGGATGCCAGCCCCCCATAGCTGGTATAGGCGGTTGGTTTATCGTACAGTGCTTTTATGCACCTCAAAAATTGGCCCCCGAACCCTATTTTAGACAGTACGCACCAGAGAAAGTCCCACCCCACTCGGTCGAAGGCTTTTTCAGCGTCTAATAAGATCATACCGAGTGGGGTGGTTTCTGTCTCTGCTACGTCAAATGCTGTTATAGCCATATTAACACGTATGGTAGTGTCTCCCCAAGTTATAAAGCTGTGTTGTTGTGGGTTGATGATCTGGGGCATAATAGGAGCCAATCTTAATGCTAAGATTTTAGCAAAAATGTTTGCATCTGTATTTATCAGAGATATAGGGCGATAAGACCCTCTCTCTTCCTTCGGTTTGTCCTTCTTCAAAAAAAATATTATTTTTGCCCTATTCCAAGATTTAGGTGTTTTTCCATCGGGACCTACGGATTGAATGACTTTCAGCAGGGGTTGTTCAAGCTCTTTTAAACATAACTTGTATACTTCTAAGGGTATAGTGTCTTCCCCTGCCGCTTTTCCTGCAGGCAATAGATCTATGGCTTGGTGTAATTCAGCCATTGTTATTTCATCAGATAATGAGTCTATCTCTGAAGTGTTCTGAGTATCTATAGTATAGTCTTCAATATATTTCTGTATGTCGTCTAGGCTAGGCGCCGCTTCTGGTGTGTATAAGGTTCTGTAAAAATCGGCGAATTGTTCTAAAATATCTTGTGGTTGAGTATAAATTTTATTTCCAGCCCCCCGTATGCTTGTGATTGTAGCGTTTGCTCTATCCTCGGCGGTTTTATAGGCCAAGATTTTCCCAATTTTATCCCCCCCTTCATATTGTGTTATTTTAAATTTGTGTAAGTTGTTTAAGCTTTTTTTGATAAATTTAGTCTTGGTTTCGTTTTTAAATGAGCAAAGTTTAAGACCAATTTCTATGCTCGTTGGTAGGTTAGACCGAAGAGCTGATGACAATAGTTCCTCTTGAGTAGTTATTTTTGACATCAATATATCATTATTTTTTTTTAGTTCTAAATTTTGTCTGATCACATAAGCCTGAGTAAAGCCCCTAATGCTAGCCTTACAGGCGTCCCATACTATAGCGGGTGAGGCTGAATTTGTGTTTATGTTTATAAATTCTATAAGGTGTAATTTTAGTTGCGTCATATAGCATGTGTCTGAAATTAAATGTCTGGGAAAAGAAAATGGCCTAGGAGTAGCTCTAGTGTTTGTTGTTTTGAATACCAAAATTATAGCATTGTGATCAGAAGAAATGCTTGGGCATAAAATCATGGAGCTTACTTTCAATAAGTTGTCACTTATTAATGCCATGTCTAGCCTTGAACATAGTTTGTGGGGTGCGGAATAATAAGTGTAGCCAGGTTTGCTTGCGTATAAGTGTCGCCAAGCATCTTTGATATTATGTATACGACATAAGTCAAGAATAGAAGCCCTGGTTTTATGCATCCTTTGGTGGCTGCCAAGCCTAGTTATATCTATTCTATAGTCCATAATACAATTAAAATCCCCCATAATAATAAGTTCTCCCGCCCAATCTAAAAGTTTGATATTCAATTGGTCAGAAATAGTGGGGTCCTCTGTATTGCAGCCATAGACCACACATAGAACATATTTAGCATTCTCAAAGATAATCTGAGCTATTGCCCATCTGCCGTCTTTACCACAAGATGTTTGTATTGTCTCAGCCCTAAATCGTCTGTCCTTAAGAATAGCAACTCCTCTTATAGATTGCCCATAAGTAGAGCAAGTAATATTATCGTATCCCAATTGGTTGTTTAGTTTTTTATCCTTCCCCGCAATATGTGTTTCAGATAGAAGGGCAACATGGGGGTTATGCATTTTCAATTCTTCTTTTATCAAACACCTTTTGTTCTTACTATTTAACCCTGCTACATTCCAGGCTAAGCACTTTATTTCATACATCTAAAAAGAAAAAGAGAAAAAGAAGGAAAGAGAAAGATAGAAGCTTTACATTTTAAACTTATCTCAGATTGGTCAAAGTATTGTCCGTAGTATCCACCTATCCTCGTATATAACATACTTTGAGTACCATTAGTATGCAAAAAAATTCCAGTATCATTATATAAGTCCGCCCCCTCAGCCTGTAAGCGATTTTGCCTAGTTTTACCCTCCCCACCTCAGCCCCCCATAGTGCGGAGAAAGCCCCCCTCTCCACCCCACTCCCCCCTAGCTCTTTCCCCAGGCGGGGAAGAGCCGTCCCTCTGCATCTGCTGCCGCTGGGAGGGCAGCCTACCTGGCAGGTCGCGTTCAGAGACCCCCACCCTCTCTTTACTTTTTTACTTAAACAGTCTATAAACAAATGCATAAAAAGTAAACTTGATATTTGACTAATGCATGGTGATGCGTATAGCCTAAAGCTAGAGCCAGAGCCAGAGTTGCTTATATATAAAGATTTCTAATAGGAATAAATCTTCCTGTTAGGCCAATGTCTTAATTTGTATTAAGTCTTAGTCTTAGTCTTAGTCTTGCACGTGCCAGCGCCGATATCTGCTAGGTACGCTTCTGCTTCTTTTACATCCGTAAAAAAACGAGTATGTCCCTCTTTTATTACTTTAAGGCGTGCTGGTTCTTGAAGAAAAGCCTGGCCTCCACTAGATTTGATTGGGTCTATTAATTTGCGTAGCAACCATCATCTGTCCATTGTTTCTTTGCTAAGATCAGAGCGAGCAAAGATTGAAATCTCACCAATGGCTACAGGGGTATTGGGGCGAGCTCTCTGCCAGATAGCTGGCGCAGCAGAAAATTTCCAAAAAAACCAAAAAAAGGACGTGGGAATTGATTCCCCCTGTTTCTCTGTACCAAAGGAAGGCGGTGTGCTCGCTGAATTTGTGAATCCCAGTCCCAGTCAGCTAGGTCAGGAAAAGCTTTTTGAAACAGGCCCACTAGATAAGCCCTCGGATCAGATCCTTCTGCACCCTCCGGTATGCCAAAAAGTCTTAGATTTGAACGTCTCTGGCGATTCTCCAAATCTTCAATTTTTTGTTGGAGTGTCGCAAGCTGTGTTTCATGCTTGTCAGCTGCGAATGTTGTTTTTGTGTTTGTTTCTTCCAGCACAACCACCCATTGTTGTAGTTCCGCAATGTCCTGCGAGATTCCTCCAAACTTAGTAGTAAGTTCTTGTAAAGATGATTGTACTTTACTGTTATCTTCTCTCAGTTGTAGATAATGTTTCTGGGCCTCAGCCCGTTGGTTGCCTAGTAGCTGTAGTTTTATATCTAGTGGAGATGAATAAGTTGACTCTTGTCTTTGGTTTAGTTTCTCTTTAGAGGCAGTTATATGCTTGTTTGTCTCCAGAATGACATAGGGAGGTGAGGGTTCATAAGAGGGGTCCCCAAGAGAAGGGGGGAGAGCGACAGTGATTGCAGTTGCTGTATCCGTAGAAAGTACTTGGGGTTGAAACATCTCAGCTTCTGTTATAGGTGAGTCTACAATAGACTACTGCGTCATCGATAGTGCTTGCTCAGATGGATAATCCGATAATATATTAGATGATGGATTGGATGAATTGGGTGGAATGGTTAGGGAGCAGCTTTCTAAATTATCAGAGCCGATTGTATTGCTCAGAGCGTTTTTGTTAGATAAAAGTTCTGTAGGGCTTGCCCCTGATAGTCTCTGTGTCATGTTTTTTACTAAGCCTTTCGCTTCAATCCATCTTCTCAATGGGCTTTTGTCCTGTAAAGCCTTTATCGATATTTGGCTGTTGCTAGAAATAGATCTGTTTAGCAAAGGACCAGCCTTGCCACATTTCTTTGCCCTAGATTTATTTTTCTGTTTGCGACCTTTTTTAGCTCGTGTTTTTGTTGCATTACCAGAGTTACCAAAGTTATCATCCTTATCCCCTTTCTCTCCCGTTTCATCCTCTGTTTCTGCATCAAAGTCTTCATAAGAGCCTTATTCGGTCAGATCCGTGAGCTCCGCCGCTAGCCCGCCGTCCATTGCCTCAGCTATAGGGGCAGTAATTCCTGGATCTGTGGGGGGTGATAAACCCGTAATGTGGATCACTGAAATAATATCGACCTCACAAATATCGAGGTGACAAAATATCGTTGGCAAAATATCGATGGACAAAATATCGACTGGCTATCTTTAAACAGGTAAGTACAAAAATATCGACTCCAAAAATATCGAGTTACTAAAATATAGACTGTAAAAAATATAGTTTTTTTAAAATGTCTTTAAATTAAGTTAATACTAATGTAATAATAAATATGTTTAGTCTAAACTTACTTTAAAATATTAAAATAATGTTATATTAAAAATTATTTATTTTAAAATAAAAATAAATCTAAAAAAATAATACATATATATTTATATAATTTTTTTATATTAAATAAACATATAATAATTTTACCGTAGCATAACAAAATAGTTAACAATTATTATAACAACTGTAGTGAATTCCACAATAGCTAAAGCGTTGGATAGCGTAGGGGTAAAATTTACTATTCCTTCTCCAGTGGGTGCAACAGTAGGGAAAGCGTTGGATAGCGTAGGGGTTAAAATTACTATTCCCACTCCAAAGAGTGCAACAGTAGGGAAAGCGTTGGATAGCGTAGGGGTTACAATTACTATTCCCACTCCAACAGGGTGCAACAGTAGGGAAAGCGTTGGATAGCGTAGGGGTTAAAATTACTATTCCCACTCCAGTGGGTGCAAAAGTAGGGAAAGCTTTGGATAGCGTAGGGGTTAAAATTACTATTCCCACTCGAGTGGGTGCAACAGTAGGGAAAGCATTGGATAGCGTAGGGGTTAAAATTACTATTCCCACTCCAAAGAGTGCAACAGTAGGGAAAGTGTTGGATAGCGTAGGGGTTAAAATTACTATTCCCACTCCAGTGGGTGCAACATTAGGGAAAGCGTTGGATAGCGTAGGGGTTAAAATTACTATTCCCACTCCAAAGAGTGCAACAGTAGGGAAAGCGTTGGATAGCGCAGGGGTTACAATTACTATTCCCACTCCAGTGGGTGCAACAGTAGGGAAAGCATTGGATAGCGTAGGGGTTAAAATTACTATTCCCACTCCAGTGGGTGCAAAAGTAGGGAAAGCGTTGGATAGCGTAGGGGTTAAAATTACTATTCCCACTCCAGTGGGTGCAACAGTAGGGAAAGCATTGGATAGCGTAGGGGTTAAAATTACTATTCCCACTCCAAAGAGTGCAACAGTAGGGAAAGTGTTGGATAGCGTAGGGGTTAAAATTACTATTCCCACTCCAGTGGGTGCAACATTAGGGAAAGCGTTGGATAGCGTAGGGGTTAAAATTACTATTCCCACTCCAAAGAGTGCAACAGTAGGGAAAGCGTTGGATAGCGCAGGGGTTACAATTACTATTCCCACTCCAGTGGGTGCAACAGTAGGGAAAGCGTTGGATAGCGTAGGGGTTAAAATTACTATTCCCACTCCAGTGGGTGCAAAAGTAGGGAAAGCGTTGGATAGCGTAGGGGTTAAAATTACTATTCCCACTCCAGTGGGTGCAACACTAGGGAAAGCGTTGGATAGCGTAGGGGTTAAAATTACTATTCCCACTCCAGTGGGTGCAACAGTAGGGAAAGCGTTGGCTAGCGTAGGGGTTAAAATTACTATTCCAACTCCATTGGATGCAACAGTAAGGAAAGCGTTGGAAAGCGTAGTTGTAAAAATTAAATTATTAAAAATAACATATTAACCAATTAATCAATTAATATGAAATAATTAACAAATATTATTAAATTAATTAACACATATAAATTAATTATCAATTAATTACTAATTACTATCAATAAATATATTTACATATTTAATTATTATTAATTAAATTACTTCCCACCCTATTCCCCTATAATCCCACAACCCGCTACTGCATTAAATTAGTAAAATTTACATATTTACCAATTAATCAATTATTAATAATTATTTTGTAATTACTATTAAATTAATTAACACATATAAATTAATAAACAATTAATTTTAA